>NC_140620.1:2161972-2761972 GCF_057382275.1 Copadichromis virginalis
AGCCAGCCCTTAAGGGGGGGGGGGGGGGTACTGTTAGGATGCCTGGGTCGTCGACCCAGGGTTTTTGAGTTTATGATATTATTTATACTTTCTAGTTTTTGTTTTCTTTGAGTTCTGTCTTATGGCTTAGGTCTCTGTCTTCTTTAGTTGCTCTGTCTCCCCTATCACCTGCATCCCCTTGTCTAGTTCGCGTCTATGTGTATCTTAAGTTCCTATATCCCCGTGTTCAGTCAGTGTTTGTGTCTGCCCTGTTCCCACGTCTCTGTTCCCTTTGTAGTGCCTGCATATGAGTCTGTGTCTTTGTTCAGTCTGTGTTATGCATTTCCTGTTTTACTTTGAAGGTCTGTGTCTTATCTCAGTGTGTTCAGTTTACGCTTCTTTGGTCTCGTCAGGCCTGATTTGTCCCAGATTTGTTTCCCTCCTGTTACCCATTCCCTGATTGCTCCCTCTGTGTATTTAAGCCCAGTGTTTCTCTGTGTCTGTGTCGCGATCTACCTTTTTCCTAGCTGTGTGTTCTGTCATTCCTCCAGTTTAAGTTTGTTTTGAGTTTTTTCAGTTATGTTATATTTTGAGTATTAAATTAAAGCCTTTTTTGAGTTCACGTCTGTCTCCGGAGTCTGCACCTTGGGTCCTGTTCCTGCCTGCACACAGCCACACCTAACAAGAAACTACAGATTTCCTCCGCAGACCACAATCCCACACATGTGGATGTGTACTAAAGCTGCCCCTTGGTTATCACAGCTATCCAGACTTTCGCAGTGAATTTAACAGCATTCTCGCAAGCTCTATGTGGGTGATGGATGTGGTGTAGGTCAGCGTTTCCTAACCTTGGTCCTCAAGGCACTCTGCCCTACACGTTTTAGGTTTTCCACCCTAACAGTTCATAGAAACACGGGTGTAGTTAACAGTAACATGAAGGAATGAATGTGAATGTTCAATAGACTGGGTGGTTAAGTTCTCTTAACAGTGTAGCCCGTTGTGGCCTTTTCATGTGCAGCCTTTTTTTTCATCTGGTCAGTTAGTTAGTTTCTCCCCCCAATTAAAATAGTAAACTAAATGGAATGTCGCACAGGTGCGACCAAATATTTATTTTTAGTCGCACCACTGAAAAATTTGGTCGCATTTGCGACCAAATTGGTCGCACTCTAGAGCCCTGAGTGTGTATGCTACTGTTGTACAGTGGGGCAAAAAAGTATTTAGTCAGCCACCGATTGTGCAAGTTCCCCCACTTAAAATGATGACAGAGGTCAGTAATTTGCACCAGAGGTACACTTCAACTGTGAGAGACACAATGTGAAAAAGAAATCCATGAATTCACATGGTAGGATTTGTAAAGAATTTATTCGTAAATCAGGGTGGAAAATAAGTATTTATTCACCTCAAACAAGGAAAATCTCTGGCTCTCACAGACCTGTAACGTCTTCTGTAAGACGGTTTTTTGTCCCCCACTCGTTACCTGTATGAATGGCACCTGTTTGAACTCATCATCTGTATAAAAGACACCTGTCCACAGCCTCAAACAGTCAGACTCCAAACTCCGCCATGGCCAAGACCAAAGAGCTTTCGAAGGACACCAGGAAAAGTATTGTAGACCTGCACCAGACTGGGAAGAGTGAATCTACAATAGGCAAGCAGCTTGGTGTGAAAAAATCAACTGTGGGAGCAATCATCAGAAAATGGAAGACATACAAGACCACTGATAATCTCCCTCGATCTGGGGCTCCACGCAAGATCTCATCCCGTGGGGTCAAAATGATCATGAGAACGGTGAGCAAAGATCCCAGAACCACACGGGGGGACCTGGTGAATGACCTGCAGAGAGCTGGGACCAAAGTAACAAAGGTCACCATCAGTAACACACTACAACGGCAGGGAATCAAATCCCGCAGTGCCAGACGTGTTCCGCTGCTGAAGCCAGTGCATGTCCAGGCCCGTCTGAAGTTTGCCAGAGAGCACATGGATGATACAGCAGAGGATTGGGAGAATGTCATGTGGTCAGATGAAACCAAAGTAGAACTTTTTGGTATAAACTCAACTCGTCGTGTTTGGAGGACGAAGAATACTGAGTTGCATCCCAAGAACACCATACCTACTGTGAAGCATGGGGGTGGAAACATCATGCTATGGGGCTGTTTTTCTGCCAAGGGGACAGGACGACTGATCCGTGTTAAGGACAGAATGAATGGGGCCATGTATCGTGAGATTTTGAGCCAAAACCTCCTTCCATCAGTGAGAACTTTGAAGATGAAACGAGGCTGGGTCTTCCAACATGACAATGATCCAAAACACACCGCCCGGGCAACAAAGGAGTGGCTCCGTAAGAAGCATTTGAAAGTCCTGGAGTGGCCTAGCCAGTCTCCAGACCTCAACCCCATAGAAAATCTGTGGCGGGAGTTGAAAGTCCGTGTTGCTCGGCGACAGCCCCAAAACATCACTGCTCTCGAGAAGATCTGCATGGAGGAATGGGCCAAAATACCAGCTACTGTGTGTGCAAACCTGGTAAAGACCTATAGTAAACGTTTGACCTCTGTTATTGCCAACAAAGGTTATGTTACAAAGTATTGAGTTGTATTTTTGTTATTGACCAAATACTTATTTTCCACCCTGATTTACGAATAAATTCTTTACAAATCCTACCATGTGGATTCATGGATTTTTGTTTCACATTCTGTCTCTCACAGTTGAAGTGTACCTCTGGTGCAAATTACTGACCTCTGTCATCATTTTAAGTGGGGGAACTTGCACAATCGGTGGCTGACTAAATACTTTTTTGCCCCACTGTATGTAGTGTATTATCTTATTTATTTTTAATTTTATTTGCACTCTATTTGTAATTTTTGCATTTTTCCTTCTGATATTTTTTCTTTCTGATATCTGTACCGGGGCTGAGGTAACGTAAAAGTTTCCCCATCGTGGGATCAATAAAGTTTTATCTTATTTTATCTTATCTTAAGTTCTGATTTGTTGCTGTTGAGTTTAAGGAAGTTGGAGGAGAATCATCAATTGAGTTCAGCTGAGCAGAGGGTAAGGGAGAGTGGAGGAAGAGTAGAGTCGGGTTTGGTAGAAAGGTAAAGCTGGGTGTCATCGGCATAGCAGTGGAACTGAATGGTATGTCTGTGAAGGTTCTCAGTCATCCAGGTCATCATAATCTAAGGAGCTTGCAAAGAAAGGCGTCTGGACTTCTTTAAGTTACTTGAAGACGTTTCATCTCTCATCCGAGAAGCTTCTTCAGTTCTAAGGTCAAATGGTGGAGAGTCCCAGATATAAACCTAGTGGGAGTTTCCCCCCACAGAGGGACAAAAGGACCCCCTGATGATCCTCTAATCGCCTGAGCCAAGGTGTGAAACTGGGTGTGGGCCCCAATTAGCCAGAGTTTCGGGTGGGTTCATTGTGAAACCTGGCCCCACCTTATCATGCAAATTCCTGAGATCAGATGGCCCAGGATGTGAGTGGGTGTTAAGGCGTCTGGGAAGGGATCTCAAAACTGGATTATAGATGGCAGAGAGTTGGTGTCGTAAACCCCGCCTCTGTTCAAAGATGGTCGCTCACAGTGGACATAGATGGCTTCTTTCACTCCTCTTTCAAACCATCTGTCCTCTCTGTCCAAAATGTGAACATTGGCATCCTCGAAAGAGTGACCTTTGACCTTTAGATGCAGATGGACTGCTGAGTCTTGTCCTGTGGAGGTGGCTCTTCTGTGTTGTGCCATGCGCTTGTGAAGTGGCTGTTTGGTCTCTCCAATGTAGAAGTCTGGGCATTCCTCGCTGCACTGTACAGCATACACCACATTGTTAAGTCTGTGTTAGAGTTTGTATTGTTGATTGTCATTTATGCTTAGAAATATCTACTTATATATGCTTAGAGTTTTGTAATTAGTTGTACATTGGTAGAGGTTTGATCCTTGATAGTCTGCAAACTTTGTGTGCATTAGAGAGCACTCTGGGCGCACGAGAGAGGTCGTACCTTGTCTTATTGTTTTATGGTAGGATTAACGTAGCTACGTCTGTTCTAGTCTAAGTGCTTTTTGTTTAGATGAACTGCTGGACTTCCTCACCGTGTTATCTAGGGTGAAGCATCTAGGGTGAGGGGGAGACTACCCTCTTCCTGACCAAGGATGTTTGCTTTTGTGCTTTCATGTTATAGGACCCTTTGATCAGCAGTACCCCCCCCCCCCCCCACACACACACACACACACAGGCAAGGTACTCTTTGTGTGTATGTAGACATCATATTAATGACCCTATGCATATTCATGTAACCACAACAAAAGGAGTGCTATGGGGAGCCTGGCTGAGAGTCTGATGGAGGTCAAGTGGTGGAATGACACTTGGCTCCAGGCAGGTCTCCCTCATGCATGAGTAACAAGAAGAACTTTGCCTACTTCGTGTCTTGCTTGCTGCGTACTTATATTGTCTTCAACGTTCGTTCCAGCGAATAGGTTCAAGCTACAAACCTATCAGTTTGTGTTTTGGAGTTTTGTCTTTGGAATGAACCAGTTTTTGTCTGAGCGTGTTGCTGGGTCTGAAAAGCACCGGGATGTCATGCTTGGAGAAAACCCTCCTGAGTTTTTCTGATACACCGGCTACATAGGGGATGACAATGTTGTTGCGTCTGTCCTTCTTATCCTCCCTCGCTGGTGTCTGGTCTTCTTTTCTGTGCCTCTTTGCTGACTTTACGAACGCCCATTTAGGATAGCCGCACGTTTTGAGTGCTTCCTTTACATGCGTGTGTTCCTTCTTTTTCCCTTCAGGCTTAGAGGGAACATGTTCTGCCCGGTGGTGTAGGGTCCTGATTACTCCAAGTTTGTGTTCCAGAGGGTGATGGGAGTCAAACAGGAGGTACTGGTCCGTGTGTGGGGGCTTCCGGTAAACTTCGATGTTGAGGTTGCCGTTCTCTTCAATGTGCATAGTGCAGTCCAGGAAAGGCAATCAGTCGTCCTTTGTGTCTTCCCTGGTGAACTTGATGTTTTTATCCACAGCGTTAATGTGCGCAGTGAAGAATTCCATTTATTGTATTTTGATTTTGACCCAGGTGTCGTCTACATATCTACAGAAGAAAGCCGAGAAAAGCCGAGAAAGTATTCTCCCTTTAAAAGAGCCAAGAGCCTTCCTTTCCACTTCCTCCATGTAAAGGTTGGCTACAATAGGTGACACGGTGGGGCCAGGTTTCACAATGAGCTCACCCGAAACCCTGGCTGATTAGGACCCACACCCGCTTTCACACCTTGGCTCATGTGATTAGGTAGAGGATCATCAGGGGGTCCTTTTGTCCCTCTTTGGGGGGGGGGGGGAACTCCCACTGGGTTTAAATCTGGGACTCCCCACCAATTGGACCCTTAGAACTGAAGAAGCTTCTCGGATGAGAGGTGAAACGTCTTCAAGCAACTCAAAGAAGTCCAGACGCTTTTCTTTCCAAACTCCTTAGACAACTGAATGGTATATTTACGAAAAATGTGTCAGAGTGGAAGAAGGTAAATGATGAAAAGGAGGGGCCTGAGGACAGATCCCTGGGGCTCCCCAGTTGATAGAGGAGAAGGCTGAGAAGTGAAGGATTTCAATTGAATGAACTGAGTCCGGTCAGACAGGTGTGATTCAAACCAGGCTAAGGGAGTATGAGAGAAGCCAATAGAAGCTAATCTGCTAAGAAGAATGGGATGAGAGATGGTGTCAAAGGCTGCACTCAGATCAAGGAGAATAAGGATGGAGAGGAGACCAGAATCAGCTGCCATAAGAAGATTGTTTATCTTTATAAGAGCAGTTTCGGTGCTATGCAGAGGACGGAAACCAGACTGGAACTGTTCGTAAAGGTTATTATCAGTTAGGTGTAGATGGACGTGTGAAACAACCACTTTTCAAGAATTTTTGTGAGAAATGGTAGATTGGAGATAGGACAAAAATTGTTAAAGTTGTTGGGATCTAGACCTGTTTTTTTTTTTTTTTTACAGGATTAGGGTGATGGTGGCAACTTTGAAGGCGGCAGGAACAGTTCCAGCAGTGAGTGAAGAGTGAATAATAGCAGATATGAAGGGAAGGAGAGAGGGTAGACAGGCATTGACAAGGACTGTGGGAATAGGATCAAGCTGGCAGGTAGAAGGCTTTGATTTGTGGATGAGATCAGCAATATCAGTTAAAGACAGAAGTTGAAAAACAGAAGGGAAATGAGAAGGGGGTGGAATTAAGACGGAGGAGCTACATTGAGCATCACTGAAAATATTCATAGCATTAGAGAGTCGCAGAAGTTAGATGAATAGATATGAGCGGGCAAAAAGTCAGGTGGCCTGTAAAAGGAGTTGAATAATGAGAATAGGGTCTTGGCCTCAGGAAAAGGGGGCGTATCCCCTTTTCCTGAGGCTGCGAACCAGAATGGTGATGGACTCCTGGAGAGCTCCGTGTTTTGGAAGGGATTCTGTGGAACCTGATTGAGATTTTTACAATGCCTTTGTTTTGTGTTTCCTTTTTTGTTGTTGTTGCTGTTCTGTCTGAAGATCACCTGCTTGGGATTCAACTTATTGAGAACCGCAACTGGCAGATGCACATAAGCAGTTTTGGTCAAGTTACTTGAAAATAGCACTTAGTTATTAATTACTTCTTCAAGAAAGTAAACCAATTACTTTACTGATTACTTATTTCACACATATCATATTATATCACACATACAGCAGTTACTGCAGTGAACAACTCACACAGACAAAAACACGCTGAAGACAAACTCACGGTTCAGCCACCGCTTGATCCACACGTATCCAGCTCAGGAGGACACACAGAGTGCAGCTCAGGATCCAGAGACGGTCCATGACTGGTTGTGATCGTTCTCAGTGTCAGCTTCGGCTAAATATTGGCTGATCGTCCCCACCCACATAACAGCCACGTGTTTGAAACGCACTCATGTACTCTGATCTCCACAAAGTCTATCACTTACACATTTACAAAATCCCAATCCTGCTTTCAGCACTGAACACTAAACTATAGACAACAGTAAAGTTTGTCATTCAGTGTAAAATATTACAGTAACATACAGTGCTCCGAGGTGATGTTTCTAAATCAGCTCCAAGTTTAATTTGGCTGTTACAAAAACTGCTGAGTGTGGAGGGATTTCTGGTCTGGTTTTTAAACTGTAACATTGCTGAGAATGAGTCATTATGTCTGACCCTCTGGACCCAGCAGTATTACCCCATGTTATTCTATTTGTCTTCTTTGATTTGCCTTTACGGGAAAAGGGTTTTTGTTTGTTCTGTCTTACTAATGTGCTGCAGTGGGGCATGTTTAAACACACATACAGATGTGTTCATCCTTATGAACAAATCCAGAAAATAACAGAAAAAAACAGTTAACAGCACTGAACCTATGAAGGACTGAAGTCTACTGATATACTGAATATCTGCTGCTGTTATGATATTATTAGATATTATTAGATATTTATTATGATACATGTATTTATGGTATGAGCTCACTCATGGTTAATGTGCTGAAACATATGGCCAAGGACTAGACAGCATGCTCATTTAAATCGTGACAAACTTCATAAAGTTGGATTGTCTCCCATTTTAACAGCTCTACAATTTTCTCTTATAAATTTGACTACAGTAAAGGAATTCTGCAGTAAAGTCCGTTATCCCAAATGAAGTTAAATACTTTCATGAAATCAATTTCAAAACATTTGGACCATATACACTTGCAATACATAGCTTTTTATCACGTATAGATAGTTTAATGATTAAGAATCTGCCCCCTGGATCTATAACTGTATCGAGTACTGTGAAATTAATATTTTTATGTATTAAAATTGCTGCTCCCCTTTGTCTAGAATTATAACAAGCTGAGAACACATTAGGAAACTCAGGTGTTTTAAGTTAATTCGAACCTCTAAGAGGTCTGTGGGTCTCTTGTAAAAGGACAACATCTGCCTGTAGTTTTTTGAGTTGGTTAAATATTTTTAACCTCTTTTCTCTGGAGCCAGCTCCATTTACATTCCATGTACCAAACCTTAGTGCGCCCATAGATGTCTGTGTATAACTAGGGGTGTACACTTTGTGTGTCGCTTAGACAGGTGGAGAGAATACATCACTTGTTCATAAATAAAGAGAAGGAGAGAGAAAAAAATGTGTGTGCATATTTACTAATATGAGTACGCTTGGCTTAAGTGTGTGTATCCTATATGACTGTGTGCGCTGTCTGACTGATGTAAATGTGCTGCCGTTGAGCGCATGACTGTGCGTGATCGTGCCAAAATATGTGTCAAAATAAAGGATGTTGTTTGTGGATGAGTGTCGAAGCAGGTGATCGAGGCAGTGAAAGAAATAAAGAAAGAAACCAAGGACAGGGGTGAGCAGCATAAAAACAAGAGGGGGAAAAGAGAGAAAAAAACCCCCAAAACCCCCCGGAAACATTCCAATCAAACCACTGACGGAGAGTGACAGTGTTAATTCTGCTATCATATCACACTTAAGATGCGATTTGATACTGGTAAGTTAAACAGATGTTAATGCAAGTTAGTGTGAGTGGATAGGGAAAGGGTGTAGCTGATTCCTATCTGGTGTGAGGTTAATACAGCCACGGAGTGATGTTGGGGTCGCGGTGGAGCTGTCCGTCCATGTACAGCCGGTCCACAGCGATGACAGCATGGGAGCCCTTCTGGATGAAGCCGCGTCGGATTGGGAAGAGGACCCTGCGTCGTTCCAAGATCTCTTTGGGTCACTGGTCGTTCACGCTGAAGTCTGTTCCTTTTAATTCCCTGCCGCGGCTTTTCACATGTTGCTTTTGTTTGAAGTGGCCGAATTTGGCCACGATAGGACATGGTTTCATGGTCGCAGCCCGCATGGGGCCGAGGCGATGTACCCTATCGAAGACGATGTTCTTCACCGTGTCCTCCGGCAGCTTCAGGTGGGTTTTGATGAAGCTTTTCACCGTAGTCTCCGCGTCCTCTCCAGCGGCTTCTGGAATACCAGAAAATACCAGATTATCACGCATGCTACAAGCTTGTAGATCAATAACTGTTTCTTTTATTTTTTTATTTTCTCTATTGAGCTGAGTAACATTGTCTGTGAGACATTTCACCGACTCCCTTAGCGTGGCATTTTCAGCAGCAAGCGTTTCCACGTGCTGCTGGCTGAACTCCAGGGATTCTCGCAAGCATTTGAATTCCCGGTGAAGAATCTCCACCAAGGACAGCCTTGCATCGAAACTGGACAATCGTTGGTCGATTGACTCTAGGATGTCTGCAATATCTTTGCCGGCTGGCGATGTTGTGCCGGGGGAATCTGCCTGGCGAAGTTTTTTCGACGACGGCGTCTCAGATCTGGCCGGGGAAGATACACTCTGGCCCTTCTTCATCACGAGATCCTGGAAGCACTGATCAATATAATCTTGGAGAGTCTCTAAACTCTCCCCGTTGTTCTCCAGGGTGTTGGAGATGATTTAGACAAATGTTGTTAGTTATAAGACAATTGATAAGTTTATTTGGTAATACTGAAGCTTAAAGGAATTTGTTCAAATCTAAACTACCATTCGCTTTAATTTTCCGCCAAAATCTCCGGCGTCTGACGTCAGTTACAACATGAGTCGCTTACCTTGTCCGTCACTTCCATCACTTACCTCCTACCCAACAGTCTCCCTACCTCCGACAGTCTCCTTACATTAGAAGTTTATAATGATGATGATTGTGTTTCTGCTGTTCTGATGGATCTTGTAGAAATGTTTAGCTGATTTAGAGTTTAGAAATGTGTTAACATAGAATGTAGAATTATTGTAGAGACACTGACACTGCCCTCAATGTAATAAAGGCCTGATTGTGTCATGAACTTAGGAGTAGAGTATAGGAGACCCTCCCCAGTTGAGCTGTGAAAGTAAAACAGAGAGGAGTTAATGCTGAGTGGAAATTCCCCAGAGAATGTTTGGGTGGGGGTCTCAACATTTGACCTTGATAACTGTGGTCTGGAAGGGAGATGGGTTTTTTTTACCTCTAGGGAGTCACCTACACCCACAGTGCTTTAACTGTTATGCACACTCATTCACGTGCACTCACACATACACATAGACACACGGGAACGCGCACATGTAGGCATTCACACACACACACTTAAGTGAAAGTATGTAAACATAGCACTTAGTTTTATGGCACCTTGTAGAGGGTTTAGAAGGGGGGTCACTGATACAAAACTGCATGTAACAGACAAAGGAGTTGAGATCTGCAGAGGAGTTCCAGGGTCCTGTACATCTCCCTTCTAGAAGGTGTAATCAATAAGTGTGATCAATGAGTGTGGATTAATAAAAGTCTTGTGAATTGACTACTGAGTCCCCGGTGTTCTTTCTGGAGGCCTGAGGAATCTACAAACCGGGCGAAACTGTTTAGAGGTAACAGTTTTGGTGCCGAAACCCCGGGATTCGCTTGAGGTTCAGAAGGACGAATTGGCAGTGCTGAGGTCGTGAAACGAGGCAAACAGAGAGCCGGCTCAATCATCTAAAAGGTAAGCACCACCTGTTTATTTTCGAAGTGTGCATATTGAATAAATTCTAAATTATCTGTTCGCTAAGTTGAACGTATTACAGTGTAAATTCACTCAGTAGAAAAAGAGGCGGCTAGCGTCCGTCCCAGTGCGTTAAAGCAAGAGACTTTTGCTAAGAACTCAGGTTGATGTTTAGCGCCCCATAAGAACATCTCAGTGCGTTAAAGCAGGAGATGTTTGTTACGGATTAATAGAATCGGTGTTTCATCCGCGGCGGTGTGTGATCCGTCTTAGTTATTAGGAAAAAAGTGTTGGTGTTGTGAACCGCCCCCGTGCGTTAAAGCAGGAAACGTGTGTTACTATTAGTTGGAAAGCGGGGTTTAAGGCCTTGTCGCGGCTGAGGGCCGTGTGTGTGTTCTGAGTTTGGCAACTCAACCCATCTTCGGACGCGTCATTGGGACCTGTGGGACAGGAGCCAGGTTGGTAACCTGGGCACCGGGGACGCCTTAAATAACTAAAGCTAGGTGTTGGATCCTAGTCGCGGTTGATAACCTGCATGAGAGTGGGCGCAAGTTGCTTCGTAGTGAGAGTACGACTGCTTGGCTCAGCCCACTGATTTCAGTGTGTGTAGATTGCGTGTGTGTGTGAAAGCGCAGTTAGAGTCTGTGTCTCGTCTGAAGTACGGGAGTCAATTAAAGTAACAAAAAGAATTTGTGTCTAAAAGTGTGTTTGTGGTGTGCAGAAATCGTGGCAGGAGGCCGTGTCATGAGTTGTTGCAAACTGTGGAGTCAATTGGGGGGTTGAATTTGGTTTTATATTTTTTAGGGGAAGAAAAACCGCGGTATCGAGTCCGTGGTGCAGTTTGAATAATTTGTGAGGTGCACAAGAGCAGACGGCACCCGCTCTGTGTGCCACTTAGGGCGTTGTCCGGAATAAGCAGAGGAGGAAGTGTCCTGCCGTGAGTTGTGAACTGGACTGCGAGAAGTAGAAGGTGTGTGAGTGCCAGCCTTAAGGTGTGGGCTCAAAGGTGAAATGAAGGAGGAGTAATAAGGAGCAGCTCGGAGGGTCCCGACAAAAACAAACGACGACATCTGGTGGTAAGTAACGGAATTCCAGGTGAGTTAAAAATAATGGCTGAACAAGAGGAGATTATTAGAGAAGGAGTGAGGAGTCCAACAGAGGGAGAAATGCAATTGAAAACTGTTGATAAGCAAAAAGAGAAATTAGGGGAAGCATTGAAGATCACCATGACAGGACATCTGACAGGTAAGAATGGTAAAATACTGGAAATGGGGAAGGAAATAATGAGTGTATGTGATCAAGCTGGAATAAAAGGTGATATGCGATGTTCTCTCGCAAAGGTTTTATTGGAAGCGGCCAAGGCATCCGTGGAGAAGGAGGAGAAACTCAGGAGAGAGTTGGATGGAGCACATACTTTGGAGAAGAGGGGAGTTAAGAAACAAATAAAAGAGGAGGAGGAGAAACGTGCCAGGCTGGCTGTATGGGGAATCAGCTGCCAAGGACTGGAGCACTGGATGAGGGAACCTGAGGAAGAGGAAGGTAAGTTGAGACCTGGTGGTCTTCCACACCCTCACCCTACAGCCCCTCCTTTTTCAGCATGTCCTCCACCATATTGTGGTAATTATCCAACATTGAGTATTGAGGATGGCAGGATGGAGAATGAAGAGGGAACGGTGCTGCGCCTAACTGGAGGGCAGGCGGAGTGTGACTATGAGGACCAGCACTGCCCTAAGCCGCAGCAACAAAACATAGTAATAGGACCTACAAAGACAGCGCTACCTGCTGGTCATACTCGGACCAACTTGGAACAAAAAGATGGGGAGGACGAGGAAGGAGAGGAAGAACAGTCTGGTGCAGCCGGAGCAACAGCTAGGACTCCTCTGGAATTATTACCCGAAGAGGTAGATAAACTGGTGGACATGGTGAGTAAACGGTTCAACGAAGAAGCAAAAGGTAAAAGCTAAAGGGAGTGGAGTCTTAGGTCCAGATGTGAGGAAGAAGGTGCATCATAAGGTGCAAATACCTAAGGTAAGAGGTGTTGACTCCTGGGATGGATGGATACAGGGCTCTCTGGAAGAGGATATAGATGAGTGTAGTGTGATTCAGAGTGCAGGAGGGGATGAAGATGACTCAAGAGGATGGCCCGTGTTTGGATCTCGAAGAGAGCGAGAGGAGATGGGGGAGAATTGGCTTCGCAGTGGAGGAGAGCTTGGAGGTCATCCGATGTGGAGAAGAAGTCAAATGAAAGCGGCAGAAAAACCCCAGGGGGAAGTCATGCGACATCCCAGTTCTGCATTAGGAATGCCCCTAGTGGTTGCAGCAGGAGGTGAGAGAAGATATAAACCATATGGGGTAGGGGATGTTACATCCCTGGCGCAGATGCTCCCACCCATCATTGATGGAGGCGCGGGCTGGCTGAGACAACTTGATAAAGTGACATCAGGCACACAGCTCGCCTTGGGGGATTTTCGAGCCATAGCTGACCGGTGTATGACAGTTACTACACTGGAGGAAATCCAGGTACTGGCAGCTGTCACCACTAGACCAGACTCTACACCCTTTTTTAGAGTGCAGGAGCAGATTGGGAATGCTGTGCGCCAACAATATCCAACCCCGAATGCGTCGGCCATTATTAAGTTAGAGTGGAACCTTGATCAACATTCTAGAGATTATGTAGAACAGGTGAAAGAGAAATGGTTGCAGAACACAGGTTATAACCCTTCCACACGTGGCCTTCATCAGGTTTGGTTTAGACAGGGGAGTGCTAGAGGGAGTACCAGAACAGGTAAGAGAAAAAACTTTAGATGACCCTGATTTAGAAGGGGCAGATGCACATCACTGGGAGAGACACTTGGTGCATCATTTGGATAAATATAAGCAAATCAAAGATAAAAAGAAAGGGGAGTTGGAGGAGCTTCAGGAACAATTGCTTAAACTTAACTTGGGAGAAGCGAAACACAAGGTAAGTGAAAAGAAAAAAGAGAATAAATTAACTGATTCAACAAAGGTGATGGTAGCTCAAGACTGCCCTCCTGAGCCTAAAATACCTGAATTTAACCCAAGTATTTATCCAATGAATCCCTGGACACATTATGATGGTTTGCAGAGTGCACCCATGGCCAGTTGGGGAGGTAATGTGTGGGCCGGTAGAGGAAGGGCAAGAGGTCGTGGTGACCCGGTGGGTGTGAGAGGCACCCTGGGGTATGGAAGGGGTGCGCCTGGAGTGGGTCGTGGGCCTAGAGGTGTCTGTTGGGTGTGTTATCAGCCTGGGCACTGGGCCAGAGACTGTCCACAGCAGCCACAAATACAGCAGCATATGGGCCCGCCTCAAGGAGGAAGGGGTGGCCCGTTCCATCAGGCTCCAAACCCACGCATGATCCCCGGACCAAGACCCCAAATGCCGACCTGGGAGGCCGGCTGGAGCAGCCAGGACTGGCAGCAGTGACACACCCCACAGGGAGGCCGAGGAGAGGGGGGAAAGGCAGACCCCTTACTCTCACTGACGGTGAATGGACTGACTCTGCCGTTCCTTGTTGATACGGGAGCTACTTATTCAACCATCCAAGAAGTTGCTGATAACATTAAATTATCTGGGGACGAGATCAGCGTGGTCGGCTTCTCTGGGGTTTCAATGACATTGCCAGTGACTGTTCCTTTAAAGACTGGAATTGGAAAGCAAGCGGTGGCTCATCCATATGTCATTTCAGCGCAGGTGCCTGTGAACTTGATGGGGCGAGACCTGCTCATCAAACTGGGAGCTGTGATCATGTGTGGGCCTGATGGTTTAACAGTGACTTTGAAGGATGGCACACAGCTTCCTTGAGTGGCCACAAGTACGAGAGGACAGTGGCTGCTGTCTGAGGACATCGTACAGTAGAAATTTACTGGGCCCGGCTGACGAACTCTGACGGCATCCTTTCTCCACACAGGTGACCCAGGTGTGTTTTTTTTTTTTTGTTTGTTTGTTTTTTTTTTCTCTCTTCCCCCCTTTCTCACTGTCTCTTCTCCCCTTTGGTTTTCTTTCTCTCCCTCTCTTTCTTTCATTCTTTCTCCCTGTCCTATCCCACAGTCATGTCTGTCCCGTTTGTAGCAACTGAAAATAAAATAAATTCATAATTATAATAAAGGTCAATCAAATGGACCAATATGGCAAGGCCACGATGATCCACTTGGTAAAATAAATCCGCTTGGCATCTTTCTTGGCCTTAATACAACAATTCTGATGGCTATAGATCCAAATGGGACAAAAAAAAAAAAAAAAAAAAAAGAGAAGAGAAGAGAAGAGAAAACAAGACCAGATCTCAAAGCGGAAGCCATGGAAGGAGCAGAGGATCTCTTCACAGATGGCTGCTGCTTTAGGGATGAGAAGGAGAGGCTCAAGGCAGGCTATGCAGTTGTAAGTAAGAGAGGGGAGCAGCTGGAGGTGATCAAAGCAGCAAAGTTGGAAGGGCAGCAGTCAGCGCAGAGAGCAGAGGTGGTTGCACTGATTGAAGCTCTGAAATATGCTCAAGGAAAAAAGATAAACATTTACACTGATTCAGCCTATGCCTTTGGAGCTGCACATGTGGAGCTGAGTCAGTGGAAGAGAGCTGGATTCCTCACTACCAATCAACAACCAATCAAACATGAGAAGGAGATGAAGGCCCTGGAAGAAGCCCTGGAAGGACCCTTGGAGGTAGCAATAATAAAGTGCAAGGGGCACGATGATTCGGCCACTTGGGTTGCTCGAGGTAATCGAGCAGCGGATTAAGCAGCCAAAAAGGTGGTTGGCTACACGGGGATCAGACAAATGGTAAGTGTGGGAATGGATTGGGAAGAAAATCCAGGGCTGGAACGCGAAGAGATCATAAAAGAACAAGAGAAGGCCTCTCCAGAAGAAAAGTCACTCTGGAAGGAGAGAGGAGCCATAAAGGTAAGCAACATTTGGAGGGGGTCAGATGGAAGACCAGGTTGAGCGAATGAATCAAAATTTAAAAAATAAATTGGCTAAGATCTGTGCACAGTTTAAAATGGATTGGGTTGATGCATTGAACATTTGAACATTTAAAGCAATTTAAAACACTTAAAGCTCTTGTCTTAAGTTTTACATCACAGGTGACTGCAGGCCAAGGACAGGAGCAGACGGTGCCAGAGGCAAAGTGAGTGTGGCTGAAGGTCTACAAACGAAGGTGGAACGAGCCCAGGTGGACAGGTCCATTCGAGGTGGAGACCAGGACCTCACACCCAGTCCGACTGAAAGGGAAAGGCGAAACCTGGTACCACTGGAGCCAGTGTGCTGTAGCGGAAGAGCCTAAGAGGTCGGAAAGGCTCTCTGCAAAGGAAAAGAGGGGGAACTCGACTGAGACCCCCCACATGGATCCCAGCCCAGGGACAGAATAAATCCCTGATCCATGCAACGACTGAAGGTTAGTCTACCCCGGAAGTTGAAGAAAGAAGAGCAACAGAGAATCACCCGACTCAGAAGATAAAGGTTTTTAAAAACAACAACAACAACAACAACAAAACAAAACAAAAAAAAAAGTGAAATTACATTGGACAGAAAAGGGATGAGAGAAACAACCAAAATGGGGTTATGGGGAAATTGGAGAGCAATGGTAGTGTTAGGAGTGATAACTGTCATAATTGTAACTGTGATTTTTCTTGAAAGTGAATTGCCCAGAGACAGATCTGAGTCCACTCCGGGGATACCCCCTTCACAGGCCACGGTGGAGTGAACCAAACGCAGCAAAACAGGTAAATCTGATGAGTGTTTGGATTACTATGGCGGTATAGAGCTGGACTACGTTAAAGGGTCCACTACTTCGTATACATTCGATCTTTGTGCTGTCATTAAATGTAAAGGCTTAAATAGTTCATGGCGGGTATATGATGTTTGGGTAGGTTACAATCCAATGGTAGATATAGAGTGTAATAATCAGAAGCTTGGCTACCCCTATCACACTTATTGGAAGGGCCCGTGTGATTACTGGTCTACCATAGTGGAGTATTCTGGCACGTGGCGCCCCTACAAGGACACCACGTGGCAGAAGCTTGGGTTTCAGCGGGACTTCTCAACTGGGCAGAACCCGTTGACTCTCTCACTGACTCGCTGGTATGACACTGTGTGGCCTGCCCGATCTGTGGTGTATTTATTTATTTATAGGAGCAGATGTCTCAGGGAAGGATCCATACGGTTTGGTTAAAATTAATTTTAAAGATTCTGCACCTGATGTGGCTGAAATACACCTCCCCCACCATTGTCACTTTCTGAATCGGGCCCACAAATACTTGAAGTAGATTATACAAGACTCAAACTTAAACAGCTCATTTCAATGGCCACTGGCTATCGGGACAGCAATCTGTGGCTAGACTGGCTCATCCAAAATGCTAGAGAACAAAATGTTTCAGATTGTGTGGCATGCGCAGCTGCCCGCCCACATCTTTTCAACCAGCTCCCCTATATCCTGAAGACCAGTGGGGATTTGAGTGCATGCTCAGACTCACGAGAGAAGCGGTTTCTGAAGGTAATTGCACTACTTTAGCTAGTTTGTTTCCACCAATAGGTAATGACACTGTACTTGGTCCTTTCACACCAAGAAAAGCCAACTACACGTGTTTTAACTTTACTGCGTCTTTCCCTGACAGACATGAGCATGAGGCCGGGGAGATTAACGCCGATTGGTGCACTGTGACGTACCTGGCCAGAGGAAAGGTATCAAGAGACACTGGCACCGAAATAGGCCTGTGGGCACGTGCTGGTTTGTATTATTATTGTGGATAACCCATTGGAAGCATGGATGACCTCTGTCTTTGGGCAATGGAAAGGTTTCATTATGTCAATTATGGTTTCTTTGTCTGTTTTTATTGCAGTAGTAGTGACATGTGGGTGTTTTTGTGTGCCTTGTATCAGAGCTTTGCTTGTGAGACTCATCAATCGTGCTATGGGAGAATCTGATACAAAGGCCGAACCATGATGCCACTTTTGAGAAATGGGGAGTCACAGTATGAAAACATTATGGTGAGGGATTTAATTTAGTTTTATCTGCCTTAGGGCAGATAAAAAGGGGGACTTGAAGAAATGTTTAGCTGATTTAAAGTTGAGAAATGTGTTAACATAGAATGTAGAATTATTGTAGAGACACTGACACTGCCCTCAATGTAATAAAGGCCTGATTGTGTCATGAACTTAGGAGTAGAGTATAGGAGACCCTCCCCAGTTGAGCTGCGAAAGTAAAACAGAGAGGAGTTAATGCTGAGTGGAAATTCCCCAGAGAATGTTTGGGTGGGGGTCTCAACATTTGACCTGGATAACTGTGGTCTGGAAGGGAGATGGGTTTTTTTGACCTCTAGGGAGTCACCTACACCCACAGTGCTTTAACTGTTATGCACACTCATTCACGTGCAGTCACACATACACATAGACACGCAGGAACGTGCACATGTAGGCATTCACATGCACACACTCAAGTGAAAGTATGTAAACATAGCACTTAGTTTTATGGCACCTTGTAGAGGGTTTAGAAGGGGGGTCACTGATACAAAACTGCATGTAACAGACAAAGGAGTTGAGATCTGCAGAGGAGTTCCAGGGTCCTGTACATCTCCCTTCTAGAAGGTGTAATCAATAAGTGTGATCAATGAGTGTGGATTAATAAAAGTGTTGTGATTTGACTACTGAGTCCCCGGTGTTCTTTCTGGAGGCCTGAGGAATCTACGAACCGGGCGAAACTGTTTAGAGGTAACAATCTCCACAGAGTTTCCTGACTCTGTGTCACATGTGGGGTCAAAACGTTTCATGTGGTTCAAAGTTCAAAGCTGCTGACTGTCAGGAAGCATCAGACGAACATCATAAAACACCCCCTCTGACCTCAGCGCTCCAATCAGAGCAGGAAGGTCCCATGACGGAGGCACTGCGACCACACCCACACTTCCTGTCAGTCCCTCTGATTGATAGCCGCCTCCATCAGTATCATATATATCCATATAATCACCCTGACGCTATGATGTTGTGATGTTGGTGCTGTATGAACAACATTAAATGTTTTTACATATTAACATGATGTCTCTGTGTCTCTCTGTCACATATACAGTATTTAATCATTTTCTCACACAGTTCTTCTCTTTCAGATTTGTGTTGTTGTGTTTGTTGTCACAGGTTACAAAAAAGATTCTTACTTCACTCTAATGTATGTGAGTTTTTATTATATCTGCAAACATATATATATATATAAAAAAAAACACCCAGCACGCCCCTGCGGGCGGTTTATCCTTCAAGCTCGGGTCCTCTACCAGAGGTCTGGGAGCTTGAGGGTCCTGCGCAGTATCTTAGCTGTTCCCAGGACTGCGCTCTTCTGGACAGAGATCTCCGATGTTGTTCCCGGGATCTGCTGGAGCCACTCGCCTAGCTTGGGAGTCACCGCACCTAGTGCTCCGATTACCACGGGGACCACCGTTACCTTCACCCTCCACATCCTCTCGAGCTCTTCTCTGAGCCCTTGGTATTTCTCCAGCTTCTCGTGTTCCTTCTTCCTGATATTGCTGTCATTCGGAACCGCTACATCGATCACTACGGCTGTCTTCTTCTGTTTGTCTACCACCACTATGTCCGGTTGGTTAGCCACCACCATTTTGTCCGTCTGTATCTGGAAGTCCCACAGGATCTTAGCTCGGTCATTCTCCACCACCCTTGGGGGCATCTCCTATTTTGACCTCGGGACTTCAAGGCCGTATTCAGCACAGATGTTTCTGTACACTACCCCGGCCACTTGGTTATGGCGTTCCATGTATGCCCTGCCTGCTAGCATCTTACACCCTGCTGTTATGTGCTGGTGCATCTTTACACAGCCTTCACTTGGGGCCTTACTTGGTGTGATAGACCCCAGCCTCTATGGATATTGTGCTCCACCTGGCTGGGATCTCACTTGGGGCGGGTCCAGGGGCATACTGTGTCCATCCATGAAAGAGTTCCGCACAGCCAGGCAAGATGACTGGAAAGAGTCTTTGGTTAGGATTAGGCAGTGAAAAAGCAGAGTGGTTAGGGAAACTGACCGAAACTCATGTTTCGTCATTGAATCCTAAGAAAATGTTAGTAAAGGTTATGGCTGACTCCACCACCCCCAGTGGACTCTGAGACAGCAGCACGAGCCAGCTTATTACCTGTTATTTACACTGCGTTTTACATACAGATTTCAGGACACATCAGTAATTGACCTCAAGAGAGGTTTTCGGCCTTTTAACAATTATAGGGAGGATTCAGGGTCACCTGGTCCAGCCCAAACTATATGCTTTAGCAAAAAGGAAAGTTTGAAGCCTAATCTTGAAAGTAGAGATAGTGTCTGTCTCCTGAATCCAAACTGGAAGCTGGTTCCACAGAAGAGGGGCCTGAAAACTGAAGGCTCTGCCTCCCATTCTACTTTTAAATACTCTAGGAACAACAAGTAGGCCTGCAGTGTCCATGTTCAAAGGCATTGTAAACTTTTTCTGTTGATTGTAAAGTTTTCTTCCCACACAGTGTACAGTGGACTCCAATGTTTTTGTCACTTTTTATGGAATCAAACTCAAAGTAATGTAAGTACTTCCAATCTCTCTCCCACACTCGATACATTTTCCATTGTTGATCTGCACATGTCCGTTACCATGGACGTCACACTTGTACATCATTGTCATGAGACACTCTCACCAACAAACACGGTTTAGTAACGCAGTAACGCAGCGTGCTCGATCCCTTACATTACCCGTTACTTGAAAAAGGTAACTGGATTACTTGTAACACGTTACTGCCTTTTTTTTTCTTTTTTTTTTGCCTGTCCCATTTGGTTCTTTAGCCATCAGAATTGTTGTCTGAAGACCAACAAGGATACCCAATGGATTTACTTTGCCAAATGGATCTTCGTGGCATTGCCGTATTGGTCCATTTGATCAATCTTTGTTTTTATTATTTATTATATTTTATTTTCAGATGTTACAGACGGGACAGACATGAGTGAGGGATAGGAAAGGGAGAAAGAAAGAGGAAGGAAAGGAAAAACAGAAAGGGGGGGAGAAAAAAAATAAAAATCTCCTGGATCACCTGTTGAGAGAAGAATAGAAAACAAGCAAAAAAACAAAAAAAACAAAGCAACATACTAAACACAACACCATCGCATTAATCTAGCTAAGTGTAAACAGCAGTAAATACTAAATATTCAATGTTGTTGTGCAGCACGCAGGACAGACAGCGCACAATGTGCTTCGAAGTAGCAGCCAAGAAAGGTGTAATTTAAGTCTGTGACAGGGGATTTCTACGAATCTCCCAAACAGTTCTTCATTTTTTTTTTTCGTCTTTTTTTTTACTAAAAAAAAATTTCCAAGCGCACCATGTGCTTTGAGGCAGCAGCCAAGAAAGCTTTAGTCCGCGTCTGTGAATACCCATGTGTACATCTGTGTGCATACCTGTGTGGATCAGCATGCTTGCATTCCTAAGGTTTCTCCATGTAATGATCTGCTAGGGAGTGTGGGGAGCCACAGCCCTGTCCTCTATGGTATCAAGCAGGTATGGAGGAGATCAAAACTCCAGACATCCAGAGGCCCCCAGAACACAAGAGACCAAGGAAGACCCACAGAGGGGCAGCCGCGCCACTGTCCCAGTAAGAGCTGAGGAGAGTCCCAGATGAGGGCTCATTCAGCAGCCGCGGAGCAGAAGCCAGGGGGAGTTGCAGTGACGCGCCCGTGAGCTCCGCCGGCAGCCAGCTGTGCCTGAGTGACCGAGCCCCAGGCCGAGAGGCCGGGGGCTCGGTCACCTCTGAAATGGCCCGAGCGAGCCCCAATAAGCGGCCGCCAAGGAGTGAGCCGGTGTGTACCCGGACGCCCACCCCCAGACACAAAGAACCACCAACGCACCGACACCTGAGGGAGTCCGCCACCGGCAGGGGAAGTGATGGTGGGTGGAGATAGGCCCTCCAAGGTTTGGAGGCCTGAGATGTCCCCAGAGAGGTGGCGTCTGATACCCAACCTGACATATAGACACAGACATACAGGCACACACAGACACAAACATCCATTCCCACCCTCATGCTCTCATATGCACTCACTCCACACTCAACCAACGCGGAGACAGACATAAAGAGACACTGTACACACAATCACACTCCCCAAGCGTACTCTACCAACCGGGTCTAGGTACCCTTGCTCCTGGAGGGGGGGAACTGCACCCAGACCCAGGTGGTGTTACCCTTTTCCCTGCGGTGGGGAGAGGCAGACCGCCCCGACTCCGCAGCAGCAGGGAGGCCCCACACTCCAGACCGCAGTAACACGTTACTGCCTATCTCTGCACCTAAGAATGTCATTGTTTTAATCCAGAGTTACTCATATAAGGTTATGCATTTGTGCCTAAGAAATGATCCAGCTCCTCATATAAGTGAGGTAACACAGGTGGATATCAGTAATGTGCGTGCTGGAGCTGCTCTTCTACCTAGTGTTAGATTTGTATTGTTGATTGTCATTCATGCTTAGAAATATTTACTCATATATGCTTAGAGTTTATAGTCGATGTCATATTGATAGGGGTCTGATCCTTAATAGTCTGCAAAGACTTTGTGTGAATTCCAGGGTGTTCTGGCATTCACACCCTCCTGGGAGCATGGCAGCGGTCGTACCTTCTCTTATTGTTTCATGTTAGGATAAACACATCTATATCTGTTCTAGTCTAAGTGCCTTTTGTTTAGATGAACTGCTGGACTCCCAGGCCAGCAGATTTAGGCAAGTCTTTTACGGGGTCACACTCCAGATCTATGAAGTTTGTCACGATTTGAGCATGCTGTTTAGGGTCCATGGCCACATGTTCCAGCGCTGTAACCATGAGTGAGCTCATGTCATGAATAAATGTATCATAATAAATATCTACTAATATCATAACAGCAGCAAATATTGAGTATATCAGTACAGACTTCAGTCTTTCATGGGTTCAATGCTGATAACTGTTTTTAAACAAACTTTATTTTTTGCATTTGTTAACAAGTATTAACAAACTGTATTAACATTTATGGATTAACACATCTGTATGTGTGTAAAGCATGCCCCCCCCCCCCCCCCCCCCCCCACAGCCCCTTAGTGAGACAGAACAAACAAAAACCCTTTTCCCGTAAAGGCAAATCAATGAAGACAAATAGAATAACATGGGGTAATACTGCTGGGTCCAGAGGGTCAGAGATAATGACTCATTCTCAGCAATGTTACAGTTTAAAAACCAGACCAGAAATCCCTCCACACTCAGCAGTGTGACTGTCACTGCAGTTATTTCAGTGGGCTGAAGTTTGATCTGTGTTGTTTACTAAAGTGCAACAAAAGCTGTTTAACATGTTTCATTTTTAATTTGGACAGAAACATTGTGATTTTTGTCTTTTAAGCAAATATAGCAGTCTGTGACATCACTGATGAATCCATCCGTTGTGTTTGAGCCTGTTATCACTACACAAACGTTTGTTTAGTCTTTCCTGAGAAATAAAGTCAAAAACATGGCAGTCAGACATCCCACGCTGGGTAAAGGGCACTGTTGGTGGCTACACTTACTGTAACGCCCAGTGATTTTAGAGAATATCAGTAGTTACACACTACAGTGGGATATCCCAGCACTGGTGTTAAGACAAACATGGACACATACAGAATAGAAATAATATTTTGTAACAGCCGAATTAAACTCTGAGCTGATTTAGAAACATCACCTCGGAGCACTGTATGTTACTGTAATGTTTTACACTGAACAACAAGCTTTACTGTTGTCTATAGTTTAGTGTTCAGTGCTGAAAGCAGGATTGGGATTTTGTAAATGTGTAAGTGATTGACTTTGTGGAGATCAGAGTACATGAGTGCGTTTCAAACACGTGGCTGTTATGTGGGTGGGGACGATCAGCCGATATTTAGCCGAAGCTGACACTGAGAACGATCACAACCAGTCATGGGCCGTCTCTGGATCCTGAGCTGCACTCTGTGTGTCCTCCTGAGCTGGATACGTGTGGATCAAGCGGTGGCTGAACCGTGAGTTTGTCTTCAGCGTGTTTTTGTCTGTGTGAGTTGTTCACTGCAGTAACTGCTGTATGTGTGATGCTGTATGCAGCCAGTACCTGGTGGCCATTCCTGCAGTTATTGAAGCTGGAGCTGAGGCCAAATTCTGTGCAACTCTCCGACAGCCCAGTGGGACTCTGGTCATGACTGTCACTTTGATGTCCCGAGAGAAGAACACAACCTTATTCACGCATACGTCAAATGAGGCCTTTCAAAACTGTGTTCAGTTTGAGGTTGGCAACCAGCACTTTCACACACAAAGTGTGTGTTAGTTGTTATCGTAAGCATTATAGGCTTTAATGACTATCTAAATATCCCACTGTCTCAGGCTCCTTTGGTACAAAAGGAGGTGCAACATTTTCAGGTGGAGGTACGAGGAGACACATTTTACTCCAAACAAGTCAGAAAAGTGATGATCCGAGCGTCTGATCCCGTCACATTCATCCAAACAGACAAACCCATCTACCTCCCTGGACAAAAAGGTAACAATGTGCTGTTATGTTATATAAGACATGTAGTTCATTCAAATTCCAACATCATGAGCCAGCTGCTCCACCATCTCCAATTTGTGTAACAAGTTTTATGGTCCAAAATTTGGACACACATGCAATGATTGATGTGAAAGTTGTGCTTCATTTAGCAAACGCTTTTCAAGATATTTAATACGGTCCATCGACCGAAATATTTGTTCGCACTTTGAAATCTGAGTCCATCTTTGAATATAACTATTTTAAAAATTCACAGTAATGCAAAATAAAACATGCAGAATACTCAGAGTGCATGACTCCCCCCAAAGGGCAAAGTCCATATTATATCACTCAGACATGATTTATTGTTTGTACCATCTGTCCCCGATTAGAGTCAAATTCATTTTATGTGAAAGTTTAATGGTTTTATCCTTAATAGTTTTATTGTTCACAATTAAATTATGTTCAAACATGGAATTTAAAGCACCAAAGTGGAGGGCCACGGGTGCCAAAATGTATGAAACACATAATTAGACAATAAATGAAATGTCTTGTTAATTAAAATATAAATTAGTGATACCAATTCAATTTAAATAAATTATATATATATATATAAAAAAAAAAAAAAAACACCCAGCACGCCCCTGCGGGCGGTTTATCCTTCAAGCTCGGGTCCTCTACCAGAGGCCTGGGAGCTTGAGGGTCCTGCGCAGTATCTTAGCTGTTCCCAGGACTGCGCTCTTCTGGACAGAGATCTCCGATGTTATTCCCGGGATCTGCTGGAGCCACTCGCCTAGCTTGGGAGTCACCGCACCTAGTGCTCCGATTACCACGGGGACCACCGTTACCTTCACCCTCCACATCCTCTCGAGCTCTTCTCTGAGCCCTTGGTATTTCTCCAGCTTCTCGTGTTCCTTCTTCCTGATATTGCTGTCATTCGGAACCGCTACATCGATCACTACGGCCGTCTTCTTCTGTTTGTCTACCACCACTATGTCCGGTTGGTTAGCCACCACCATTTTGTCCGTCTGTATCTGGAAGTCCCACAGGATCTTAGCTCGGTCATTCTCCACCACCCTTGGGGGCATCTCCCATTTTGACCTCGGGACTTCCAGGTTGTACTCAGCACAGATGTTCCTGTACACTATGCCGGCCACTTGGTTATGGCGTTCCATGTATGCCTTGCCTGCTAGCATCTTGCACCCTGCTGTTATGTGCTGGATTGTCTCTGGGGCATCTTTACACAGCCTGCACCTGGGGTCTTGCCTGGTGTGATAGACCCCAGCCTCTATGGATCTTGTGCTCAGAGCTTGTTCTTGTGCTGCCATGATTAGTGCCTCTGTGCTGTCTTTCAGTCCAGCTTTGTCCAGCCACTGGTAGGATTTCTGGATATCAGCCTCCTCCTCTATCTGCTGGTGGTACATACTGTGCAGGGGCCTGTCCTTCCATGATGGTTCCTCGTCTCCATCCTCTTTCTTGGGTTTCTGCTGCCTGAGGTATTCACTGAGCACTCGGTCAGTTGGGGCCATCTTCCCAATGTATTCTTGGATGTTCCTTGTCTCATCCTGGACTGTGGTGCTGACACTCACCAGTCCCCGGCCCCCTTCCTTCCGCTTAGCGTACAGCCTCAGGGTGCTGGACTTGGGGTGAAACCCTCCATGCATGGTAAGGAGCTTTCTTGTCTTTATGTCAGTGGCTTCTATCTCCTCCTTTGGCCAGCCTATTACCCCAGCAGGGTACCTGATCACGGGCAGGGCGTATGTGTTGATGGCCCGGATCTTGTTCTTACCATTCAGCTGACTCCTCAGGACTTGCCTGACCCTCTGCAGGTACTTGGTGGTTGCAGCCTTTCTAGCGGCCTCTTCATGGTTCCCATTTGCCTGCGGGATCCCCAAGTACTTGTAACTGTCCTCTATGTCTGCAATGTTGCCTTCTGGTAGTTCAATCCCCTCAGTTCTGACTACCTTCCCTCTCTTTGTTACCATCCGACTACACTTCTCCAGTCCAAACGACATTCCAATGTCATTGCTGTATAGCCTGGTAGTGTGGATCAGTGAATCGATGTCTCGTTCACTCTTGGCATACAGCTTGATGTCATCCATGTACAGGAGGTGGCTGACAACTGCTCCGTTCCGTAGTCGGTATCCGTAGCCAGTCTTGTTAATGATCTCACTAAGGGGGTTCAGGCCTATGCAGAACAGCAGTGGGGACAGAGCATCTCCTTGGTAGATCCCGCACTTGATGGTAACTTGTGCTATGGGCTTGGAGTTGGCCTCTAGTGTTGTACGCCACATCCCCATTGAGTTCCTGATGAAGGCTCTTAGGGTCCCATTGATCTTGTACAATTCTAGGCATTCCAGTATCCAGCTGTGGGGCATTGAGTCATAGGCCTTCTTGTAATCAATCCAGGCAGTGCACAGGTTGGTCAGTCTGGTCTTGCAGTCTCGGCTGATTGTTCTGTCTACCAGTATCTGGTGTTTTGCACCTCTGGTATTCTTGCCAATTCCTTTCTGTGTCCCGCTCATGTATTGACCCATGTGCCTGTTCATCTTAGCCGATATGATGCCTGACAGGAGCTTCCATGTAGTACTGAGGCAGGTTATTGGTCGGTAGTTGGAGGGGACCGGTCCCTTCTTGGGGTCCTTGGGGATCAGGACCGTCCGGCCTTCAGTTAGCCATTCCGGGTGTCTCTCGTTAACTAGCAGCTGGTTCATTTGTGCTGCCAGACGCTCGTGGAGTGCAGTCAGCTTCTTCAGCCAGTAGGCGTGAACCATGTCAGCTGGATAGCGTAGTGGTTAGACTACACGCCTTTGGAACAGAGGATCGCAAGTTCGATTCCTGCCTGGGGCGTCTGTATCCAGTAAGGGTCCTAAGGCTAGACCCCCTATGCTAAGCAAGCCTACCGCAGACATGAGCGAGACAGATAAATATGAAGGCATGCCGGCTCGGACGTCGCCCGGATCAACAAGGTCCGCGTCAGGTGTTGAGGAACCAGGGCACCCTGACGAAAAGTGGGCTACTGGAACAAGAAGGCATCGGTGGGCAAGAGACGAAAAAAAGGAATATATATATATATATATATTAGGGGTGCAACAATACCTGTATCGATATTGAACCGTTCGATACAGTGCTTTCGGTTCGGTACGCATATACAAAATTTCAATTTATTTTATCAACTTTTCTTCTGAGGACGCTGTCTGTGTTGAGAGCTCAGTGGATCTGCGCTCGACAGTGCAGCCTAGGTGGAGTAGTCGAACGCGGTAGGTCGTTAACAGAGATTTGCCGTGTTGTGGCTTTAACGTCATTTCAGATTAACGCTGACAGCACTAGTGGGAACACAACGAATATGACTGCACATTTACGCCGACATCATCCTAGTGCAAAGACAAGTGGAAGCAGACAAAAACAACAAGCACGCATGCTACAAACTTTACCCGAGTCATTTAGACATCTTGGCATACAGCTTGATGTCATCCATGTACAGGAGGTGGCTGACAACTGCTCCATTCCGTAGTCAGTATCCGTAGCCAGTCTTGTTAATGATCTCACTGAGGGGGTTCAGGCCTATGCAGAACAGCAGTGGGGACAGAGCATCTCCTTGGTAGATCCCGCACTTGATGGTGACTTGTGCTTTGGGCTTGGAGTTGGCCTCAAGTGTTGTACGCCATATCCCCATTGAGTTCCTGATGAAGGCTCTTAGGGTCCTGTTGATCTTGTACAATTCTAAGCATTCCAGTATCCAGCTGTGGGGCATTGAGTCATAGGCCTTCTTGTAATCAATCCAGGCAGTGCACAGGTTGGTCAGTCTGGTCTTGCAGTCTCGGCTGACTGTTCTGTCTACCAGTAGCTGGTGTTTTGCGCCTCTGGTATTCTTGCCAATCCCTTTCTGTGCCCCACTCATGTATTGACCCATGTGCCTGTTCATCTTAGCCGATATGATGCCTGATAGGAGCTTCCATGTAGTACTGAGGCAGGTTATTGGTCGGTAGTTGGATGGGACCGGTCCCTTCTTGGGGTCCTTGGGGATCAGGACCGTTCGACCTTCGGTTAGCCATTCCGGGTGTCTCTCGTTAACTAGCAGCTGGTTCATTTGTGCTGCCAGACGCTCGTGGAGTGCAATCAGCTTCTTCAGCCAGTAGGCGTGAACCATGTCGGGCCCTGGTGCTGTCCAACTCTTCATACTGGAGACCCTTTCTTGGATATCTGCCACTGTGATGGTTACTGGACCCTGTTCAGGGAGGTCGCTATGGTCTGCCTTCAGATCCACTAGCCACTGAGCATTGCCGTTATGGGTTGCGTCCTTCTCCCATATGCTCTTCCAGTATTGCTCCGTCTCCAGCCTTGGTGGTGCTGTTCTCTTATTGTTCCCTTGCCACTGAGAGTACACCTTTGCTGGTTCTGTGGAGAACAGGTGGTTTATTCTCCTGCCTTCTATCTCTCTAGTGTACCTCCTCAAGCGGCTGGCCAAGGCTGTGAGTCTTTGCTTGGCAGTTTCCAAGGCCTCAGGTATGGACAGCTTGCTGTATTTCTTATGCACCTTCTTTGTCGCACCTTTCTGCAACTCCGTTAGTTGGCTAACCTCCCTCCGTGCTACTTTGATCTTGCCCTCTAGCCTCCTTCTCCATGGAGGGTACTGCCCCTTGTGGCTGTTCAACTTGTAGCCAAGCATCTCACTGATCGTATTGTAGATCAGCTTGTTAGTGTTGGTAATCATGGTTGTAGGTATCGTCCGTAGTGCTGCATTAACATCATCTAGCAGACCTTCTGGAGGTACTTCACGTAATCTTGGTAACCAAGGTTTCAAGCTTGGCCATGATCCTATTTTTTAGGTCAGTTCCTCTCGCACTCAACGATCCTTCTCCTATCGCACTTGGGGCTATGTACCCAATCTCGGGTGGGGGTGACCTGGTGTCCTGACTCCTCCTTGCCGTAGCATTTATGTTGTACCTCGTCAATCTCTAGCTGTGATAGCAGTCCCTTCTTTCGAATGTTGGAACACTGAGCTACTAGTTGTTTCGCCGTCATTGTGGATGTTGGGTATCGAAGAATCCATAGGTCCGTCATCCTATTCATGTAGCCCCTTCCGCCAAGGTTACTTGCGTAGTAGCATTCCAACAACGCCCTGTTTTCGTCTCTTGCCCACCGATGCCTTCTTGTTCCAGTAGCCCACTTGTCATCAGGGTGCCCTGGTTCCTCAACACCTGACGCGGACCTTGTTGATCCGGGCGACGTCCGAGCCGGCATGCCTTCATATTTATCTGTCTCGCTCATGTCTGCGGTAGGCTCGCTTAGGATAGGGGGTCTAGCCTTAGGACCCTTACTGGATACAGACGCCCCAGGCAGGAATTGAACTTGCGATCCTCTGCTCCAAAGGCGTGTAGTCTAAAAAAAAAAAAAAAAATATATATATATATATATATATATATATATATATATATATATATATATATATATATATGTATGTATGTATATACATTAATTAAATATCAGTGATTTCATTTAAATAATGTAATAAGTTATTTGAATGATCTCAAAAAGTTTCTTTTCATCTGGATGTTTTCAGTGGGGAAACCCTGAACCAGTGACTTTGTTTTGTTCCAGCCAGGGTGCGATACCAGAGCTCTGCTTTGCACTTCTTCCATGTAGCGAACGGCAGATTGTTCCTTCAGTGGGCTGGTTTCAGTCATTATGCAAATGTACTGTTTATAAGATTGGGGAAACTTGCAGTCAGCTGAGATTGAAGAAGTCACCTGGATCAATTTCTCCACTGAAAACGTCCAGATGAACAGAATCAACTTTTGGAGATTTACTTACCTGGATAATTGAGCGTACACCAACACACATTTAGGTTTTTATTTCTGATTTCCAGTTTCCAGCACATATTTAATGATCTTTTTATATATTCAATTCATTTTTTCTCATTTTGATTATTTACAAGGATAGTTAATTATTTCATTGTCCAATTATTGGTTTTCAATTTAATTAATTATTTTGTGTTCATTAATCAGTTTTATCTGTCACCCATCAAACTCAGGGACACAGACAATTTAATGCTTTGGCCGGGTGTCTGTTTATTTAGTGTGCCCTGCTTAATGCACACAGCCATTCGGACCTGATGGAGCTACACCACAAGAAATATTTTAAAATACTTGCCGTGTCACCAAATATGATTTTATTATTTTTATGTAGTGCAACCTTCAAGCATTTGGTCGGTCTGTCCACATAACCACCAATTCATATCAGTCCCTTATCTGAGATCTGTATTGACTTGCTGTGTAGGGTAAAAATCAGATGTTGTGTTTGTTGATAAGCTGCAGTGACAGATCACGATGCACTGCAGCACAGCAACCATGAAATATTTAATTGAAAATTGAAACTCAAAATACATAATTTAATTAATAATAAAATTGTTTAGATATTTAATTAATTATTTCCATTTTAATTAGTAATGTAATTAAGTGTTTATTTTGTTAATTTTAGCAGTCATGGCCCCAACCCTAATGGACCTTTGTTTTAAAGTATAAGGAGAGAAACAGAGACACAATCTCTTTAAAATTTTTCTCACAGTGAATTTCAGAGTCGTTGCGATGGATAATAAGATGCGACCGGCCAATCAGCTGGTGAGTTTTTGAACAGTGTTATTAATGATGCTGTTTAGAATTGAGATGCAGTGATTTACACAACAATTTCTTAACTCCACCTGTCTTTGGTTCTTTCTTTCAGTATGATGTCATTGAACTTCAGGTAAGAGAATATCTCCAGAAAAGGTTTTTTTACTTCTGCTGTAAATGCATCAACACAATGCTGAACACATGGAGTCAGACTTGATTGTTCCCTGCTCACTGCTTATGTACACACTGCTTCTGCAGTATTACTCCAGGTCACTGACAGTTTCAAAACTGGACAAATTGGGTTGCATATATACAGAGGTGGGTCGAGTATCCAAAAATGTTATTCAAGTAAGAGTAGCATTACTTTAAAATATTATTAAGTAAAAGTGAAAAGTAGTGTTCAAAAAAATACACCAGAGAGATTGCTGCCAGCGCTCGTAGGGTCAGGTGCAGCTGCCATTCCAGCCAGTCTTTAAGCCTGTATAATGATATTGACAACAAAGAGTTGTACTGGTCTTACAGCCAACAGGAAAATGTCCAGAATGCCAGATTCCCAGTCAAGTCCTGCTGTCACCACAACTTTGCACTGCCAGTAAAGTTAGAAAGCTAGCTCCCTGTGACTCATAGCTGACAATGGCCTTACCAGCTTATTATTCCTTTCATTGGTATTATAGAAAATGAACAAATAAACAAATGTTCAAAAGAATTATTGTGTTTTTACACCTGCCTTTTCATTGGCATTGTTGTCATTTTAGAGGCAAGGGAAACGATATATATATATATATAAAAAAAACACCCAGCACGCCCCTGCGGGCGGTTTATCCTTCAAGCTCGGGTCCTCTACCAGAGGCCTGGGAGCTTGAGGGTCCTGCGCAGTATCTTAGCTGTTCCCAGGACTGCGCTCTTCTGGACAGAGATCTCCGATGTTATTCCCGGGATCTGCTGGAGCCACTCGCCTAGCTTGGGAGTCACCGCACCTAGTGCTCCGATTACCACGGGGACCACCATTACCTTCACCCTCCACATCCTCTCGACCTCTTCTCTGAGCCCTTGGTATTTCTCCAGCTTCTCGTGTTCCTTCTTCCTGATATTGCTGTCATTCGGAACCGCTACATCGATCACTACGGCCGTCTTCTTCTGTTTGTCTACCACCACTATGTCCGGTTGGTTAGCCACCACCATTTTGTCCGTCTGTATCTGGAAGTCCCACAGGATCTTAGCTCGGTCATTCTTCACCACCCTTGGGGGCATCTCCCATTTTGACCTCGGGACTTCCAGGTTATACTCGGCACAGATGTTCCTGTACACTATGCCGGCCACTTGGTTATGGCGTTCCATGTATGCCTTGCCTGCTAGCATCTTGCACCCTGCTGTTATGTGCTGGATTGTCTCTGGGGCATCTTTACACAGCCTGCACCTGGGGTCTTGCCTGGTGTGATAGACCCCAGCCTCTATGGATCTTGTACTCAGAGCTTGTTCTTGTGCTGCCATGATTAGTGCCTCTGTGCTGTCTTTCAGTCCAGCTTTGTCCAGCCACTGGTAGGATTTCTGGACATCAGCCACCTCCTCTATCTGCCGGTGGTACATACCGTGCAGGGGCCTGTCCTTCCATGATGGTTCCTCGTTTCCCTCCTCTTTCTTGGGTTTCTGCTGCCTGAGGTATTCACTGAGCACTCGGTCAGTTGGGGCCATCTTCCCAATGTATTCGTGGATGTTCGTTGTCTCATCCTGGACTGTGGTGCTGACACTCACCAGTCCCCGGCCCCCTTCCTTCCGCTTAGCGTACAGCCTCAGGGTGCTGGACTTGGGGTGAAACCCTCCATGCATGGTAAGGAGCTTTCTTGTCTTTATGTCAGTGGCTTCTATCTCCTCCTTTGGCCAGCCTATTACCCCAGCAGGGTACCTGATCACGGGCAGGGCGTACATGTTGATGGCCCGGATCTTGTTCTTACCATTCAGCTGACTCCTCAGGACTTGCCTGACCCTCTGCAGGTACTTGGTGGTTGCAGCCTTTCTAGCGGCCTCTTCATGGTTCCCATTTGCCTGCGGGATCCCCAGGTACTTGTAACTGTCCTTTATGTCTGCAATGTTGCCTTCTGGTAGTTCAATCCCCTCAGTTCTGACTACCTTCCCTCTCTTTGTTACCATCCGACTACACTTCTCCAGTCCGAACGACATTCCAATGTCATTGCTGTATAGCCTGGTAGTGTGGATCAGTGAATCGATGTCTCGTTCACTCTTGGCATACAGCTTGATGTCATCCATGTACAGGAGGTGGCTGACAACTGCTCCATTCCGTAGTCGGTATCTGTAGCCAGTCTTGTTAATGATCTCACTGAGGGGGTTCAGGCCTATGCAGAACAGCAGTGGGGACAGAGCATCTCCTTGGTAGATCCCACACTTGATGGTGACTTGTGCTTTGGGCTTGGAGTTGGCCTCTAGTGTTGTACGCCACATCCCCATTGAGTTCCTGATGAAGGCTCTTAGGGTCCCATTGATCTTGTACAATTCTAAGCATTCCAGTATCCAGCTTTGGGGCATTGAGTCATAGGCCTTCTTGTAATCAATCCAGGCAGTGCACAGGTTGGTCAGTCTGGTCTTGCAGTCTCGGCTGACTGTTCTGTCTACCAGTAGCTGGTGTTTTGCGCCTCTGGTATTCTTGCCAATTCCTTTCTGTGTCCCACTCATGTATTGACCCATGTGCCTGTTCATCTTAGCCGATATGATGCCTGACAGGAGCTTCCATGTAGTACTGAGGCAGGTTATTGGTCGGTAGTTGGATGGGACCGGTCCCTTCTTGGGGTCCTTGGGGATCAGGACCGTCCGACCTTCGGTTAGCCATTCCGGGTGTCTCTCGTTAACTAGCAGCTGGTTCATTTGTGCTGCCAGACGCTCGTGGAGTGCAGTCAGCTTCTTCAGCCAGTAGGCGTGAACCATGTCGGGCCCTGGTGCTGTCCAACTCTTCATACTGGAGACCCTTTCTTGGATATCTGCCACTGTGATGGTTACTGGACCCTGTTCAGGGAGGTCGCTGTGGTCTGCCCTCAGATCCACTAGCCACTGAGCATTGCCGTTATGGGTTGCGTCCTTCTCCCATATGCTCTTCCAGTATTGCTCCGTCTCCAGCCTTGGTGGTGCTGTTCTCTTATTGTTCCCTTGCCACTGAGAGTACACCTTTGCTGGTTCTGTGGAGAACAGGTGGTTTATTCTCCTGCCTTCTATCTCTCTAGTGTACCTCCTCAAGCGGGTGGCCAAGGCTGTGAGTCTTTGCTTGGCAGTTTCCAAGGCCTCAGGTATGGACAGTTTGCTGTATTTCTTATGCACCTTCTTTGTCGCACCTTTCTGCAACTCCGTTAGTTGGCTAACCTCCCTCCGTGCTACTTTGATCTTGCCCTCTAGCCTCCTTCTCCATGGAGGGTACTGCCCCTTGTGGCTGTTCAACTTGTAGCCAAGCATCTCACTGATCACTGCTGCCGTATTGTAGATCAGCTTGTTAGTGTTGGTAATCGTGGTTGTAGGTATTGTCCGTAATGCTGCATTAACATCATCCAGCAGACCTTCTGAGTGTACTTCACGTAATCTTGGTAACTGGCTACGGGGGATCCAGGTTTCAAGCTATACCTCGTCAATCTCTAGCTGTGAGAGCAGTCCTTTCTTTCAAATGTTGGAACACTGAGCTACTACTATGTGTAGTAGCTGTCACTGTCACTTGATTTAACAGGATCCTCACAGTAACAGGATTGGACAGTGGCTAAATGAAACATCCAATAGCAGAATACTGCAGCTTTCTTACTCCTTGGATGCTGAGGCCCCTGAGGGACCGTACCAGATCATTGTGTCAATGGGTGAGAGGAAAATATCTCACAACTTCAAAGTGGAGAAATATGGTAAGTCAGTCTTATTTATTCTTAAATTCTTTGTTGTAATGGAGTGCAAATGCTGACATTCATATTTCCCCCAGTTTTACCCAAATTTGATGTGACAGTAAATATATCTGAAGAAGTGAGTATTGGGAAGGAAGACATTGAAGCTAAAGTGTGTGCAAAGTAAGGAAAAGTTCTTTCAGGACAAATTATGTGTTGTAAAATCTGGAGTTTGGAGAGCAAATGACTCATAATGTTTACTTATTTTTCTTAAAACAGGTACACGTATGGACAGCCTGTACCAGGACGTGTTACAGTCAATGTGTGCAGACCTATTAATTTGTATAGAGGTTTTGGTATATCGTCGCACGATTACGATCTTTTGGCCCTATTGCAGATGGGTGGCTCCTGCCACACAGAGACAAAGCAGGTACAGTTATGGCTTCATTTCTCTTTTATTCCCTGATACTTTGGGTACATTCAGGCCACTGCATTAGCATTACGGCACACGGGTTGCCTGCTGTACTCAGTTAAGCTGGCGCCGTGTGTCCTCTTTACTTTTTTTCACTACAGTTTCATTGTCTCATATGTCACATACTGGGTTATGTGCCTTCATTGAGCCGTGAGCTAAGGCAAGTGGTGTGTTTCATTATGTCTGACACACAAGAGAATACAATTTCAGACTGTTACACTGACACAAGCAGAATGAATAGCTACAGGGTTTACTGAAACATGCAAACACAAATAGAAATACAGCCTGAAGTCTCTCAGGCAAGCTTCCATGAGTTCAAACCCCATTGTTAGATTCAAAGAAGGACATGGGAATAAAGGATGTGCTTTTGCAACAGGCTGCTCAACAATGTGATACAAGTTCAAACTGGTTGTCTGCTAAGTTGTCTGTTATGTGTAGAAACAATAATCCCTTGAGGCAGGTGTCCTTGTTGTGCTTGGATGGTTCATAGGTCAACATAAAGTACCTGATGCAAATAAAGGAATGAAAGAAAAAAAGCTTTCTCTAGAAATGATCAGGTATGGGGACTGAACTGGAAATGAATGTAAAAGCAGCCAAAGTCTAAACAAAAACTGCTCAAGCAGGAAGAAATTAACAAAGTTTGGCTCTTTGGAAGCCAACAAACAAAAAAAAGGGTGGTTGGGTGAAGATTTTTTTCACAGTACTGTATAACATATATATGGTAGTACTGAGATTTTGAGGATGTAAATGAGATGCTGCTGGGAAATTTAAACGATACAGTGGTTTTGTGAGGTGATACCATCATACTGCTATACAGGCCCAGCTCGACAGGATGTTTGGGATGTTGTGGAGGATACAGCGTCTGTTTTTTCCAAAAAGAATTTCAGATTTCGATTCATCTGAGCACAGAGCAGTGTTTGTCGTTTTAAATGAGCTTTTGCCCAGAAAAGAATGCAGCGTTTCCAGTTCGCATTCACATTTGACTTTTGAACTTTGTGCGCAGATATTGATTTGTGGAAGTGCTCCTGAGGCCATGCAGTGATCTGAGTGGCAGAATGATGACAGTTTTTCATGCATTGCTGCCCAAGGACCTGGAGACTGCATCTGATAGTGGATTTCAGCCTTATCCTTTGCATGTTTTGATGACATTGTGCGCTGCAGATGATGAGATATTCCCCGTCTTGATAATTTTACATTAATGAAATTATTCTGTCATTGTTCTACAATTTGTAGACACAGTCTGTTGCAGATTTGTAAACCTCCGCCCGTCTGTATTTGTGAGAAACTCTGTCTCTCTATGATGATCTTTTTATACACATTAATCTGAATGATCTGTTGCCAGGTAACATAATCAGTTGCAAAATGTTCCTTCAGCTGTTTATGTTTAGTACAACTGACCCCTCCAGACTTTTGTCCCCCCACCCTGCATTTTTAAACCATATTGCTTTCATCAAATTCTAAATGAGCTCAAGTCTTTCATGACTCCTCTCTAGTTTGAACATTTAATATATTTTATAGATTAGACTGTGAATGAGATTTGATTCTAATTTTGGTTTATTCTTGTATTAGTGATTTTCTTTCTTTATTGCTCTTTCCAGGCAGACAAGACTGGCTGTGCAACTTTTTCCTTCAACATGTCAATTTTTACTAAAATGGACCAAAAGGTGCTTCAAGATGTTCTGGATATCAGGGCCAAAGTGGAAGAAGAGGGAACAGGCAAGTTGTGTTATTCCTTTAAAATGACACATCAATGTATGTTTAACCAAAAAGGCATTCACAGGATTGTAACATGAAAGTTTTTACATTCAGGTGTTTCACTCCCTCAAGAGAAGAGAGTCACGATTTCTTACATCCTTGGAAAAGTGTCTTTCATTAACGTGCCCAAGGTTTGGGAACGGGGATCTAATGTGGAAGGAAAAGTAAGCCTAACATGTTGTTTTCAGCTCAGTTTGTCGTAGCAAAGCACATTTAAATTGTTTGTATTTTCCATTGATAGAGCATTGTGTTCTTCAACAGGTCAGAGCAGTGTACCACAATAATACACCAGTTTGTGACGCACCGGTCTACCTGTTCACGGGACGAATGTGGCAAGCACGCTCACTACAAAATCTGACAACTGACAGCAACGGTGTGGCCTCATTTTCTTTCAGCACTGATAACTTTGACCAGGATATCCAACTCCATGTGAGCTGACACACGGAAACAATGTGTAATTTAATGCAGCCATGACAGCAGCCTGAAGCCACAATTGGTTTGTGATAGGCTGCAAATGTCCAAATACCTCCCACAGTAGGAAGCTGCAATCCTGAAACAGTTTATGACTCATCTTCCTCCACCTTTGCCTTGCTTATAAAGTCTCGTTGTCCAATGTTATTTGTAGATCAAGTTTTTAAATTTTTGTTTCCTATCCCCAACTAGGCAAGCCTGACACCAACAGTGGGCAACCCAGGATATAGAACTGCATACTATGACAGGGGATTTCACACATTATCCATGTCCCAGCCGTCTTCTCCCGATATTAAAACAATCAGCTCTCTAGAGGTACAGAAGAAGGATAAAGCAGTGTCCTGTGACGCAGAAGAAGACGTATCAGTAAACTACACTATAGTGGGAGAGTCTCCGGGGTCTGTGGATGTCATTTATCTGGTGAGTTATCTCTGGGTTTACTACAAAGTTGAACATGACCAGACTTTTTGTGTGTTTGCTAAAAAACTACTGTTGTAATGCCCATCATGACTGAAGAAGAAACTTTCAGTCCATCATGAGAATCCAGCAGCTTCAATCTATTTCAGCATAAATACTGATCCAGCCCAAACTATATGCTTTAGCAAAAAGGAAAAAGCCTAAACTTAAAACTCGGAGGGCGTCTGTCTCCTGAATCCAAAGTGGAAGCTGGTTCCACAGACCTCAGGTCTGGTCCCTGTGCTTTGTCCCTCATCATTTTCTGTCAGCTTAGTAATTAGCCTCAGTGTTTGGTCCTTTGTTCATGATATCCTTAGTTTTCTCTCTCTGCTAAGTATTTATATTCTTAGGCCTTCGTAGATTTTGTCATTTCTGTTCTCAGTTAATCATGCTTTCCCTGTGTTTCCCCTGCACTTTTCAAGTCTCGTCTTTTAGTGACTCCACGTTTAGTTATTTTCTGTTTTATTTTTCTAATCCTTTGTTTTGTGCATCTTAGGATTCTCAGGATTTGTATGTGTAAAAAGAATTTATGTGTGCATAAAAAAGAATTTGTGTACGTGAGAAACTCTGCACTCAAGTTTCAAGTTACAAGTACAAATTTTGACCCTATTTTTCTTCCTTTCATCTGATTGGCCAATGTCCTGTCATATAGTTAGGGCTGGACCAGGTGACCCTGAATCCTCCCTTAGTTATGCTGCAATAGATGTAGGCTGCCGGGGGATTCCCATGATGCATTGAGTGTTTCCTTTCCAGTCACCTTTCTCACTCACTATGTGTTAACAGACCTCTCTGCATTTAATCATACCTGTTATTAATCTTATTGTAGGGTCTACCTTACAATAGAAAGCACCTTGATGTGACAGTTTTATTGATTTTGTACTGTATAAATAAATTGAATTGAATTATTCCGATTGATTCTCACTGAAGGCATCAAAACATCAAAATGAATGAATACATATTTAATCATTTGGTGAACAATGCTGAGCACTTGTTGGCCTATTTTGTGGTCCATCTCATCCCAAACCATCTCCTTTGAGTTTAAGTCAGGTGACTGTGGAGGCTAGGCCATCACTCTCCTTCTTGGTCAAACAGCACTCACACAGCCTGGAGGTGTGTTTGGGGTCGTTGTCCTGTTGGGAAATAGATGATGCAATGGCATGTGGCTGCAGGATGCTGTGGTAGCCATGCTGGTTCAGTGTGCCTTCAGTTTTGAATAAATCCCCAACAGTGTCACCAGCAAAGCCCCCCCCCCCCCCACACACACACACACACACTATCACACCTCCTCCTCCATGCTTCACAGTGAGAACCATGCATGTAGAAACCATCCATTCACCTTTTCTCTGTCGCACAAAGACACGTCAGGTGGAACCAAAGATCTCAAATTTGGACTCATGAGACCAAAGCACAGATTTCCACTGGTCTAATGTCCGTTTCTTGTGTTTCTTGGCTGAATCGTAGCATAAATGAATCACTCACTCACTCACCCCCTCCCTCCTGGCTCACAGCTTCTTCTTCTGCTTGGTTGGCAACCAATGTTAAGGCGCATTACCGCCCCCTGGCTCACAGCTCAGTGGACATTTAGATGTGAAAATATATATCTAACACGTGAGGAAAATACTAATAAAATAAAATAAAAATAAATAAAATAAATGTTACCTTTAGAAATCTTTTTTTTTGCTCTTTTTTGCTCTATAAAAATGGTTGTTTTTCTTTTTCAATCACTTATCTTACCTGTAGGATTTACTAAAAAATGGAAACAAATTAAGTTTGAGTGAAAATGTAAATTTTTTGCACTCTCTGGTCAACTGACTCAGTGACTCAAATGACTCAAAACACCCGATTCACTTTGGTGAGTGACTCACTAAAACTCGATTCAGCAAAAAGAATCAAATTTACCATCACTACCTGCTACTGGAACTCTGTGTGGCATTTATCTGGACTCTAATCTGAGCTGCTGTTAACTTGTGATTTCTAAGGCTGGTGACTCTGATGAATTTATCCTCAGCAGAGGTGACCCTTGGCCTTCCTTTCCTGGGGCGGTCCGCATGTGAGCCAGTTTCATCGTAGCACTTGATGGTTTTTGTGACTGCACCTGGGGACACATTCAAATATGAATTCTAACAGTTGTGTCAGCTGTTCTGTCAGCCGTGTACCAACCTGACTTTTGCACAAAACAACTGATGGTCCCAACCCCATTAAGAAGGCAGGAGATTCCACCAATTGACACTGATAAGGCTCACCTGTGAGGTGAAACATGTCAGGCGAGGGTTTGCAGCACTGTTGTGCAGCAAAGTTGTGTACAGGGCTTTGAGTGCTCAGAAAGAGTAGAAAAGCGCTATATAAGAACCAGTCCATTTACCGTTACCATTCACTGCCAGTAAAGCAAAGGGCAGCTCTGAGGACTCTAAAACATAAAACATATTTAGAGATATTTATATACTTTTCTTTGCTTCAGTATGCATCTACATTGTAGAAAGTATTAAAATAAAAATTAAAAAAACACTGAATGAGAAGGTGTGTCAAAACTTTTAACTGGTAGTGTATATCCACCAGTGTTGGTCAAGTTACTTGAAAAAAGTAATCAGTAACTAATTACTGATTGCTTCCCCCAAAAAGTAATTAATTACTTAGTTACTTAGTTACTTTTTAAAAACACGATTTACAACCTGAATAGGTGATAAAGTGATAGATCTTTCAGCCCAATTCTACTTTTTCTACATAATCCATCATACAAAATGTAATCAAATGGAAAAGTCTCTCTTTTTAAAACTTGTTTTATTAGTTTTAATCTTTTAACTTCATGCATCAAGCAAAAATTTAATTATATGCAACATTCTCTGACTGGAAGAAATTAGTTCAACATTTAAACCTGTTTTCTGCACATTCCAGCACATAAAATAAAATATTTTTTGTGTTTACACTCAGTCTTTCAAATAGATGCAAGTAAAACACAGCAGAAAATAAATAAAGTCAAAGACTCAGCGGTCCTGTTGCTCTATTTTCACCTGTAAAGCAGGACTGCGATAGGCGGAGGTTTACCCTGGTGCAGGTGTGCCGCGGTCAGTTAAAGAATCCGCGAGTTTCTCTGTGAGTTTCCCATTACGTCGTTGCGCACTCGGTGCTTGTTTGGAAGTTTAGGGGGTTTTTTCGCTGTAAAAAGAAGTTTTCTTCCCACGCACAACAGACGCTAATGTTTTTGTCACTTTTTATGGAATCAAACTCAAAGTAAGGCCAGTACTTCCACGCTTTAAACGCTGCACGCTCATACTCTCTCAATCAATATGTGATCCACTGTTGATCTGCACACAGCTGTTGTCACTAACGGCGCACTCGCTTACGTCACTGTCGTGAAACATTCTCGCAAAAAATCACGGTTTTAGTAACGCAGTAACGCAGCGTTCCTACGGGAAAGTAACGGTAATCTAATTACCGATTTTGCAATAGTAATCCCTTACTTTACTTGAAAAAAGTAATCAGATTACGCGTCACTGCCCATCTCTGATGTCCACAGATATCAGTGCTAGTTCATTCTTGTTTTTAAATGATTTCTGTCTTCCAGGTGTTGTCCAAAGGAGCAGTCACCATGCAAGGACAAACACAGGTTGAAGTGCAAGATAGATCGGGTAAAATTCCCATATTTCCACAAATGCCACAGCCAAGCATTGACGTTGGTCTGTTTTGTTGATCTGTGGATGCATGTTTGGACCTGTGTTTCAGTGAATGAGGGCCAGGTGTCCTTTAAAGTCAGAGTGTCTCCTGAGATGGCTCCAGAGTTCCAGGTTGTGGCTTATGCCGTCCTGCCAAGTGAGGATGTAATTGCCCACAGTGCTGACTTCTCTACTGACAAATGCTTCAGCAACAAGGTGAGTGTAATTCTAGAGGTGTGCTGTGTGTTTGGTGTCTGCAGTCATGCCATGTCGTTCAAATCAAAGTCAAATTCAGTTGGCTAAATCACCTGAGGATTTCTAGCATCAGTAAATGGACTGGTTGTTGCACAGCTGTTTCTACTCTACCTAAGGATTCAAATTGCTTCTTTATATGACCTCATGACCCGCTCACTCCCATTTATACAAGCACTTTTTCAATGATGATGCAAGTCCTACCTATCTAACACTGACACAGTGTTCATACAGTGTCCAACGTGGGCTACAGCCATCACATGGGACTCATGATTTGTCACTCACCACAGTGAAGCAGCTCATTTAGCCAGCTGTGAGTGGGGACTCATCACAGTCACTAAACTTCTACGGGTGTTTTGTGTGTGTCAGGTGTCAGTGGAGTTTTCACCGTCTTCAGCCGTCCCAGGTGAAGAGACCAACATGCAGGTGACGGCCCTGCCACGTTCTCTGTGTGGTGTGAGCGCCATCGACAAGAGCGTTCTCATCAAGGAGCCTGGGAAGACTCTGGATGCAGATAAGGTAACTGCTGATATTAACACCAGTGAGGTGGACACATCCCTTATTTCCAGAGCCTGTAGTGTCATGAGTTACCAGCAGCTCATGCCTTCGCTCCGGTACTTGTGTCCTGATAAGTATTCTTTGGGCAGTCGTACATTGAAGTGTTTTAAACAGTCAAATGCTGAGTTTGTCTTAAAGCAAACTGGTATAAAAAATACAAGGTTACAAATGCATGTGTCTGTGATGACAGTCTTTCTAGCGAGTAAGTAAGTACCATGCTTGTTGCTCATGTGGTTGCAGACAGCAATATTTTAATCTTATAAAATTAATTCCTTTTGAGCAAATTAATATTTCAACATGGAGATAAATCCAGGATCATGACCTTTTTTTTTTTAGCAAATAATTCAACCATGCAAACAAGTGTATGACCTGCCAATCACTGTCTGCTTTACTCGAGAAGAATTTAACTTTGCACCAAAACTGCTCAAATACACGAGTATTTGTTGATGTTAAACATACAGCAAAACCTGGAAAAAGTGATACTTGGTGAGTTTAAGGAGCTACAGAGACAGCTTCAAATGGAGAACACTTACTGTAGCCATATAAGTCACTAAGAACGATGTGGTGTTTATAGTAAAATTGTAGAACTTCTGTAACATTTGGTAAACAGATACTTCAACTACAACACCTCACATCTGCGAACACTTACTGCTGACTTGATCATTTTTATTTATTTATTTTTTCAGAATTCTTCTTAGATAATGTAGCAATTGATTTGAGCCTAATCTGTACTTGTATTTACACCAGTACTACAGGTAAGAGTTAAAAAACACATGTGGATCAAATGTGACCAGGCAGGCAATAAATGTTTGGAGGTTTTGCTGATCTGCACTTTTCTTTTCAGATATTTGACTTGCTCCCACTCAAGAAATCCTCAGGTATCCCGTATGAGGTTGATGATGCTACAGACTGCCTTAATGTGAGACCAAAAAGATATGTTTTGCCGCACCCCAGTCAAGAGCAAAATGACGCCTATGCAGTTTTCCAGGTAAAATACAAGTATACCTGTGAGTCCGTCAAACTTAATCTAAATACAATAGTTTTTGTTGTTGCACCAGTTTTTGCTGATCTTTGTGTGCTGCTGAAATATGTAGAAAGTCGGACTGAAGATGGCGACAAACTTGCTTTTTCGATTGCCTTCATGCCTCAAGTTCAAAGGAAAAGTCTACCATCAAGGCCCTGGTGTCTACTATGATGGCCCTCCTCATGTCTACTATGGTGAATCATTCACTTGTTTGTGTTGTGTCTGGCTATAAATTTTGCTTTGTATTTACCAAAAAGAAAACAGGAAATTAATTTTTCTTTTTTTATTTAGCTATGGCTCCCCGGTTTGGAGATGATTCTATTCAACTAAGTAGTCCTGGTCTGGGATCTGCTGGGCAGCTTCCTCCACTAATAGTGACAGCTCGCTCTTTCTTCCCTGAGACGTGGATCTGGGATCTGGTGGAAGTTGGGTAAGTATCTGTTGTGAAGAGATCTGGTGCATATTCCATTTTAAAAAGTTTATACGATCACATTTAGAAACCCATGTGAACTTTCTGCTGTGTCTTTGCACACATGAAAAAGATGAAAATAGAATAATTGTGAGTTTTTTCTTGAGCATGTTTTGATGCTTCAGGCTGATGTTTTGTCATATTTAAAGTTTTGTGGGATACATTATTTCACTGTCATCAGCACCGTGGAGCTCTTTTACTTTGTCAATGCAACATATACAAGTCATTCACACTGCAGGATGTAACTACACTGTTATACAAGTAATTTACAGACATAAAAACATGTTTGATTGTGTTACAGAATATGTTTGTGTGTATCTGCTGCTTCAGAGACGATGGGAAAAGGGGCGTGTCCCTGACTGTCCCAGACACCATCACCACCTGGGAGACGGAGGCTTTCTGTTTGTCCTCTCAGGGTTTTGGTTTGGCTCCTCGTAAAGAAATGAAAGTCTTCCAACCTTTCTTCCTTGAACTCACCATGCCCTACTCCATCATCCGGGGGGAGCACTTTGAACTGAGGGCGACTGTCTTTAACTACCTGACCAGCTGCATCATGGTAATGAATGATTAAAGTGTTTAGATACATGTCTGTTCATAGCCAAGGAAAGCCATACTGAAAACATGACTTTCTAAGCAAAATTTATATCATAGTTATTAAAATACAATAGAAAATATCTTTTCTTTGGCAATATAACCATGCAGGATGCAGGCCGTTCTTGAAGGGCCCCTGCTTTGAACTCAGGTTTAAATGTAGCCATGTCTGTGTTCCTCGTACAGGTTACTGTCACTCCTGGGCCGTCCTCAGATTACACCCTCACGCCTCTCTCTGGTGATCTGTACACATCCTGTTTGTGTGCCAACGAGCGCAAGACCCTCAGGTGGACCATGATCCCAACAGCCTTAGGTGAGGATCAGGCTTTGGTCCTCCACACTGCCAGGAAACCGCTGTGTGGCAGGCTGAGTACGACCCAAGTGCAGCACCCAGAAGCAGGAAGTGAACTCTCAGGAAGTGACTTAAAAAGAATCCACATAAGATGGCTAAATAGAATAAATGAGATTAAAACAATAAAGAGCAATTATAAAAACACTATGTGAGAAATACTGCTGAAATATAAGTTATCATAATGAAATGAGAGAATCTGAGACCCAATAAGCTATATTCATGGAATTTAGAAAGCTGTGTGTGCATTAGACGACAGTGAGTGTGCAGTGTAGAGCTAGGACATGTAGACAGTCAAATGCTGCTGCAAATCCAGAATATAACCCCTGTGTTTGGAAGGCTAAACGTGGGGGTTGTAGGGAGTGGGGCAGAACGTCTATACCTCCAGTCTGAGGGCAGCAGCTGCCTCCATCCTCATGCTTTACTTAATGCAGCTGTCTTAGCCAATTACAAGTCATTTTGAAACCTTCCTTTCAATTCATTATGCATGCTTCCCTTGCACAGTATCATTAGAACAGACTGTTTGCAGTTGCATTGCCATGCAAATGATTTCTTCTTAATCTTAAATGGATCTTATGATTTGCAGTACTTTGGCCTCCAGCAGGACTCAGCAGCAACCCTGACATCATTTTGGACTGTTTTTTTCAGCTCATGTTTTTCATGCCTGATGCAGTAAAATTTCCAATTGTAATTGATCTTACCTTCGATTTAGAACCAACATTAAATCTAGATTTAGATCTAGTGTGATCACAGTTAACCGCCTCCTTTTGTCCCAACACATTTCCTTCTAGTTTCTACAAAATCTGTAAAATAACCTCGGTAACCTTTATTTTAATGGAGAGACAAAGAAGGTGACCTGTGCTGCTGCTTTTAGGGGCTGTGAATGTGACTGTGTCTGCTGAGGCCGTAGCGTCCCATGTGTCATGCGATAATGAGGTTGTGAGCGTACCAGACAGAGGTCGCATCGACGTGGTCACCAAATCTCTCATAGTGAAGGTCAGTGTCATAAATACGAGACGAGAAAAACATTTTTACTCATAAAATTTAAATTGTTACTCATTTTAAAGATACTTTTCTTCAGGCCGAGGGAACTGAGACGACAAAGACATACAACTGGCTTCTTTGTCCAAAAGGTCAGTATGATTTCCATCAGTTACAAAGTTTAAATAAAGAAATGACCTAAATGCTAAAAGTTAGCAGTGGAGTGCACTGTGTACATAAAATGTGCCAAATTTTCATCTTTTACTTTCACAAAATGTAACGATATGTGCTGAAGATCAGGCCACCTGGTGACTTTGGACAGTAACTGTTGTAGTCGTGACTTCCTGATTGGACGTTTGTTGTGTCTGTACACAGGAAGCCCGCTGACGGAGGAAGCAGAGATACATCTGCCTGAGAATGTGATAGAAGGATCTGCCCGCACTTCTGTATCAGTCCTGGGTAAACCTCATCATTTCATCTCAATTTTGATTCAGCCAAATAAAATATGGCAGGTTAAAGCTTTGTTAAAAAGGCAAATTACGAAAACAACAGAAAATAAAAGAGACGTCATGTTCAAGTAAAAGTAAAAACCGTATTCAGCTTTTAAAAGATGATTTCATTTATAGATAGACCCACGTCTTCCTGGCCTTGTGTGAAAAAGAAATGGACCCCAAAAAGGCTGTTTGTGCCATTCTGTGCAGGAAGAACTGCAGTCTAGCTTTAGTCATAAGTGTTGTTTGAAACGCTGAGTTTTGGCCCAGTCACACCAGAGGGTTTTCCAGCGCAATCGTTCTGGTCATGCAGAATCATGTCAGTAGGATTTAAGTCCAGATTTTGACTCGACCACTTTCTGGTGTCCTGGATCATTTTCCATCTTAACCCTCTGGGGTCGACGTATGCGCCGACACGTCAAAATCACATGACCAATTTAAGACGACACAGCTACAAGATAGTGAGGGGATTTCTTTCTCTTGTTGGAGAACCGGCTCTTTCGGCTCGGCGCATTAAAAAGAGCCGGCTCTTTCAGCTCCCAACCGACTCTTCAGGTTGTTTTGTTGGTCGAAAGTAACGGACTTCAGACTATATACCAGTTCTTGAATTGTGTCGATGGACCACGTAAAACCAGAGTTATGATAAAAAATATACATAAAGTTTTTTTCTGAACAAAACAGTGGCGTTTACAGCAGGAAGAACGGTAAAAACGGCGTTTTCTACAGACAGCGCTAGCAACCACTCTCTGCTTGTGCGTGAAAAAAGAAAAATAAAAAACACTCCTTCCCCATTGGTGTTAGAGTTTACCATGTCAGCCAATCAAAAAATGATATGGCAACATGTGACGCTTGGTTATTTAAGGAGAACGGCATTTTTAGTAGTGACGGAAAGCGAGCAAAAGAGAGAGAGAGCGAGTTTTCATATGTCACACATTAGTGACGTTTAGCGTGTTTGGAGGCTGTAGTTAGTGTGTTGTGTAGTTATTGTGTTGTATTGTGTGTCAGTTATACTGCTGAATGTCACATTTGCTCCAAAAACGCCGTCAAAGGCAGATTCCAGTGTAAACGCTGTTCCCACATGGAAAACTGGACATATGCTCCTCCTGCTGTCAGACCTGGTTTAGGCCTGTGCTGTTCTCCTCTGTCTTATACTGAACACAAATCATTTGTGTGCCTTCTTATTTGATGCAGAACTGATTGTTCTGTAAATAGATTTAAATGGTTATGTAAAAACGCCTGAGGCCTGGGCTGCATTTTTAGGTAAATAGTACCATATAACTTTGTTGTTTGCAAAATTTGTGCATAATTTTATTCTTTCTATTTGCATTTCAAGTTATGAAAATGATTCATTAAACATGTTTGTGGGTTTTACAGTAAAAAATTTAACTTTTTCTACTCGGATTTTGACATTTTTGTCTGAATTTAGATCAATTGTGCTAATATAGTATACCAAAATGAAAAAATTACTCAAATTTCAGATATTTAAAGCTGTGCTGAAAGTAACGATACCAAACAAGGCAAGATAAACAGTTTTTAAAGGTGAGCTATAGAGGTAAAATCAAAAGTAGTCAAAAACGGCCAATTATACCCTGACCCCAGAAGGTTAAATGCCCAAGTTTTAGATTTAAGGCACAAACTGATAGCTGGACATTCTCCTGGTAGAGAGTTCTTCCCTCCAGGTCGTGGCGAGCTACTGAAACGGCAGAGGCATGATTTAACACTGGGCACCAGCTGCCTTAACCAGACTCCTCCGTCGCTAACCGCCTGAACCCAATGCCCCACCCCTCCCCTGCAGCTGAGCCGCAGACAAAGCTACGCCACACAGCCCCAGAGCATCACACTGCTACCACCGCTGTTGGTATGATGTTCTTTCTATGAAATGATGCGTCACTTTTAAGCCAAATGCAACAAAAGTCAAAACTTTTTCTCTTCAGTCCACAAAATATTCTCCCAAATATCTTGTGGCGCATGGAGATGTTTTTTTGACAAATGTGAGATAAGCTTTTGTGTTCTTCTTGGTCAGCAGTGGTTTTGTCCATGAATGCTGTTTTTGCCCCGTCTCCTTTGTATTGTTGAATCGTAAACTCTGACCTTTACAGAGGAAGGCAAGGCCTTCAGTTCTGGGTGTTGTTGGGATTCGCTTGACTTTTTCGGTGAGTCGTCGATGTGCGATGGGGTAATTTCGGCCACATCTTTTCTAGTTTTCTCAGTTGGTGGATAATGGGTTCCAACATGGTGCACTGGCGCTCCAAAGCTGTAGAAATTGTTTTTTAACCCTGTCCAAACTGATAGATCTCAAGACTTCCCGCCTATTTTTGAATTTCTTTTGGTCATGGCAACGACGTGTTTCTTCTGGACGTCTTTTAGCCTGCTTCCCTTTGTCAAACAGATTGTACTTGAGTGATTTCTTGATCCAGCAGGTCTGGCCTTAATCAGGCCTGGGTCTGGTTGGTGAAATGAAACTCAGTCTTCCCAGAAATATTTGGTTAATCACAGTCAATCTTTGATTTTCAGTTTGGATGTTTTTTCGCTCAGCAAATGAAATCATCATTTAAAATTGCATATTGAAGTATTCAGGTTATCTCTGCCCAATAATACAAAGTTGTTTTACGCTAGTTTTGTTAGTTTTAGTGAATCAATGTTTTTGATCAGGTGACATCCTCGGCCGGGCTCTGAAGAACCTGGATGGATTGCTGCAGATGCCGTATGGATGTGGGGAGCAGAACATGGCTCTCCTGGCCCCCAACATCTACATCCTCCACTACCTGAAAGGCACACAGCAGCTCACCGCAGCCATCATGGAAAAAGCTACTAACTTCCTCACCAGTGGCAAGTTTTTATTGTTTCCTCTAAGAAGGAAATCATTTGAATCACTTCAACACACACGGTTCAAGAAACAAGCCGACAGGAGGCAGAACATTAGCCGCAGTTTCTGGTCAAATGTGTCATTTTCCTCATCTGTCAGCAAGAGTCATTGAATTTCCCAAATCTCGATGTACACATGCAGATCCATAAACAAATGGAGTCCAATCATCACCATAGCAACAATGTCTCGATCATGGTGTCCCTGTTGTTACAGGATACCAAAGACAGCTCAACTACAAAAGTGCTGACGGTGCTTACACCACATTTGGAACAGGACCAGGAAACACTTGGTGAGAACATCACTGATCAAACATGTCACAAACCAGAGAGGTTACACTGGTTTTTAAATATCCCACCAAACAGAAGACGTTTCTTGAAGTTTGACTACCCATTAATAACATAAACATGTCTACCTCTAATACTTAAAATAATTCTCCATTTAATCCTTTGACTAAGCCAACATTAACAATACCTTTTGGTTAATACTGTGTAATTTAGTAGGTAGGAAGGAGCATTAGAGCCACATAAAAATGTTATTGATCATTATTAGAATAAAGTCGAATTTTAAAGCTTAAAGTTATTTTACTTTAAGAAAACATCTAAATGCTATTTCAATAATAAAGTCTTAATACTGTTTTGTGAAAAAAGTCAAATTCAAATCTAAGAAAACAGTTGAAATGATTACAGTTGTTGCTTCAAACGACTGCTATACCCTGTATAAAATGCCTTGAGTAGATGTAGTGAAATAAATCAGTGGTCTTGTGATACAGCATAGATCCTCTTTATTCCACGAGCGTGGAACCATCGGTATCCTTGCATCTGTACATTAGCAGCCATTTCCTTTTATACAAATCTAACCACATGCAGCTTTCTGCACCACTTTCTGCTTTTCAGTGTACTTATACTTACTGCCACGCTGTTTTTATTGCTACAAGTGACATCAGTTCCTTCCTTGTTACTAAAACTGAGTCTGAAGTACGATTTCACTAATTCAGAGGGTAAAGCAGTTTGTCCTGAAATAACTGTGATATCCACATTTCTGCTTTTGTCTCAAAATACATTTTCAAATTTAACCTTGAAATTTCAACTTTATTTTCAAAATGATCAGTATTTCTTTCTCTTAATGTGACCTCACAGCCAAACATTTCCATCATTGTAAGACGTGTAAGTGTTGTTTTCTTTTTGTCAGGCTGACTGCGTTTGTGGTAAGAAGTTTTGCCAAAGCTCAGTCTTTCATCTTTATTGATCCCAGAAAGATCGAAGAGTCTAAGACCTGGCTGCAACATAAACAACAAGAAAATGGCTGTTTTGAAAAGTCTGGGAAACTCTTCAACAACGGAATGAAGGTAACCTGCAGTTCTTCGCTGTTAGACTGTGGAAACAGCCTCCAGTGTGGATTTAACAAATTTTATTAATAATGTCATGCATACATGGAAAACACTGTACTACATACTGTAATAGCTCACACCAGTATATTCTATTATTTTATTCAAGAAATAATTTCCATACATCTTGTTCCATTCACACCAGCACTGCTTTCTATGTAGCATTCACACATATTTATACTAAATACAAAGTATGCACTAGAGACCAACTTGGGATTAGTATCTTGCCCACAAATATTTGGCATGCAGGCTGGAGCAGCTGGGAATCAAACCACCAACCTTCTGATTAGTAGATGACTACACAAACTGTTTATAAGGCTGGGGAAACCCGAGGTGAAGAAACATCCATCTCACTGGAAATACAATGTCCAGATGAACAAAATCAACTTCCCGTTCATCTCTTTAGCTGGATGTTTGAACATGCATGAAGACATTGATGATACTAAAACCACATGCAGCTGAAAATCATTTTCATGACTTCATATCCCTGAATGTTGGTGCACTGATGATAAAGTGTCTATGATGTCTTCTGTTGACAGGGTGGTGTATCTGATGAAGTGACTCTCAGTGCGTACGTTACTGCTGCCTTCTTGGAAATGAATACATCCCAACATGTGAGTAGACTCAAAGAATATCAAGGTATTCAACAAAAAAAGGAGTAGAGTTTGAGCTGCTGAGCCATGGAGTTAGGTTTAACCAGCAGTCTTGCACCCTGCTGGTATGTGCTGGATTGTCTCATGGGCACCTGGGGTCTTGCACGGTGTGATAGACCCCAGCCTCTATGGATCTTGTACTCAGAGCTTGTTCCTGTGCTGCCATGATTAGTGCTTCCGTGCTGTCTTTCAGTCCAGCTTTTTCCAGCCACTGGTAGGATTTCTGGGTATCATCTACTTCCTCTATCTGCCGGTGGTAACATACTGTGCAGGGCCTGTCCTTCCATGATGGTTCCTCGCCTTCCTCCTCTTTCTTGAGTTTCTGCTGGCTGAGGTATTCACTGAGCATGCGGTCAGTTGGGGCCATCTTCCTCGTACTCGTGGATATTCGTTGTTTCATCTTGGAATGTGGTGCTGACACTCACCAGTCCCTGGCCTCCTTCCCTCCATTTAGCATGCGGGACTTGGGGTGAAACCCTCCATGCATGGTTAGGAACTTTCTTGTATTGATGTCAGTGGCTTCTATCTCCTCCTTTTGCCAGTTTATTATCCCAGCAGGGTACCTGATGATGGGCAGGGCGTAAGTTTTGATAGGCTGGATCCTGTCCTAACATTCAGCTGACTCCTCAGGATTTGCCTGACCCTCTGCAGGTACTTGGTTGTAGCAGCTTTCCCAGCAGCCTCTTTGGGGTTCCTATTTGCCTGTTGGAGTACTTGTAGCTGTCCTCTATGTCTGCAATTTTGCCTTCTGGTAGTTCGATTCCCTCAGTTCTGACTCTTTGTTATCATCCGACTACATTTCTCCAGTCCAAATGACATTCCAATGTCATTGCTTTATATCCTGGTGGTGTGGATCAGTGAATCGATGTCTCGTTCACTCTTTGCATACAGCTTGATGTCATCCACGTACAGGAGATGGCTGACAACTGCTCTATTCTGTCAGTATCCGTAGGGACAGAGCATCTCCTTCATAGATGATGATTGTGCTATGGGCTTGAAGTTGGCCTCTAGTGTTGTATGCCACATCCCCATTGAGTTCGTGATGAAGGCTCTTAAAGTCCTGTTGATCTTGTACAGGTCTAGGCATTCCAGGATCCAGCTGTGGGGCATTAAGTCATAGACCCTCTTGTAATCAATCCAGGCAGTCTCGGCTGATTGTTACAAGTAGCTGGTGTTTTGCACCTCTGGTATTCTTGCCAATGAGTGGGGCACAGGAACATGTGTCTGTTCATCTTAGCCACTATGATGCTTGACAGGAGCTTCCATGTGGTACTGAGGCAGGTTATTGGTCAGTAGTTGGATGGGACCGATGGGATCGATCCCTCCAAGACTGTCTGGCCTAGTTGGATGGGACCGATCCCTTCAGGACTGTCCGCCCTACAGTTAGCCATTCTGGGTGTCTCTCGTCACCTAACAGCTGGTTAATTTATGCTGCCAGACGCTCATGGAGTGCAGTCAGCTTCTTCCACCAGTAGACGTGAGCCATACTAGTGTATGGCAAGGTGCTGGCCAAGGCTGTTAGTCGTTGTTTGGCAGTTTCCATGGACAGCTTGCTAAACTTCTTCTTGGGCACCGTCTTTGTCACACCTTTCTGCAGCTCCGATAGTTGGCTAATGTCATGATTCGAGTTTTGAGGAGAAGACAAACGACTGCATGGTCTCAGTAGATGCCAGAATAGTGATCTTTATTACACACTTCTAAGACAGAAGCATGGGAAGACAAGCGTACAGCCACAGATCTCCGCCGGGCGGCGGCTCTCCATATCTTTTATATTATTCATGATGACGTCACACAGACCTTACTGGAAATGATATCAAGTCCCCACAATCCCAAAAGTTCTCCTTATATAGACATCAGATGGTACTTTTAGAGAAAAACAAGTGTGTGATCTGTTGTGCATTTTGTGAAACTGTGAGTCCAACTAGAGGAGATGTCCTGAGACGACCTCCCTTTGTTAATAAGTGTGTATGTGAGGGAACGTGCATGTCTTTCATAAGTCTGTATATATGTGCACGTTAGTGAGGCCCGACTACGTGCAAAACTGAATGTAACAGTCCAGCTCGAGTGGAGTGGTGATGTTGCAACAGTTTAAGCAGAGAGAAAGTAAGCTGGTGGAGAATTACCTTGTAGCCGATTTACTAAGAAACTAAGAAACTGATAAACTGATGCAGACTAATGAAGTAATAATGAACCTACAACAGTGCATGTAAATGATATCAGTGAGATTAAAATAACATCCATTATCCTAACAACTCCTTTGAAACAATGTAAGACATTCAACATAATACAGGTCAATCCAACAGATCTAATGATTTTCACACTCTTCTAAGTCAGAGGTCTAATGCAAACTAAAACTACATACCATATTATAATGCAACTACTTTGATCTCATATATAAGGTAACATATGATAACAAAATAATCTCACACTAACCTCCCTCCTTGATCTTAGCCTCTAGTCTCCTTCTCCTTGTGGCTGTTCAACCTGTAGCCAAGCATCTCTCTGATCACTGCTGCTGTACTGTAGATCAGCTTGTTAGTCTCGATAATCGTGGCTGTATGTATCGCATTTACATCATCTAGCAGATCTTCACATCTTGGTAACCAGCTACGGGGAATCCAGTTTTCAAGTTTTGCCATGATCCTATCTTTCAGGTCACTTCCTCTTGCACTATAGCACTTGGGGCTTGGTACAAATCTCGGGTGGAGGTGATGACATCTCCCCCCTGACCTGTCGTCCTGGCTCCCCCTTGCCGTAGCATTTGTGTTGCACCTCGTCAATCTCTAGCTGTGAGAGCAATACCCTTCTTTCGAATGTTGGAACACTGAGCTATTAGTGTTTTCGCCGTCAATGTGGATGCTGGGTATCGAAGATTCCATAGGTCCCTCATCCTATTCATGTACATTTGCATACATTACATTTGCATAATGACTGAAACTAGCCCACTGAAGGAACAATGGGCTGGGAGGTCACTTCCTTAATCATAATTATGCAAATTCTCATGACCATTGATCAACAACCACTGACCAAAACCCACTGATCAAAGACCACTGATCAATGGCCATCAGTACCATTCACAGAGAGTTGGGGAATGGCTGCAATCACAGCATTGTAAGATGGTGACAGATGTACCCTTATGCCCCCTCCTCGATTCAGAGATGGTCTTTCCTTTTTCACGTAAATGGCCTCCTTGACCCTACACTCAAACCAGCGTTCCTCCCTGTCCAGGTTGTTACATCCTCATCATTGAAAGAGTGTCCACTGGCCTGTAGGTGTGAATAGACTGCAGAGTCCTGGCCTGACGAGGTGGCTCTTCTGTGTTGTGCCATCCTCTTAGCCAGAGGTGGTTTGATTTCCCCGATGTATAGATCCTGGCAATCCTCCTGGAACTTAACAGCGTGCACTATGTTACTCTGTTTGCGTTGGGGTGGACCAATTTTTGGCGCAGCGTGTTTTGGGGTTTAAAAGCCACAGAGACACAGTGTTTAGAAAAAAATGTGCCTCAGCTGCTCCGATACTTCTGACACATACGGGATCACTACAGGTTTTCACTTAGGCAGCGGTTGTCCTTCTCTCCTGGATCGGCTGGAGCTTAGGTTTACGGTACACATCAGCTTTTAAATGTCCCCCATTCCTGATGGAAATCTCACAGTCTAAGAAGACTAACCTGACACTTTTCATATCCTCCCTGGTGAATTTGATGTGTCGTTCCACTGAGTTAATGTGATCTGTGAATTGTGGAACGTCCTGAGAATTGATTTTCACCCAGGTGTCATCCACATACCTGAACTCTCACCAGCAAGAACTGGTATCACCACCCAACCTGTACAGTGTTTTTTCAATATGTTCTTTATATTGTAAATACTACTAGAAGATTGCTCCAGTCTTTGCTTTATCTGTACTTTCCTCTAATTGCTGTGTTTTCTATTATCACGTTGATGTTTTGAGTGACTGAATCAGGAACTCTGCCTCCTATTCTTCTCACACTGGGTTTAATGAAAGAAGGTTTCTGTTTGTCCATTAAAGTTCTTTGTTTTGATCTTTTAAAGGATCCTGTGATGAACAAGAGCCTGGCTTGTCTCAAGGAGTCTCTCAGTGACCTGAGCAACACCTACACTACAGCTCTGCTGGCCTATGTGTTCACTCTGGCAGGAGACGTGGAGACCCGTGCTCACCTTCTGCAGCACTTAGACACAGTTGCAGTGAGGGAAGGTGAGTCATCCTTTAGCAGGACATCATTCAGGCTTCATTAGCATCACCGTGACTGTTATTGTGTTTGTAGGAGGTTTCCTCTACTGGTCTCAGACAGCAGCAGAAACATCAGCCTCCCTGTCAGTGGAGATCAGTTCTTATGTGCTGTTGGCCAAACTCAGCGCCTCCCCGACTGCTGAGGATCTGGGATATGCCTCTGGTATTATCAGGTGGCTGACTGGGCAGCAGAACTATTACGGAGGCTTCTCCTCCACTCAGGTACGACACCACCCGAACAGTATGAAGCTCATCTTTGAGTACAGTCTTAGACAAAACCAGGGACAAAAGAAATAATACTGAAGCTTTCAGTTTTCTATCAGATATGTAAAACAGATTTGTTTTAGCCAGGCAGAGAAGTTTTATTCTTTAGTTAGAATATGACATTTAAGTTTTGTCTAAAAATTCATTGTTTTTACAGAATAGCAATGTTACCTCAGACTTCTGTACCAACTACACGTAACAGCCTGTAAATAACAGATCACCTGCGAGTTTATACCTGTAATTTCTATACTTTGATAATTCTCAGTTAAAGATATTTTAACCTGTTTAACGTTTATTTAACCAGGAAGTGAACTTTGGAAAACTTGAGATTAAGGATCTCTTTTGTGAGAGGGTCTCAAAGTGACACAGGCTGTTTTAACTTAATGTCTATTCCACTTAAGCCCATGAAATATGGAGACATATGCTGTGTGTGTTAACCACAATGAATCCATCCTGTAGGACACGGTGGTGGCTCTTCAGGCTCTGGCTCTCTACTCCACTCTGGTGTTCAGTGCTGAAGGTTGGAGCACAGTGACAGTTCAGGCTCCCAGCAGTCAGCTGACGTTTGATGTAAATCAGGGCAACAAACTGCTCTACCAGGAGGAGGCGCTGCAGGACGTGTCAGGAAAATACAGCCTGGAGGTGAAGGGCACTGCATGTGCTTCAGTGCAGGTCAGTGACAGCATCACGTGAGAAGCTCCTGGTTGATGTCAGAGAAAGGGTTTCTTCTTTTTCTTTTTCCTTATACAACTTCAGAGAGCATTAGCATTGTCACATGTAATAAAGCTCATCTTGCACATGTATTTTCATACACAATAAAGACATTAGACCTGGCAGTAATAACTGTAGAGAGTACAATGCTATTTTAAACTAAATTGGAGAACTGAGCAAAAATAAATGAACTTTCTGTCTGTATCAGAATCAGGGAAACTATTAATCCCAGAGGGAAACTGAGTTGTCATAGCAGCAAATATACAACAAACATCAAGCACTCGTATAAATGAGTGTAGATATAACAGAGATCCTCATATTAAGATGAATATAGACATATAGGTATGACTATAAAAGTATGTGTGCTAATATGTGTCATGGTGTAGAACAGTGACAGCAGGGTGCATTGAGGTGTGATTAGTTCTGTTCCACACGTGACCCAAGTGTGTTTCCCAGATTTCTGCCACCTACAACATCCCAACACCTGCTGATGTCACCACTCTCAGTGTGAGAGTCCATCTAGAGGTCAACACCAGTGAATCTGCTAGACCCAAATTCACTGTGCAAATACAATCACTGTAAGTATGTGACAGGTGAGAGGAGCGCTCTTTACCCGTGTGGAGGAACTGCTGGTAGATGAAAAGCAAGTGTGCACACAGGTCAGTATAATCACACTGTTCAAACACAGGTACAGTGGAAAGGAGGAAACTACAAACATGGTGATCCTGGACATCAAAATGCTCTCTGGATTTTCCCCAGACCCCGAGTCTTTGAAGAGTGTGAGTAATTAGACAGATTCTACCAACGAGTGCATCTCATGTGATAATTGTGAGGATAATAATAAAATGATGTCATCTCCTCACAGCTCAAACGTGGCCTCCTGGTGAGTCGTGTTGAGCAAAAGGAGGATCACGTTCTGGTGTACTTAGAGGAGGTAAGTGAAAGTCACCGTGGGGACACCAGATGATGATCTTTGGGACAAACTGTGTCTGCGATTGTTTCTGTCTCGTCCAGTTATCAAAGGACACACCCATCAACCACAGCTTAGAGATCATCCAGGAGCTCCCAGTGGACAACCTGAAGCCAGCCGTGGTCAAGATCTATGACTACTACCAACCAGGTCCAAGTCTAACTAAGCTTTACTCCAACAGCACACTGACACACTTCAGAGGATCAGACTGAACAGTTCATACAAGCTGATGTTTCCATCAGTGACTCAGAGAAATGACACGTTCATGTTTTTCTACCATGTTTCTGTCAGGTGACCAGGCTGAGACCCAATACATGTTTGTCTCGTGAGCTGCAGGTACGAAGCTGTAACAACACACACCTTTCACACACGTTCATGTTCACAGCATCAATGCAAAGAACTTTGAGCTTTTACTAACTTGTATTCTTCGTCTCACAGTTTGAAGAAGGTGTGGCTGGTCCTGAGGTTTAAACCTGCATTTGAATAAAGATACTTTTTCTGCTCACATGTGTGTAAGCGTGTGTGTTAACAGCTCCAGTATTATTAGTGCTTCTTTAATAACAGGCTTCATTATTAATAATCGGCAGAATGGAAAATATAGTGCTGTGAATGCACCGCTGAGACTGGCCTCATGCCACATTTCTGTCTTTGTGCAGGTTTAGACAAAAACAAAAAGGTGCAAGTGGGCAACAAGTGGGCAACAAGTGGGCAACAAGTGGGCAACAAGTGGGCAACAAGTGGGCAACAAGTGGGCAAAACATTAAAAGAGCTAAACGTGCTCGTGGGAGACATTGAGTGACAGCTGGCAAGTGACGTCCACGGAAATACAGACAGAAACGTGTGTGTGTGTGTGTGTGTGTGTGCGCGCGTGTGTGTGTGTACGTGTGTGTGTGTGCGCGTGTGTGTGTGTGTACGTGTGTGCGTGTACGTGTGTGTGTGTGTGTGTGTGTGTGTGTGCGCGGGCGTGTGTGTGCGCGTGTGTGTGTGTGTGTGTCTGTGTGTGTGTACGTGTGTGTGTGTGTGCGCGCGCGTGTGTGTGTACGTGTGTGCCTGTGTGTGTGTGTGTGTGTGTGTGTGTGTGTCTGTGTGTGTTTACGTGTGTGTGTGTGTGTGTGCGCGTGTGTGTGCGTGTGTGTGTGTGTGTGTGTGTGCGTGCGTGTGTGTGTGTGTGCGTGTGTGTGTACGTGTGTGTGTGTGTGTGTGTGTGTGTGTGTGTGCCTGTCTGTGTGTGTGCGCGTATGTGTGTGTTTGTGTGTGTAAGCTGGAGGAGGTCTGGGCCTCTTTGCTTAGGCTGCTGCCCCCGCGACCCGGCCTCGGATAAAGCGGATGAAGATGGATGTGTTACATGGAAAAATACAAAGATTAGTTTCAGAGAGCTTGTTGGAACAAATGTGTCATTATTAATAGTCTTGTAACGTGCACACAGTCACTACATGAATCTGTGACTGTTTAGCTCAATTTGAATGTTAAATAATTAAATAATGTGGTGGCAGATTTCTTTTCTCATGTATTAATTAGAGATGGACCGATCCGATATTACGTATCGGTATCGGTCCGATACCGATACGTAATAGTTTGTGGAGCTTCGCAACCCGGCATTTCATCTCCGACAAAGTTATCCCCGAGAGAAGTAAAGCAAGTGTGTAAGTCCATCTCTGAATGTTTGTAAAGCATTCCTGCGTTAAGCTTAACAAGCGACTGCCTCTTCTTGCTGCTACTTCAATCATGAAACTGCTTAATGATCAGCTGATCGGCTTTTCTGTCGCAAGTCCGTCTCTCTTGTTTGTTTTTGGCCCACTTTGCACCAGAAAGAGGAAACCAGCGGCTGAACAACAACAGCAGCACGTTTAAGCTTGATAAGCTGTTGTTAGAATTTATTTAATATTACTTTCTACACCAGGATCTTTTTCTACAGCTGACGGCTGGTAACTGTGCAGGGGCGGATCTAGCTAAGTTTAGCCAGGGGGGCCGATAGGGCATGAACAGGGAAAAGGGGGCACAAAGACATACTTTTCTTTCTTATTCTCATTTAAAATGTCGAGCTTTTAATAAATAATTATCTGACACCCAAAGTTTTAATTTGATGTAAAATGAATAGAAGTCAATTACTGTATATAGTGACTATTAAGTCTAATATATATACCCTAGTAAGCTATAGTACTTTTTCCTTTGGGAAGGTACCATCTCTGCAGTCTCCAATTTTGTTGAAGAAAGATGTTGAATGTATTTAATATTTCTTGAAAAATAATTGATTTCTGTGCATATTTTTTCACACTGCATCAAATTAAGGTTGATTACGTCGATTAAGCATCATGAGGTGGAGCGTGAGGGGTGGTTCCCTATTTTTTATTTATTTATTTTTGTTGTTGCTGGGAGTTGGAACCCTATTAGTCAAGTTGCTTGATATTTACGCTAAGTACTCTTTAAAATACCAGAAAAGGGAGGATGGTGTAGGTTTAAGTCTATTAGATTGATCAGTATTGCTGAATTATGAAATTTTTCTTTTTGCATACAGGTATAACAGAATAGCTTTAGTGTAGTTGTTGTTTTAAACTTGAGTATGAACTTATACAAAATGCAGCAAGATATTTAAAAAAACAGTTTTATTGATTAAAACACACTATATCGGATTCATATCGGTATCGGCAGATATCCAAATTTATGGATAAATTTATATCGGTATCGGACATAAAAAAGTGGTATCGTGCCATCTCTAGTATTAATCACATATTTAATCACATCTCATTAGTTATAGTAATATCACTTTCTCACTTTACCATAGTGAGAGCACTCCTGTCACTAGTTTACATGCACGTGGAAAGTTACCACAGGGAGGCCGTTGTAATGGGAGACGTTAAACAGATAGTGGGACTCCTGCTTATCAGGGATGTAAATCTTTAGGTGACGGCCAAGCAGAAAACAAGGTCATAATTCTCTGTGTGAGGGAGGAGGTATAGCCCCCTGTGAGAGGGGGGGCTATACCAACATGTGAGAGTCTGTGGATGTTCTTTGTCTGTGTGTCTGTATAGAAGATGTGAGGGCGGTGGCCACAATTCAGAGATGGTCCTGGTGTTTCACTGGGATGCTCTCTCCATATTGCAGTGTGTTTATTAAACCCACTTCAAATCAAGCTCACTGACTGTGTTGCAGGTTATTGTTAAATATTCCACGACAATTTGGCGTTGTCGGCAGGATTCCTCCGGTGAGTTTCACTGAATCACGGGCACGCAGTGACTGGCCATCCTGAGGTAAAATGGCCTCAGTCTCACCGTTGTTTTCAAAAAGGGGGAACCGCGGTGTGTGCTTCAGCGACTCACACATGCAGGAATTTTTAAAAGAACCAAGAGAGGCACTGAAAAGGATCTGCAACGGTGAGATGTTTTGATTTGGGAGCATTTTCAATCGGACCAACAGGGAAAGCCTCGCTTCCTTACTGCTGCAATTATTGGGTGCAGGTTCCTAGAAACTTAGTTTGGGTATTCTAGTGGGTATTCTTGTTGCAGTGGTAAGTGCAGGATCTTAGAAGCTCAACAAGTTCAGCCTTCTAGTGTATGGTTTTTTAGCAGTTTTGCACCAGCAAAAAAGGCAGAAAGGCCGGACAGCAGACGCGCTTGTTCGTACAATGGCAGCTGGGCCCAGCAAATGGGGGCGTCCCTACAGGTGGTCCGGGTGAAAACCCAATTTTTATTTTTTTATCTTGTTTTATTTTAATTCTTTGGCCATAGAGTTTGGTCTGGTTAAAAAAAAAACAAGTGTGAGAAAGAAAGAGCTGTCGACAGAGAAAAGAGTTGTTGTTTTTTTTGTTGTTGTTTTATTTTTTTTTGGACGGACCGCTGGGAGGGAAACCTCAGGAATTCAATGCCTAATCTCAGGACCGTCATGGGAAAGGACTCTGTCCTTAGTTTACGGTGTTTAGCACTTTTGCACCACAAGGAAAAGGCCGGACGGTGAACACGCTTGTCCGCAAAGCTGAGCTCAGCAGTACGGCCATAGGAGGCATCCCTCTGCCTAGTCCGCGCAAATCCAGGTTTTGATTGCATGATTTATCTATTTTTTCTCTTTCAGAAATATGGGAAAGAATACATGCAGTACGAAGTGTGTAGAAACAGGAATGCAGTAAAGAGAAGTGTGTCTGTGTGTAAGAGGTGCTGTGGGTGGTGTATAACCAAGAGTGATGGACAGAGATGTGTTAAAATGTGGACAGAAGAATAAGAGAGGGAAAGTGTTAATAAGTAGTGATGAAAATGATATTAAATCTGTCTTAGTGTGCTTGTACAGGTGGCTACTGTTGTGGAAATTTATTAACAAAGCCTGCAGACACGATGAGCAGTTAAATGGTGATAGCGGCTTGTCCGTCTCTTTTAGTTGAGCTACCTTAATAAAACTATTTATTTGAACCCTTTTGCCTCCTTGACTCCTTTTTCTGACCCGGACACTTTTTGTTACTTCCCCCTCACCACCTAGACCCCTCAGGGGAACGTAACAAGTGTTGCGGGAATTGCCGTCTTGTGTGTGACTGGGTGCAGTAAGGAGTGTATGTGATGTGTGTGTGAGCATGCGCGTGAAGGAAACGCGGGGAGCGGAAGAAGAAAAAAAAGAGAGAGAGAGTGTGTCATGGTTAAAAAAGTTAGCAAGCATCTCCCCTCGCGTCTCCCGACCACGGTCAGGGGACTGACGGCGAGGAATGGTTAACACAAGGATTTAAACTTATTCTACGCTAGATTCGACACAGCGAACAGCATGAGACCGGACAGTGTGCGCACCGCGGATGACGTCAGTGCGCACACTGTGTCTGAGGAGGATGTGTGGATGTGCTTCAGGAAGGTGAACGCGCGCAAAGCTACTGGTCCGGACGGGATTCCCGGCCGCGTCCTCAAGTCATGCGCGGCTCAGCTGACTGGAGTGTTCACACACATCTTCAACCTTTCCCTCTCTCTGTCTGTAGTCCCAGCCTGCTTCAAAATGGCCACCATCGTCCCTGTACCCAAATCCTCCACCATCTCCTCATTGAACGACTGGCGACCTGTAGCCCTGACCCCCATCTTGAGCAAATGCTTCGAGAAGCAGGTCAGGGACTTCATCTGCTCTGCACTACCCGACTCACTGGACTCTCTACAATTCGCATACCGCCACAACAGGTCCACTGATGATGCCACAGCCCTGACACTACATACCGCCCTCTCGCACCTGGAGAAGAGAGACACGTATGTGAGAATGCTGTTTGTAGATTACAGCTCAGCATTCAATACCATTGTCAGGAAATCTGGTGTATCATTGATGTAGCTGGGATGCTTGTTCGGGGTTAGGTAAGAGGCAAGCTAGGTCTTATAAAGCAATTTCCGGTGTACTACCAAATCATGGCCTGGCCACTGTTGCATTTTCCTTCCTTGTGTCACACATGGGTCCATCTTATCCCAGATAGCACATATTCACTGAAACAATGTTAAATCAATATCAGGCAATTCCATTGAATCAACATCAAAATCTGATATTGAATTTACATCACTTTTGCACCCTCCGTTAATATTAAAACAATGTCAGAATTTGATATTGAATCATTGTTTATTTCTTAGCAAAAAACAATTTCAAGTACAAAGTCATGGAAAGACAAAAAAAAAGACCTTTCTGGATCATATTGCACACATATGCAGATGTTTTGAGGCAATTTACTTTGTATACAGCAGCCATAGAGCGAGAGTCAGGGTAAACGGTGGGAAAACCGAATGCAGGGCTAACAAAAGCACCCTTTTAGCTTTATAACGGAAAGACATGAATTTATGACATGAAAATGTTTGTTCAGAGTTGAATGTTTTCCATGAAATTTATACTTTTCTCATTTTGTATAAGCTAGCTTTAGAGATATCATGTATGTTGTAAACCAAATTGACTATGTTGTAGAACTCAAGCTATTAAATTCCAAGACTTGGTGAATCTTGAAACAGCGCAAATAATGTATAAAGTAAGAAATAAATTGCTTCCCAAAGAAATCTGTAAATTGTTCATAGAAAGAGAAGGTGGGTATAACTTAAGAGGGAAATGGAATTTAAAAATACAAAGTGCTAGAACAACTTTAAGAACTATGTCTATCTCAATTGCAGGAGTTAAATTATGGAACGGTCTAACGGAAGAAATAAAAGACAGTAAAAACATAAAACAGTTTAAAGTAAAATATAAAAACCTAATTTTAAATAAGTATAAGAATGAAGAAAACGGGGTTAACCCAGGACGGTAATGTTGCTGGTAATGGTGTTGTGGTTCTTTTTTGTTTTTTTTGTTTTGGTTTGGTTTGTTTGTTTTCCATAACTTGTGTATCTGCAAATATACACATTCTGTATTTTTCATATGAAAGAAACTATACTGTGGTGGGGCTTGCTAATTTCTTGTTTTTGATTTATGTATGTTTTGTTTTGTTTTGCTTTACTTCATATGTTTCATATGTTGTTTGTTTAATTTAAGACAAAAAAAAATTAAATGAATGAGAGGTAAAACTTGAGGGTGTACGGACAAATAAGTGAATACTTCAGCCTACTCCTTTTCAAACAAATAATGGAATGATATTTTGTAATGATTGTGAAGGCACATGTTTGAAATGTTTGAAATAAAAATGAACTGAACTGAACTGAACTCTCTAATAAGCAGAAGATAGTAAGCATGTTTTGTTTTATTGCCCTACCTAGAAAGTTATAACTGATTAAGACCCCCAAACACAGATCAAACACAATCTAATAGAACTAAGATGGCAGAGCGCCCAGAGTCAGCAATTAGAAGGAGGTCATTGAAAACTCTTAGTAGGGCAGTTTCGGTACTGTGACGCGGTTTGAATCCAGACTGGAATTTATCACTTATACCGTTTATCTCTAAATGGGTCTGCAGTTGCTGAAACAATATTTTCTCTAAAATTTTTGACATGAATCGGCCTGTAATTTGCGATTTGTTATAATAATAATACTACTACTACTAATAATAATAATAATACATTCTATTCAAAAATAGCACCTTTCAGAAAACCCAAGAACACTGTACAGCAAATAAAGCAGATATATGTTAAACAAAAACAGAAAAACTGGAAATATACACAACAATAAGAGTAATTTTTTTGAGTAGTTTTGAGGGTGGACTTAAAAAGAAAAGTGACTAAAAGCCCCCCATTGTAATAAGACAAGCGGAAAGAACAGAGAGAGAGAAAGAAAAGATGAAGATCTGAGGCACTGAGATGGGAATTTCATCTGTACTAAATCAGAAAGGTATGGTGGAGAGAGACAGAATGAATAGCCTTAAATGTATAAAGGATTATTTTAAAATAAATGCGAAATTTAACAGGGAACCAGTGAAGCTGCTTCAGGATTGGGGAGATGTGGTGGGTAGAGGAAGTCCTAGTAATAATACGGGCAGCAGAGCTCTGGACACGTTGGAGGTTGTTGATGGATTTTTTTTGTAAGGCCAAATAATAGTGAATTACAGAAAGAAGCCATTTACGTCTACTGTGAGCGACCATCTTTGAACAGAGGCGGTGGTTTACGACACCAACTCTCTGCCATCTATAATCCTGTTTTGAGATCCCTTCCCAGACGCCCTAACGCCCATTTGCATCCTGGGCCATCTGACCTCAGGAAATCACACGATAGGGTGGGGCCAGGTTTCACAATGAGCTCACCCGAAACCCTGGCTGATTAGGACCCACACCCGCTTTCACACCTTGGCTCATGCGATTAGGTAGAGGATCATCAGGGGGTCCTTTTGTCCCTCTTTGGGGGGAAACTCCCACTGGGTTTAAATCTGGGACTCCCCACCAATTGGACCCTTAGAACTGAAGAAGCTTCTCGAATGAGAGGTGAAACGTCTTCAAGCAACTCAAAGAAGTCCAGACGCTTTTCTTTCCAAACTCCTTAGACAACTGAATGGTATATTTACGAAAAATGTGTCAGAGTGGAAGAAGGTAAATGATGAAAAGGAGGGGCCCGAGGACAGATCCCTGGGGCTCCCCAGTCGATAGAGGAGAAGGCTGAGAAGTGAAGGATTTCAATTGAATGAACTGAGTCCGGTCAGACAGGTATGATTTAAACCAGGCTAAGGGAGTATGAGAGAAGCCAATAGAAGCTAATCTGCTAGGAAGAATGGGATGAGAGATGGTGTCAAAGGCTGCACTCAGATCAAGGAGAATAAGGATGGAGAGGAGACCAGAATCAGCTGCCATAAGAAGATTGTTTGTTATCTTTATAAGAGCAGTTTCGGTGCTATGCAGAGGACGGAAACCAGACTGGAACTGTTCGTAAAGGTTATTATCAGTTAGGTGTAGATGGACGTGTGAAACAACCACTTTTCAAGAATTTTTGTGAGAAATGGTCGATTGGAGATAGGACAAAAATTGTTAAAGTTGTTGGGATCTAGACCTGTTTTTTTTTTTTTCCAGGATTAGGGTGATGGTGGCAACTTTGAAGGCGGCAGGAACAGTTCCAGCAGTGAGTGAAGAGTGAATAATAGCAGATATGAGGGGAAGGAGAGGGGGTAGACAGGCTTTGACAAGGACTGTGGGAATAGGATCAAGCTGGCAGGTAGAAGACTTTGATTTGTGGATGAGATCAGCAATATCAGTTAAAGACAGAAGTTGAAAAACAGAAGGGAAGTGAGAAGGGGGTGGAATTAAGACGGAGGAGCTACATTGAGCATCACTGAAAATATTCATAGGATTAGAGAGTCGCAGAAGTTAGATGAATAGATATGAGCGGGCAAAGAGTCAGGTGGCCTGTAAAAGGAGTTGAATAATGAGAATAGGGTCTTGGCCTCAGGAAAAGGGGGAGTATCCCCTTTTCCTGAGGCTGCGAACCAGAATGGTGATGGACTCCTGGAGAGCTCCGTGTTTTGGAAGGCAGGGCTCTAGACTAACTTTTTGCCATGCGCGTACCGGTACGCCTAACTTTTTAAAGTTAGGCGTACCGGCACAAAATTTAGGTGCACACAAATTTTATAATAATTTATATAATATAATGTGTTTTTCTGGATACACTGTGCTTTTCCAGCATTCAAAGATTGATGACACCGTGTCAGAGCACTGGCTATGAATTTCAGAAGGATCAGGCCTTAACTTAACAGAAAAGTTAGCTATAGTTCTTTTCCTATTACAGCTACATCCACTTCTGTCGTGCCTAGGCTGCTCACTAGGGCTGGGTATCATCACTGATTTCTATAATCCATTCGACTCCGGTTTTCAAAGTCCCGATTCGATTCAACTTAGCCTCAGACAGTCAGAAATATTATAATTCTGATCATTTATCAGTACTGACTTCATCAGAATTGTGAACATCACAGCAGATGCCTTTGTGTGAAAGTAACTGAGAATAAAACACAGAAAAACATGAAGGAGATTTTCCTGGTCTGGCTTTTTATAGCAGATGACCTTAAAAATATTCTACAATGTTCTGCATATAAAGTTTAAATTTCTTCAGTATTGAACAACAGAAAAAATAGGCTTTCTTGTCCCAGGTCATTTAAGTGAAAAAAGAAAAAGACAGCAGCCACAGCGCTGTAAACAACGGTAGACTGGTGGGTAATAAGTGAATGAATAATACAGAAAACAGAGATTGGAGACGGGAAACTGTTCTTGAAGTACAGAGAGCGAGAGAGAGAGAGAGCTAGCTGTGCATGAAGTGTGATTTTAATAATAGTGTTACTTGAGTTGTTTGTTATGTTTGTTTAAAAATCACTCTATTGCCTAGTGAGTTGTTTCACTAACGGTTTTCAGTTGTGTTAATAAACCTTGTGTTTTTCTTCTTATCTAACCCCCTGGTCTCTGGGCTCATTTATGTTACGTCCGCTGTCGCCTAGCAGAGCCGGGTCGTAACACCGGTTGTGTGACATGTTTTTAAAAAGTAACTAAGTAACTAATTACTTTTGAAAATAAGTAATCAGTAAAGTAATTGGTTTACTTTCTTGAAGAAGTAATTAATAACTAAGTACTATTTTCAAGTAACTTGACCAAAACTGCTTATGTGCATCTGCCAGTTGCGGTTCTTAATAAGTTGAATCCCGAGCAGGTGATCTTCAGACAGAACAGCAACAACAACAAAAAAGGAAACACAAAACAAAGGCATTGTAAAAATCTCAATCAGGTTCCACAGAATCCCTTCCAAATTTTTCTGTGGTGCGACTAAAAAAAAATATTTGGTTGCACCTGTGCAACCAACTGTTCGGGTAGCAAAAAAAAAAAAAATCTGCAGCCTTCTCTGTGGTCAACAACAGACACACATTTTGCCCCTATCGTGGACTAAACCGATCTGATTGGCCGTGGTCCAGTTGAAAGTGCAGGTGGAAGTGGGAGGTGAGTAGCTTGAATAAAGCGATATCGATTCATTAAATCCTGAATCGACTTTTAAATATAACTGTGTTTTGTCAGAGCCGCCAGATTCTCAGATTAAAGCTCACAAAACCACTTCAACAACAACCAAACAGCAGATGAGAGCAGGTACACGGACTCCACACAAAGACGTAAACACAGAACGGACCCGACGCATCAGAATCAGCTTTGTCTTTCTCGGCTTTCTCACCCGACGGCCCGCAGACGGACATGCTGTCGGAGCTTAGCAATCCTGATGCGTCCGGTCCGCTGTGATTACGTCTTTTTGCGCTGATTCTAAGCTGCAGGTTTTGTCTCTCCAACCAAAATTCGCCGAGCCAGCAGCAGAAGAAGCAGCAAACTGCGCTTCACATTTGATCAATGTTGTCATGAATTCCCTCTGACTTTTGCTGTTTTGCTTCCACCACGATAAAAATCACACTTCCTGCACAGCTCTCTGTGTGTACTTCAAGAACAGTTTCCCATCTCAAATCTCTGTTTTCTGCATCATTCATTCGCTTATTACCCACCAGTCTACCGTTGTTTACAGCGCTGTCTTTTTCTTTTTTCACTTAAATGACCTCGGACAAGAAAGCCTAATTTCTGCTGTTCAATACTGAAGAAATGTAAACTTCTTAAAATTATGCTACATTTCAGAATATTGTAGAATATTTTTAAGGTTATCCGCTACAAAAAGCCAGACCAGGAAAATCTCCTTCATGTTTTTCTGTGTTTTATTCTCAGTTACTTTCACACAAAGGCATCTGCTGTGATGTTCACAATTCTGATGAAGTCTCATGTGTATCAGTACTGATAAATGATCAGAATTATAATATTTCTGACTGTCTGAGGCTAAGTTGAATCGAATCGGGATTTTGAAAACCGGAATCGAATGGATCATAGAAATCAGTGATGATACCCAGCCCTAGTGAGCAGCCTAGCCACGACAGAAGTGGATGTAGCTGTGGGTAATAAGAAAAGATGAAAAGAAGGATTGATAACTTTTTCGTTAAGGCCTGATCCGTCTGAAATTCATAGCCAGCTCTGACACGGTGCCATCAGTCTTTGAATGCTGAAAAAACACAGTGTATACAGGAAACACATTATATGCTGCAATAAATGCACTGCCCAAGTGTCCCCTCTCCCCACTGCCTTTCAGCAGCAGACAGCAGCAAACAGGTCGTCAGAGAAGGCGATGTGATGATTAAGTTCAACATTTTCTACAATATTGACAAAGCACTTTAAGCACAAGTTTGTTAGTTAATAATTTACAAATCAATATTGTCTGTATGGACTTCAATTCCCCCCCCCTAAAAAGTGCAAATGTAAAACTGCGGTGTTAAGCGATGCGGTTGAAAAATTTCGGCGCACCGGTGCAACCCTGGCAAAAAGTTAGTCTAGAGCCCTGATATAGTGGCAGAGAACTGGTGGAGAACAAACAGGTCCTCACTGTCCTGTATGTCCCCCATCACTGATTTCATCCCAGTAGATGTCTTTCTGAAAGTGCAGAGCTGAGTTTAAGGATATAATCTACCCATTGTTGTCATCGTCAACGTCCTGTACAGCTACCTGAATGCGACTCCAACAGAGGTTTTACCTGTTCACTGTGACAGCCAGTGGGCTAGCCTTGCTTTCCTGTCGCCTGTCTCTTTCAGGTGTCTAGTTGGTGGAGCTGACCCAGTTTCAGATGCAGCACACCAGTAGGCCAGTCCCCAGTGTGTTATAAAGAAACTCTGACTGAACATCCAGGTCTCCTTCTTCGCTCCTTATGCTTCCCTGGGTGATCGAGAACTTATCCTGATATGGTGCATTCAGCCATGGATGTCGCACCACTTAATCTGTTTTTAGGTTTCTTTACTTTGTTCCATTAAAATATCTTATAGCATATTAAGCCTTTGTGTGGTCTCTCTCTTCCTTGTCACATCCTTTGAGCCAGGTTGTGCAGTTATTTTGGTCTGATAAGCTTTCTAATGTTTCATTAAGAGCTCTGTACTACCTTGTTAGATTGAAGGCAGTGCTGTCTGTGTTATATTTGTCTGGATAAATTGGTGACTTGTAGACACAAGGTCAACTATGGTGTTCCACAGGGTTCAGTGCTAGGACCAATTCTGTTTACATTATACATGCTTCCCTTAGGCCAGGGGTCTCAAACTTGTGGCCTGCAGGTCACCTGCAGTCCATGTCATCCCCACTTGCGGCTCACATATTGACGTGAAGAAACATTTTTCAAATTATTCAAAAAATGATTTAATATGGATGCAATATGAGCAGAGTTTTACAGGCATAGCGCTAAAGAATGTAGCCTCATGGCTAGGGATGGGTATCGTTTAGGTTTTATCCGATACCGGTGCCAAACCGGTACTTTTGAAACGGTGCCGGTGCTCAAACAGTGCTCAAACCGGTGCTTGAAGAATGGAGAACAAAAACTTTGTCCAAAAACCTCTCATGTTCGGCTGGTTTTTTGTAAAAAGATAACAATGTTAGCCTTTTCTGCAGCTATAGGGCATATATGGTATCACTCTTGGCTGGAAGCAGTGCTTAAACAATGGAAAAAAACACAAACTTTGCCCAAAAACCTCTCATGTTCAGCTGGTTTTTTGTAAAAAGATAACAATGTTAGCCTTTTCTGCAGCTATGGGGCATATATGGCATCACTCTTGGCTGGAAGCAGTGCTTAAACAATGGAAAAAACACAAACTTTGTCCAAAAACCTCTCATGTTTAACTGTTTCCCACTTTTTCTTTGGTCATTTTAGCCTTTTTGGCCAGGGTGAAGGGAGTATCTGCCATCAAACAAGAAGACAGCCGCATGTAGCTATGATGATGTTTGCTAGTTCACCTTACATGCATTAATGTAATAACGTGGTTAGCCTACTCAACGTAAATTACACACGAACAACATTAAGCTACTCACGCAGAGAAGAACGGCTGCTGCTGCATCATCATCCTCATCATTCCTGCTACACTGGCAGGGCTAGGGGCCAGGACTCTCCTCTTCGGGTTTTTGGGGGATGTTGCTAACTCCGATAACAGGCTGATAACAGGCAACCCACCCGCAGTAGATGTGCTCGGTGTGAGGTCTCGCAGCAAGCTATCAAATACGGCGCATTTCTCGGCCTTTAAAAATAAACGCTATGCGTCGCCAGGAGTTTCATCGGATTCGAGGTGTTACCTCCTTTGACAGTATCACAGTATCAGCTTAAAGCACTTGTTGCAGGCTGCTGAGTTTGCATCTTTTGCTGTGAAGTACAGCCAGACTTTGACCGCTTCGCCTTGGGCATTTTTAATCTGTAGCTCTGCTCTAAAAGAACGTACGTACCTGGACCCGCCTACTATCCTCGAAACGTAAAATGATTGGCTAGAATTCAAAGTGTATCACAGCTCAGGAAAAAAAAGCACAGAAATGCTGCTTTTTGGTCTGGTTACTACCGTTTATGACAGAATTATGTGTGTGTGAACGTGAGGTAGGGGGAAAAAGGAGAGTGAAAAGTACAAGGTGCCACCCATGAAAAGCGGAAGAGGGAAGCTTGTAAATACACTGCAGTCATTGAGTCTGTCCATCATAGTCTGGTATGGTGTCTCCCTGCTAAACAGTTGACCTGTCACACTGCTTCACATTGCTAGATATAATTGTACATTATACACTCTGTGGTATTCATTTCTGTAATCCTGTTTTTTATGTATACAGAATTATTATTTTGTTGGTGCCGTTTACATGTTGTGTTTTACACTGTGGTGCTTCAGAGACACCATCAACCGGAACCAAATTCCTTGTATGTGTTTGCACACACACCGATAAACGCGACTCTGAAAGAAACCACTCCAGCCAGCGCAGAGCACCAACACAAGCCCAGATGTAAGTAAGCTATTAAAACTCGACTGTACGCTGCGTTCACTGCCTCCAAAACAGAAAGGTTGGGACAGCCTTTCAACTTTCCAACAGTAGATTTTGACTATACCGCTCTACCACGATAGAGCATGTTGATGGTGTCATCTAGCTGCACCTGTTTTGGTTGAAAGCATTGCAGCGGCTGCAAGCAATATCATATGCAAATTATGTTCATGTTTCGGAACATGAGGAAAGCCAAAAACTGCGCTTCCTCCACTTCTGTACCATTGATTCATTAATGTTAAATTCTCTCACAGCTGCTCTATTCCCATGTTGTTACAGTATATTAATGACTAACCTCGTATTGTGGATGGATTATCTCAGTTGTTCTCCTGACTGAAGTTTGGTCCGTTTACAGCATCCTGCCATGCGATTGCATTTGTCCCTAACCATCGGGAACCCTCATGCTAACTGTTATTGAGTGGAAAAGGGTTAGCGTTCATCCTCAAGCTTCACTGTGTTATGCTAACATAGCTGTGTCGCTAGCGATCAAAAGAACATCATTATATAGTCAAGTCAAAATTTATTTCTACAGCACATTTAAAAGACTAGTGTACATCAAAGTGCTTCACAATAAAACCGCATGCGGCCAGAAAAAGAAACAAATAGTACAATGATACTTAAAATTGCATTTAGTTGGTGTAGTGCAGACCCAATGAAATTCAAAGTGATTCGTTTCAAAAGCTAAGTTAAACAAGTGTGGTTTTAAGCATGATTTGAAGGATTGAATTGATTCCGATGTATGGATTTCGACTGGGAGATTATTCCAGAGTCTAGGAGCGGCAATAGCTAAAGCACGGTCACCTCTGGTTGTTAAATGAGACCTTGGTTGCATTAGGAGCAGTTGGCTGGAGGATCTCAGTGCTCGCCTTGGGTTGTACAGATCAAGGACATCAGTTAGGTAGCTTGGGGCCACGTTAGTTAGAATTTTAAAAGTGAGCAGAAGGATTCTGAAACCAATGCGATATTTGACGGGAAGCCAGTGTAAGTTAGCGAGGACAGGGGTGATGTGCTCATGCCTTCTAGTGCCAGTTAAAGGCCACACGCTTGATCTGGTATTGTCATCCAGTCTGGACGTGTGCATTATGGATGTACGGATGTACGGATGTACGGATGTACAGATGTACGGATCACCAGCTTCTCTGCGGCCTTTACTAACTCTACTTTTTATGATATCTACTGTAATACAGCTATATTGTTTGATGAACTTGCTAACTCCTTTATTTCAACATGCTCCTCGATTTCAGACATTGTGGCTCCATTAATGACTTAACACTGAAGGCCAATTACCAACCATGGCTGAATGAATCTACTCGCGCTCTCTGGCGGGAATGTCGCCGAGCTGAGAGGAGATGGAAAAAAGACAAACTTCAGGTGTCCCTGGACATCCTGCATAACTGCCGATCAAAATATCAGAAGACTGTCCAAACTGCAAAAGCTTCATTTCTGTCAGAAATTATTACTAATATTTAAAATCTTCTAATCCCTGCTCTGCTGCTCAGAGGGATGCTCCCCAGCGCTCTGTGAAAGGTTCTGAAATTACTTTATAGATAAGATCTCAGCACTAAGGGCGCCATATCTGCCGGCAGTCTGAATGCTCTATGGCTTTTCAACAGTTTGAGCCCGTATCCTTTTCAACTTTAAAAGAAATTATTGATCGTTTGAGAAGCTGCAATATGCTGCATGACATTCTTCCTTCCCGCATTATTAAGGAAGCTGACCACTATTGGACCCTGTATCTTACTTTTAATGAACTCTTCCTTGTCATCAGGCTGAGTTCCAACTGCCTTCAAGCACGCAGTTGTGCAACCAGTTATGAAGAAAAGCCACTCTGACCCCAACGCTCTTTCACATTACAGGCCGATTTCTAAACTTCCCTTCATGTCTAAAATTTTAGACATGAAGGGAAGTTTTATATACCAGCTAGCCCAACTTCAGTAACCCTGCAAACGTCACTGCTGTTTAGTTTTCTGTCTTCATTTATGTTGGAAGTGATAACAGAGCTGTGTGTACGCCTTGCAGACGTGTTTCTTCACTGTGACCTCTGACCTCTGACAGGAGCTCAGAGAAACGCTGTCTCACTGCTGTGAACTGGTACTGTGTGAATAAAGCTGAGGTGACTGGTTCCACCCAGAGCACTACCACCCCTCCGTCCTTCCAACAGGCCTTCCACAGAAACTCCATCAGCTCTGTCCAAACACAGCTTGTTCCCCTTCAGAATAATCTAGAACCTTCTATAACACTGGTACCCCCTCAAGGACCAGCTGAAGATCATTTTAACAAGAACGTCTCCTGAGCTCCCTCCTGAAAAATCGCGACCTCACTGTGATCTAACAGCCTGATTCTGGATGTTTTGTCTCCACCCACTATGGTCATGTGACCAGTAGAGTGACTACAACCTCCATCTGAGTCAGTGACATGTTGTACTGTCCCTTTAAGAGTCCTCAGGAGCACACTAACATATCTGCCCGTGTGTGTGTGAGAGAGTGAGTGTGTCTTAATCTGGATTAAGCGGACGAGTTTGATTGGATGGTACTCTGAACACACACACACATTAAAGAATGACCTTCATACAGGACATGGCTGTCAGAGGGCGAGCAAGCATCACTCTCACTCAGAGAGAGAGAGGCTGCCAACATCACTGCTTCAGTATTGGTCGTCATGAGAGCGATCAGAGCTGATCAGGGTTATTGATCAGCTGTGATCAGTTATCAGCCTTCACTGTAACAGAATCAGACAGACGTTCCTCCTGATGTTTGATCACATCGACTATCAGTAACTGAAGTCTGTGACTGTATTGATCTCTGAGTCCACCTGTGACACAGCGAGCTGATTGGACCGTGGAACAGATCACCTGAGGATGGAGCTCTGAGCTCACAGACACACCTGGAAACAGCTGTTTCTGACCTCAAACACACCTCTTCAGGTGCAGCTGACTCAGTCTGAGACAAACCAGATTTAAGCCGAGGTGCTGACCAACAGAGCTTTCATCCAATCAGAAACAGCCTGGGACGATCACCTGGATGCATCCAGGTAAGCAGACGCTCAGGCAGTGTAAGCATGTACAATGAGATTCACAGCACCTCCTCCCCACGTGTGGAGAGACAAAGGAGGCGAGGTGCAGAGTTCTGTGGTGCTATAAACATATGAACGGTCTCATCTTAAACAATGTCAGAAAATAAAGCACTCTGTGTGTGATCTCTGCTGTGAGTGAGCCCAGGAGCAGACAACAGGACGACTGTAGCAACCCACCTGTGACAGGCAGGTACACCTGGACAGGTGCGAGCACCCTGCTGACATCAGGAGCTCAGGTGTGTTAGTGCTGTCCTCAGCAGGTGTTCACAGGTAAGCCCTCTGCTAACAAAGCTCCAATACTCATTGATTATAATCAATACATCAGTTCAGAGCTAAAACATCCTGTCTGCCCCGAGGGTCCCGCCCCACAGTTTGGAAACCACAGCTTTAGTTATCGATTAACCGGCTGCCCTCTGCTCAATCAATGATCAGAGTGTGGCTGATAAATGGACCGTTAGCACGATCGATCCGTGTGATCGATCAGTAATCAATAATCAGCTGTGCGCGTGCACAGATACCGTGAACAGACAAACCGATTCGCGGAGACGCGCACGGATACCGTGGTACTGACCCCAGCTGGCGGCGGTCCGGCCCAGCAGCTCGTGCGTCCTCGGGTTCCAGTAGAATTCCCGCCACTCACTCGAGCCCTTCCAGTTGTCCTCCTTAGAGCCGGACATGATGGAGCTGACGGAGGTGATGGAGGTGATGAAAGACGAGGTGATGATGGAGGCTCTCCAAGTCCCTGATGACAAGGATGCGGCTGACGGAGCGCGCGGACACTCGCTCTCCGGGATAAACCCCTCCCCTTCAGCGCCCGCTGACGTCACCGCCTGGCTCGCCAATCGCGGCGCAAGGAGACCCCGCCCTCTGCGGGATTGACAGACCGTGACATCATAGACCGGACCGTGAGGGGGAACGTGACCGTGACGTCACTCACGTATACCAGAACCAGCAGCTGATCGACTGAGCAGACGTCATCACGCACGGCCAATTTATTAGAAACACCCGAGAACTGTAATCAGAATATTTAGTAATCCCCGAGGAAATGACAGTAACAGTACAAGTACTACAAATACCACAGGTTAGTATATAATTATACTGATATACTACACAAACTGCGTGTACAAATACTACAGGTTCATAAATACATGCATGTGTTAGTTATGATGATGCTGACTACATATTTGTTTGTAAATCACAGAGCAGCTGATTTCGTCAGAAATAATAAACCCAGATTCATCCAAACTGAAATTGTAGTTTTTCTTTTAAACACTACGACTTTACTGAAGTGTGATGTATTTAATGTAGTTACACTGTGACACTGGCTTTACTCAGTTTGTAGATGTTTGCCGTAGACTGTATTCAGTGCAGTCAAAAATTATTAAGAAAAAAGAGAGCTTGTTTGGGGACTGAGACAGCGAAAGATGGCACAGTGTGGCGTGAAGAACATGTGGGGACCCGTCTCCCTTTCACCCCAATTGAAGCGTACGCTGCAGATGGAGAGCCAACGGCTAAGGCCAGGAGAAGTATCTCGAGTCGCCTTCATAGCTTCCTGTGTTTCATCACTCTTGACATGCTTCGTAGCATTCAAGAATGGACTATTCAACATGCACAGCAAACGGAGCATGTTCATTGGTTCATGGACCTCCCTGAACTAATGGCATTTATTGCAATTATCATCTTGCGGGGAGTTTACAGGGTTCCATCTGTAAATGACTGCTGGTCAGCAAACCTGGGAAACCCACAGATAATTGGAACTATGGCACGAAACCGCTTCCAAGACATCATGCAACACCTACGCTTTGATGACAAGTCCACCCGCAGTGATCGAGCAAAGACTGATAAGTTCGCTGCAATTTCCAGTGTGTGGGGATCATTTGTCACCAACTGCATCACGTGCTACAACCCTGGTCTACATATCACCGTTGATGAACAGCTTTTCCCATCAAAGACTCGGTGCTGTTTCCTGCAGTATATTGCAAGTAAACCTGACAAGTTTGGGATCAAGTTTTGGGTGGCTTGCGACCTAAAATCCAAGTACATTTGCAATGTCTTCCCATATCTTGGCAAGGACCCCAATCGTCCCACTGGGGAGAGACCTTCTGAAAATGTAGTAATAAGGCTGATGGAACCATTCCTAGACAAGGGCAGAAATGTTACCACGGACAATTTTTTCACATCGCTTTCACTTGCGCAAAAACTTCTTAGACGGAAAACCACCATCCTCGGCACAGTCAACAAGATTCGCAGGGAAATTCCTCAATCCACTAGACAGACAGATCGCAATGAATTCACCACTCAGGTATGTTGCAGGTCTTTTGTGGTTCTATGTTTATGTGTTTCATTGTGTGTAAAAGGGTTATGGAAATAACAATTTATCTTATTTCTTAGGTGTTTTCAACCTCTGCTGCCACGCTGACGGCGTATGCGGCCAAACGGAAGAAGACAGTCTAGGAGCACAGAACCCAGCAGGCTCTGGCGTTGACCGAGGATGGTACAGTTTCAACATGTTTATGTGACAGACGCGTGTTTTGCGTCTGCGGTCGGGAGTGCAAATTACATAATCTCTCTCCCCTCTCTTTTCACAAACTTTAAAGTGGCCGCTATACCTAGCAGACAAGGCTGAGCCTGGAACAGGCAAGAGCACAAGAACCTGGTCACCCACCTGAAAGGTTCTTTTAACAGAAGCCTTATCATAATGGCGTTTCATCTTTCCCTGTGAAGCGGCAAGGTGCTGTTTAGCCAGAGCGTTGGCTTGGTTCAACCGCTCACAGAAGTGCTTTACATAACTGCTTACATTTATTTCGAAAACTCCATGTGGGCTCAAAAACCCCTCTTTCAGAGCTTTGAGGGGTCCCCGTGGCCTATGGCCAAATACCAGTTCAGAAGGACTAAAACCAAGTGACTCCTGCACAGCGTCACGGGCAGCAAATAACACAAATGGAACTCCCTCATCCCAGCTCTTTTCAGACTTTAGGCAGTATTTGCGTAGCATCGTCTTTAAGGTCTGATGCCACCGCTCTAATGCACCTTGCGATTAAGGATGATAAGCAGAGGACACGACATGCTTGACACCTAGAGTGCTAGCCACTTGTTTGAAAAACTTGGATTGAAAGTTTGAACCCTGGTCGGTCTGTATTACCTTTGGCAAGCCAAACACTGAAAAGAATGTTGTCAACGGCTTAACAACAGATTTTGCTGTAACCTTATGTAACGGGACAGCCTTGGGGAAACGGGTAGCTGCACACATGATCGTGAGAAGGTATTGCTTTTGTCGAGATGAAATATTATTTTACATCCATAATCCTTATTATTACTGTTGCATCATTTATGATTTATCATTGTTATCATTTCATTGACACATTTATTGAAACTGGTGAGGTTATATTAAAGTCTGTATTTCAGGTGTTAGCATAAGCACATAATAATCTTTCATTGCAGGTGCAACTGTAATCATGTTATACACATATTGCATAAGTAAAGGGTTGAAGCTCGGTTAAGTTAATTAATGGTTTGAAGCTACGGGCAGCGCGATGTCTGGCCGATCAATGGAGCAAAGTTCAGCTATTGAAAGGTTGCCTACATGTTTACAGTATAATTTACTACATGTTGCCTGTGTGCATTCAGCAGGCTGCACTGGAGTTTGCCTGGTAACAGATGATGTAGAGGGGGGGGGGGGGGTCGTGCACTTAGATTAACGACACAGACACATAGCCTGTCTGGGTAAACTGACTGCAAGTGTTGTTTAAGTCTGGACAAGTAGAATAACAGGATGCATCTGGAGGAACTGAAAGAGGAACTGTTCTGTTTTAGTGACGCGAGGTACTGGTCATCATAAGTATAAATATTACACCCACCTATTGTAAGGGGGAGATGGAGCCTGATGTTTTGCAGAGCCGATCTTCACCACATATATGTGTTTTAATAAAATAATTTGTGTTGACCCACTCTGGACTTTCAGTCGTATGTCTCTTCCTCAAAACCGGTTTGAGGAGGGACTAATGGGGATTGGCTGAGATGTAGTGGTGTCAAACAGACGGACAGCCACGAGGTCGACTGAGTGATGGGCCCGAAATAGGAGGTAAGCACCACCTGTTGATTGATGTCCAAAGGTGCTGAATTGGAAATTAAGCTAAATTAAATGTTCACTCAGTAGAGCTTCTGATCTGTGTCCGTGGTCACAGGATAAAAGTTTGGGGAATATTTGACTGATAAAATTTATTGTTGTTAATTCTGGGTGAATTCTAAGTTAATGGGTTGTGTGGTTATGTTAATATGTTACGTGTTTAAGTTGATGTGTTATATTTGTTGACTGTGATGCCAGTCAGGCAAGTTTTAGTTTAGGGTATTTGGTCAGATTGACCAGCAGAACTGGGTTCAGGCATCAAGTAATAACTGGAGGGCTGAGAGCCCACAGTGATGCTTTTAAAACATGTAAACAAATTGATTTAGGACCGGAGCGCGGCTCCGATGAATGCAGTTGTGTTCAGCGTTTGGCACCGACCAATAGCCGCGGACGCGTGGTTAATTTTTGCCCGGAGTGGCCTTCCGCGGGGATTCGGACTCCCGTTAACAGGCTAGGCAATCTACGAGTGATTGCCTTTTTATACTGCATTGTTTGGGTGGAGGGTGAGACCCGACCGTGACCATTCAACGTGGCTGGCTTCTGAGTTTTAAGTAAAGCGAAAGGCATGGGTTTGGTACTAGGGCCGGACGTGGAGCTCCCTGGCAGCTGCGGGAAGCGGTTATAAATTAAGTAGGGCCTAGAAATCTGACCGCTCTTGGCGACGGCGTTCCCGAAGCGGGTGTATTGACCAGCAAGGCGCGGCCTGGGCTTAGATGCTTTTAAATTAGTTAAAAAGTTAGGTGTAATGCTACAGAGGTTGTGAAGAAGTATGAGAATACAAGGATAGGAGTAACTTGTTGAGAATAAGGAACCGTTGAATAACTTGTCTTGGCATCTGGTGTCTTTTGTTTGTCATGTTGATGCAGGCCTGAGTATATAAATAAAGTGTGAATCGCCTGTGTAAATTGCTTACATTGATTATAACTGCGTGTGCTGTGAAAATGATTTAACCCTTTAGAGCCGGTTGGAGCGGGCACGCTCTGTTTTGCGTAACTATTTTTAAATCCCGGTAGCTCTGCAACCATATAAGCTAGCGCAATAATCTTTTTTGCATATGAAACCGGAGGAGTTGTACTTACATCTGATGCCATCAGCTTGTCCTAGGTCACAGTTTCCTTCCACATATAGCTTTGCAAAAACTGCATAAAAAGCACTTGAAGCAACAAAAACATAATGTTCCAGAAACACGCTTTGCCGATCCGATCAGCTGTTCATAACACTTCCTACGTTGGAATAGACGTCAGCGCGAACTTTTGCATGTCCGCCATTACCTGCCCGAAGCCGGAAGTGACGTCATTTTCGCGGAAATGTAGTCTTTTTTGCCATCAGGGCCTCAGGGCCTATACTCGTCTTTTTAAAAGTTATCTTTGACTTTATGACTTTCTTTGTCGTTTCTGGGATGCTTAGGACTCATATTGCACTGCTGGAAATAGTTTATTTTGATGCATATGTTAGGGGTTCCGAAAGAGACTCAGGCGCAGGCCAGGGTTTCCCTTTAAGCGAAGAACAGTGCGTTTATTCACAGTGAACACAATCACCAAGTGGCTATGTACAATGTGCAGGGGAAACGGGTCCGGGTCGCCAGGGTCCGTGGGAAACAGGGTTAGGGGAAAAGGTGCTCCACACTTTCTGTACAAAAGCTCCTCCTCAGTCACTCCTCTCAGAATCCGGTTCCAAAAACGATCTAAACACAAAAGGTCAGGTTAGCGGGATAATAACAAAGGGCTTTCAAGATACAGGTTGGCAGATACACAAGTTTGACTGACGCTGATAGTTCAACGATCCAGCGAAGACTAGTGCAGACTCGCCATCTAAGTAGTGCAGTAATCAGCTGGGATCAGCGGCCGGTGTGGTGATGAGCAGGTGTGTGGGCCAGCAGCGGGAGCCCGCAGTGAGCATCGCCGTGGCGAGAGAGAGAGAGAGTGAGAGAGAGAGAGGGCGAGAGAGCAAACAAACCACAAACATATTGCCCAATAGAGGATTGACCAGCAGGGCACAGGGACCATGACAGCATATGCTGCTTTTTTGCAAATTTGCAGTATAATATTTATTTTTGTTTTTCCTGCAGTATATAAAAATTGGTGTATTTCAAAAATAAAACTATGAAGACACTCAAAATAAATTTCCTGTGGTAGGAAACTATTTTGTACAACTTTATTGTATTTACAGTTTTGAGGGATAAGCCTCTTAAATTTCTCTAACTACAAATATATGTTAAAAAAGCAAAAACGATTTTCAATTTTTTTTGTAGTTTATTGCACTTTTTTGCAATTTATGTAATTACTATGCACTTAATGAATACATATTATTAAAATCTGGGCTATAATGGTTGTATTGATGTATAGCAACTTGAAATGCTCCCAAAAATGGCTCCACACCATGTAAAAATATAATATAAGCTCTGGCGGACTTGGTTCTATGGTAGGTCTTAAAGGGTTAATGCAGAAGCTGAGTGTGTGAGGATTGAATAAAAAGTGTGTTTGTGGTGTGTAGAAATCGCGGCAGAAGGATGTGAGAGTTGTTGTAAACAGTGAAGTCAATTGGGGGGTTGTGTTTGGTTTTATATTTTTAAAAAGTAGAGAAACTGCAGTATTGAGTCTGTGGCGCAGTTTGAGAAGTTGTGAAGTGCATGAGAGCCGCGGCCACGCGCTCTGTGTTGGTGAGAGAAAGAAAAGGTGGGGGCTGTGAGTGTGTGTGAGTTCCTGCATGACAGAGAGGAAGGAGAAGGAGGTCAGTTGATTTTCTGTGAAACAATAATGGTTAGAAATCCTAGTGATCAAAGAGGTGATAGTGAACTGAAAAAAAAACTAAAACTAAAACAGTGGTTTAGTGTTCAGGTAATGATAAATAAATAAACTTACTGGTGATCAAGCGGTGATCAAGTACTCAAGGATGAATGGAGGATTTGATTGCTGACTGCATGAGAGCTGTTGGGGTGAAAGGAAAATGAGGTTGGCAGAGTGAATTAACAGGTTAACGTATGCGTGTAAAAAAAAAAAAAAAGGAAAACAAAAAGAGAGAAAGAGAGTGATGAAAGCAAAGAAAATAAAAGTGTGGAAGTGTGAGTGAGAAATTGTCTCCGACTGGGGAAGCAGTGATAGTAGAGGTCACCTTATTCCCCTGCTGGACACACAAAAGAAAACATGATTTGGAGTGTGGTGGATGAGAATAATTAATAACAACATGAAGGAGGTTTTTGTGTTCGCGGTTAAAAACAAATAAAGTTTCACCTTTGGGGTTTAAAGTCAGTAGAGTTCAAAACAAAATGAGCAGAGATGTGTTGCTTTAGGAGTGATGAAAAAATCTAGAGTCACAGTGACTAATGAAAGTCTCTCAGTCTGTCGATTACAGGTGGGGAACGGACCTGGATCAATTCTCCACGGGCAGCAGTCGGAAGAAAATTATAGGTTGAAATCCTTAGAAACAAAATAAAAACACTCAGCCAGAAGTTTTGGCTGAATTGTTTTGCAGCTTCCCGTCCTCATCCTGAACAAGCAAGCTCCAAGGAAGCTAATCTCTCCCTGAAGACACCGAGTGCAGTTTCAGAAGCACGAGCATGAACATCAACAGTGGACAGGAGTCCAAGAGACAATACCAGAGTTCGGAGCAGAGAGGTCCAGCAGCACTGTGGGCAAACGGCATCAGAAAGAGAAGAACCACCATCTAGATTGGATTGATGGAGATAAATGGTAAATGGTAAATGGTCTGTATTTGTATAGCGCTTTACTTGGTCCTAAGTACCCCAAAGCGCTTTACACTATACACAATCATCCACCCATTCACACACTGGTGATAGCAAGCTACAGTGCTACTGGAGATGCGTTTCCAGCAAGCTGCAACCTCACTGTGTGTGAAGGACTTTTGAGAAGACTGTCTGAGTTTGACATTTGCCATGTTTGGAGCGAGATGGCAATGAAAGAGACAGTGGGACAAAGAGAGACACGGGACAAAGCTGAAGAAAACTGACTGCCATTGGACTGAAAAGTGGGAGAGAAAGGAGCAGAAGAGGGCTGAGGCTGCTGTTTTAGTGTGGGGAGTCAAATTAGGTTAAGGAATTCGGGGAGACAAGCGACTGCCTGGAAGTGGAGGATTGACACAGTGTCCAGACCACCACAAAAGGGGGAGGAAGACAAGCACTGAGGTATGCAAGTGTACTGTTAGAAGAATGGAAAGTGACACGACACATGAAAATAATATGGATCAAAGATAACACAAAATTATACATAAAGTGTAACACATTAAAGGAGGGTATTTGTAGAAGGGGTTAACAATACTCAGTGTGGTTGCCGATGGTAACCTGCAAGCATTTGGGGTTTAGCTGTGCCTGACTATGACAGAGTTTTTCATTTAGATGTTTCTGAAACAAAATTTGGGGTTTTGTTTCAGAAAAAGGGGGAAGGTACATAAAAGGACACACAGAAACAGAAGATGTATTAACCCGACTAACACACACACACACACACACACACACACACACACACACACACACACACACACACACACACACACATGTAATGAAGTAATGAAATTCATTAGGATTAGCTCATTAGGATCAAACACAATTTTAAGTAGGCAATACTGTTACCATCATCCTGTCTGGTTTAGTGAGTGGGTTGAGAACTGATACATAGACGACTGAATTAGTATTATTTTGGGGAACATGATAGCAGGGTGAAAAGAATCCTGCAGCCAGAGTTTAAATGAGTGAAACTAGCAGATTTTTGTTTTGTTTTGTTTTGTTTTGGGTTTCTGAAGGATGGGGAAGGTTTTACCATGGCACCAAGTTTTAGAGTTGGTATTTTTTCACTTATAAGAGAAAGAATATTCGGTGACAAGTCCTAAGACCCGGGCTTCTTTTTATTTAATTTTGTTTTAAAGCTTTACTTTTGATTTTTGATTTTATTTTTTGAACAGTGCACTGATTTTTGTTTGTGAATTTCTTTTCTTTAAGCAGATCTGCACACCGGGAATTAAAAGCGCTACACGTCGGCGAGAAAACTGTTGCAAGTGAGTTTCTCCACATTAAAATGGGCTCTGGACAAAGCCACTTATTGGGACAATTAAAAAATGAGAGTCCCTGCCTAAGAAGGATTCAGCGAGGTAATCCAATCTAAAGTTCTTGTTTTTCTTTTTGAAATGACGTCATTTTGCTGAGGGCGGAAATCTAAATGCGGCGATGGTTTCCACTATCAGCAAAGAAAGAAGGAATGAAGGAATGAATGAATGGATGAAAGACTGGAAATAAAAACAAACTGGGAAAAGCTGGGAAAAGCTGACAAGACTTGACCACGACTCAAGGTTAACCTCCACCTAGATAGGACAAAAAGGTGGATGAATTTATGTGTGTTTCTTTTTACAGGAGCAGAAAGATGACAGCGACATCTGAGGTTGCATGACGATTTAACTTTTAAATGCTACTTTCTGTGTTTGTGAATCTACAAGGGGGGTTGTTCAGGGGTTTGTGTTGCTCACAGAGATTACTGTGAGAAAGTGTGTATGCACCTGCGCAGCGTTAACATTTGCATTTTCTTCTCTACAGCATGACAGGGCTGGATGTGCTTTGAATATGTGATTTATAACTGGACAAGTAGTTAATGTTTGCTAATAATGTTTTCCTACTACAGGATTTCTGGGCTTATGTGTGAAGAAACGGTGTTTATAGGTTATGAGTTGGTGATGCGATTAAACTGTTGGAGACACATCCTGTCTTGAAAACAATGTGATTCTTTTTACAGGAAATGTTTTTACAGCACCTCTGGAATGTGGAGGGCTGACGCCGAACCCGAGATGGTCAAATGTGTTTTGCTAATGTTTGTTTTGCTTTTGTTAAGAGTGCATGTGGAGGATTCAGTAGAAAACAGACAAGTGACATGAGAAAACAAATAAGAGATGCAGTTCCTATGGAACAGTTTAATATGGGGCTCATAGTGATAAAACAAGGGGAGTGACATTGCTTAAGGAAAGTCACTGATTAAATTGGGGATAAAATAAATTGTGGCACTAATAGTGATTTAATGATTTGGGAAATCCTGAACATGATACTTGTCTGTTGTGCTGAATACTTTTTCACTCTCATGATCTATAGTTGGTTGTGAATAAGATGTTTGATTTAACAGATTTGTTTTCCAGGATACAGGTTGTAGGTGGAGCTGGGACTTAAATGAGCTTAACATGTAACTGCTGATTAACGTTTTTACACAGGGTTACAGGTTGGCAGGAGATTGTTTTAGAGATCCTTATTATTACTGTTGCATCATTTATGATTTATCATTGTTATCATTTCATTGACACATTTATGGAAACTGGTGAGGTTATATTAAAGTCTGTATTTCAGGTGTTAGCATAAGCACATAATAATCTTTCATTGCAGGTGCAACTGTAATCATGTTATACACATATTGCATAAGTAAAGGGTTGAAGCTCGGTTAAGTTAATTAACCCTCCTGCCATCCTTTAAAAAACTCACACCCATCACCCTAGGGACCATTCTCAGCCACGCCATAAAAAGACCATATATCCATATCTTATTCCACTTTAAATTAGCCAACCTTGTAAAACTACTTCTCCCTGAAATATTCATGTAAAGTTTTAATTATATTTTCGTTGTTTTAACCCTTCAAATCCCAGTGTTATTACATGAGCGCCCTGTGTTATAAGCCCCAAAAACCAAAAAACGAAACTAAATATTTCCACAAAAAACCAGTTGAAGTAATATGTGATTGTCATTATAAGTAGGCCTTTAGATGGACCAAAGATTGGCACCAACATACATTTTGACCTGCCATTATTTTTTTGCATTTTTTTTGCAATTTAAAAATTAAAACTTCAAGGCCCTGAGTCTTCATTGACATCCAAGAAAAGAAGAAAAAATAAAATCATATGATGATAATTTGGGGTTGAAAAATAGCATTTATAATGGAAGTCAATGGGCAGAAAATGGTCCCCAGGGTGATGGGTGTGGGGATTTCTGCTGCTCAGCCATTTTAGGCTGATTTAAGGAATTCACACTGGAATATTAACATTGACAGGTAAAAACTATCCTGTGGCAAGTTTGGTTATATTCCACTGAACACAGTGGAAATGGCAGCCATTTAACACATAGCAGTGGCACAAAAAGGTCCCAAGAAGGCAGGAAGGTTAATGGTTTGAAGCTACGGGCAGCGCGATGTCTGGCCGATCAATGGAGCAAAGTTCAGCTATTGAAAGGTTGCCTACATGTTTACAGTATAATTTACTACATATTGCCTGTGTGCATTCAGCAGGCTGCACTGGAGTTTGCCTGGTAACAGATGATGTAGGGGGGGGGGGGGGGTCGTGCACTTAGATTAACGACACAGACACATAGCCTGTCTGGGTAAACTGACTGCAAGTGTTGTTTAAGTCTGGACAAGTAGAATAACAGGATGCATCTGGAGGAACTGAAAGAGGAACTGTTCTGTTTTAGTGACGCGAGGTACTGGTCATCATAAGTATAAATATTACACCCACCTATTGTAAGGGGGAGATGGAGTCTGATGTTTTGCAGAGCCGATCTTCACCACATATATGTGTTTTAATAAAATAATTTGTGTTGACCCACTATGGACTTTCAGTCGTATGTCTCTTCCTCAAAATTCGAACCGCGACACTTTCCTGATTTTGTTCTAGGTAGTGGACCCACACAGTCTACTATGACATTGACATTGTCCTCTCGCCACTGCTCTACTCCCTCTACACTTCAGACTGTGTGGCCACCCATGGCTCCAACACCATTGTGAAGTTTGCTGACGACACAGTGGTGTTGGGTGCCATCTCCAACAACGATGAGATGGCCTACATGGATGAAGTGAAGAATCTGGCATCGTGGTGCCAGGACAACCACCTCCAGCTGAACGTCAGCAAGACCAAGGAGCTGGTGGTGGACTTCAGAAGGGGTCAGCACAGAGACTACAAGCCCATTATCATCAATGGAGCTCCAGTGGAGAGGGTGCAGTCCTTCAAGTATCTTGGTGTCCACATCTCCTCAGACCTGACATGGGCTGCCCACATTCAGGTCCAGACCAAAAAGGCTAGGCAGCGCCTGTATCACCTACGACAACTGAGGAAGTTCAGGGTCTCTCCAGAGATCCTCAGGATTTTCTATACAGGCGCTGTGGAGAGCATCCTCACACAGAACATGACATCGTGGTTTGGGAACAGCTGGGTGAAGGACCAAAAAGCTCTCCAGAGAGTGATCCGTACAGCAGAACGCTGCTGCAGGATTACTCTCCCCCTGCTTCAGGACACCTACACCAGGAGATGCCGGACTAGAGCAGATACTGAAGGACCCGTCCCATCCTGGCAACAAACTGTTCCAACTTCTGCAATCTGGTAGAAGGTTCTGCATCATCCGGGCAAGGACAGAGAGACTCAAGAGGAGCTTCTATCCCCAAGCCATCCGTGCCCTAAACACACACACCCGCCCTCTCACATCAGAATCAGAATACTTTATTCATCCCGAGGGAAATTAGGTTTACAGCAGGCAGCACCCTAATGGCGCATGCGCACTTACAAAGGAACCTTCTGACCAACTTTACACAAACATCACATTGGGCAGACATGTCAGAAAGGTAGGCTGATAAGAAAAAACAACGAAAATACAGTGTCCTTCGGCCTATCAGGCTAAGTAAACAGTCCTCCAGCCAATCCAGGTGTCCTTGCATGGGATGGAAAGAATAGCCGTAACACAGTCGTTATCAGGGAGTGATTGTTCGGCTCCAGCCTTGGGCCTGCAGCTTGCGCCGTGATGGGGGTCCGCAATCTCAATGTTGATTTTGTAAATTTCCATGCGAGCAGCCCAGGAGAATTTTCAGGCTGCCCTTTAACACTCCGACGCTGGTCTCTCAATCTCCCGTTGGAGAGTCGCGAGCCTCCCCATGATGGTATCAAACTTCTGTTCCATGGTGTTATCATTCTTTTGATTCTGAGATCTCACAACTGCAGTGATCCGTTCCGCGATGTGTTCCAACTGTCGCTCAAGGGTCTCATTTTGAGCAGGCCTCTCTCTGATGTATCCCCCCATACGCTCAACGGTGTTGTTTTGAGCCTTCACAGCAGCTGCAAGCGTCTCCAAGGTGTTGACTATATTACGTTCGTTGTGAGAGGTTGCGCCTCGTTCCATTGCGATTCCAGCGGGCGGCCTTGGGGGGGTTTGAACAGCCAGTTCCGCTCTCTTATTTCTCCGATAAACCAGGGCTAAGCCAACTCCGATCAGCACGAACCCTGTTATCACGGTTCCGAATAGATAGATATCTTCAGCGTCCTCGATCGACAGTCCCGCCAGGCACATGATCCTCCAGTTCTGCCACCCGTCCGTCGTGTATCCGGCAGTGAAAGTCCCTGCAGGGCACTCGGGATCTCCCGAACCCAGGCTTCTCGTTGAGAAAAGGGTGTCAATAGCATTCAGAGACCAGTTGACCAAATCCATAATTCTCTTTTAGGTTTTAGAGAACGACAGTGGGAGGCTATTCCAGGGAAAGTAATGCACACAAGACAAGACAAGGACATAGAGGCTAAGCAGGGAAGATAAGGGTGAGGAGGAGAGGAGAAAAGCACTATAACTGACTGAGACAGGACTCTTCCAGACACTAAACCAAGGATTAATGTACATTTCAATTCCTTTAATTTTAAATATGTTTATATTGTCTATCCTGTAAAATAGTCAGATGTCTATTCATATTAATGTACAGAATTCACCTGCTTGCTGCTACTACTGCACATTCACCCAATGTACAGTGGGGCAAAAAGGTATTTAGTCAGCCACCGATTGTGCAAGTTCCCCCACCTAAAATGATGACAGAGGTCAGTAATTTGCACCAGAGGTACACTTCAACTGTGAGAGACAGAATGTGAAAAAAAAATCCATGAATCCACATGGTAGGATTTGTAAAGAATTTATTCGTAAATCAGGGTGGAAAATAAGTATTTGGTCAATAACAAAAATACAACTCAATACTTTGTAACATAACCTTTGTTGGCAATAACAGAGGTCAAACGTTTACTATAGGTCTTTACCAGGTTTGCACACACAGTAGCTGGTATTTTGGCCCATTCCTCCATGCAGATCTTCTCGAGAGCAGTGATGTTTTGGGGCTGTCGCTGAGCAACACGGACTTTCAACTCCCGCCACAGATTTTCTATGGGGTTGAGGTCTGGAGACTGGCTAGGCCACTCCAGGACTTTCAAATGCTTCTTACGGAGCCACTCCTTTGTTGCCCGGGCGGTGTGTTTTGGATCATTGTCATGTTGGAAGACCCAGCCTCGTTTCATCTTCAAAGTTCTCACTGATGGAAGGAGGTTTTGGCTCAAAATCTCACGATACATGGCCCCATTCATTCTGTCCTTAACACGGATCAGTCGTCCTGTCCCCTTGGCAGAAAAACAGCCCCATAGCATGATGTTTCCACCCCCATGCTTCACAGTAGGTATGGTGTTCTTGGGATGCAACTCAGTATTCTTCTTCCTCCAAACACGACGAGTTGAGTTTATACCAAAAAGTTCTACTTTGGTTTCATCTGACCACATGACATTCTCCCAATCCTCTGCTGTATCATCCATGTGCTCTCTGGCAAACTTCAGACGGGCCTGGACATGCACTGGCTTCAGCAGCGGAACACGTCTGGCACTGCGGGATTTGATTCCCTGCCGTTGTAGTGTGTTACTGATGGTGACCTTTGTTACTTTGGTCCCAGCTCTCTGCAGGTCATTCACCAGGTCCCCCCGTGTGGTTCTGGGATCTTTGCTCACCGTTCTCATGATCATTTTACCCCACGGGATGAGATCTTGCGTGGAGCCCCAGATCGAGGGAGATTATCAGTGGTCTTGTATGTCTTCCATTTTCTGATGATTGCTCCCACAGTTGATTTTTTCACACCAAGCTGCTTGCCTATTGTAGATTCACTCTTCCCAGTCTGGTGCAGGTCTACAATACTTTTCCTGGTGTCCTTCGAAAGCTCTTTGGTCTTGGCCATGGCGGAGTTTGGAGTCTGACTGTTTGAGGCTGTGGACAGGTGTCTTTTATACATCTGATGAGTTCAAACAGGTGCCATTCATACAGGTAACGAGTGGGGGACAGAAAAGCTTCTTTTTTTTTTTTTTTTTTTTTTTTTTTTTCTAAATGACATCAGAAACAGCAGTATGCGACATTACGTGATGGCAGAGCTTCAGTTCATCCTTTGTCATTTTTTTTTTTTTTTTTTTTTTTTTTTTAATAAATAGGACAGGGGGAATGAATGAGAGAGAGAGGGGGAGAGAAAGAAAGAAAACCAAAGGGGAGAAGAGACGGTGAGAAGGGGGGGGAAGAGAGAGAAAAAAAAAAAAGAACTCCTGGGTCACCTGTATGGAGAAAAAAAACAAACAAACAAACAAACAAAAACAAACAGAGGAGACAGCAAACAACAAAGAGCAACATAATAATAGAGAAAACAAAGCACCATCACAATAAACTAGCTAGTCATAGATATCAATATTTACTAAGTAATAAACGATATTGTGCAGCACGCAAGATAGACAGCGCACAGTGTGCTTTGAGGCAGCAGCCAAGAAAGCTTTAGTCCGCGTCTGTGAATACCCATGTGTGCATACCTGTGTGGATCAGCATGCTTGCATTCCAAAGGTTTCTCCATGTAATGATCTGCTAGGGAGTGTGGGGGGGCCACAGCCCCGTCCTCCAGGGTGTGAAGCGGGTATGGAGGAGATCAAAACTCCAGACATCCAGAGGCCCCCAGAACACAAGAGACCATGGAAGACCAACAGAGGGGCAGCCGCGCCACTGTCCCAGTAAGAGCTGAGGAGAGTCCCAGATAAGGTCTCGCCCAGCAGCCGCGGAGCAGAAGTCAGGGGGAGTTGCAGTGACGCGCCCGTGAGCTCCGCCGGCCCCCAGCTGCGCCTGAGTGACCGAGCCCCAGGCCGAGAGGCCGGGGGCACCCCACCTCCAAAGGGGCCCGAGCGAGCCCCAGGCCCCAGGCCCCGACAAGCGGCCGCCAAGGAGTGAGCTGGTGTGTACCCGGACGCCCACCCCTAGACACAAAGAACCACCAACACACCGACACCTGAGGGAGTCCGCCACCGGCAGGGGAAGTGGTGGTGGGTGGAGATAGGCCTCCAAACCTTGGAGGGCCTGAGGTGTCCCCAGAGAGGTGGCGTCTGATACCCAACCTGACATATAGACACAGACATACAGGCACACACAGACACAAACATCCATTCCCACCCTCATGCTCTCATATGCACTCACTCCACACTCAACCAACGTGGAGACAGACATAAAGAGACGCTGTACACACAATCACACTCCCCAAGCGTACTCTACAAACCGGGTCTAGGTACCCTTGCCCCTGGAGGGGGGAATTGCACCCAGACCCAGGTGGTGTTACCCTTTTCCCTGCGGTGGGGAGAGGCAGACCACCCCGACTCCGCAGCAGCAGGGAGGCCCCACACCCCAGACCGCAGTCGGACGGCCAACTCCTCCTACTAGCCCTCCCGCTCCAGCAGGCCGCAGAGAATGGGGGTGGGAGAAGACTCCAAACCTCCCTCCACCCGCTCATTGTAGTGTTGATGCATATGTGTTCTAAGGTGCAATTAAAACCCAGGAGGGCATGGAGCTACCTGCCAAGGAGCAGCAGGTAAGCGCATAGTCCCTCCTGCTAACCCTCAATGACTAAGTGTATTTAAAATTGAGAGGTGGGCAACGACGTCAGGGGTGAGGTATACACCCTGATGGTGATTTGGACTCCGTGATTGTGCCCACCCCCAAGATCCTATATGTATGTGTAATGAGTGTGAATAATGTGAATGTCTAAGTTGTGGGATAAAATTGAGGCAGAGGCAGCCAGAAGGGGACGGGGGGGGGGGGGGGGGTAGCCTCCTCTGCACCCTGGTGACATACCCCCACTCCAAGGCCCTGCATGTGTGGGTGGTTGTGGAGGAGCGGGAAGAGGGAGGCAGCTGGAGATGGGGCGGGAAGGAAGGGAGGGGCAGGGAAGGGGGGCCCAGGCCCATCAGACCGGGGCCCAGTGCAGTAGCGCCCCCCGGCTCCACAGAGCCCTGGACAGTCCACCCAACCCCACCACAGAGAAAACTGCACCCACCCCACCAACCACACATCTTCCAGACTACATAAGACGGTAAACGCCCAGGCTGAGATCTTCCTCCACCTCTCCTGTATCTCCCCCTCCTGCAGAGAGTTCCTGAGAGAAGAAAGCTCCTGCAAGATGTGACCATCCCCCCCACCAGTTGAAGAGCCCCCCAGGCGGCTCGATGCACCGGCGGCACCCTGCTCCAGGGCCGGGCCCCCATGCACCCACCCGCCCACAACCCCGGCAACACACCAACCAGGACCCGAGCCCCCGAGGCCCGGCCCGGGCCCCAGCCCAGAGACGGAGCGCCCCCAGAACCTCACGCCCATCCCGGACCCACCCAGGGGCAGCCAGGTTGCCAGGTCAGTAACCCGCGTCCGTCAGCACAGACCCTCCCCTAGCCCCGCTGCACGCAGCCGCGAGGAAACAGTCACCTGAGAGCCAACAGAGCCCTCAACCGGACGTGACCGCTACCCCGGGTTGAGCCCCCCAAGGAAGATGCCTCCGGGGAACCCCCCGACGCCCTAAGCCTGTCCCTACCCCCTCACCAATCACAACAGTGAAGGCGGGACCAAACTATGACCCCCCACCCCCACTAGGTGATGGAGCTGATAAAAGGGGCCCAGAGCAATTGATCTAATGTGGTGGCAGAGGCTGTGTCAAGACTAATGTAATCTAATAGATAATTTCTATATTGGTTAGAATTAAGATTATTTTTATTTTTCCAGTTCATGAGGACAGTTTTCTTGGCTATGCATAGGGCAGTGAAGATCATATGGGCTATATTCTTTTCTGAAGTGACATTATCTAAGCTGCCCAACAAACACACTAAGGGGGAGGTTGGAATGTTACATTTCAGACATTTTGATAAGTCTTCACATATCTCGCGCCAAAACTTTTGCACTGGTGGACAGAACCAAAGAGCGTGGATGTAATTGTCTGGTGTATTGCCTTGACAGTGTGAGCAGTTGTTGGAAGATGTAAAGCCCATCTTGAACATCCGATGACCTGTATAGTGCACTCTATGAAGTATTTTGTATTGTATTAATTGCAGACTGGGATTTTTAATTAATTTAAAAGTTTTTAAGCAAATCTGAGACCAGAAGTTTTGGTCTAGGTTGACTGATAAATCTGCTTCCCACTTTGCAGTAGGAAGGGATATTGATTCATCTAATTTAGAAAGTGTTCTGTATATTTTAGATAATAATTTGGGGGATTTAAGAGTAAGAAAATGTGCCGCACTTAGTGGTGTTTGTAATTCAACTTGACTGAGGTTAAATTTCTTTTTTACTATGGATTTAATTTGTTGATATTCTAAAAACCTTGTCTTGTTGATCCCATATTGTTCAACTAGTCTGTCAAATGGAATAAATTCTGTTCCCTCTAATATATGTTCTAAGTATTTAATTCCTTTACAACTCCATTCTGGGAAATTAATCATATTATTGTTTTGTAATATGTCAGGGTTATTCCAGATAGGTGTACGTTTGCATGGGATTAATGAAGACTCCGTTATTTTTAGAAACTCCCACCATGCTGTCAGAGAGAAGCTGATGTTGATACTTTTAAAGCATTCATGTCTTTTGATGTTTGAGCTAATAAATGGTAGGTCTGAAATCTCTAGATCCTTGCATAGTGCCTGTTCAACATCTAGCCAGGGCTCAACTAAGAAGGTATGTTTTAACCATTCTGAGATGAACTGAAGCCTGTTGGCTAAGAAGTATTGGTGAAAATTAGGCAGATCTAATCCTCCTCTATCCTTGGTTCTTTGTAGCGTTTTTAAGCTAATACGCGGGGGTTTATCTTTCCAAAGGAATTTGGAAATATATGAATCCAGAGATCTGAACCAATCTTGTGATGGTTTGTTAGGGATCATCAAAAATAAGTAATTTATTTTTGGCAAGATCATCATTTTTATAGTGGCGACCCTTCCCATGAGTGATATGGGTAAAGATTTCCATCTAGTCAGATCGCCTTCTACTTTCTTTAGAAGTGGGATGTGGTTTAGTTTAGTTAAGTCTGAAAGCTTAGGAGAGATATTAATACCTAAATATTTTATATTTCCGGATTGCAGTGGGGCAGAGGAAGAATTATGGAAGGAGCAGTTAATGGGGAGAACTGTAGATTTTGGCCAGTTAATTGAATAATCTGAAACTCTTGAAAACCAGTTTATTAAAGTAATTACCTCAGAGAGGTTGGTTTGTGTGTTTTGCAGAAAAAGCAACACATCATCCGCATAGAGACTGATTTTATGTTCTATGTTCTTACATTTTATGCCCTTAATTGTTGTAGCCTGTCTAAATGCTGCTGCTAGAGGTTCGATAAAAATTGCAAAAAGTGAGGGGGAGAGTGGGCATCCCTGTCTGGTGCCCCTCAGGAGACAGAAGCTGGAGGATGTCTGGTCATTTGTTCTGATACGAGCCGTTGGGGAATTGTATAATATTCTTATCCAGTTTATGAACGAGTTTCCAAAACCAAATTTGTGTAAAGTTGCGAATAAAAATTTCCAATTAACTCTGTCAAATGCTTTTTCTGCATCTAGAGATAATATTATGGCTTCGATGTTTTTATCGTATGAGTAGTCTATTAAATTAAGTAATCTACGAGTGTTTGTTGAGGAGTGCCGACCTTTTATGAAACCAGTTTGGTCAGGATGAATTAAGAGGGGGGTCATTTTCTCTAATCTCTTTGAGAGAGCTTTGCAGATTATTTTAAGGTCTACATTTAAAAGAGAAATTGGACGATAGCTTGAGGGAAATAAAGGGTCTTTGCCTGGTTTTAGCAGGAGACTAATGTTGGCAGAATTCATATTTGGTGGTAGTCTGCCCTTTTCCTCGATTTCCTGCAACATGCTGTGGAATACTGGTGCCAAAATTGTCCAGAATTCTTTGTAGAATTCTGCAGGGAAGCCGTCTGGACCTGGAGCCTTATTATTGGGCATACTTATCAGGGCTTCCTGGAGTTCACTTGGCGTCAGTGGCGAATCGAATTCCATTGCTTGACTGTCTAGTAATTTTGGAAGAGTTACGTTGTCAAGAAACAGATCAATTTCATTTTTAGATGGGTTTATTTGTGGTGAGTATAAAGTTTCATAGAAATCCCTAAAAATGTTGTTTATTCTTCCAGGATCATATATTGTGTTCCCCGATAAATCTTTAGCAGCACATATAGTTATTTTTTCTTTATTTATTTTTAGCTGGTTAGCTAGAAATCGACCTGATTTGTTACTGTGTTCAAAATTCTGCAAGCGAAGTCTTTGTATAAGGAATTGTGTTTTTTTATTAATAGTTTCATTTAATTCTAGTTTTGTTTTGCATATTTTGTTCAATGTTTCCTGATCTTGGTGGGACGCGTAGGCTTCTTCTAGTGATTTGATGTTTTTTTCTAATTCCTGAATATTTTTGTTTTCTTCTTTCTTTTTGTGTGATGAGAAAGAAATTATTTTACCTCTCATCACAGCTTTCCCTGCTTCCCATAGAACAGAAGCAGATATTCCGGGAGTGTCATTAAAGTCTAAATATGAAGTCCATTCCTTTTTAAAGTATTTAATAAAGTCTTCATCTTTAAGTAGTGATATATTAAATCTCCAGTTTTTACTTGGCGTAGTATTATTCTTGTGCATTAGTGTTAAAGATACAGGAGCATGATCGCTGACAGCTATAGGATGAATCTCAGTGTCTGAAATGTCACACAGCAGTGAGCTGCTGACCAAAAAATAATCCAGACGAGAGTAGGAGTGATGAACATGCGAGAAAAAAGTATATTCCTTACTGGTGGGGTGAAGAGAGCGCCATGCATCGCAAAGACCAAAGTCGTTCATATACTGTTTGATTATATTTGTGGACTGCCAATTACGCTGAGTTCCTGTTGTGTTGAGCCTATCCATTTCTTCATTTAGTCCAAGGTTGAGGTCACCGCCAAGAATGAGTGTGCAATCAAGGTGTTCAGAGAGTGCACTAAAAAAACCGTGGAAGAATGAGGGATCATCAACATTTGGACCATATATACTAACAATACATAGTTTTTTGTTCAATATTGATAGTTTAATAATTAGAAATCTACCCTCTGGATCTATAACTGTATCGAGTACTGTAAAATTAACATTTTTATGTATTAAAATTGCTACTCCCCGTTGTCTAGAATTATAACCGGCTGCAAACACGTTAGGAAACTCAGGTGTTTTAAGTTCATTTAAACCTGTGACAGGTTTGTGAGTTTCTTGTAATAAAACAACATCTGCCTGTAGTTTTTTAAGCTGGTTAAATATTTTTAACCTCTTTCCTCTGGTGCCAGCTCCATTTACATTCCATGTGACAAACCTCAGCATGCCCTTAATTGTGCGTGTATGTTTAATGATGTATGCTGGGTGTTTCGTTTAAACGGGTGGAGAGAGTGTGGAAACATCCCTTGTTTGTAAATAGAAAGAGAAAAAGAAGTGTGGTGAGAGACTCCATAAGTCTGACTATGTGTGTGAATATTCACTAATATGAACAAGCGTGGCTTGCTTATGTGTCCTGCAAGTCTGTGCGTGCTGTGAGGCTGTTGTGAATGTGCTGCCGTTGAGCTGATGTGTTTGCGTGATCGTGTTGTGAAAATATGGAGAAATAGAGGGTGTTGTTTGTAGGTGAGTGGGGAAGTAGGTGACCACAGCAGTGAAAGACAAGAGAAAGAAAGAAACCACATGAACTGTGAGCGACAACAAAAAAAAAGAGACGAAACGGAAACATTCCAATTAAAGCAATGACGGAGGGTGACGGTGTTATATCTGCTATGACATCATATTGATATTACTAGGTTAAACACATTTTAAAGGAGAAAGTGTGAATGAATAAGAAAAGAGTGTAGCGGGTTCTTATCTGGAGTGCAGTCAGTATAACCACGGTGTGGTGCCGGGGTCGCGGTAGAGCTGTCCGTCCACGTAGAGCCGGTCCACAGCGATGACAGCACGGGAGCCTTTCTGGATAAAGCTACGTCGAACTGGGAACAGGACCTTGCGTCGTTCCAGGATCTCTTTGGGGAACTGGTCGTTCACGCTGAAGTCCGTTCCTTTCAGCTCTCTGCCGCGACTCTTCACCTGTTCCTTCTGTTTGAATTGACTGAATTTGGCCACAATAGGCCGTGGTCTCCCGGTCCGCGACCGCGCGCCCCCCAAGCGATGTACTCTATCGAAGTCGATGTTCTTTACGGTGTCCTCCGGCAGCTTCAGGTGGATTTTAATGAAGCTTTTCACCGTTGCCTCTGCGTCCTCTCCGGCAGTTTCTGGAATACCAGAAAACACAAGATTATCTCTCATGCTACGGGCTTGTAGATCGATAACGGACTCTTTTATTTTTTTATTTTCAATGTTTAGCTGGGTCACGTTATCGGTGAGAGATTTAACCGACTCCCGTAGCGTGGCATTTTCAGCGGCAAGCGTTTCCACCTGCCGCTGGCTGAATTCCAGGGATTCTCTCAGAGATTTAAATTCCCGGTGTAAGATCTCCACCAGGGACAGCCTCGCATCGAAACTGGACAATCGCTTGTCGATTGACTCCAGGATTTCTGCGATGTCTTTGCCGGCAGGCGATGTTGTACCGGGGGAGTCTGCCTGGCGACTTCTCTTCGATGACGGCGTCTCGATTTTGGCCGGGGAAGATGCACTCTGGGCCTTATGCATTACTAAATCTTGAAAACAGCGGTCGATGTAATCTTGGAGAGCGTCTAAACTCTCCCCGTTGTCCTCCAGGGTGTTAGAGATGATAAAACAGATGTTGTTAGTTATATGACAATTGATTAGTATATTTGGTAATACTGAAGCTTGGAAAACCTTTGTTAAACTCTATGCTACCATTTGCTTTTTCTCCGCCAAAATCTCCGGCGTCTGACGTCACCTACAACATCACTTCCGTCACTTACCTCACTTCCGTCCGTCACTCCGAAAAGCTTCTTACAGAAGACGTTACAGGTCTGTGAGAGCCAGAGATTTTCCATGTTTGAGGTGACCAAATACTTATTTTCCACCCTAATTTACGTATAAATTCTTTACAAATCCTACCATGTGAATTCATGGATTTTTTTTTCACATTCTGTCTCTCACAGTTGAAGTGTACCTCTGGTGCAAATTACTGACCTCTGTCATCATTTTAAGTGGGGGAACTTGCACAATCGGTGGCTGACTAAATACCTTTTTGCCCCACTGTATATATATATGTATATATATATAATGTTCTTCCTCTACACCCCCCCCCCCCCCCAATTTTTTTGCACATGTCGAGGAGCGTGTCAGGCTACATTTCACTGTGTGTTATACTTGTTTAACTATGCATGTGTCAAATAAAGAACCTTGAACCTTGAACCTTGAAAAGGCTGATCCACTACAGGAATGGGACACAACGGAGCTGGGGCTATGACCTGATTAGGTTTACCTGCAATCTGACATACATGGCAACTGTTGCAAAATTTAGAAACATCACGCTTCATACCAGGCCAAAAGAAATGTCTTAATAGTAGCTGGTATGTTTTCGTGATGCCCAAGTGTCCCGACCACTGGCTTTCATGGGCAAGGGCCAGGATTTTCTGTCGGTACACAGAGGGCACGGCAATCTGCTTGACCTTACTCCATTCTGCACCTTCTGCACCTGGTGGAGACCACTGACGCATCAGAACATCCCGTTCTACAAAAAAGGCTTGTTGCTCTTTCTCGACTTGCTCAGCACTTACCGTACGTTAGAAACAGCTCTGTAGTGTTTCATCAGCTAATTGAGCTGCTGATAGCTGGTCTCTAGTCAAGGGCAGCAAAGAGACCTTAGGAAATGGATCAGGCTCCTCAGGTTTCACTGAGTCTGGGGGTGACAGAACATTGTTTCTGTTAGTGGGTACATCATTCTCCTCGGAAAATGAGGACATCAACACAGAATCAGAGAGGGCAATATCAGTATTTTTACGAGCTTGTGCTCGAGTAATTGCACAGGCTGGATACAGCCCAGGGTGCATAGAAACATCAGAGGTTTTCTGATTCAGGGGGTTGTCTAAAACCTCCAGACGAGGGAGCACTACCCCTCCTGCAATATCATTGCCCAACAACATGGCCACGCCCTCTATTGGCAAGGCCGGGCAAACAGCAACAGGGAAAAATCCTGTAGCAATGGTTGATTTGATAAAAACTCTGTGAACTGGTCTGGGAGCGTAACCCATCTCTATCCCCCGTAGAACAGAATTAAAACCACATTCACTTTCAGCAGAAAACGGTAAGACACTTGCGAGGATGACAGTTTTGAGAACCTCCGGTGTCCCTTAAAATACGCACAGGTTTTAACTCAGATGGATTGTCAGTTAGCGATACTGAGCCATCAAAAATGAATGGTTCGAAACAGGGGTCTGGCACCCTACCACCACAACCGTGGACCTCATGACGGGCCTCAGCTTTTACAAAACCCACCCCTTTGGGTTGCTGAGCATTTGATGTTTTGCGTTTTAAGGCTAAACAGTCAGCAATGACATGTCCAGTTTTATGACAGTAAAACATTCACGGTTTTCCCTGGACCCAGACACTTTAGCTGTGTGGGGCTGTTGCACAGGGCTAACCCGTGGCTTCTCACTGCCAGTAAACGAGGCTTTATGAGTGAGCACAAACTCATCAGCAAGAACAGCAGCAGATGCGAGTGACGTCACTTTCTGTTCATTTAAATATAGCACAATACGCTCAGGGACACATTTCTTAAAATCCTTTAACAAAACTAATTCGCGCAGAGCGTCATAGTTACTCGCTTTCGAAGCAACACACCACTTATCAAAGAGAACCCCCTTTTCCCTTGCAAACTCCACATAAGTTTGGGCTGGCAACTTCTTTTGCTGGCGAAACCTCTGCCTATAGGCCTCGGGGACTAGCTCGTACGCCTGCAAAACAGCCGTTTTAATGCACGAGTAATCTAAAAGTCCCTTAAAGAAAGCGCCGCCACCACCTCTTGGGCTTTGCCGGACAGTTTGCACATTAGCAAAAGAGGCCAAATCTCACTAGGCCACTGCAACGTGCCAGCGATACGTTCAAATGCTGCAAAGTATGTATCAACCTCAGTTTCTCTAAACGTGGGCACTAAAGAAATGCACTTATTGATTTTAAAAGCAGAAGTGGACGAGGAGGCGGGACCGGAATTGTCAGCAGAGACAGATGAGGCTTGAGACTGAGACTCCAGCTCAAGCTTTCGGAGCCTAACGGCTTTGTCTGCCTCTATCTCCAGCCATCTTATTTCGAGCTGAACCCGCCTGTTCTGGGCCTTCTCCTCAGCCTCCAATTGGAGACGTGCCAGCCGCACCTTCAGCCGAGCTCCTTCTCTGCCTTCTGAACTCCCAGAAGAGAGTGGGTCATAGCGAGGAAGCGTGCGCGGCGTTTTTCCCCGCTCATCCCCCTCACCATCCCCACCAGAACCATTTTGGCCCTCTTCCACTACGGCAGCTTGGCTTGGCACACCAGAGACCACAGGCAAAACAGGCGCTTGAAGCACACCAGCTCCCACCAACTTGTCCACCACTAAAGCTTTTATATCACACTTACGGAGGGTTTTTGAAACCTGCAGCTGAAAGTGATCCACAATTTGCAGCAAATCAGTTTTGCGACGGCTATTGATAATCTCAAGAGATGGGGCAGCTATAAAGTGCTGTAAACAAAACGCAGCCGACATTTTATTTTATTTTTTTAATTTAACCCCCCTCCCAGGAACAAAGACCCCCCTATGAGGGATCCCGGACGAGCCCCCACTTATGTTACGACCCGGCTCTGCTAGGCGACAGCGGACGTAACATAAATGAGCTCAGAGACCAGGGGGTTAGATAAGAAGAAAAACATAAGGTTTATTAACACAACTGAAAACCGTTAGTGAAACAACTCACTAGGCAAGTCCTTCAATGAATGAAGAATCCTCAGCCTTTTATACTCTCAGGTAATTGCAGGCAGCTGTGTCATTGGTCTGTCGTACTCAAGGCTCCTGCAGCAGCCAATGGTGTGAGTGGTCTGACACGCTCTGATCTGCATGAAGTTGGGGCGGGCATAGGTCCGGGCCAGCCAATCCCCCGTGAGTCCTGGAGCACTTTGATTTCCATAGAGGAAGGCGGGGCCACCTGGAGGCCAGAGGCCGTAACAACCAGAATATGTAATAAAGCAATAGACCTTTCAGCACAATTCTATTTTTTTCTGTGTAATATAAATATAAAATGTAATCAAATGAAAAAGTTTTTTTTAAACTTGTTTTATTAGTTTTAGTCTTTTAACTTTATGCGTCAAGCAAAAATAAAATTATATGCAACAGTCTGACTGGTAGAAATGTGTTTAACATTTAAACCTATTTTCTGCATATTCCAGCATATCAAATGAAATAATTTTTTGTGTTTACACTCACTATTGTGAGTAAAAACACAGTAAAAAATAAATAAAGTCAAAGATTCAGCAACTCTTAAATTTATTGTCACCTGTGTAGCAGGAGTGGGGCTGGTGGAGGTTTGCCTGGTGCCACAGCGGTCATGTCAGTGGGGGGATCCGGGGGTTTCTCTGTGAATTTAATTTTTCGCTGTAGAAAGAAGTTTTCTTCCCATGCAGAGTGTACAGCGGATGCTAATGTTTTTGTCACTTTTTACAGAATCAAACTCAAAGTAATGTCAGCATTTCCAAGATTTAAACGCTGCGTGGTCGGACTCTCTCCGGCACTCCATGTTATCCATTGTTGATCTACACAAGTCTGTCCCCACCGACGTCGCACACTCGTACGTCATTGTCACAAGACACTCTTACAAATTAAATCACAGTTAACGCAGTGTGCTTACGGAAAAGTAACAGTAATCTAATTACTTTTTAATAATCCCTTACAATACTAATTACTGGAAAAAAGTAATCGGATTACTTGTAACATGTTACTGCCCATCTCTGCACATAAGTATGTCATTGTTTTAGTCCAGAGTTACTCATACATGCCTAAGAAATGCTCCAGCTCCTCAAATAAGTGAGGTAATACAGTTGCAGGTGGATGCCAGTAAGGTGGGTGCTAGAGCTGCTCTTCTGCCTAGCAACACCCTTCATGTTTTAATTAACCAATGTGCTCGAAATAAAATTGGTATTTACTGTTTTGAAATTGATTTCATGAAAGTATTTAACTTCATTTGGCATAACGGACTTTACTGCAGAATTCCTTAGTGTAGTCAAATTTATAAGAGAAAATTGTTGAGCTGTTAAAATGGGAGACAATCCAACAGAATGTTCCACCCAGATTTATGAAGTTTGTCACGATTTAAGACATTTAAATATTGACATAAATGAACATGTGGTCCTTGACCACAGGTATCAGCACATTAACCATGAGTGAGCTCATATCATAAATACATGTATCATAATAAATATCTAATAATATCTAATAATATCCTAACAGCAGCAGATATTCAGTATATCAGTAGAATTCAGTCCCTCATAGGTTCAGTGCTCTTAACTGTTTTTTCTGTTATTTTCTGGATTTGTTAATAAGGATGAACACATGTGTGTTTAAACATGCCCCACTGCAGCACATTAGTAAGACGGAACAAACAAAAACCCTTTTCCCGTAAAGGCAAATCAAAGAAGACAAATAGAATGACATGGGGTAATACTGCTGGGTCCAGAATATGACTCATTCGCAGCAGTTTTACATCTCAGTTTAAAAATGAGAAAACATATCCATCCACACTCAGCAGTGTGACTGTCACTGCTGTTATTTCAGTGGGCTGAAGTTTGATCTGTGGTGTTTACCAAAGTGCAAGAAAAGCTGTTAAACATGTTTCATTTTGAATCCTTACAGAAATATTGTTATATTTGTCTTTTAAGCAAATGTAGCAGTCTGTGACATCACTGATGAATCCATCCGTTGTGTTTGAGCCTGTTATCACTACACAAACGTTTGTTTAGTCTTTCCCGAAAAATAAGGTCAAAAACATGGCAGTCAGACATCCCACGCTGGGTAAAGGGCGCTGTTGGTGGCTACACTTACTGTAACGCCCAGTGATTTTAGAGAATATCAGTAGTTACACACTACAGTGAGATATCCCACCACTGACGGTAAGAAAATGCACATTATTAAGTAAAACAGGCACATTCGAAACAGAAATAACTTCTTGTAACAGCCGAATTAAACTCTGAGCTGATTTAGAAACATCACCTCGGAGCACTGTATGTTACTGTAATGTTTTACACTGAATGACAAACTTTACTGTTGTCTATAGTTTAGTGTTCAGTGCTGAAAGCAGGATTGGGATTTTGTAAATGTGTAAGTGATTGACTTTGTGGAGATCAGAGTACATGAGTGCGTTTCAAACACGTGGCTGTTATGTGGGTGGGGACGATCAGCCGATATTTAGCCGAAGCTGACACTGAGAACGATCACAACCAGTCATGGACCGTCTCTGGATCCTGAGCTGCACTCTGTGTGTCCTCCTGAGCTGGATGCATGTGGATCAAGCGGTGGCTGAACCGTGAGTTTGTCTTCAGCGTGTTTTTGTCTGTGTGAGTTGTTCACTGCAGTAACTGCTGTATGTGTGATGCTGTATGCAGCCAGTACCTGGTGGCCATTCCTGCAGTTATTGAAGCTGGAGCTGAGGCCAAATTCTGTGCAACTCTCCGACAGCCCAGTGGGACTCTGGTCATGACTGTCACTTTGATGTCCCGAGAGAAGAACACAACCTTATTCACGCATACGTCAAATGAGGCCTTTCAAACCTGTGTTCAGTTTGAGGTTGGCAACCAGCACTTTCACACACAAAGTGTGTGTTAGTTGTTATCGTAAGCATTATAGGCTTTAATGACTATCTAAATATCCCACTGTCTCAGGCTCCTTTGGTACAAAAGGAGGTGCAAAATTTTCAGGTGGAGGTACGAGGAGACACATTTTACTCCAAACAAGTCAGAAAAGTGATGATCCGAGCGTCTGATCCCGTCACATTCATCCAAACAGACAAACCCATCTACCTCCCTGGACAAAAAGGTAACAATGTGCTGTTATGTTATATAAGACATGTAGTTCATTCAAATTCCAACATCATGAGCAAGCTGCTCCACCATCTCCAATTTGTGTAACAAGTTTTATTGTCCAAAATTTGGACACACATACAGTGATTGATGTGAAATGTTTGCTTCAAATAGCAAAATTTTTTCAAGATATCAATACGGTCGATCGACCGAGATGTTTGTTCGCGCTTTGAAATCTGACTCCATCTTTGAACATAACTACCGTATTTTCCGGATTACAAGGCACACTTAAAATCCTTTCTTTTTCTCAAAAATCAATAGTGTGCCTTATGTATGAATTCTGGTTGTGTTTACTGACCACAAACAGATTTTATGTGGTACACAGTGCTCAAAAATGTGTGAAAAAATGTTTTAGTACGCCTTTGGTAAGGTACGAAGCCGCACCGCTTGATGGATTGTCGGAGCATTACAGCTAGAAGAGTCAGAAGCCTCGCGGACTCGGTCTAATCTGGATCCTAAACGCCGTCTGCTTCAGGTCCTAAAGTCAAACGAACACTGCAGCATCACTGAGAGTTAAAAACTGTCTAAATTCTTTCATCTGTAATAAAATGATCAGCCTTGCTGCTTTACCAGGTGTAACAATTAAGTTTAACATCCAGGCATCCATGCAAACAGAATTTATTAAATGTAACAGAGTTAGAAGTTAGCAGGAAGTTAGCTCGCTGGTTTTGCTAGCTACCTAAGCATGATATAGCATGTTGTGACTGAGAGATTTCTGGATAAAAATAAAATGTAAAGCTCTGCTATCACTTCCAACATTACTGAAGTTGGACTACCTGGTATACAATGTTGTGCTACGTGATCGCTAGCGACACAGCTATGTTAGCATAACATAAACACAGTGAAGCTGGAGGATGAACGCTAACTTTTTTCCACTCAATAAAAGTTTCCGATGGTTTTTGACAAATGCAATCGCATGGAAAAATGCTTTAAATGGACCAAACTTCAGTCAGGAGAACAACTGAGATAATCCATCCACAATACCAGGTTAGTCATTATTATAAGATAAGATCACGTTTATTAGTCCCACACGTCGGAAATTGGTTTTGTTACAGCAGAAAGTGGACAGTGCAAAGTTACATAACAAAAATTATAAGGCGCTTAAAGCAGTGTGCTTAATTTCTCCACACTATAGGCCTATTCATGAGAGAGAAATGCACTGAAAATTACCCTCTAGGGAAGGGCGTAGATTTCGTTTTGGCATTGGTGGGGACGAATGATTCAGATTTTTTTTCCTTTTTGTCTTTGCTTCTTGATAAAAAAGGAGAAATGTACTTGCCTACATACACTCTAAGAACTAAAACTGATAATTACTTAAATATTTTGGTGCAACACTTTTACACTCAAAAATAATGAGTAAATGCAACAACAATCACATCTCTTAAATACAGCTTATTAATTGAGTAAATCCAACTAAAATGGAATAAGTTGTTATGAACAATTAAAGATGTTACAGTAACATACAAAATTGAGTAAATACAATTGAAAATGTAAGTTAAAACAACAGTAACCAAAAGTTCAAACTACATAAAATTTTAATTAGGAAATGCTGAAATGCTTGGCACATTTAACCTACACCATTACAATTATTTGTTTTTAAATAATGGTTCAATTTACTTAATATTTTTAAGTTAACTTAAGCAAAAACGTTAATTACAATTAAGTGTTTATTTTATTTATACACACACACACACACACACACACAGAGGAAAAAAGAACCACGTCAATTCAACATTGTTCACAATGATTTATTTTAAACAGCTTTTTTGTGAATCACACATTTAGCAGATTCCTTCTCTGAACACAGTGAGCTGAAATCTGTTCTACATTCAGTGGATAAAACTTGGATAAAATTTCAGTCACAACAGCCTTATATAATAAAATTGCATCCAAATTGGCATGCTTGATAAAACTCTGTAAAACTGGCATATTGATGCTAACAACAAGAAAAATGTACCTGCCATACAAAGAATAAAAGTGGCTCAAGTGAACGCAGTGCTTTACCTTTTCAGAAAAGGTCAAATGACAAAAATAAAATTAAGATCCCAAAAAAATATAAATCCTGAAAAAAAAAAAAAACATTTGCACTGTGACATAGTTTTTGAACATCTTATTTTGATTCCAAAAAATTGGGAAGATTATAACTAAAGAGTGACCAAAAAACATCCATAATGATACTCTCCCATTTACATCTTAATGTGAATCTGGAAAGTTAATACAAAAACACAGTTTATGGTACAAACATTATTCATGAACAGGAATGTCAAAACAATGTAATGTCGCAACTGAACCTTTTGGTGAGCATTACATGTCACTTAACAAGTCTAACACTTTAAGAACAGCCCTGTGAAATTTTGTCTACAATGAACAGAGGTCATTTTTCAGTCTTTGAACCTTGACAGAAAGGTTTCCTGGATCCAGCTCCATGAACACTTTTCGAAATGCTTCAAATGTGCATTTGAAATTCTTGGGGTATTTCAGATCCAGAGCATAGCACAGTCCCAAAAGATAGCAACAGGCTTTGCTCAGATTCCCAAGTTTGCCCAGAACAGTAACGCCTTCAATAACAATACCCACATCAGTAGGTTCGCCTGACCTGTCTTGATTCTGCAGCAGGTAAATCTTCATCACCTCCTCAGCCAAAGCCTCTTCAACGAAGACAGCATCAGCACCGTCCTTTAAAAAGAGAAACAACTGTTTTAAGCTCACATATTTCCAAACATTGAAACAAAAAGTTTCATTTGTATGACATCACCGGTACTCATAATATGTGGACACTGCTCCAAAATCTTTGAGCAAATGCTATTCTTTTGTATGCTTTGAAGTGTTTGCTTTTTTTCTTTAGAACAGTATCTTAAAACTTTTCTATGATCTCACAAGCTAAAATAAACTACTAATATTCCTAAAACAGATTTATTGCACCAACCTCAAAGGTTTTGATTAAGGCACTTGGATCCTCTCCCAGATGGTCAATGAAACATCTGATGATGACTTCTCGATGGAATTTCCACTCTGTAAAACAGGAAGTCTCAACTGAGGCAAAATTTGCACATTTAAAACATGACTTACCATTTCTAGCTTAAACATAACTATTTTTTTTCTGTTGTTGACCTGTTTTCACACCCACCATCAAGGTAAGAACACCTATGGAGCTAAAATATTGAACAGAAACCTAAGAAAAGCCGTTTTTAGTGGAAGGGCCTCTTCAATGCTGTGTTGGAACATTTTTGTGGTTAGAAAATGCAATCTTCCTTACCTGAAGCAGAAGGTTTAACTGTGCCCTGTGGCGTTGTCCAGCAGCACCTTTCTTGGCTTGAAACAAGGACAGGAGTTTGGATGAATACAAGTCCAACGATGACATGAACTTTGGTTCAAGGTTCAGGGTCGTGATCCTATGAAACGCTGCACTGACCTGGATGGGAGAGGACAAAAAATCTGAAGGCCAAAATTCTGATTCAATCAAAAAAAAAAAAAAATCTACCATTTTTTGCAACCTGGACTTTATTTTCTAAAATGCAAAAGATTAATTTACGCATCCAGACATAAATCCATATAAGTGGATTTGTTCAGTATGCAGACTAAACCCTTAACATAAAGTATTATCTTCCACTAAGCTTCTAAATTTTATGTTATGAAGTGCTTGCACTATTTCCCTGTGAGATTGTATAATCTTAGAGGGAAGAGGCGGAGCCAGGTTGCCCTCTGAACCATCGTCTGCCTGGCAGCGATGCGAGAGGAACACACCTCTGAAGTGGCGCACATATTCAGAATCGCGTCAGCGGCTTTACAGAGAAAGCCTTTCAGCTCCTCTGGCAGCTCTGCTTCCTCCACCTTCCTGGAGATGACAAATGCTAGCAAGGCAGTGTTGTTAGTCACTGCAGCTGACTGAACAGTGCATTGATGTTGCTTGATCAGTGAACCTTGCGATCAGCTGGTCAAGTTTGGCGGGATGGGCCGGTCGCTGTCCAACGACCTTGGTCATTTTGGTGCCGAAAACTGAAGCGAGGCTCGGCTCCAGAGGGGGAACAGGCGGAAAACTCCGGTCTGTGAAGCCCTCTGTGAAGCCCTAGGTAGAGACCGGTGCTCTAATCTTCGCTGGCTCTGCTGCTGCCTCAGAGAGGTTGGTCATCATCCCTGGGAATTGAGGCCAGATGGGATCTGGGCAACGAGAGTGAGCGGAGCCATACCTTCCCGCCAGATCATCAGATGGGGGTGGAGCCGGCTGAGGGACGGGAAGTCCCTTCTCACCAGCTGCCTCCTGGATGATGCCAGGCAGATCCAGGAGCAGCGCACCAACAACTGGGAGCGGCGTCCTTGCCGACATGTGAAGGCCAGTGGTGGATGAGCGTCGGCTCATCCACCCTTCTGTCACCAGGCTGCCCAGCTGGGAGGCAGTGGAGCTGCCACCACTGCTGTTTTCCTCACGGTGGGTGGAATCATCCAATTCCGGCCCACCATCGAAGAACTCGATGGCTTCTTCCAGCGAGTACCTCTCTTAGCGGGAACGCCTCCTCAGCATCAGCCTTGAAAAAGGCTGACCTCCGCTGCTTTTCCTCTGGCAGGAGGATCTAACAGGGGCGGCAATAGGATTAAGGTGTGAGGGCGAGGTCCGCATGGTGAGGACCGAGGCAGCCCACGCAGACGGCATGTCGGTCATACGACATGATGTAGCCGGTCTGGCAGGATGGACACAGACGGATCGTCTCGCTGGACATCTTCTGGCTGGCTGAAGAAAAACGGTAGAGCCGATTTCCTGGTCTCACCGTAACTTATACTAGACCAGGGTGAGGCCCACACAGCAGGTGGGCGTGGACTAAAATACTTCAGTGCTGCGCGCACAAGGGGAATACCCACTTAAAGGGCTGCGCCTATACTCATGGTGACACTGGATGACAGACCATGAACTCATCAATATATTTACCGAACTGAAAAATTCTCAAAATTTAGATTTGGCATTTGTATGACTAAAATAACCCACCACAAAACCAGTATAAATATTTAGGTGGTATCACCATCCACTACTCAGCTTGTATAAAACAATATCATATTCATCACATCAACAAATTTAACACATCAAGTCCTCTGAGTAAAATTACCTGCTTTACTTTGTAGTTGATGCAGATTTTTTTCCTGGTGGTGAAGATGGTGCTGAAAAAATACAAATCAAAACTTTATCATTACAAAACATGTCACTGAGTAATCTGCCATAACATCAATCTCTTATAAGAAAGTTTAGCTTGGATTGAAATAAACATTTATTTATGTAAATTGGGAGTAACTAGGCAAGGCAAGGCAAATTTATTTGTATAGCACAATTCAACAACAAGGTGATTCAAAGTGCTTTACAGAGACATTAGAAACAAAAACAAATAAAAAGCATGATTTAAAATTGATTAAAGCAAGCAAACAAACAAACAAAACAGTATATAAAATCAGAACGGTAGATAAAATCAGTAGTTAGTGTAAGTTTTGAAATTTAAGCTTAAAAGTGTGGATTTGGTGCTTTATTCAAATGCAGATGAGAATAGGCGAGTCTTCAACCTGGATTTAAATAAACTGAGTGTTTCTGGAACTATACTAACTAACTATATACTAACTATACTGGAAATGATGGCACTTTTGGCTTGACCAAAAGGACCAAAGCTTTTTTTTTTTTCATTATTTTCTGGGATCTGAAAGGAAGTAGGGCCCCGAGTCTAAATTTACTTAAGGCCCCATAGTACTTTGGACCGGCCCTGGATGAGGTAATCTGCTGACCCGGGCGGTCCTCTCAGCGTTCTCTCAAAAACTGGCCCTGTTCGGGACAAAGCTGAAAGCAGCGTCTTATATGCTCTGAAAGACCCCACATAGAACAAGAAAGCTAAGCAGCATGGTTGCTGCTATGAACTGTTCCGCGGGCAGGTCTTCTTAGTTACCAAAGCCATTGATGACGTCTGTTCATCTCCTCCTGAACAACCTGACAGAGTGAGTCAGGCCGCGTGACTACCGCAGCTCCCGCACCGCGACTCAACAGGGCCATTTTCTAGAAATGTCTGAGCACACCTGCTTTCACGTGGTTCCTAAAATGCCCCCGATTAAACGGTGAGGTCGCTGGTACCGGGACATTCCGGTCAAATTACCCGGAACGCAGATAGCGACTCAGAACGTAAAAGGATAAAAGGGCGCGGTTTCCGGCCGCCTTGACTGGAAGACGGGTTGAAAACTTAAATTAACGTGCACAAACACGCCACCAAGTGAGCCACCATGACAAACGCTTTCTTCAGAACATGTTATAAAAGAACGGTGTGGATAAAGACAGCTAATGTAAGAATTGGTCACTTACCTGAAAACGTTACCAAGTCTGCAGTGGATGTGTGTCTGTCTCGTTCAACGTGCAGAAAATCTCCCATGAGGCCATGCTCCTCGCGCGCGGTACATGCCAAAGGTCATTAGTCTTACTCAAAGTTTTAAGTTAGTATTGGGGGACAAAATTATATTGATTTTGAACCATTAATAATTAAAGTTAAAGACAATGATAAGTATGAATACCAGTGTCTCAGTTATTATGAGTACTTTCTATGAGATATATTGAGTAGATTTAAATAATGAACCCTGTGTTTCAAATACAGAATTTTTTCTTTTAAATAAACTTGAACAAAAGAGCTCAGTTCAACTCAAAAACTGGTGTTGAAAATTTAAGCATTCTTTTCAGTATTTTCAACTCAAGATAACACTTTTGTGATTTTCAAAGATTTAATTTAAGTTAAGTCATTAAGTCATTTAATTTAAGTCATCTAACTTAGAATTATAATGATATTTACTAAGCCCCTGAATAATTTTTTAGGGTCTATGCTATTCTACATGCTTTTAAATCATTAAAAATTACAATTGAATTACAAAAGTATTTTAGACTTTAGTTTACTTCAGCCTTATTCAATATAAATCAGGTATCATACAAAAAGTTAAAAATAACTTCAAATTCAGCAGGGCTGGACTCGGACAAAATATCGGCATTTTGACTAGATTTTCAATTTTTTTGTAGTTTATTGCACTTTTTTGCAATTTATGTAATTACTATGCACTTAATGCAGACATATTATTAATAATTTGGGCTATAATGGTTGTATTGATGTATAGCAACTTGAAATGCTCCCAAAAATGGCTCTACAACATGTAAAAATATAATATAAGCTCTGGTGTGCTTGGTTCTATGGTAGGTCTTAAAGGGTTAATGCGGCCTATATTCCAGTACGCCTTATGTATAAAAACAGACCCGTTTCAGACACGTTCATCGTCAGTGCGCCTTATGGTCCGAAAAATATGGTATTTTAAAAAACAACAAAAGGAAAAAAAATCCCACAAGTTTCATATTTGAGCTCACACTAATGACGAACTTCACATTGCAAAAGACAGCTACTGACAACGAATGGTATGCAGTTATTTCACAGTGATGAGAAATAAAACATGCAGAATACTCAGAGTGCACAACTTCCCCCAAAGGGCAAAGGCCATATTATATTTTCCATTTTGAGACCTGCTGCTGTGATGGAGAATTAGACAGTAATTCAAATTCAAATTCAAATTCAAATTTTATTTGTCACGTACACAGTCATACACAGTACGATATGTAGTGAAATGCTTGGACAACTGCTCGTGACCTAAAGAAAACAAAAAAGGAAAAGGCTATGAATACGATAGGAAATAAATATGAAAAATTAAAAAGGGTAAATTTAACTAGGAAGGAATAAAATATAAATTAAGGTTAAAAATGAAATAACTGTACAACACAAATTAGAATGAAGGGTAAATTTAACTGGGAAGAATAAGATAAAGATAAATATATAAATTAAAGTTGAAAATAAAATAACTGTACAACACACTGGGAAAGAATAAGATAAAATATATAAATTAAATTGAAAATAAAATAACTGTATAACAAAATACACAATACACAATATAGAACTATATAAGAATGTATGAACAAAATACACAAGAAGTATAAATAAATATGTACACAATAACAGCAGCGTGATTTAAGTGATGAAGTGAAAACAATGTCCAGAATGTCCAGTGTGTGTGTAAGAACTATATGTGTGGGTCAGTACTGTGTGGTGGTGTGATTGAGAGACCGTACCGCCTGCGGGAAGAAGCTCCTCCTCAGTCTCTCTGTGTTGGTCTTCAGGGAGCGGAATCGCTTTCCTGACCTCAGCAGAGAGAACAGTCTGTTGTTGGGATGGCTGAGGTCCTTCACGATCTTCCTGGCCTTGGTCCAGCACCGCCTGCTGTAGATTGAGTGCAGGTCAGGGAGCTCGGAGCGGATGGTGCGCTCAGCTGACCGCACAACCCTCTGTAGAGCTCGTCTGTCCTGCATGGTGCTGTTCCCGAACCAGGTTAAGATGTTTCCCGCCAGGATGCTCTCTATGGTGCACGAGTAAAAGTTCCTGAGCACCTTGGAGGGCAGTTGGAAGTCTCTCAAGCGTCTGAGGTGGTAGAGACGCTGTCGGGCCTTTTTCACCACGGTGTTGATGTGACAGGACCATGACAGGTCCTGCGTGATGTGAACTCCGAGGTATTTGAAGCTGTCCACTCTCTCCACTGGGCACTCGTTGATGACGGGGGTCTGGTAGTTCCTCTCCTGCTTAGTGCTGAAGTCCACTATCAGCTCCTTTGTCTTACTGACGTTTAGAAGGAGGTTGTTCCTCTGGCACCAGTTCTCCAGATTCCTAATCTCCTTCAGGTAGGCCGTCTCGTTGTTATCAGAGATCAGGCCCACCACGACGGTGTCGTCAGCAAACTTGATGATGGTGGTGGAGCTGGTAGTGGCCACACAGTCATATGTGTACAAAGAGTACAGCAGGGGGCTCAGAACACACCCCTGGGGGGCTCCAGTGCTGAGAGTGGTGGAGGCTGAGACATGTCCGCCCATCCTTACTGCCTGTGGTCTGCCAGTTAGGAAGTTGGAGATCCACTGACACATAGATGAGCTGAGTCCCAGATGCTCCAGCTTGGTGGTGAGTGTGGAGGGAATTATGGTGTTAAATGCAGAGCTGTAGTCTATGAAGAGCATTTTAACATAATTCCCCCTTCTAGTGTCCAAGTGAGTGAGTGATGTGTGGAGGAGATGAGAGATGGCATCGTCTGTGGAACGATTTGGACGGTAAGCGAACTGTAGTGGGTCCAGTGTGTCTGGTAGTGAAGAAATGATGAAGTCTCTGACCAGGCGTTCAAAGCACTTCATCACTACTGAGGTGAGGGCTACAGGGCGATAGTCATTGAGAGAAGCAGGGTGGGGTTTCTTCGGGACAGGAACAATGATGGACTCTTTGAAGCATGTGGGGATCACCGACTGAGATAAAGAGATGTTGAATATCTCAGTGAACACAGGAGCTAGCTGGTATGCGCAGTCTCTTAGGATACGACCTGGGATGCCGTCTGGTCCTGCTGCTTTCCTGGTGTTCACTCTCTTGAAGGCTCTCCTTACTTCATGCTCGGAGATGACGAGCACGTTTCCGGTGCGTTTTCAGCTTAACTTTGTAATCGGGGACAGATAGCACAAAATGAATCATGTCTGAGTAATGCCTCTTAGTTTATTTCAGAGTCAAATTCTTTTTATGTGAAAGTTTAACGGTTTTAATTTTTAAAACTTCACAATAAAATAAATATGTTTAAACATGGCTTTGGAATTCAAAGTACAAAAAAATCGTGAGGGAAGAATATGGAGGGCCTCGGGTGCCCAAATGTATTAAATACATAAATAAATAATAAATTAAATGTGTCATTAACTAAAATATAAATTAGCAATATCAGTTCAATTTCAATAAATTCTATACATATGTCTCATACATGTCAGTCCATTATCTGAGATCTGTCTAGGCTTGCTGTGCAGGGTAACCAATCAGATCCATGTTTGATAAGTTGCAGTGACTTTGTTTTAAAGTACAAAGAGAGAAACAGAGGTAACCTCTCAATTCTTCTCAAAGTGAATTTCAGAGTCGTTGCGATGGATAATAAAATGCGACCTGCCAATCAGCTGGTGAGTTTTTGAACAGTATTATTAATAATGCTGTTTGCAATTTGGATGCAGTGATTTACACAACAGTTTCTTAACTCCACCTGTCTTTCTTCCTTTTTCTTTCAGTATGATGTCATTGAACTTCAGGTAAGAGGGCGCCTCTAGAAAAGGCTTTTCCTTCTCTTGCAAATGCATCAACACAACACTGAACACATGCAGTCAGACAGACTTGAAGGTTCCCTGCTCACTGCTTGCATACACACTGCTTCTGCAGTATTACTCCAAGTTACTGACAGTGCAAGCTTTAAAAACTGGACAAAGTGGGTTGCATGTATGTAATACACACCGTGCAGGGGTCTGTTCTGTCACTTGATGCCCCACATGTGAAAATAAAATGACAGTGATTAAATCAAATTAATAATTTTGATTTAATTACTCCACAAACACAGCCACAGCTTCCCTGTCATTACAGCTTAGGTTTCTTTATATCACTTAGTTTTTAAACATTTATAAACAAGTGCTTCACATCTAGAAGAGGACAAAGCTGGCTACAGATGAAGACAGGACATCTTTATGTCCCCCTAAATTTATATTGTCCCGTTTTAGCTCTAATGTTGTTGAAAAGGAAAATAAAGAATCTAGTTGGTACTGTACTTACACCTGTGTAGTAGCTGTCACTGTCACTTGATTTAACAGGATCCTCACAGTAACAGGATTGGACAGTGGCTAAATGAAACATCCAATAGCAGAATACTGCAGCTTTCTTACTCCTTGGACGCTGAGGCCCCTGAGGGACCGTACCAGATCATTGTGTCAGTGGGTGAGAGGAAAATATCTCACAACTTCAAAGTGGAGAAATATGGTAAGTCAGTCTTATTTATTCTTAAATTCTTTGTTGTAATGGAGTGCAAATGCTGACATTCATATTTCCCCCAGTTTTACCCAAATTTGATGTGACAGTAAATATATCTGAAGAAGTGAGTATTGGGCAGGAAGACATTGAAGCTAAAGTGTGTGCAAAGTAAGGAAAAGTTCTTTCAGGACAAATTATGTGTTGTAAATTCTGGAGTTTGGAGAGCAAATGACTCATAATGTTTACTTATTTTTCTTAAACAGGTACACGTATGGACAGCCTGTACCAGGACGTGTTACAGTCAATGTGTGCAGACCTATTAATTTGTATAGAGGTTTTGGTATATTGGTGCACAGTGAGGATGATTTGGCCCTATTGCAGATAAGTGCGCCCTGCCACACAGAGACAAAGCAGGTACAGTTATGGCTTCATTTCTCTTTTTTCCCTGATACTTTGGGTACATTCAGGCCCCTGCATTAGCATTACAGCAAACGGGTTGCCTGCTCTACCCAGCTGAACTGGCGCCGTGTGTCCTCTTTACTTTATTTCCCTACAGTTCATCGTCTCATACTTTCATCCACGGATTTGAATTGTTAGTGATATCTCATCTTTCTTGGACGGACGTGTCAGCTCCAAAGGAGTGAAGTGGTTATTGTTGTGCCTAAAAGGCTGCATAGGTTGTGTTGGTGTTTCTAATATCTGCTAGATGATTAGCTTTACTGGTAGGGCTAAAGCAAGTGGTGTGTCTCATCATGTCTGTCACACAAAAGAATACAACTTCTGTGGGAAATCTAAGAACTTCAAAAATACTCTGATCTGACTGGGACACCTAAACAAACTGAACAAATATACACATATCCAAAGATTCAGCTCCTGTTAAAAGTTTGAACAATTTACTGAGTTACTGCTCAGTGTTGGGAAGGTTAAAGTGTATTCCACTACAGATTACAGAATACATGCCTCAAAATGTATTTTATTCCGTTACGTTACTCAATGAGAGTAACATATTCTGAATACTTTGGATTACTTAATACATTATCATTCTTTTTACTACTACATGAATGAACTATTTCTGTGTATTTTATTACTATTACTGAAGGCTACTCTCCACACCAACACCAACTGGATGTTTAAATCTTAATATAAATGAGTAACAGTAGGTGGACATTAGGTAAGGCTACACTTTTTGCAGTGATCTCGTATAGAAAACTATTCCGCGCGTATATAAAACAGGTCCGCGGCTCCGATAGCTTTACTTTGTTGTCTGGGTCAACTTTTTGAGAGACAGAGAGAGGCGTTGAAAGGCTGCTCCAACGGAGCTTATTGTTTCGGAGGAAAACACGAACACAGTGTAGTCGAGTCTCAATACAGTGGCTTTCAAAAGTATTCGGCCCCCTTGAACTTTCCCACATTTTGTCACATTACAGCCACAAACATGAAACAATTTGATTGGAATTCCACGTGAAAGACCAACACAAAGTGGTGGACATGTGAGAAGTGGAACAAAAATCATACATGATTACAAACATTTGTTACAAATAAATAACTGGAAAGTGGGGGACATAGCTACAGTGGTTTACTGAAACATGCAAACACAAATGGAAATGCAACCTGAACTCTCTCAGGCAAGCTTCCATGAGTTCAAGCCCCGCTGTTGTTGGCGTTTGTTTTAGATTCAAAGAAGGAAATGGGAGTAAAAGATTTGATTTGATTTGATTTGATATACCTTTATTAGTCCCACAAGGGGAAATTTCATAAGGCTGCCGACCTATTGCACGCAATGGCGGCGCCATCTTACCTTCCGACCATACATACATGACACAAAACATCACATGGGGAAGACAGGTCAGAGAGGTATAACAATGGAAAATGCACCACATGAGGAAAGATAAGGAGAAAAAAATAACTCCCCTGGATGGATCGACAATGGGATAAAAGTTCAAACTGGTTCTTTGCTAAGTTGTCTGTTATGTGTAGAAACAATAATCCCTTGAGGCAGGTGTCCTTGTTGTGCTTGGATGGTTCATAGGTCAACATAAAGTGCCTGATCGAACTGAACTGGAAATGAATGTAAAAGCTGCCAAAGTCTCAACACAAACTGCTCAAGCCCATTTTAAAAATTCCCAAGAAAGTTTATTTATTTGGAGGCCAACAAACAAACACACAAAAAGGTAGTGGGTGAAGATTTTTTTCACAGTACTGTATAACATATATATGGTAGTACTGAGATTTTGAGGATGTAAATGAGATGCTGCTGGGAAATTTAAATGATACAGTGGTTTTGTGAGGTGATGCCATCATACTGCTATACAGTCCCAGCTCGACAGGATGTTTGGGATGTTGTGGAGGATACGGCGTCTGTGTTTTCCAAAAAGAATTTCAGATTTCGAATCATCTGAGCACAGAGCATTGTTTGTCGTTTTAAATGAGCTTTTGCCCAGAAAAGAATGCAGCGTTTCCAGTTCGCATTCGCATTTGACTTCTTCTGCACAATGGAGCTTTAACCTGCGTTTGTGGGTGGCATGGTGAACTTTGTGTGCAGATATTGATTTGTGGAAGTGTTCCTGAGGCCATGCAGTGATCTGAGTGGCAGAATGATGACAGTTTTTCATGCATTGCTGCCCGAGGACCTGGAGACTGCAGCCATCTGATAGTGGATTTTAGCCTTATCCTTTGCATGTTTTGATGACATTATGCGCTGCAGATGATGAAATATTCCCCGTCTTGATAATTTTACATTAATGAAATTATTCTGTCATTGTTCTACAATTTGTAGACACAGTCCATTGCAGATTTGTAAACCTCCGCCCATCTGTATTTGTGAGAATCAGAATCAGAATCAGAAAGGGTTTTATTGCCAAATGTTGAGCAGGTTTACAACATTAGGAAATTGCTGCGGTGCTTCAGTGCAAACATACTGTCATAAATTACGCTTAAATAGACATGAAAATAAAATTAAGAATAAGAATTAAAAGTGCTAAGTAGACAGATATATACATGATATATACATGAGTGCAGGTGGTGATCAGTGCCAAACATGGAATGATGCAGTGAACACAGTGTAGGGTCATGTGTTAGTGGTGGGGACAGTCATACGGTTATTGTTCATGAGTCCGACAGCAGAGGGGAAGAAACTGTTCTTATGGCGAGAGGTTCTGGTGCGAATGGACCGGAGCCTCCTGCCTGAGGGGAGCAGGTCAAACAGACTGTGTCCAGGGTGAGAAGGGTCAGCTGAGATCCGAGCTGCACGCCCCAGTGTCCTGGAGGTGTACAGGTCCTGCAGAGATGGGAGTCTGCAGCCAATCACCTTCTCAGCAGAGCGCACAACACGCTGCAGTCTCTGTTTGTCCCTGATAGTGGCTCCAGCGTACCACACGGTGATGGAGGAGGTGAGGATGGACTCGATGATTGCAGTGTAGAATTGCATCATCGTCCGTGTTGGCAGGTTGAATTTCTTCAGCTGCCTCAGGAAGTACATCCTCTGCTGGGCTTTCTTGATGACGGAGGTGATGGTGGGCTCCCACTTCAGGTCCTGGGTGATGGTGGTACCCAGGAAGCGGAATGAGTCCACAGAGGTGATGGGGGTGTCAGTCAGGATGATGGGGGGGAGTGGAGCTGTGTGCTTCCTGAAGTCCACAATAATCTCCACTGTCTTCTGGGCATTCAGCACCAGGTTGTTGTGGCTGCACCAGGACACCAGACGTTCAACCTCCCTCCTGTAGGCAGACTCATCCCCGTCCGAGATGAGCCCAATAACGGTGGTGTCATCTGCAAACTTGATTAGCTTGACAGACTGGTGGGTGGAGGTGCAGCAGTTGGTGTACAGGGAGAAGAGCAGAGGAGAAAGAACACAGCCCTGAGGGGAGCCGGTGCTGATGGTCCGGGAGTCCGAGACATTCTTTCCCAGCTTCACATGCTGCTTCCTGTCCGTCAGGAAGTCAGTGATCCACCGGCAGATGGGATCAGGCACATTCATCTGGGAAAGCTTGCCTCGGAGATGGTCTGGAAGGATGGTGTTGAAGGCAGAGCTGAAGTCCACAAACAGGATCCTGGCGTAGGTTCCTGGGGAGTCCAGATGCTGCAGGATGAAGTGTAGGGCCATGTTGATGGCGTCATCTACAGACCTGTTGGCTCTGTATGCAAACTGCAGGGGGTCCAGGAGGGGGGCCGTGAAGGTCTTGAGATAGGAGAGAACCAGGCGCTCAAATGACTTCATGACCACAGATGTCAGAGCCACGGGTCTGTAGTCATTTAGTCCAGTGATCCTAGGTTTCTTGGGGACAGGGATTATGGTAGAGGACTTGAAGCTGGCAGGCACATGGCCTGCAGTGAGGAGTTGAAAATGCCAGAAAACACTGGGGCCAGCTCGTTTGCACAGTGTCTGAGGGTGGCAGGAGACACACCGTCTGGGCCGGGAGCTTTTCGAGCATTCAGACTCCTAAACTGCTTCCTCACATCTGCTTCATGAATATGAAGAGTTGTGGTCGGAGGAGGTGGTGTGAAATCCTCTTTTGTGTGGGGTGAGGGGGCGGGTGTTGCAGGTGAACAGTTTGAAGGTGGTGATGGCTCTATGGAGGGGGGAGAGGTGGGGGGATGAGTGTCCAAAGTGTCTCTATTGTTGGGGCCGTTGGAGGTGTGAAGGCTGCCTGATGGCTCGTCAAAACGACAGTAGAAGTCGTTAAGGGTGTTGGCTAAGAGCAAGTCGTCAGTGGAGTGGGGGGTTTTAGGCTTGTAGTTGGTGATATTCCTAAAACCTTTCCACACAGAGGCCGAGTCATTCTCTGAGATCTGCTGCTGCATCTTCTCAGAGTGCTGATGTTTAGCAATGTCCACTTCTTTAGTGAACCTGTACTTGGCCTCTCTGTAGCAGTCCCTGTCTCCGCTTCTGAACGCCTTTCTCTTTTCCAGCCACAGCTTTTTGAGTTTAGGAGTAAACCGGGGTTTGTCATTGTTATAACTCACCCTGGTGCGTGATGGCACAATGCTGTCCTCACAGAAGTGGATATAGGAGGTGACAGTGTCCGTAAACTCGTCCAAGCTGTTAGAAGCAGCCTTCATTGTGTCCCAGTCTGTATACTCCAAACACGTGCGAAGCTCCTCCACAGCCTCGTTGCTCCACAGTTTTTTCGTCCTCACGACAGGTTTGGAGAGCTTCAGCCTCTCTCTGTATGCGGGGATCAGGTGGATCATGGCGTGGTAAGAAAGTCCGAGTGAAGCGCGGGGCACCGCGCGATAGACCCCGCTGATCGTGCTGTAACAGTGGTCTAATGTCCTCTCCTCTCTGGTCGGGCATTTAATATAGAAACTCTGAGAAACTCTGAGAAAATGAGAAACTCTGTCTCTCTATGATGATCTTTTAATAAGATAAGATAAGATAAGATAACCTTTATTAGTCCCACACGTGGGAAATTTGTTTTGTCACAGCAGGAAGTGGACAGTGCAAAAGTTATGAGGCAAAAATTAGAATACAATAAGAATAAATACAGTACACAACTGTACAGAATAGAATAAAATAAAATACTATATACAGTAGAATAAAATAAAAATAAATATACAATAAGATAAAAATAGAATACAAATACAAATACTATATACAACTGAGTAAAAATACAACGATGACAGAAAGGATTATTGCACTTAGCATTATTGCATATGTATGGATGTGTGTGCTTGATCAGTTAAAGTCTTTATTATGGAGTCTGACAGCAGTGGGGAGGAAAGACCTGTGAAATCTCTCCGTCCCACACCGTGGGTGCCGCAGTCTCCCACTGAAGGAGCTGCTCAGTGCTGTCACAGTCTGCTGCATGGGGTGGGAGACGTTGTCCAACAGGGATGACAGCTTAGCCGCCGTTCTCCTGTCACTCACCACCTCCACTGGGTCCAGAGGGCATCCTAGAACAGAGCTGGCCCTTCGGATCACCCTGTTCAGTCTCTTCCTGTCCCCAGCAGAGATGCTGCCGCCCCAGCAGACCACACCATAAAAGATAGCAGAAGCCACAACAGAGTCATAGAAGGTCTTCAGGAGTGGGCCCTCCACTCCAAACGACCTGAGTCTCCGCAGCAGGTACAGCCTGCTCTGCCCTTTCCTGTAGAGGGCGTCTGAGTTATGAGTCCAGTCCAGTCTATTGTTCAGATGAACACCAAGGTACCTGTAGCTGTCCACAGCCTCAATGTCCATACCTTGGATCTTCAGTGGTTGCAGTGGAGAATGCTTGTGCCTGCGGAAGTCTACCACCAGTTCCTTGGTTTTACTGGCGTTGATCTGGAGGTAGTTCAGCTGGCACCAGTCCACAAAGTCTTGGGTCAGACCTCTGTACTCCTTGTCGTCCCCATCAGTGATGAGGCCGACTATTGCAGAGTCATCAGAGAACTTCTGCAGGAAGCACTGGGTGGAATTGTGGGAGAAGTCTGCAGTGTAGATGGTGAAGAGGAACGGAGCCAGAACCGTTCCCTGTGGGGCCCCCGTACTGCAGACGACCCTGTCCGACACACAGCCCTGAGTTCTCACATACTGTGGTCGGTCGGTGAGGTAGTCCAAAATCCAGGTAGTGAGGTGATGGTCCACTCCAGAGTTCACCAGCTTGTCCTTTAGAACCAAGGGAAGAATGGTGTTGAAGGCACTGGAGAAATCAAAGAACATGATTCTCACAGTGCTTCCAGCGGTCTCCAGGTGAGCGAGGGAACGATGTAGGAGGTGAATGACGGCATCATCCGCTCCAATGCCAGGCTGGTAGGCAAACTGAAGTGGGTCCAGTGATGAGCTTATTAGGCGCCGAAGCTGAGCCAGGACCAACCGCTCCAGGGTCTTCATCAGGTGGGATGTCAGAGCCACCGGCCTGTAGCTGTTGAGGTCCTTGGGGCGTGAAGTCTTTGGCACTGGTACAACACAGGAGGTTTTCCAGAGCTGTGGGACTCTTCCCAACCTCAGGCTCAGGTTGAAGAGGTGCTCCATCACCCCACACAGTTGGTCCGCGCAGGACCTGATGACCCTCGAGCTGATGCCATCTGGGCCCGCTGCCTTCTTGCCATTAATCCTCCTCAGTTCCCTCCTAACCTGGGTGGTTGAGAGAGACAGGCTGGAGCCTTGTGTTGAGTGTGTATTGGATGCTGCAGTTGGGGGTGGGGGGGAGTGAGCAGGGTGAATAGAGGAGGTGTGAAGTGTCAGAGGTGGAACAGCAGCAGTGGGGGTGGGTGAGCCTGCAGCCGATGTTGTAGACTGCCTCATGGCTGAATCAAATCTGTTGAAGAAATGATTCAGTTCATTTGCCCACGTCACATCCCTCCCAGGCAGAGAGTTCTGCTGTTTGTGGCCCGAGATGGTTCTGAGGCCTCTCCAGACTTCACCAACGTTGTTTTGTTGAAGCTGGTTCTCCATCTTCTGCCTGTAGCTCTCCTTCCCATTCCTTATCAGTCCCCTCAGCTCTCTCTGCACCCTTTTCAACTCCTCTTTGTCTCTGGATTTGAAGGCCCTCCTCTTCTGCTTGAGGACGGTTTTAATTTCTGGGGTAATCCAAGGTTTGTTGTTGGAGAAACACCGTACAGTCCTGGTAGGTACAGTGTTATCCACACAGAAGTTTATATAGTCAGTAATGCATGTAGTAAGGCTGTCGATGTCCTCACCGTGGTCATCACAAATCACCTCCCACACAGTCGACTCAAAACAATCCTTAAGAGCCTCCTCGCTCTCCTCTGACTCTGTACTCTGTATCTCTGTACTGTGCGGGTGGCTGGTGGCTCCCTGCGCACTAAGGGCTCATACACAGGGACAAGGTGCACCAGGTTGTGATCAGATCTGCCCAGGGGAGGGAGAGGTGATGAACTGTATGCCTCTTCTGCATTGGCATACAGTAAGTCCAGTGTTTTATTGACTCTGGTTGGGCAGGTCACATACTGGGTGAAGGTGGGCAGTGTGGAGTCCAGTGAGGCATGATTGAAGTCCCCTGATATTATGAGAAGGGCTCTCGGTGATTGTGTTTGCAGTCTGCTGACCACAGAGTGGAGAGAGTCACAGGCTGCATCCGCGTTGGCCGAGGGGGGGACATACGCTGTTATCGCGATAACTCACGGGGCAGGTAGTACGGACGCATGCTAACGGCTAACAGCTCAATGTCTCTGCTGCAGAGTTGCTCTTTTACAGTGATGTGCCCAGGGTTACACCATCTGTCGTTCACAAAAACTGCCAGTCCCCCTCCTTTCCTCTTACCGCTGTCTCTGGTCCTGTCCGCTCGCAGCAGCTGGAATCCCGGTAGTGTCACGCTTGTGTCCGGAGTTAGCGATGTTAGCCACGACTCCGTTAGCATCATGATGCTACATTGCCGGTACTCCCTCTGTGACCAGGTTAGCGACGTGAGCTCATCCATCTTATTGGGCAAAGATCTTACGTTTCCAATAATTACAGAAGGAAGAGATGGTCGATAACGTCTCCTCCTCGGGCGACGGCGCTCCTTCCCAGCACGACACCCCCGTCTTTTCCTCCTCAGCTCGCTGGGAATATCGGGTCTGTCCGCCGGCAGTACCGCTGCAGGACGCAGCGCTAACAGCTGATCCTTACTGTAAACAAAGGATCTCTGCTCTGGGACCCCAGACACGGGTGAAAAAAGTAGAAATAAACTGAGAAAAACGACCAGGACTAGTACAAAACGGTAGAACATGGTTGCAGAGTCTAATTACTAATACGTTAGTTATAAAAAAAAATTACGAGAAAAAAGATAAGAAAGAAAGAAACTCAGAATGAGCAGAGCTGCTGTAACAGGCTGCCGCACACGGGGGGCGCCGGAAGTAGTATACACATTTATCTGAATGATCTGTTGCCAGGTAACATAATCAGTTGCAAAATGTTCCTTCAGCTGTTTATGTTTAGTACAACTGACCCCTCCAGACTTTTGTCCCCCCACCCTGCATACTATATTGCTTGCATCAAATTCTAAATGACTCATCATAGTTTGAACTAGAGATGGACCGATCCGATATTACGTATCGGTATCGGTCCGATACTGACCTAAATTACTGGATCGGATATCAGTGAGAAATAAAAAATGTAATCCGATCCATTAAATATCAAAAAAGCACCTCACAAAACTTGCGACACGGCGTAACTCGGCTCATAACCGAAGCACGTTGGAGCAGTGTGCTCACGTGATAGAGCGGCTGTGTGTATTTGTAGCCTCACCAGCATTTTATCTCCGGGGAAGTTTTCCCAGAGAGAAGTAAACCAAGTGTGTAAGTTCATCTCTGAATGTTTGTAAAGCATTCCCGCGTTAAGCTTAACAACCGATATATGGAGCGACTCTCTCTCTCTCTCTCTCTCTCTCTCTCTCTCTCCTGCTGCTACTTCAATCATGAAACTGATCAATGATCAGCTGATCGGCTTTTCTGTCGCAAGTCCGTCTCTCTTGTTTGTTTTTGGCCCACTTTGCACCAGAAAGAGGAAACCAGCGGCTGAACAACAGCAGCACATTTAAGCTTGATCAGCTGTTGTTAGAATTTATTTAATATTACTTTCTACACCAGGATCTTTTTCTACGTAGCTGACGGCTGTAACTGTGCAGGGGCGGATCTAGCAAAGTTTAGCCAGGGGGGCCGATAGGGCATTAACAGGGAAAAGGGGGCACAAAGACATACTTTTATTTCTTATTCTCATTTAAAATGTCGAGCTTTTAATAAATAATTATCTGACACCCAAAGTTTTAATTTGATGTAAAATGTATAGAAGTCCATTACTGTATATAGTAACTGTTAAGTCTAATATACCCTAGTAAGCTGTAGTACTTTTTCCTTTGGGAAGGTACCATCTGTGCAGTCTGCAGTTCTGTTGAAGAAAGATGTTGAATCTATTTAATTATTCTTGAAAAATAATTGATTTCTGTGCATTTTCTTTCACACTGCATCAAATTAAGGTTGATTACGTCGATTAAGCATCATGAGGTGTTATTTTAAAGTACTCTTTAAAATACCAGAATAGGGAGGATGTTGTTGAGGATCAGTTTTGCTGAACTATGAAATATTTTGGGTGCAGTGTATTTTTTACATACAGGTATAACAGAATAGCTTTAGTGTTGTTGTTTATTTAAACTTGAGTATGAACTTATACAAAATGCAGCAACACATTAAAAAAAGTTTTATTGATTAAAAACACTATATCGGATTCATATCGGTATCGGCAGATATCCATATTTATGATATCGGTATCGGACATAAAAAAGTGGTATCGTGCTATCTCTAGTTTGAACATTTAATATATTTTATAGATTAGACTGTGAATGAGATTTGATTCTAATTTTGGTTTATTCTTGTATCAGTGATTTTCTTTCTTTATTGTTCTTTCCAGGCAGACAAGACTGGCTGTGCAACTGTTTCCTTCAACATGTCAATTTTTACTAAAATAGACCAAAAGGTGCTTGAAGATGTTCTGGATATCAGGGCCAAAGTTGAAGAAGAGGGAACAGGTAAGGTTTTTTATTTCTTTATAATGACACATTAATGTGTATTTAACCAAAAAGGCATTCACAGGATTGTAACATGAACGTTTTTACATTCAGGTGTTTCACTCCCTCAAGAGAAGAGAGTCACGATTTCTTACGTCCTTGGAAAAGTGTCTTTTATTAACGTGCCCAAGGTTTGGGAACGGGGATCTAATGTGGAAGGAAAAGTAAGCCTAACATGTTGTTTTCAGCTCAGTTTGTCGTACAAAGCACATTTAAATTGTTTGTATTTTCCATTGATAGAGCATTGTGTTCTTCAACAGGTCAGAGCAGTGTACCACAATAATACACCAGTTTGTGACGCACCGGTCTACCTGTTCACGGGAGAAATGTGGCAAGCACGCTCACTACAAAATCTGACAACTGACAGCAACGGTGTGGCCTCATTTTCTTTCAGCACTGATAACTTTGACCAGGATATCCAACTCCATGTGAGCTGACACCCGGAAACAATGTGTAATTTAATGCAGCCATGACAGCAGCCTGAAGCCACAGTTGGTTTGTGATAGGCTGCAAATGTCCAAATACCTCCCACAGTAGGAAGCTGCAATCCTGAAACAGTTTATGACTCATCTTCCTCCACCTTTGCCTTGCTTATAAAGCCTCGTTGTCCAATGTTATTTGTAGATCAAGTTTTTAAATTTTTGTTTCCTATCCCCAACTAGGCAAGCCTGACACCAACACTGGGCTACCCAGGATATAGAACTGCATACTATGACAGGGGATTTCACACATTATTCATGTCCCAGCCGTCTTCTCCTGATATTAAAACAATCAGCTCTCTAGAGGTACAGACGAAGGATAAACCAGCTCCCTGTGATGCAGAAGAAGACGTATCAGTCAACTACACTATAGTGGGAGAGTCTCCGGGGTCTGTGGATGTCATTTATCTGGTGAGTTATCTCTGGGTTTACTACAAAGTTGAACATGACCAGACTTTTTGTGTGTTTGCTAAAAAAGTACTGTTGTAATGCCCATCATGATTGAAGAAGAAACTTTCAGTCCATCATGAGAATCCAGCAGCTTCAATCTATTTCAGCATAAATACTGATCGAGCCCAAACTATATGCTTTAGCAAAAAGGAAAACTAGGGAGGGCGCCTGTCTCCTGAATCCAAAGTGGAAGCTGGTTCCACAGACTTCAGGTCTGGTCCCTGTGCTTTGTCCCTCATCATTTTCTGTCAGCTTAGTAATTAGCCTCAGTGTTTAGTCCTTTGGTCATGATATCCTTAGTTTTCTCTCTCTGTTAAGTATTTAAATTCTTAGGCCTTCTTAGTTTTAGTCATCTGGGTTCTGCTCTCAGTTAAAGTTGTTTGTATTTTAGCCCTCATTATAGTTATTGTGCTTTTCCTGTGTCCCCTGCACTTTTGACTGATTGACTGATGACCTTTATTGATCCAGAAGGAAATTGGGTTAAAGGCTGCCAGCACTGCAGCGCCATCTTACCCTTCCAGCCATACATACATTGCACAAACATCACATGGGGACAACAGGTCAGAAGAGGTAGAACAGTGGAAATACCCAATACACGAGGAAAGACGAGGAGAAAAAAGACCCACCCAGACTGAGCCCTTAAAGGGAGATCGGTTTGAGAACAGAAAAAACACCTCAGCACACGAATCTTCAAATCTCACAACAAAAAAGACATCAGAGGCATCATTAAGAAGAAAAGTCTTGATCCTAATGTTCTTTCTAACTTCAGGCCAGTTTCTAAACTCGCTTTTATGTCCGCAATTTTGGCAAAAGTTGTTCTCAAGCAACGTCCGACCTTTTTAGATGTTTGTGGCATTTGTGAAGCATTCCAGTCTGGTTTTAAATCTTGTCCTGAGACTGCACTTTTACGAGTTTTTAATGATCTTCTTATAACTGTAGACTCAGGTTGTTCTGTTGTTTTAGTCCTTTTAGATCTGACTGCTGCCTTTGACACAGTTGATCACAACATTCTCTTATGGAGACTCAAGCACGTTGTTGGTCTTAAAGGCTCAGTTTTATCATGGTTTAAATCATACCTGTCAGAGAACTCTTGGGTTATGCCCCTCTTCCTCTGCCCCTGTGTGTTGTGGTGTGCCACAGGGCTCTGTTTGGGGTCCAGCTCTGTTCTCCTCATACATGCTGCCTTTTTTATTTTCAGTTCATTTCAGTTCATTTTTATTTCAAACATTTCAAACATGTGCCTTCACAACCATTACAAAATATCATTCCACTATTTGTTTGAAAAGGAGTAGGCAGAAGTATTTACTTATTTGTCCCTACCCCCTCAAGTTTTACCTCTCATTCATTTAATTTTTTTAAAATTATTATTATTTTTATTCCTATATTTAGGAAATACAACATTCCCTTTCATTGTTATGCTGATGACATCCAAATTTGCTTCCCTTGAATCTGGATGTCTCTTAACCTTTTAATTCAAACACATTGATGTCCACAGATATCAGTGCTAGTTCATTCTTGTTTTTAAATGATTTCTGTCTTCCAGGTGTTGTCCAGAGGAGCTGTCACCATGCAAGGACAAAAACAGGTTGAAGTGCGAGACAGATCAGGTAATATTCCCATATTTCCACAAATGCCACAGCCAAGCATTGACGTTGGTCTGTTTTGTTGATCTGTGGATGCATGTTTGGACCTGTGTTTCAGTGAATGAGGGCCAGGTGTCCTTTAAAGTCAGAGTGTCTCCTGAGATGGCTCCAGAGTTCCAGGTTGTGGCTTATGCCGTCCTGCCAAGTGAGGATGTAATTGCCCACAGTGCTGACTTCTCTACTGACAAATGCTTCAGCAACAAGGTGAGTGTAATTCTAGAGGTGTGCTGTGTGTTTGGCGTCTGCAGTCATGCCATGTCGTTCAAATCAAAGTCATCTCCAGGTGGCTAAATCACCTGAGGATTTCTAGCATATACTGGTTGTTGTGGACTGGTTGTTGCACAGCTGTTTCTACTCTACCTGAGGATTTCTAGCATCAGTAAATGGACTGGTTGTTCCACAGCTGTTTCTACTCTACCTGAGGACTCAAATTGCTTCTTTATATGACCTCATGACCCGCTCACTCCCATTTATACAAGCACTTTTTCAATGATGATGCAAGTCCTACCTATCTAACACTGACACAGTGTTCATACAGTGTCCAACGTGGGCTACAGCCATCACATGGGACTCATGATTTGTCACTCACCACAGTGAAGCAGCTCATTTAGCCAGCAGTGAGTGGGGAGTTTTCACAGTCACTAAACTTCTACGGGTGTTTTGTGTGTGTCAGGTGTCAGTGGAGTTTTCACCGTCTTCAGCCGTCCCAGGTGAAGAGACCAACATGCAGGTGACGGCCCTGCCACGTTCTCTGTGTGGTGTGAGCGCCATCGACAAGAGCGTTCTCATCAAGGAGCCTGGGAAGACTCTGGATGCAGATAAGGTAACTGCTGATATTAACACCAGTGAGGTGGACACATCCCTTATTTCCAGAGCCCGTAGTGTCGTGAGTTACCAGCAGCTCACGTCTGGGCAGTCGTACATTGAACTGTTTTAAACAGTCAAATGCTGAGTTTGTCTAAAAACAAACTGGTATAAAAAAATACAAGGTTACAAATGCATGTGTCTGTGATGATAGTCAGGTAAATGCATCACCTGCCAGTCAGTGTCTACAGGGAGTGCAGAATTATTAGGCAAATGAGTATTTTGTCCACATCATCCTCTTCATGCATGTTGTCTTACTCCAAGCTGTATAGGCTCGAAAGCCTACTACCACTTAAGCATATTAGGTGATGTGCATCTCTTTAATGAGAAGGGGTGTGGTCTAATGACATCAACACCCTATATCAGGTGTGCATAATTATTAGGCAACGTCCTTTCCTGTGGCAAAATGGGTCAAAAGAATTCAATTCAATTCAATTCAATTCAATTCAATTTTATTTATATAGCGCCAAATCACAACAAAAGTCGCCTCAAGGCGCTTCATAGATACAGAGAAAAACCCAACAATCATATGACCCCCTATGAGCAGCACTTTGGCGACAGTGGGAAGGAAAAACTCCCTTTTAACAGGAAGAAACCTCCGGCAGAACCAGGCTCAGGGAGGGGCGGGGCCATCTGCTGCGACCATTTGGGGTGAGAGAAGGAAGACAGGATAAAGACATGCTGTGGAAGAGAGACAGAGGTTAATAACAGATATGATTCAATGCAGAGAGGTCTATTAATACATAGTGAGTGAGAAAGGTGACTGGAAAGGAAAAACTCAATGCATCATGGGAATCCCCCGGCAGCCTACATCTATTGCAGCATAAAGATAGTGTCTGTCTCCTGAATCCAAACTGGAAGCTGGTTCCACAGAAGAGGGGCCTGAAAACTGAAGGCTCTGCCTCCCATTCTACTTTTTAATACTCTAGGAACAACAAGTACTGTATTTTCACGACCATAAGACGCACTGTACTAAAAGGCGCAGTCTTAGTTATGTGTGCCATTACTGTATTTAACACACACATAAGGCGCACTGGATCATAGGGCGCATACAAGTACCGTATGCGTATTTAAAAATAAAGCGGGAGCAAACCTGAGTTCGGTACCTTACTTACATTTCTATTACCGGTAATCGTCATCATCAACAACACACAAGCATACAAGTATGCATATTTAAAAATAAAGCAGGAGCAAAACAAAGTTTGGTACTCACATTTTTATCATCAATCAAACCCATCGAAGTCCTCATCCTCTGTGTCTGAATTGAACAGCTGCGCTAAATCTCCATCAAACATTCCAGGTTCACTCCCAGGCCGCTCGCAGCCTTACTTTGAATGGGCGGTTCACACCGATGTCCAGCAGTTGGAGTTCCTTTGTCAGGCCTCCCGGAATGACAGCAAGCTCACAGTTCATTTGTTTCACTAGTTTTTTCACATCGGCTGTGAGGTGGGCACGCATAGAGTCACAGATTAAGAGCGATGGTGATGCGTGGAAAAAACCACCTGGTCTCCTTACATACACCTCCCTCAGCCACTCTTTCATCATTTCCTCATCCATCCAGCCCTTTTCATTTGCCTTAATGATGATTTCTGCTGGAAACTTCTCTTTAGGCAAAGTATTTCGCTTAAAAATCACCATAGGCGGCAGTTTCTGTCCATTAGCATGGCAGCCAAGCACAACAGTAAAAGAAGACTTTTCATACCCCGTTGTGCGTATCGCTACCGTGCTGGTCCCCTTCTTCTCCACAGTGTGACTCACCGGGATGTCAAAAGTGAGCGGGACCTCGTCCATGTCAGTGATGTGGCTGGGCTGGATGTGTTTGCTGCAGTAGGAGCGGAAGATGGCCAGCTTTTCCTTATAATCCGCTGGAAGTTGCTGCGCTACCGTAGTCCTGGTCCGGATGGAAAAATGGCACCGTTTCATAAAACGAAAGCACCAAGACGGACCTCCTTGGAAATGTTCAATGTTCATCTCTTCAGCTAGTGAAACTGCTTTTAGCCGAATGGTGACTGTCGAAACGCTTCTCCCGCTCGTTCTTTGCTCGATGATCCACCGCTCGAGTCTTTCCTCCAACTCGGGCCACCTCGCCTTATGTCCGCGGAAACTCAGCTGCGTTTTCTTGACCTGCCGGAGCTTGTTTTCTAGCTTCCTCCATTTGCGAACCATCGATTCGTTAATCTTAAATTCTCTCCCCGCTGCTTGATTTCCATGTTCTTCCGCATAGCTGATGGCCTTCAGTTTAAACTGTGCTTCATAAGCGTGTCTCTTTGCCATTTTCAGGGTTGTTAAAACAACGATGTTCCACATAATGCACATACCTGTCCTTTTATACAGGTATGTGCGATTGTCCGGTATATACGATCAATGCCCACACTTCACCCTTTAGCGTTCTCATGGTGTTCTCTACTACGTCCTCCTTACAACACACAGGGCGCACTGCGCTATAGGGCGCGCCGTACTTTTTGAAGAAAATCTAAGACTTTTAAGTGTGCCTTATGGTCGTGAAAATACGGTAGGCCTGCAGAGCGAGAGCGAAGTGCTCTAATAGGGTGATATGGTACTACAAGGTCATTAAGATAAGATGGGGCCTGATTATTTAAGACCTTGTATGTGAGGAGCAGGATTTTGAATTCAATTCTGGACTTAACAGGAAGCCAATGAAGGGAAGCCAAAACAGGAGAAATCTGCTCTCTCTTTCTAGTCCCTGTCAGGACTCTTGCTGCAGCATTTTGGATTAGCTGAAGGCTTTTCAGCAAGTTTTTTGGACATCCTGATAATAATGAATTACAGTCGTCCAGCCTGGAAGTAATAAATGCATGAACTAGTTTTTCAGTGTCACTCTGAGACAGGATATTTCTAATTTTAGAGATGTTGCGCAAATGGAAGAACGCAGTCTTACATATTTGTTTAATATGTGCGTTGAAGGACATGTCCTGGTCAAAAATGACTCCAAGGTTCCTCACAGTGTTACTGGAGGCCAAGGTAATGCCATCCAGAGTAAGAATCTGGTTAGATACCATATTTCTAAGATTTTCAGGGCCGAGTACAATAACCTCAGTTTGATCTGAATTAAGAAGCAGAAAGTTAGCGGCCATCCTAGTCTTTATGTCTTTAAGACATTCCTGCAGTTTAACTCATTGGTGTGTGTTATCTGGCTTCATGGACAGATAGAGCTGGGTGTCATCTGCATAGCAGTGTAAATGTATGCTATGTCTTCTAATGATGCTGCCTAAGGGAACCATGTATAATGTACACAGTCGAGCAGGGCGATATGGCCAAAAATATTTATCACGACATATATTTGAAAATTTGCGATAACGATATAACTGACGATATAATTGATGCGAGACAAAATACAACTCCACAACATTACTAGCGCAAAAAGACAACCTTCCATTTATTTTCACTTAAACAAGAAGCTGGTTTTTATGTACATTAAAGCTTTATAAAAATGTAACAGTGCAAATGCAAATTCCTTGCTGAAAGTTTAACCAAAAGGCATTTCCAGTAGAAATGGGCTGACATATCCTGAGCATAACCATGTATAGCATACCCAGATAGCAAGGAAACATTGAAACAATGTTGAGTCAATATCAGGCTGTGTCATTGAACCAACGTTGAAGTGTGACGTTGACCTAACGTCACTCTTGCACCCTTTTTTAATGTTGAAACAACGTCAGGTTTTGATGTTGAATCAATGTTGAAACCTGACGTTGATTCAACGTTATATTTTCTAATACTGCTGACATTGAAACAATGTCAGATTCTGATATTGAAACACTGTTGAGCTATGGTGTTCATTTTCCGCCTCTTTCGCACAGTTGCTTTTTATTAAAACAGTTAAATCATGACTGGAAATCTACCTTTCTTTATAGGTATTTTAACCAATACTAAACTACTGCATGTTTCCATCAATACTTCAACCACCTAAACACATAATTGTACTTATTCCTTAAATTGGACACCCTTTATAAAAAAAAACCCAAATGTCTCACAATGTATCATGTCAATATTAATATCCTAAAATAAGAAAGCATTGCATGTGATGTAACAGAGAAAAAAAATAAACAAAAAAAGGTCAATAGGCATGTTTCGTTTGCTAAATACTTTATTAAAAGACAGTTTCCGATTTACGTTTATATGATTCACAGAAGTTTGTAATTTTTTGCATGATGTGCGTCCTGCACCACCCAAACGATCTGGGGCATATCGGAGCCATTTCTGCACTGCTTGTGCAAAGACTAACTCGGACATAGAGTTTGCCCCTAACTGCTGCGTCAGGCTCCAATCAAGGCAAAGCGTCTCACCTATAGACACATTTTAAGAGATGGAATTAGCGTGTCTCATGTCTTAAATGTGTATGCAAGTGCTTGTGTGTTTAATCAACAGGCCGTTGTTATGTATTTAAATCACATCTGACAGCTATTACACTTTATAGTTACAAAGTGTACATAACCTTTATATACTTACCATTGCCTTATTTGCCTCTTGTGATTGAAGAGCTGGCTCTGCATTGTTTAGCTCCTCAATGTTGTGCAAGGGCAAATCCAGAGCCAGTACCCCAGCATCTACCGATTCATTGCAGCCGGTATTGCGGATGGCTCTGACCTCCTCACGGAGTTCGTTAACAGCTCTCGTCAGGTCTGACAGAAAAATATGCTTTTTTTTAAAGTATTTAAGAATACAGACAACTTGTCAAACGTTTCCTTGTGTCACACACAGATATGTACAAAGACACTAGACAGTATTTTATTACCTGGTATTTTCACTCGAGGGGCCTGGGGAAACCATTTTTTTTGTGGGCTGCTCATCCTCTGAGTCACTATATGTGTACAGGGGATTTGGTCTAAAGAAAAAAAGTTGAAAACGGTCATAAGTAATTACAAATGTGCTTTTGGAATATTTTTTCCTAAAGTTACAGTTTGATTTATAACAACACACACAGGAAACGGAGATGTGCAAGAAGGTACAGTATACAAGGAATTTTTGAATTGCACAAGTGTACACGGCTTTGCATTTATAAAAAGTTTACAAGCTTCCACTTTTTGGACTATATTATGTGGTGATATTGCAGTATGCAAGCACCACAGATATGTACAAAAGACAAGATCATAAATTCTTAGCAATCAAAGATATGTTTGTGAAATAAAAAAAGTTTTACTTGTGCTTTCTTTTATGACTGGTCTGAGTTTCAGCTTCGGACTGAAGGTCAGACGTATCACAGTGTTCACTTAGATATTTCTGAAGACTGCGTTCTGCTTCGTGAAATGTGTCTGGAAGTACAAACACAATGTATGGCCAGACATAAATTAGGACACGAAAAACTTGTTATTGTTACATTTATACAACACCAATCCAGATGATACCCACCATGGCTTATTAGAAGTCGGACTGGTGCATAGGTGAGCCATGTTGCACCAGGATGAACTCTCCTCTTTACTGCGTCGTGGATCCTGAATGTGTCTCACGGAGGATATGGAGGCCATGACAATTTCTCCCCATTTATCCATGATCTAGGGACTATTTCTGTACCACCAGTGCTAAACTGCACAATGCACCAGTCTTTCATTTTTATCTTTTTTTAATTTGGAGTCCTTTTTTGCCCTGTCTAGGATAAACAGGAAACAGATAATTACAATATATTTCATAGTCACTACAAAACTTGATCTATTGATTGAACTAAATAATAAATAATAGCTTAAAATGTATATAGGCAACAATTACAAGCAAACCCGTATATGTAAGCATTTAAACACTGAAGATAATAAAATTAGCAGTATTTTGTCTAAGTCTGCCATTGTAGGAATTCATGGCACCGAGACAAAAACTTGGCGCACAGTGTGGCGTCAAAATAGCCGCACACCTTTGACGCTGCGTTTTCTCCGTCTTCCTCGTCCACACGTAAATGCTAAACGCAGTTTACGTGTGGACAAAAGGTGCAAACGCAAGTTAGGTGAGCGTGCAGCGTAAAGTTTGAATTGAGTGCGAATCGAAGCGGGTGCTCTCCAATCATTAAAAGTAACAAAGTCATTGAACACATTTATACAGTTACCTTTACGTTTATCAATCATATATCACAGATTTACAATTTTTTGTAGTACTATGCTAAAAAGCAACTACAGAGCGAAAGTCTGGGTCAAGCGCCGAGGCGACGGCAAGAACAAAGGAACCCTCGAAGCGTTAAAGCTAGCTTTATAAGGGAATATAACGGAAAAGTATGAAACGAAAATGTTTTCTTTGTTGATAGACTTTGTTTGCAGTGCAATTTATTTGTTGCCGGATTGTAAGATGAAAGTAGACACAATTTCGGGCTCCCACATTTTATCCGAAACTTTACATTAACAAGTTTGTTTTTTTTTTACTGTTATTCAAATGCAACCGTGGAAATAACGAATAGAACAAAAGTCATTCATTCTTACCTTATACTAATCGTGGTGCAGGCCAGTGCAGTGCATGAACTGATGCCTTCTCCGGTCAATTCCGCTGAGAGTAAATCTAATGTCCCGGTCTACTGTACAAGACAATGGTTACCTGGAGGGATGTACCAATGTGATAGGGGTGCTGCGGAATAGTCCAAGTGGTAGCAGCTTTAATTTCCCGCTCAACCATAAATCGATGGTTTTTCAACGTGATTGTTGTCACCTTGTCAACTATAAATAGATCAACAATCAACGATGACAGAACAACAGTGAATCAATGTTATTTCAATGTCAGTGTCAGGTTTCATCAGTATTTCAAGGTTGTTTCAACATTGGTTTTGTGTTGACATTTCAATCCTGACGATTCTGATGGTTCAGATGGAAAATCAACATCTGTTCAATGTCTCCTTGCTATCTGGGTAACCATGTATAATATCCACTGAAGTTAAAAAGAGGTGCTTTGCAACATTAAACTGCAGTGTACAGTACGTAGTTTTCGGTGCACGGGATTATAACGCACATTAAGCGAAACAAAGCAGCCAGATAAATCAAACTTTATTAAACTCATTCTTCTTGCTTCCTCCACTTCTGTACCATTGATTCATTAATGTTGAATTCTCTGGCAGCTGCTCTATTCTATTCCCATGTTGTTGCAGTAAATGGTAAATGGCCTGTATTTATATACCGCTTTACTAGTCCCTAAGGACCCCAAAGCGCTTTACATATCCAGTCATCCACCCATTCACGCACACATTCACACACTGGTGGCAAGCTACATTGTAGCCACAGCCATCCTGGGGCGCACTGACAGAGGCGAGGCTGCCGGACACTGGCGCCACCGGGCCCTCTGACCACCACCAGTAGGCAACGGGTGAAGTGTCTTGCCCAAGGACACAACAACCGACTGTCCAAGCCGGGGCTCGAACCGGCAACCTTCCGATTACAAGGCGAACTCCCAACTCTTGAGCCACGATTGCCCCGATCATATATTAATGACTAACCTCGTATTGTGGATGGATTATCTCAGTTGTTCTCCTGACTGAAGTTTGGTCCGTTTACAGCATCCTGCCATGCGATTGCATTTGTCTCTAACCATGAAGAACCTTCACGTTAACTTTTATAAGTGGAAAAGTGTTAGTGTTCGTCCTCCAGCTTCAGTGTTTATGTTATGCTAACATAGCTGTGTCGCTAGCGATCACGTAGCACATCATTATATACCAGCTAGCCCAACTTCAGTAACCCTACAAACGTCACTGCTGATTAGTTTCCTGTTTTCATTTATGTTGGAAGTGATAGCAGAGCTGTACGTTTTAATTTTTTCAGAAATCTCTCAGTCAGAACATGCTATGTCATGCTTAGGTAACTAGCTAAACTAGCAAGCTAACTTCCGCTAGCTTCCTGCTAACTTCTAACTCCGTTAAATGTAATAAATTTTGTTTTCATGGATGCCTGGAAGTTAAACTTCATAGTTACACCTGGTAAAGCAGCAACGCTGTTCGTTTTATTAAAGATGAAAGAATTTAGACAGTTTTTAACTCTCAGTGATGCTGCAGTGTTTGTTTGACCAGAAGCATACAGAGTTTAGGACCCAGATTACTCCAAGACTTAAGAGCATCTTAGTCCGACAAATACGACAATAACGACGGCCGCTTGCATTTTCTGCAAAAAAATGTGCTTTGTCGTGTATCTGACGGACAAACACCAAACCAGTTCCACATCACTGAAGTTGCACCATTTTTACAAACCAATTCCGGTTCATCTGTTTCACTCAACAATCGGCCATGTGCGTATGAAAACAAAGGCACTGTGCATGCGCGTTTTACTCATATTCTATCACGATATTTCATTTTCCTATCATTGCCTAACATTATACCGGTATTACCGTGAACGGTATAATATGGCCCAGCCCTAGTACACAGAATTGGTCCTAGCACTGAACCCTGTGGAACTCCATAATTAACCTCAGTGTGTGAAGAGGACTCTCCATTTACATGCACAAATTGGAGTCTATTAGATAGCTATGATACAAACCACTGCAGTGCAGTACCTGTAATACCTACAGCATGTTCTAATTGCTCTAATAGGATATTATGGTCAACAGTATCGAATGCTGCACTAAGGTCTAGCAGGACAAGCACAGAGATGAGTCCACTGTCAGAGGCCATAAGAAGATCATTTGTAACCTTCACTAAAGCTGTTTCTGTGCTATGCTGAGCTCTGAAACCTGACTGAAACTGTTTCCTGAGGGTTTTCAGGAAACAGTGTTAAATGTTCAGGTTCTATGCCATATGTTAAAACAAGATCTAGAGTGTGATTAAAGTGGTGGGTGGGTTCTTTTACATTTTGAGAGAAACCAATTGAGTCTAATAACAGATTAAACGCCATGTTGAGGCTGTCATTTTAGCATCTACATGGATGTTAAAATCACCCACCATAATTATTTTATCTGAGCTCAGAACTAAATTAGATATAAAGTCTGAGAAATCAGACAGAAACTCTGTGTAAGGCCCAGGTGGGCGATAGATGATAACAAGTAAGACTGGTTTCTGAGTTTCACAGCTGGGGTGGACAATGTTAAGCATCAGGCTTTCAAATGAATTAAAAGTCTGTCTTGGTCTTTCATTAATTAATAGGCTGGTGTGAAAAATTGCTGCCACACCTCCCCCTCGGCCTGTGCTTCGAGATTTCTGGTAGTTAGAATGACTCAGGGGTGTTGATTCATTTAAACTAACATAATCATCCTGCTGCAACCAGGTTTCTGTAAGGCAGAGTAAATAAATTTGTTGATCAATTATTAAGTCATTTAATACCACCTTATACCTTTCAAATGTACTTAGACTAGAACCTCTGTCTAAGGAGCTTTTAACCTTTATTTGTATTGCTGCAGCTACCAGTGTCTTCCAGTTGGGTGATTCTCAGCTTCTTTCTTCGACCTCCGGGGTTCGACCACTCTTTAGTCATTGCACAGTTCTGGGGATTATTCTGCCCCGATTTCAAACAAAGATCTGTGTGTTTTGGGTTCACCACCGTGTCCCCCTTTTTACCAAGAGTCTCTCGAACCTCATTGGTCTGGTGTTCCTGGTTTTCGCCAACCCCTTCATGGTTATTGCTGTGTTTATGGGATCCATCTTCTCCAGGAGCCCAAACGCCATGACACTTGACCTCAGTTCCTGTCTCGGCAGTCCCTACATCTGTCTCTGCTGTAAAGGATCCGCATCTCCGTGTCCCCGTCTGGTGTCTGTTCCTTTCTCTGCAAGAGACATAAAACCAAAACACCTCTCTCCCTAGCCTTGATAATCTAATGTTGTTATCCATTGTTGTTCTAATGATTCAAATTTGGTTTAAAATATTATGTTCAGGACTCTCTGACCCAGGGACTTATTCTAATCATAATCTATGTGTGTGTAAAAGAAATCAAAAATTAATGAACCATTTCTAAGTCTAACACATTATATGCTTAAGTTTTACCATAGCTAAATTATTAAACACACAAATAAAGTCATAAGATGTTCATAAAACCATTGTTTGATGTTCGGACTCAATTCCCCCCTTTTTTGACACACTCCCATGTGTCAATTCATTGGAGCTAGAAAATTAAGAACTCTGTTCTGTCTCTATGTTTTGGAAAATTTTATGCTTGTTGTCAAAATTTGAAGAATTTTTATCATAAGTAAAAGTTATGGCGTTATCATCCCCCTCAGGGCTTAGCTTTCCCACTTTTAGTAATATTCCTCCCACAAATATTCGCAATTACCCTCCTTTGGTGTGAAAACTGTTGGTGTGGTCAAGTGGGTACTATAGAAACAAAAGCTCAGGACAGAACAGTTATCAGTCATGTACTTCATACAAATTTTGCATATGTTTTATTTCATATTGATCCTCTGAGTGTAATGGTACATTTTAATTTGAATTTATCCAAACTAAACACAATATTTTCTTTATTTACTTTGCTCTTGTTCTTTTTCAGTACCACATCCTATCAAATGTTCCTGTCGGTTATATTCTACTTTTAATAACTTACTATTTCAAGCGAGAACCTAAATCACGTGGACCAATGTTTGTTATTGCATATCTCTATTTCGAATATGGCAAGTCATTCATAGATATTGTTAAGGTTTTGGCGATTTTCCTCTATAAAATTTAATTGACTTTTTTACAGTGGCCTAAGTTAATAGTAACATATTCCAGTCATGAGTGACATCAAAAGTTTTCTCCACTGTAGCATTTGGCATTCCCAATAATATAACATGATACCTTAATCAAAACACAGCTAATATAGCACAGTTTTCTTAATGCAAACATCAGTAACTCAGAATCAGCAACCAAAGTGTTAAGTCTGCAGTTCATACTTATGTGAAGCTACAGTCTCCTCCTCCAGTCTCTCTTATCCTCCTGCTCCTGCAAAAACAAAACAAAACAAAACGAAGCATCCACCCTTCTCTTGCCGGCTGGGTGAATTGTTTGTCAGCATTTACTAATCCTCAAGTTGGTGCAGTCTTTGTCTCAGTCTCAAGTCAGTTAGTTTTAGTCGTCAGTCCATCACAGTCCAGTCACATGCATTCATCCACACACATTCATACCAGATTTTGCTGATAATGGAGTCTCACGCGCAACCTATTCGAGCATCCATCCCCAGCAAGATGACGTCATCATTTTAAAAGGAAAACAATTCTTTGTTCTTTTATTCTGGATTGACTCGCTGCAATCCTTTTAGACTCAGGACTTCTCATGTGATCAGTGTCCCATATAAGTGAATTTCTCTCAAGCCAATTACAATCATGGAGAAGCACACTTTGCAACTGTTTTTGTAAGAATATTTCATAGCGCTTTAAATTTCAATCTTTCAGGCCTGGTTTAAAGAGCTGATTGTTAAATCATGGACTCACAAAATATCAACATATCACCACCGGTGGATCACACCTCTCAGATTTTCTTATCTCAGTGCATTGTAACAAAAACGAAAACAGACATAACCAACAAAATACTACTAAAATAACACAAACTAGGGCCCGTTGCAGACATGTCCAAGCATAAAACTATCCCTCTCTCGCTTACGAGAAAGAACACAAGCCAAAGCTCACTGATAAAATCAAGCTAGCGTTAAGCAAAACCAAAAAATCAACCAGAAATTCACAGGAACTTTTGCTTCCTGCCGGGACAATATTGTGTGGGAATGAGAACCTCAGGTGCCGTAACACCTTTTGTTCCTCCTTGAATTAAAACTCAATCACAGAAAATGCCGTACTCCGACCTAAACCTAACACTATTAATTCATCATCCTCACTCTGTGCCACTGTTCCTCATCAGGGCTGTGTGAAGCACAGCAAAGAATTCAGTCAAGGCCTTGAGCCATAAACAGACATCACGCACAGACATTGTTTTCATAAACAAACCGTTTTAGACCTTATTCCTAAAATCTACATAAATGCCCCCTGGGTGACATATAACACATTCTACGTAATCAATGGTAATCAATGGCTCCTCATAAAATTATGTATTGGGATGTTTGTGTGCAGCATTTTGCATATCAGCATAAGCAAAGCATTCTTCATTGCATCAGCGTGTATGTGTGTGTGAGTGTGTATATGTGTGTGTGCGTGTGGATCACTCTTCATTGCACAAGCGTGTGCATGTGTATGTGTGTGCATCACTTCTCAGTGAATCAGCATTCCCGTGTGTGTGTGTGTGTGTGCGTGTGTGTGTGTGTGTGTGTGTGTGTGTGTGTGTGTGTGTTCATCACTTCCCTGTTCTGCTGTTCTGGGTAAACCACGGCCTGAAGCATGCCCTGGGGTCCTGCCCCCCCCCCCTCCTTTTCAGTTTGTTTGCGACCATTGCTGCTGCTGCTGCTCAAAGTTCTGTCCATCCTGGTTCTGACCCCAATTGGGGCAGTCCTTTCTCCAGTGTCCATGCTCACCGCAGGTGAAACCTGCATCTTCTTCTGTGTTTTTTGTCCATTCTGAGGTGCCTTCTGACCTCAGTTACTCCTCCTGTCTCGGTCACGCCCTTTTCGCCGCCCGATCATCCGTGTTGGTCCATCACTGTCCTGCACAGTGTGAATGCAAAGTTATCAAGGTCAGCATTCTTTTGCTCGGCCTTACTTTCCTTCGGGCTTGGCGGGCGTCTCGTCACAGCTCTGTCAGCTGACGCAGTCTGGGAATTTCCCCCGTGTAGTGAAACGGGCCTTAGGTTTAGTGCTCTCCGTCTCTGCTGCATGAGATCGTTTTCCTGCAGCACTGTTGACTTTTTCAGGTCGTTGTTGTGGGTCCAGCTGTTACAGCATTTGGTCAGGGTCACGTATGGGGGAGGGCAGGAGTCCAGGTCAGCCTCGGCTTTCAGGGCCGGCAAAGCAGCCTGTAATTAAGCATAAAGAGAAAAAACAAAAACAAACGAACAGGAAAATGATGTTGTGTTGGCTGTGTTATTCAGAAAGGGGAGAAACACCGGGACCAGGCCCTGTGTCAGCCTTCTCTCCCCCTTTTTTTGTTTTTTCTCACCATATAATCCACTCATAACCCGCCAAGCTGACAGGACAACACAGGTACATGTTAAAATTCTTAAGATCATGTTTAAAAGCCCAAAAAAGGAATTTTCTTTCATTCAGTAATCACTTGTATTAATCAATCAGCAGAAAACATGTCACAATTTGAATCTTTTAACCACTAAATTTGTCGTGTCTTCACTGGTGGGTCAGACCAGTGTCTTTTTTTTTTAAGTTAAATTGTTGTCGTGCAACCCAGAGAGTTTATTTGTCAGTAATGTATTTATCCTTTAACAACAGGTGTATGTTAAGTTTCGCTGCTTTAACCTTGCTGGAACATCTTCACATGTTCATGAGTGTAAGCTGTTTCTTCATTGCGTGTGTGTGCATTTGTAGGCAGGCAGGTTAATTTTAACTTTTTCTCAAACTAGGCGTTACCTTAAAAGGAGCCTCTCTCTCACATTTCTCTGCTTGTGTGTGTTTTTGTTTCACCTTTTGTTGTGATGCTCCGGACGCCTTCCCAACCTCCACAAGTCCGTTGGCCCCAAAATTCAACCCAATGTCATGTGCTCTTAAAACCTTCATTCCTCCTCTAATTCTCTCCTCGCTGCTGTCTGTTTCACAGCTGCTGATTCGTGCTGGGTGTGGTTCCCATTACCTATAATTTTGCTTTGGCCGCTGTGCTTGTGGGGGCAGTTGGTCCATGTCCGCAGCTTCCTGTATTAACACACTTCATTTTCATCACTGTTAAACAGATGAGCAGGCAACCCGCCTACCTTGACAGCGTAAACTGCACGCCAGTCTCCCAACACATTCCTCTCTCTACTCCTCCATAATTCTCCACTACACACCTCTTACTATCTCTCCTTTTTATTTTTATTTTTAAATGCTTACACCACAGAGTAATACACCCAATTATGCCCGTCTATCTCTATGTGGCTCCAAATTCCCTCTTTATTTAATTTCACACTCGTCAGGGGACAGGCACACAACAATTTCAACCACTGAGACGAGGAATTCAACCTTTTTATATTTCACCTATGATAGAACTCAACCTTAGATGTGAAAGCATTCTCTTGTTCTAGTCCAGAATAAATGTGAACCCGTGGTTACACGGCCGTCCCAGGGTTATTTCTGTAGCTATACGGGAGTCCTCAGTTCCCAAGTTGCCACCTTAGCATCCAGACGCCGCTGGGCCTGGCCACGCGTCCACGACCAGGAGGGTCGCCACACCATGAACAAAATTAGTTTCCACAGGTACACTAGGCGTCAACCTTTGATCTTAAAGCATTCTCTTCGCACTAATGTCCTCCTATTCAGACACATCAACCGTCACTGTCACTGTGTTCCACGCTTCACACACAGACAACATACCCAGAGCGCGCCTTACACACACCCAGAGCGCCTTACACACACACACACACACAGCACTTTTCCTCAGCGGGAGTTTTACACAGAAACCTCTGAGCTCAACTGTTAGAATTCTTTAAAGCACACTGCACCATAGACCAAAATACCCCTTTCTCTGCGCTTATGGCCGCCACAACGGGGCAAAATCGCATCGTAAAGGTGATGCATACGTCCCCTGAAGTTATTACTGATACCATAGGCCAGGTTCTGCTTTATCTTTATTTCATGGCAAGTAAAATTTTACTTATTATTTTATGACCGCAGCCCTCGAGGCTCAACTGATACCATAAACCACCGTCAAACCTCTATTCAATGTACTGAAACCAGCACCAATCACTGCTGTACTCACGGCCGCACCACCGGAACACGGCCGTATCATAAACCAAACCTACAGACGTGTTTCGCTTTTACATGTTGCCAGCGTTCAACTGCACCGTGAGTCAGCATCTGCTTTTCCTCAATTCTATACTAATTTCATGGCCGCATGAACGAGGACTTAACCGACACCATAAACCACTTCAAAACCTCTATTCAATGTACTGGACTGATGGCCGCGTCTCCAAGAGATTCTAATGCATTATTGCTACAGAAGCCAGTCTTCGACAAAATTAAATGTGGAAGGTAAAGTGGGCTGCAACTAGCTCAACGTAGTGTCTTATTAGTATCTCGGTAGAAGCAGTTTACTGCAACTAGCTCAACGTAGTGTATTATTAGTTTCTCGGTAGAAGCAGTTTATCTTACACACTGGAATTCAGCCTCAACTTATGTTGTTAGTATCTTGCACCAAAAACCAGACACCGACAAATTTAATGTGAAAATACGTGTAACTCAGTGAACAGATTAATTTGGAAAGCCCAATATGCACATTTGGTATTTATAATACAACAGGCTGTGCTTACCTTTTTATTTTTGGACCGGTCCTCTGTTCACCTTGCCTCACGATCTCACCAAAGGCCAAATCTGCACCTCCTCAGCACACCAAAGATCCGGGTCACACGGCACCAAGTTGTTGAAATCTCCCAATTCTTTTAATCTTTGGGCTGAAGGAAGGACAATACTCGGTGTATAAATGCTCAATCAACAATCATTTATTTCCATACAATTCAACACAAAGAGCATTTAGAACCATCATGATGGGGAGACATGCATGAAGAGGGTCACAGCAGTCTCAAAATGGTGACGTGTTACTCAGCTTCTTATAGCCGCTAATGGCCCCCACCTAGTCGTAAAAGCCCAAACATTCACATGCTTTCTCTCTTACGGTGCCTAAGTTATAACCTCGGCTCCCTGTCTTCCTACAAAGGTGGGGGTATGGAATGTAGTTTATCTCTTCTGCCCTAGACGCAGAGTCTCCTGAACAATCTTTCTTTTTATGATTCAACTGTAAAGCATGTCAAGAAAACAGTGTAACACATTCACAGCAGATCAAAGATACAGAGTGATGCACACTTATCTAATGAACTAATCTGTGAATATGTTCTGTTAACTCAAAAGTATAATGAGAACTAGACTACATACACAGCACACCATCTAAACTAAAGGATAATATACGTCCTACAGCTGTTATCATAATTCAACTACTTTGATTACATATATAAGGTAACATATGATAACAGAATAATATCACAGTACTAACAGAGACTTGGAGGAGAGAGACCTAATATTTAATAATCCACATTTCACTGTTTTACTCTTAGGTTCAGATGTGGATACTGTATTGTTCTTTCTTTGTGATTGTTTATGTTTAAGTTGTTTGTTGCTGGTTTTTAGTTTGTTTTTTGTCTTTTTGGAAGCTGACACAGTCTCTATGGAGATGGGTTTTTGGGGGGGTAGCAGGAGGAGAGAAGCTGCAGAGAGGCGTGTAAGACTGCAACTCTGCTTCCTGGTCCCAACTCTGGATAGTCATATTTTGGGGGGTTTAATAAATTTGTCCATATTTCTAGAAATGAGAGCTGCTCCATCCAAAGTGGGATGGATGCCGTCTCTCCTAACAAGACCAGGTTTCCTCCAGAAGGTTTGCCAATTATCTATGAAGCCCACATCGTTTGTGGGACACCACTCAGACAGCCAGCAATTTAAGGAGAACATGCGGCTAAACATGTCACTCCTGGTCTGATTGGGGAGGGGACCAAAGAAAACTACAGAGTCCGACAAGTTGCACACTGATTCAATATTGATTTTAGTGACCTCCGATTGGCGTAACCGGGTGTCATTACTGCCGACGTGAATTATGATCTTACTGAATTTACGTTTACCCTTAGCCAGCAGTTTTAAATTTCCTTCAATGTCGCCTGCTCTGGCCCCTGGGAGACAATTGACTATGGTTGCCGGTGTCTCTAGCTTCACATGTCTGAGAACAGAATCACCAATTACCAGAGTTTAACCCCCGGCAGGTGTGTCGCCGAGTGGGGAAAAACGGTTAGACACATGAACGGGTTGGTGGTGTACCTGGGGCTTCTGTTTAGGACTATGCTTCCTCCTCACCGTCACCCAGCCACCCTCTTTCCCCAGCTGCTTGGGGTCTGCCGGGGAACAGCTAGCGGGGCCTACGCTATCTTCGGCTGCACCAGCTACAGGGGCCTGGCTAGCGATGGGTGAATGAAGGGTGCGAAGCCGAGTCTCCAATTCAGTAATCCTGGCCTCCAGAGCTGCAAATATGCTACATTTGTTACAGATATCATTACTGCTAAAGGAGGCCGAGGAGTAACTAAACATCTGACACAATGAGCAAGAAAGTGCAGGAGGGACAGGTGAAGTAGCCATGGTGCTAACCAGTCGGCTACGAGCTAAGCTAAGCTAGCAAAACAGTACAGAGACAGTGAGTGAATACTTTGGCTATAAATTAGGTAGTGAGTACACAGAAAGTGTGCTTCGGATGAAGCACGTGAAGATTATACTATGAAAAAGAATGTATTTAAAAGTTGTTAATTAAATTGCTAAGCAAATAAGCTACTCAGAAACACCACTGTGTTCGAGCAGGAACAGGAAGTGATACTCTACCGCAGAGCGAGCGGACACCAAGTGACAGTGCCACCAAGAGTTGATTAGATGTCAAGAAGGACTTGACAGGCTCAGAAAAGTCAAAAATAGTGAGATATCTTGCAGAGGGATGCAGCAGTCTCAAAATTGCAAAGCTTCTGAAGCGTGATCATCGAACAATCAAGCGTTTCATTCAAAATAGTCAACAGGGTCGCAAGAAGCGTGTGGAAAAACCAAGGCGCAAAATAACTGCCCATGAACTGAGAAAAGTCAAGCGTGCAGCTGCCAAGATGCCACTTGCCACCAGTTTGGCCATATTTCAGAGCTGCAACATCACTGCAGTGCCCAAAAGCACAAGGTGTGCAATACTCAGAGACATGGCCAAGGTAAGAAAGGCTGAAAGACGACCACCACTGAACAAGACACACAAGCTGAAACGTCAAGACTGGGCCAAGAAATATCTCAAGACTGATTTTTCTAAGGTTTTATGGACTGATGAAATGAGAGTGAGTCTTGATGGGCCAGATGGATGGGCCCGTGGCTGGATTGGTAAAGGGCAGAGAGCTCCAGTCCCACTCAGACGCCAGCAAGGTGGAGGTGGAGTACTGGTTTGGGCTGGTATCATCAAAGATGAGCTTGTGGGGCCTTTTCGGGTTGAGGATGCAGTCAAGCTCAACTCCCAGTCCTACTGCCAGTTTCTGGAAGACACCTTCTTCAAGCAGTGGTACAGGAAGAAGTCTGTATCCTTCAAGAAAAACATGATTTTCATGCAGGACAATGCTCCATCACACGCGTCCAAGTACTCCACAGCGTGGCTGGCAAGAAAGGGTATAAAAGAAGAAAAACTAATGACATGGCCTCCTCGTTGACCTGATCTGAACCCCATTGAGAACCTGTGGTCCATCATCAAATGTGAGATTTACAAGGAGGGAAAACAGTACACCTCTCTGAACAGTGTCTGGGAGGCTGTGGTTGCTGCTGCACGCAATGTTGATGGTGAACAGATCAAAACACTGACAGAATCCATGGATGGCAGGCTTTTGAGTGTCCTTGCAAAGAAAGGTGGCTATATTGGTCGCTGATTTGTTTTTGTTTTGTTTTTGAATGTCAGAAATGTATATTTGTGAATGTGGAGATGTTATATTGGTTTCACTGGTAAAAATAAATAATTGAAATGGGTATATATTTGTTTTTTGTTAAGTTGCCTAATAATTCTGCACAGTAATAGTCACCTGCATACACAGATATCCCCCTAAAATAGCTAAAACTAAAAACAAACTAAAAACTACTTCCAAAAACATTCAGCTTTGATATTAATGAGTTTTTTGGGTTCATTGAGAACATGGTTGTTGTTCAATAATAACATTATTCCTCAAAAATACAACTTGCCTAATAATTCTGCACTCCCTGTACTTTATTGAGAAGACTTTAACTTTACATGAAAACTGCTCAAATACACAAGTATTTGTTAATGTTATACATACAGCAAAACCTGGAAAAAGTGAGACTTGGTGAGTTAAAGGAGCTACAGAGACAGCTTCAAATGGAGAACACTTACCATATAAGTCACTAAGAACGAACAGTTTATAGAGAAATTGTACAACTTCTGTAAGATCCCTCAACTACAACACCTCATATCTGTGGAGGCTTACTGCTGACTTCATCATTTTTATTTATTTATTTTTTAAGAACCCTTCTTAGATAATCTAGCAGTTCATTTGAACCTAATTGGTTCTAATATTTACACCAGTACTTCATTTAAGAGTTTACAATTATGTGGACCAAATGTGACCATGATCATGATAGATCAGTCAAAACTTCATAGGACTAAAAATGTTTGGAGGTTTTGCTGAACTGCACTTTTCTTTTCAGATATTTGACTTGCTCCCACTCAAGAAATCCTCAGGTATCCCATATGAGGTTGATGATGCTACAGAATGCCTTAATGTGACACCAAAAAGATATGTTTTGCCGCACCCCAGTCAAGAGCAAAATGACGCCTATGCAGTTTTCCAGGTAAAATACAAGTATACCTGTGAGTCCGTCAAACATAACGTAAATACAATAGTTTTTGTTGTTGCACCAGTTTTTGCTGATCTTTGTGTGCTGCTGAAATATGTAGAAAGTCGGACTGAAGATGGCGACAAACTTGCTTTTTCGATTGCCTTCATGCCTCAAGTTAAAAGGAAAAGTATACCATGATGGCTCAACTGAAATCTATTCCATGTACTACTATGGTGAATCATTTTCTTGTTTGCGTTGTGTTTTTGATACAAATTTTCTTTGTATTCAACAAAAAGAAAACCGGTAATTATTTTCCTTTTTTTTCTTTAGATATGGTTCCTGATCGTAGTGATTCTTCTGGTCGTGGTCTGGGATCTGCTGGGCCAATAGTGACAGCTCGCTCTTTCTTCCCTGAGACGTGGATCTGGGATCTGGTGGAAGTTGGGTAAGTATCTGTTGTGAAGAGATCTGGTGCATTTTACATTTTAAAAAGTTTATACGATCACATTTAGAAACCCATGTGAACTTTCTGCTGTGTCTTTGCACACATGAAAAACATGAAAATAGAATAATTGTGAGTTTTTTCTTGAGCATGTTTTGATGCTTCAGGCTGATGTTTTGTCATATTTAAAGTTTTGTGGGATATATTATTTCACTGTCATCAGCACCGTGGAGCTCTTTTGCTTTGTCAATGCAACATATACAAGTAATTCACACTGCAGGATGTAACTACACTGTTATACAAGTAATTTACAGACATAAAAACATGTTTGATTATGTTACAGAATATGTTTGTGTGTATCTGCTGCTTCAGAGACGATGGAAAAAGGGGCGTGTCCCTGACTGTCCCAGACACCATCACCACCTGGGAGACGGAGGCTTTCTGTTTGTCCTCTCAGGGTTTTGGTTTGGCTCCTCGTAAAGAAATGAAAGTCTTCCAACCTTTCTTCCTTGAACTCACCATGCCCTACTCCATCATCCGGGGGGAGCACTTTGAACTGAGGGCGACTGTCTTTAACTACCTGACCAGCTGCATCATGGTAATGAATGATTAAAGTGTTTAGATACATGTCTGTTCATAGCCAAGGAAAGCCATACTGAAAACATGACTTTCTAAGCAAAATTTATATCATAGTTATTAAAATACAATAGAAAATATCTTTTCTTTGGCAATATAACCATGCAGGATGCAGGCCGTTCTTGAAGGGCCCCTGCTCACCAACACCTGCAAGCTCACCTGTAGGTGTGTTCACATTTGAACTCAGGTTTAAATGTAGCCATGTCTGTGTTCCTCGTACAGGTTACTGTCACTCCTGGGCCGTCCTCAGATTACACCCTCACGCCTCTCTCTGGTGATCTGTACACATCCTGTTTGTGTGCCAACGAGCGCAAGACCCTCAGGTGGACCATGATCCCAACAGCCTTAGGTGAGGATCAGGCTTTGGTCCTCCACACTGCCAGGAAACCGCTGTGTGGCAGGCTGAGTACGACCCAAGTGCAGCACCCAGAAGCAGGAAGTGAACTCTCAGGAAGTGACTTAAAAAGAATCCACATAAGATGGCTAAATAGAATAAATGAGATTAAAACAATAAAGAGCAATTACAAAAACACTATGTGAGAAATACTGCTGAAATATAAGTTATCATAATGAAATGAGAGAATCTGAGCCCCAATAAGCTATATTCATGGAATTTAGAAAGCTGTGTGTGCATTAGACGACAGTGAGTGTGCAGTGTAGAGCTAGGACATGTAGACAGTCAAATGCAGCTGCAAATCCAGGTAAACCAAGAATATAACCCCTGTGTTTGGAAGGCTAAACGTGGGGGTTGTAGGGAGTGGGGCAGAACGTCTATACCTCCAGTCTGAGGGCAGCAGCTGCCTCCATCCTCATGCTTTACTTAATGCAGCTGTCTTAGCCAATTACAAGTCATTTTGAAACCTTTCTTTCAATTCATTATGCATGCTTCCCTTGGTCAGTATCATTAGAACAGACTGTTTGCAGTTGCATTACCATGCAAATGATTTTTTCTTAATCTTAAATGGATCTTATGATTTGCAGTACTTTGGCCTCCAGCAGGACTCAGCAGCAACCCTGACATCATTTTGGACTGTTTTTTTTTTCAGCTCATGTTTTTCATGCCTGATGCAGTAAAATTTCCAATTGTAATTGATCTTACCTTCGATTTAGAACCAACATTAAATCTAGCTTTAGATCTAGATGTAGATCTAGTGTGATCACAGTTAACCGCCTCCTTTTGTCCCAACACATTTCCATCTGGTTTCTACAAAATCTGTAAAACAACCTCGGTAACCTTTATTTTAATGGAGAGATAAAGAAGGTGACCTGTGCTGCTGCTTTTAGGGGCTGTGAATGTGACTGTGTCTGCTGAGGCTGTAGCGTCCCATGTGTCATGCGATAATGAGGTTGTGAGCGTACCAGACAGAGGTCGCATCGACGTGGTCACCAAATCTCTCATAGTGAAGGTCAGTGTCATAAATACGAGACGAGAAAAACATTTTTACTCATAAAATTTAAATTGTTACTCATTTTAAAGATACTTTTCCTCAGGCTGAGGGAAGTGAGACGACAAAGACGTACAACTGGCTTCTTTGTCCAAAAGGTCAGTGTGATGTCCATCAGTCACAAAGTTTAAATAAAGAAATGACCTAAATGCTCAAAGTTAGCAGTGGAGTGCACTGTGTACATAAAATGTGCCAAATTTTCATCTTTTACTTTCACAAAATGTAACGATATGTGCTGAAGATCAGGCCACCTGGTGACTTTGGACAGTAACTGTTGTAGTCGTGACTTCCTGATTGGACGTTTGTTGTGTCTGTACACAGGAAGCCCGCTGACGGAGGAAGCAGAGATACATCTGCCTGAGAATGTAATAGAAGGATCTGCCCGCACTTCTGTATCAGTCCTGGGTAAACCTCATGATTTCATCTCAATTTTGATTCAGCCAAATAAAAATATGGCAGGTCAAAGCTTTGTTAAAAAGGCAAATTACTAAAACAACAGAAAATAAAAGAGACGTCACGTTCAAGTAAAAGTAAAAACCGTATTCAGCTTTTAAAAGATGATTTCATTTATAGATAGACCCACGTCTTCCTGGCCTTGTGTGAAAAAGAAATGGACCCCAAAAAGGCTGTTTGTGCCATTCTGTGCAGGAAGAACTGCAGTCTAGCTTTAGTCATAAGTGTGTTTGAAACGCTGAGTTTTGGCCCAGTCACACCAGAGAGTTTTCCAGCGCAATCGTTCTGGTCATGCAGAATCATGTCAGTAGGATTTAAGTCCAGATTTTGACTCGGCCACTTTCTGGTGTCCTGGATCATTTTCCATCTTAACCCTCTGCGGTCGACGTATGTGCCGACACGTCAAAATCACATGACCAATTTAAGACGACACAGCCACAAGATAGTGATGGGATTTCTTTCTCTTGTTGGAGAACCGGCTCTTTCGGCTCGGCGCATTAAAAAGAGCCGGCTCTTTCAGCTCCCAACCGACTCTTCAGGTTGTTTTGTTGGTCGAAAGTAACGGACTTCAGACTATATACCAGTTCTTGAATTGTGTTGATGGGCCACGTAAAACCAGAGTTATGATAAAAAATACACATAATGTTTTTTTCTGAACAAAACAGCGGCGTTTACAGCAGGAAGAACGGTAAAAACGGCGTTTTCTACAGACAGCGCTAGCAACCACTCTCCGCTTGCGCGTGAAAAAATAAAAATAAAAAACACCCCTTCCCTATTGGTGTTAGAGTTTACCATGTCAGCCAATCAAAAAATGATATGGCAACATGTGACGCTTGGTTATTTAGGGAGAACGGCATTTTTAGTAGTGACGGAAAGCGAGCAAAAGAGAGAGAGAGCGAGTTTTCATATGTCACACATTAGTGACGTTTAGCGTGTTTGGAGGCTGTAGTTAGTGTGTTGTGTAGTTATTGTGTTGTATTGTGTGTCAGTTATACTGCTGAATGTCACATTTGCTCCAAAAACGCTGTCAAAGGCAGAGTCCAGTGTAAACGCTGTTCCCACATGGAAAACTGGACTGATGCTCCTCCTGCTGTCAGACCTGGTTTAGGCCTGTGCTGTTCTCCTCTGTCTTATACTGAACACAAATCATTTGTGTGCCTTCTTATTTGATGCAGTACACCTGATTGTTCTGTAAATAGATTTAAATGGTTATGTAAAAAACGCCTGAGGCCTGGGCTGCATTTTTAGGTAAATAGTACCATATAACTTTGTTGTGTGCAAAATTTGTGCATAATTTTATTCTATCTATTTGCATTTCTTTTTTTTTTTTCTTTTTTTTTAAGTGACATCAGAAACAGCAGCATGTGACATCACGTGATGGCGGAGCTTCAGTTCATCCTTTGTCATTTTTTTTTTTTTTTAATAGGACAGGGGGAAAGAATGAAAGAAAGAGGGGGAGAGAAAGAAAGAAAACCAAAGGGGAGAAGAGACGGTGAGAAGGGGGGGAAGAGAGAAAAAAAAACAAACAACAAAAAAAAAAAACTCCTGGGTCACCTGTATGGAGAAAAAAAAACAAAAACAAACAGAGGAGACAGCAAACAACAAAGAGCAACATAATAATAGAAAAAAAAAAAAGCACCATCACAATAAACTAGCTAGCAGTAGATATCAATAGTTACTAAATAATAGACGATATTGTTCAGCACGCAAGATAGACAGCGCACAGTGTGCTTTGAGGCAGCAGCCAAGAAAGCTGTAGTCCGCGTCTGTGAATACCCATGTGTACACCTGTGTGCATACCTGTGTGGATCAGCATGCTTGTATTCCAAAGGTTTCTCCATGTAATGATCTGCTAGGGAGTGTGGGGAGCCACAGCCCTGTCCTTTATGGTATCAAGCGGGTATGGAGGAGATCAAAACTCCAGACATCCAGAGGCCCCCAGAACACAAGAGACCAAGGAAGACCCACAGAGGGGCAGCTGCGCCACTGTCCCAGTAAGAGCTAAGGAGAGTCCCAGATGAGGGCTCATTCAGCAGCCGCGGAGCAGAAGCCAGGGGGAGTTGCAGTGATGCGCCCGTGAGCTCCGCCGGCAGCCAGCTGTGCCTGAGTGACCGAGCCCCAGGCCGAGAGGCCGGGGGCACCCCACTTCCGAAATGGCCCGAGCGAGCCCCAATAAGCGGCCGCCAAGGAGTGAGCTGGTGTGTACCCGGACGCCCACCCCCAGATACAAAGAACCACCAACGCACCGACACCTGAGGGAGTCCGCCACCGGCAGGGGAAGTGGTGGTGGGTGGAGATAGGCCTCCAAACCTTGGAAGGCCCGAGATGTCCCCAGAGAGGTGGCGTCTGATACCCAACCTGACATATAGACACAGACATACAGGCACACACAGACACAAACATCCATTCCCACCCTCATGCTCTCATATGCACTTACTCCACACTCAACCAACGTGGAGACAAATATAAAGAGATGCTGTACACGCGATCACACTCCCCAAGCGTACTCTACAAACCGGGTCTAGGTACCCCTGCCCCTGGAGGGGGGAACTGCACCCAGACCCAGGTGGTGTTACCCTTTTCCCTGCGGTGGGGAGAGGCAGACCGCCCCGACTCCGCAGCAGCAGGGAGGCCCCACACTCCAGACCGCAGCCGGACGGCCAACTCCTCCTCCTAGCCCCCCTGCTCCAGCAGGCCGCAGAGAACGGGGGTGAGAGAAGACTCCAAACCTCCCTCCACCCGCTCATTGTAGTGTTGATGCATGTGTGTTCTAAGGTGCAATTAAAACCCAGGAGGGCATGGAGCTACCTGCCAGAGAGCAGCAGGTAAGCGCATAGTCCCTCCTGTTAGCCCTCAATGTCTACGTGTATTTAAAATTGAGAGGTGGGCAACGATGCCAGGGGTGAGGTGTACACCCTGATGGTAACTTGGACTCCGTGTATTGTGCCCACCCCCAAGATCCTATATGTATGTGTAATGAGAGTGTGAGTAATGTGAATGTCTAAGTTGTGGGATAAAATTGAGGCAGAGGCAACCAGAAGGGGACGGGGGGGGGGGGGGGGGTAGCCTCCTCTGCATCCTGGTGACATACCCCTACTCCAAGGCCCTGCATGTGTGGGTGGTTGTGGTGGAGCGGGAGGAGGGAGGCAGCTGGAGATGGGGAGGGAAGGAAGGGAGGGGCAGTGACCCCTCCCTGGGGCCAGCTCCCCCGCTGACCCCAGTAGGCACTCCCACACTCCGCGACCCGCCAGGGAAAAGGGGGCCCAGGCCCATCCAGACCGGGGCCCAGCGCAGCTGCGCCCCCCGGCGCCACAGAGCCCGGGACAGTCCACCCAACCCCACCACAGAGAAAACTGCACCCACCCCACCATCCACTCGTCTTCCAGACTACATGAGACAATAGACGCCCAGGCTGAGATCTTCCTCCACCTCTCCTGTATCTCCCCCTCCTGCAGAGAGTTCCTGAGGGGAGGAAAGCTCCTGCAAGGTGTAACAATCTCCCCCACCGGTTGAAGAGCCCCACAGGCGACTCGACACACCGGCGGCACCCTGCGCCAGGGATGGACTCCCATGCACCCACCCGCCCACAACCCCGGCAACACACCAACCAGGACCCAAGGCCTCGAGGCCCAGCCAGGGCCCCGGCCCAGAGATGGAGCGCCCCCAGATACTCACGCCCATCCCGGACCCACCCAGGGGCAGACAGGCTACCAGGTCAGTAACCCACGTCCATCATCACAGACCCTCCCCTAGCCCCGCTGCACGCAGCCATGAGGAAATGGTCAGAAAAGAGCCCCCAACCGGACATGACCGCTACCCCGGGTTGAGCCCCCCAAGGAAGATGCCTCCGGGGAACCCCCCGACGCCCTAAGCCTGTCCCTGCCCCCACACCAATCACAACATTGAAGGCGGGACCAAACTATGACCCCCCACCCCCACTAGGTGATGGAGCCGATCAAAGGAGCCCAGAGCAATTGATCTGATGTGGTGGCAGAGGCTGTATCAAGACTAATGTAATCTAATAGATAATTTCTATATTGGTTAGAATTAAGATTGTTTTTATTTTTCCAGTTCATGAGGACTGTTTTCTTGGCTATGCATAGGGCAGTGAAAACCATATGGGCTATATTCTTTTCTGTAGTGACATTATCTAAGCTGCCCAACAAACACACTAAGGGGGAAGTTGGAATGTTACATTTCAGACACTTTGATAAGTCTTCACATATCTCGTGCCAAAACTTCTGCACTGGTGGACAGAACCAAAGATCGTGAATGTAATTGTCTGGTGTATTGTTTTGACAGTGTGAGCAGTTGTTGGAAGATGTAAAGCCCATCTTGAACATCCGATGACCTGTATAGTGCACTCTATGTAGTATTTTGTATTGTATTAATTGCAGATTGGAATTTTTAATTAATTTAAAGGTTTTTAAGCATACCTGAGACCAGAAGTTTTGGTCTAAACTGACTGATAAATCTGCTTCCCACTTTGCAATAGGAAGGGATATTGATTCATCTAATTTAGAGGATGTTCTATATATTTTAGATAATAATTTGGGGGATTTAAGAGTAAGGAAATGTGCCGCACTTGGTGGTGTTTGTAATTCAACTTGACTGAGGTTAAATTTCTTTTTTATAATGGATTTAATTTGTTGATATTCTAAAAAAATTTTCTTGTTGATCCCATATTGTGCAACTAGTCTGTCAAATGGGATCAATTCTGTTCCCTCCAATATATGTTCTAAGTATTTAATTCCTTTACAACTCCATTCTGGGAAGTTAATCATATTATTGTTTTGTAATATGTCAGGGTTATTCCAGATAGGAGTACGTTTGCATGGGATTAGTGAAGACTCCGTTATTTTTAGAAACTCCCACCATGCTGTCAGAGAGGAGCTGATGTTGATACTTTTAAAGCATTCATGTCTTTTGATGTTTGAGCTAATAAATGGTAGGTCTGAAATCTCTAGATCCTTGCATAGTGCCTGTTCAACATCTAGCCAGGGCTCATCTAGGAAGGTATGTTTTGACCATTCTGAGATGAACTGAAGCCTGTTGGCTAAGTATTGGTGAAAATTAGGCAGATCTAATCCTCCTCTATCCTTGGTTCTTTGTAGCGTTTTTAAGCTAATACGCGGGGGTTTATCTTTCCAAAGGAATTTGGAAATATATGAATCCAGAGATCTGAACCAATCTTGTGATGGTTTGTTAGGGATCATCAAAAATAAGTAATTTATTTTTGGCAAGATCATCATTTTTATAGTGGCGACCCTTCCCATGAGTGATATGGGTAAAGATTTCCATCTAGTCAGATCGCCTTCTACTTTCTTTAGAAGTGGGATGTGATTTAATTTAGTTAAGTCTGAAAGCTTAGGAGAAACATTAATACCTAAATATTTAATATTTCCTGATTGCAGTGGGGCAGAGGAAGAATTATGGAAGGAGCAGTTAATGGGGAGAACTGTAGATTTTGGCCAGTTAATTGAATAATCTGAAACTCTTGAAAACCAGTTTATTAGAGTAATTACCTCAGAGAGGTTGGTTTGTGTGTTTTGCAGAAAAAGCAACACATCATCCGCATAGAGACTGATTTTATGTTCTATGTTCTTACATTTTATGCCCTTAATTGTTGTAGCCTGTCTAAATGCTGCTGCTAGAGGTTCGATAAAAATTGCAAAAAGTGAAGGGGAGAGTGGGCATCCCTGCCTGGTGCCCCTCAGGAGACAGAAGCTGGAGGATGTCTGGTCATTTGTTCTGATACGAGCTGTTGGGGAATTGTATAATATTCTTATCCAGTTTATAAAAGAGTTTCCGAAACCAAATTTGTGTGAAGTTGCGAATAAAAATTTCCAGTTAACTCTGTCAAATGCTTTTTCTGCATCTAGAGATAATATTATGGTTTCAACATTTTTATTGTATGAGTAGTCTATTAAATTAAGTAATCTACGAGTGTTTGTTGAGGAGTGCCGACCTTTTATGAAACCAGTTTGGTCAGGATGAATTAAGAGGGGGGTCATTTTCTCTAATCTCTTTGAGAGAGCTTTGCAGATTATTTTAAGGTCTACATTTAAAAGAGAAATTGGACGATAGCTTGAGGGAAATAAAGGGTCTTTGCCTGGTTTTAGCAGGAGACTAATGTTGGCAGAGTTCATATTTGGTGGTAGTCTGCCATTTTCCTCGATTTCCTGCAACATGCCGTGGAATACTGGTGCCAGAATTGTCCAGAATTCTTTGTAGAATTCTGCAGGGAAGCCGTCTGGACCTGGAGCCTTATTATTGGGCATACTTATCAGGGCTTCCTGGAATTCACTTGGTGTCAGTGGCGAATCCAGTTCCATTGCTTGACTGTCTAGTAATTTTGGGAGATTTACGTTGTCAAGAAACCGATCAATTTCTTTTTTAGATGGGTTTATTTGTGGTAAGTATAAAGTTTCATAGAAATCCCTAAAAATGTTTATTCTTCCAGGGTCATATATTGTGTTCCCCGATAAATCTTTAGCAGCAAATATAGTTGTTTTTTCTTTATTTATTTTTAACTGGTTAGCTAGATATCGACCTGATTTGTTACTGTGTTCAAAATTCTGCAAGCGAAGTCTTTGTATAAGGAATTGTGTTTTTTTATTAATAGTTTCATTTAATTCTAGTTTTGTTTTGCATATTTTGTTCAATGTTTCCTGATCTTGGTGGGACGCGTAGGCTTCTTCTAGTGATTTGATGGTTTTTTCTAATTCCTGAATGTTTTTGTTTTCTTCTTTCTTTTTGTGTGATGAGAAAGAAATTATTTTACCTCTCATCACAGCTTTTCCTGCTTCCCATAGAACAGAAGCAGATATTCCGGGAGTGTCATTAAAGTCTAAGTATGAAGTCCATTCCTTTTTAAAATATTTAATAAAGTCTTCATCTTTAAGCAGTGATGTATTAAATCTCCAGTTTTTACTTGGCGTAGTATTATTCTTGTGCATTAGTTTTAAAGATACAGGAGCATGATCACTGACAGCTATAGGATGAATCTCAGTGTCTGAAATGTCACTCAGCAGTGAGCTGCTGACCAAAAAATAATCCAGACGAGAGTAAGAGTGATGAACATGCGAGAAAAAAGTATATTCCTTACTGTTGGGGTGAAGGGAGCGCCATGCATCGCGAAGGCCAAAGTCGCTCATATACTGTTTGATTATATTTGTGGATTGCCAATTGCGCTGAGTTCCTGTTGTGTTGAGCCTATCCATTTCTTCATTTAGTCCAAGGTTGAGGTCACCGCCAAGAATGAGTATTTGCATTTCAAGTTATGAAAATGATTCGTCAAACATGTTTGTGGGTTTTACAGTAAAAAATTTAACTTTTTTCTACTCGGATTTTGACATTTTTGTCTGAATTTAGATCAACTGTGCTAATATAGTATACCAAAATGAAAAAATAACTCAAGTTTCAGATATTTAAAGCTGTGCTGAAAGTAACGATACCAAACAAGGCAAGATAAACAGTTTTTAAAGGTGAGATATAGAGGTAAAATCAGAAGTAGTCAAAAACGGCCAATTATACCCTGACCCCAGAAGGTTAAATGCCCAAGTTTTAGATTTAAGGCACAAACTGATAACTGGACATTCTCCTGGTAGAGAGTTCTTCCCTCCAGGTCATGGCGAGCTACTGAAACCGCAAAGGCATGATTTAACACTGGGCACCAGCTGCCTTAACCAGACTCCTCCGTCACTAACCACCTGAACCCAATGCCCCACCCCTCCCCTGCAGCTGAGCTGCAGACAAACCTACGCCACACAGCCCCAGAGCATCAAATTCAAATTCAAATTCAAATTCAAATTTTATTTGTCACACACACACAACCATACACAGTATGACATTGGGGGGTGAAATGCTTGTAGCTGTACAATGCCCGACCATTAAATGACAGAAGAAAAGTTTTACAATATTTACAATTTACAGTTTACTACAGAATTTACAAATTAACTTAGGAATTTACAGTAAAGAATGTGCAAATAGCAGAAGAGATTATAAAGGTTATAAAGATTATAAATTACAGGAATTATAGGATTATAGGAAATGTGTGGTGGTGCGTGTGGTGATTTGATGTGTGTGAGAGTCCAGTCTTATAGTGACGTGTGTGGGAGAGTCCAGTCCTACACCTGGTTCAGGGCCCGAATAGCCTGGGGGAAGAAGCTCCTCCTCATTCTCTCTGTTTTGGCCTTAAGGGAGCGGAAGCGCTTCCCAGACCTCAACAGTGAGAAGAGTCCATTGTTGGGATGGGAGAGGTCCATCATAATCTTCCTAGCTTTGGACTTGCACCGCTTGGTGTAGATGGACAGCAGGTCAGGGAGCTCTGATTGAATGATGCGTTTGGCTGAGCGCACCACTCTTTGCAGATCTCGTTTGTCCTGCTTGGTGCTGTTCCCAAACCAGGTGCAGATGTTTGCCGTCAGGATGCTCTCGATGGTGCAGGAGTAGAAGTTCTTGAGCACCTTCAGTGGCAGATGGAAGTCTCTAAGTCTTCTGAGGAAGAAGAGATGCTGACGAGCTTTCTTAACCAGGGAGTTGATGTGGCAGGACCATGACAGGTCCTGAGTGATGTGGACACCCAGGTATCGGAAACTGTCCGATACCTGGCGTGCCACTGATGATGAGGGGTTTGTAATTCCTCGCCTGCTTTGTAGTGAAGTCCACGATCAGCTCCTTAGTCTTGCTGATGTTTAGGAGGAGGTTATTCTCCTGGCACCAGGTCTCCAGGTTCCTAATCTCCTCCAGGTAGGCCGTCTCGATGTTGTCGGAGATCAGGCCCACAACAGCAGTGTCGTCAGCAAACTTGACAATGGAGGTGGTGTCTGATGTGGCTACACAGTCATAAGTGTACAGTGAGTACAGCAGGGGGCTTAAAACACAGCCCTGAGGCACTCCAGTGCTGAGTGAGATGGAGGGGAAGACTTGTCTTCCCACCCTCACTGTTGGGGAGGGTGGGAAGACCCTCCCCAACAGTGATCACACAGTTGGTATGATGTTCTTTCTATGAAATGATGCGTCACTTTTAAGCCAAATGCAACAAAACTCAAAACGTTTTCTCTTCAGTCCATAAAATATTCTCCCAAATATCTTGTGGAGCATGGAGATGTTTTTTGGCAAATGTGAGATAAGCTTTTGTGTTCTTCTTGGTCAGCAGTGGTTTTGTCCATGAATGCTGTTTTTGCCCCGTCTCCTTTGTATTGTTGAATCGTAAACTCTGACCTTTACAGAGGAAGGCAAGGCCTTCAGTTCTGGGTGTTGTTGGGATTCGCTTGACTTTTTCGGTGAGTCGTCGATGTGCTAATGGAGTAATTTCGGCCACATCTTTTCTAGTTTTCTCAGTTTGTGGATAATGGGTTCCAACATGGTGCACTGGCGCTCCAAAGCTGTAGAAATTGTTTTTTAACCCTGTCCAAACTGATAGATCTCAAGACTTCTCGCCTATTTTTGAATTTCTTTTGGTCATGGCAACGACGTGTTTCTTCTGGACGTCTTTTAGCCTGCTTCCCTTTGTCAAACAGATTGTACTTGAGTGATTTCTTGATCCAGAAGGTCTGGCCTTAATCAGGCCTGGGTCTGGTTGGTGAAATGAAACTCAGTCTTCCCAGAAATATTTGGTTAATCACAGTCAATCTACGATTTTCAGTTTGGATGTTTTTTCGCTCACTAAATGAAATCATCATTTAAAATTGCATATTGAAGTATTCAGGTTATCTCTGCCCAATAATACAAAGTTGTTTTACGCTAGTTTTGTTAGTTTTAGTGAATCAGTGTTTTTGATCAGGTGACATCCTCGGCCGGGCTCTGAAGAACCTGGATGGATTGCTGCAGATGCCGTATGGATGTGGGGAGCAGAACATGGCTCTCCTGGCCCCCAACATCTACATCCTCCACTACCTGAAAGGCACACAGCAGCTCACCGCAGCCATCATGGAAAAAGCTACTAACTTCCTCACCAGTGGCAAGTTTTTATTGTTTCCTCTAAGAAGGAAATCATTTGAATCACTTCAACACACACGGTTCAAGAAACAAGCCGACAGGAGGCAGAACATTAGTCACAGCTTTTGGTCAAATGCGTAATTTTCCTCATCTGTCAGCAAGAGTCATTGAATTTCCTAAATCTCGATGTACACATGCAGATCCATAAACAAATGGAGTCCAATCATCACCATAGCAACAATGTCTCGATCATGGTGTCCCTGTTGTTACAGGATACCAAAGACAGCTCAACTACAAAAGTGCTGACGGTGCTTACACCACATTTGGAACAGGACCAGGAAACACTTGGTGAGAACATCACTGATCAAACATGTCACAAACCAGAGAGGTTACACTGGTTTTTAAATATCCCACCAAACAGAAGACGTTTCTTGAAGTTTGACTACCCATTAATAACATAAACATGTCTACCTCTAATACTTTAAATAATTCTCCATTTAATCCTTTGACTAAGCTAACATTAACAATACCTTTTGGTTAATACTGTGTAATTTAGTAGGTAGGAAGGAGTATTAGAGCCACATAAAAATGTTATTGATCATTATTAGAATAAAGTCAAATTTTAAAGCTTAAAGTTATTTTACTTTAAGAAAAAGTCTAAATACTATTTCAATAATAAAGTCTTAATACTGTTTTGTGAAAAAAGTCAAATTCAAATCTAAGAAAACAGTTGAAATGATTACAGTTGTTGCTTCAAACGATTGCTATACCCTGTATAAAATGCCTTGAGTAGATGTAGTGAAATAAATCAGTGGTCTTGTGATACAGCATAGATCCTCTTTATTCCACGAGCGTGGAACCATCGGTATCCTTGCATCTGTACATTAGCAGCCATTTCCTTTTATACAAATTTAACCACATGCAGCTTTCTGCACCACTTTCTGCTTTTCGGTGTACTTATACTTACTGCCACGCTGTTTTTATTGCTACAAGTGACATCAGTTCCTTCCTTGTTACTAAAACTGAGTCTGAAGTACGATTTCACTAATTCAGAGGGGAAAGCAACCGTGGCAGTTTGTCCTGAAATAACTGTGATATCCACATTTCTGCTTTTGTCTCAAAATACATTTTCAAATTTAACCTTGAAATTTCAAGTTTATTTTCAAAATGATCAGTATTTCTTTCTCTTAATGTGACCTCACAGCCAAACATTTCCATCATTGTAAGACGTGTAAGTGTTGTTTTCTTTTTGTCAGGCTGACTGCGTTTGTGGTAAGAAGTTTTGCCAAAGCTCAGTCTTTCGTCTTTATTGATCCCAGAAAGATCGAAGAGTCTAAGACCTGGCTGCAACATAAACAACAAGAAAATGGCTGTTTTGAAAAGTCTGGGAAACTCTTCCATAACGGAATGAAGGTAACCTGCAGTTCTTCGCTGTTAGACTGTGTAAACAGCCTCCAGTCTGGATTTAACAAATTTTATTAATAATGTCATGCATACATGGAAAACACTGTACTACATACTGTAATAGCTCACATCAGTATATTCTATTATTTTATTTAAGAAATAATTTCCATTCATCTTGTTCCATTCACACCAGCACTGCTTTCTATGTAGCATTCACACATATTTATACTAAATACAAAGTATGCACTAGAGACCAACTTGGGATTAGTATATTGCCCACAAATATTTGGCATGCAGGCTGGAGCAGCTGGGAATCAAACCACCAACCTTCTGATTAGTAGATGACTACTCAAACTGTTTATAAGGTTGGGGAAACCCGAGGTGAAGAAACATCCATCTCACTGGAAATACAATGTCCAGATGAACAAAATCAACTTCCCGTTCATCTCTTTAGCTGGATGTTTGAACATGCATCAAGACATTGATGATACTAAAACCACATGCAGCTGAAAATCATTTTCATGACTTCATATCCCTGAATGTTGGTGCACTGATGATAAAGTGTCTATGATGTCTTCTGTTGACAGGGTGGTGTATCTGATGAAGTGACTCTCAGTGCGTACGTTACTGCTGCCTTCTTGGAAATGAATACATCCCAACATGTGAGTAGAGTCAAAGAATATCAAGGTATTCAACAAAAAAAGGAGTAGAGTTTGAGCTGCTGAGCCATGGAGTTAGGTTTAACCAGCAGTCTAGCACCCTGCTGGTATGTGCTGGATTGTCTCAGCATCTTTACACAGCCTGCACCTGGGGTCTTGCCTGGTGTGATAGACCCCAGCCTCTATGGATCTTGTACTCAGAGCTTGTTGCTGTGCTGCTATGATTAGTACCTCTGTGCTGTCTTTCAGTCCAGCTTTTTTCAGCCACTGGTAGGATTTCTGGGTATCATCTACTTCCTCTATCTGCCGGTGGTAACATACTGTGCAGGGGCCTGTCCTTCCATGATGGTTCCTCGCCTTCCTCCTCTTTCTTGGGTTTCTGCTGCCTGAGGTATTCACTGAGCACTCCGTCAGTTGGGGCCATCTTCCTCGTACTCGTGGATATTCGTTGTTTCATCTTGGAATGTGGTGCTGACACTCACCAGTCCCTGGCCTCCTTCCTGCCATTTAGCATGCGGGACTTGGGGTGAAACCCTCCATGCATGGTTAGGAACTTTCTTGTCTTGATGTCAGTGTCTATCTCCTCCTTTTGCCAGCTTATTATTCCAGCAGGGTACCTGATGACGGGCAGGGCATAGGTTTTGATAGGCCGGATCCTGTTCTAACATTCAGCGGACTCCTCAGGATTTGCCTGACCCTCTGCAGGTACTTGGTGGTAGCAGCTTTCCCAGCAGCCTCTTTGTGGTTTCCATTTTCCTGTTGGATCTCCAAGTAGTTGTAGCTGTCCTCTATGTCTGCAATGTTGCCTTAGTTAGATTCCCTAAGTTCCGCCTACGTTTCCTCTCTTTGTTGTCATCCGACTACATTTCTCCAGTCCGAACGATATTCCAATGCCGTTGCTGTATATCCTGGTGGTGTGGATCAGTGAATCGATGTCTCGTTCACTCTTGGCATACAGCTTGATGTCATCCACATATCCACGTATCCACGTATGATGTCATACAGGAGATGGCTGACAGCTGCTTCATCCCGTAGTCAGTATCCGTAGGGACAGAGCATCTCCTTGATAGATGATGATTGTGCTATGGGCTTGAAGTTGGCCTCTAGTGTTGTATGCCACATTCCCATTGAGTTCTTGATGAAGGTTCTTAAAGTCCTGTTGATCTTGTACAGGTCTAGGCATTCCAAGATACAGCTGTGGGGCATTAAGTCATAGACCCTCTTGTAATCAATCCAGGCAGTCTCGGCTGATTGTTACAAGTAGCTGGTGTTTTGCACCTCTGGTATTCTTGCCAATGAGTGGGGCACAGGAACATGTGTCTGTTCATCTTAGCCACTATGATGCCTGACAGGAGCTTCCATGTGGTACTGAGGCAGGTTATTGGTCAGTAGTTGGATTGGACCGATGGGACCGATCCCTTCAGGACTGTCCGCCCTACAGTTAGCCATTCTGGGTGTCTCTCGTCAACTAACAGCTGGTTCATTTGTGCTGCCAGACACTCATGGAGTGCAGTCAGCTTCTTCCACCAGTAGATGTGAGCCATACTAGTGTATGGCAAGGTGCTGGCCAAGGCTGTTAGTCGTTGTTTGGCAGTTTCCATGGACAGCTTGCTAAACTTCTTCTTGGGCACCGTCTTTGTCACACCTTTCTGCAGCTCCGAAAGTTGGTTAACCTCCCTCTTTGATCTTAGCCTCTAGTCTCCTTCTCCTTGTGGCTGTTCAACCTGTTGCCAAGCATCTTTCTGATCACTGCTGCTGTACTGTAGATCAGCTTGTTAGTTTCGATAATCGTGGCTGTATGTATCGCATTTACATCATCTAGCAGATCTTCACATCTTGGTAACCAGCTACGGGGATTCCAGTTTTCTTCAAGTTTTGCCATGATCCTATCTTTCAGGTCACTTCCTCTTGCACTATAGCACTTGGGGCTTGGTACAAATCTCGGGTGGCGGTGATGACATCTCCCCCCCTGGCCTGGCGTCCTGGCTCCCCCTTGCCGTAGCATTTGTGTTGCACTTCGACAATCTCTAGCTGTGAGAGCAATACCCTTCTTTCGAATGTTGGAACACTGAGCTATTAGTTGTTTCGCTGTCAGTGTGGGTGCTGGGAATTCCATAGGTCCCTCATCCTATTCATGTAACCCCTTCTGCCAGGGTTACTTGTATAGTAGCATTCCAACAACGCCTTATTTTCATCTCTTGCCCACCAATGCCTTCTTGTTCCAGTAGTTGATCCGGGCGACGTCTGAGCTGGTATGCATATATAAATACATACACAAAAGTGTATAAACCAACAATATAATATACAATCTAATATATATATTACATATACCCCAAAAAGTTGATTCTGTTCATCTGGATGTTTTCAGTGGGAGAAACGTTTCGTCACTCATCCAGGTGACGTCTTCAGTCTCAGCTGACTGCAGGTTTCAATCTTATAAACAGTACATTTGCATAATGACTGAAACCAGCCCACTGAAGGAACCAGTGGCTGGGAGGTCAGTTCCTTAATCATAATTATGCAAATTCTCATGACCATTGATCAACAACCACTGACCAAAACCCACTGATCAAAGACCACTGATCAATGGCCATCAGTACCATTCACAGAGAGTTGGGGAATAGCTGCAATCACAGCATTGTAAGATAGCAAAAGATGTACCCTTAGGCCCCTCCTCGATTCAGAGATGGTCTTTCCTTTTTCACGTAAATGGCCTCCTTGACCCTACACTCAAACCAGCATCATTGAAAGAGTGTCCACTGGCCTACAGGTGTGAATAGACTGCAGAGTCCTGGCCTGACGAGGTTGCTCCTCTGTGTTGTGCTATCCTCTTAGCCAGAGGTTGTTCGATTTCCCCGATGTATAGATCCTGGCAATCCTCCTGGAACTTAACACCGTACACTATGTTACTCTGTTTGTGTCGGGGTGGACCAATTTTTGGCGCAGCGTGTTTTGGGGTTTAAAAGCCACAGAGACACAGTGTTTAGAAAAAAATGTGCCTCAGCTGCTCCGATACTTCTGACACATACGGGATCACTACAGGTTTTCACTTAGGCAGCAGTTGTCCTTCTCTCCTGGATCGGCTGGAGCTTAGGTTTACGGTACACATCAGCTTTTAAATGTCCTCCATTACTGATGGAAATCTCACAGTCTAAGAAGACTAACCTGACACTTTTCATATCCTCCCTGGTGAATTTGATGTGTCGTTCCACCGAGTTAATGTGATCTGTGAATTGTGGAACGTCCTGAGAATTGATTTTCACCCAGGTGTCATCCACATACCTGAACTCTCACCAGCAAGGACTGGTATCACCACCCAACCTGTACAGTGTTTTTTCAATATGTTCTTTATATTGTAAATACTACTAGCAGATTGCTCCAGTCTTTGCTTGATCTGTACTTTCCTCTAATTGCTGTGTTTTCTATTATCACATTGATGTTTTGAGTGACTGAATCAGGAACTCTGCCTCCTATTCTTCTCACACTGGGTTTAATGAAAGAAGGTTTCTGTTTGTCCATTAAAGTTCTTTGTTGTGATCTTTTAAAGGATCCTGTGATGATCCAGAGCCTGGCTTGTCTCAAGGAGTCTCTCAGTGACCTGAGCAACACCTACACTACAGCTCTGCTGGCCTATGTGTTCACTCTGGCAGGAGACGTGGAGACCCGTGCTCACCTTCTGCAGCACTTAGACACAGTTGCAGTGAGGGAAGGTGAGTCATCCTTTAGCAGGACATCATTCAGGCTTTATTAGCATCACTGTGACTGTTATTGTGTTTGTAGGAGGTTTCCTCTACTGGTCTCAGACAGCAGCAGAAACATCAGCCTCCCTGTCAGTGGAGATCAGTTCTTATGTGCTGTTGGCCAAACTCAGCGCCTCCCCGACTGCTGAGGATCTGGGATATGCCTCTGGTATTATCAGGTGGCTGACTGGGCAGCAGAACTATTACGGAGGCTTCTCCTCCACTCAGGTACGACACCACCCGAACAGTATGAAGCTCATCTTTGAGTACAGTCTTAGACAAAACCAGGGACAGAAGAAATAATACTGAAGCTTTCAGTTTTCTATCAGATATGTAAAACAGATTTGTTTTAGCCAGGCAGAGAAGTTTTTATTCTTTAGTTAGAACATGACAAGTTTTGTCTAAAAATTCATTGTTTTTACAGAATAGCAATGTTACCTCAGACTTCTGTACACCAACTACACGTAACAGCCTGTAAATAACAGATCACCTGCGAGTTTATACCTGTAATTTCTATACTTTGATAATTCTCAGTTAAAGATAATTTAACCTGTTTAACGTTTATTTAACCAGGAAGTGAACTTTGGAAAACTTGAGATTAAGGATCTCTTTTGTGAGAGGGTCTCAAAGTGACACAGGCTGTTTTAACTTAATGTCTATTCCACTTAAGCCCATGAAATATGGAGACACATGCTGTGTGTGTTAACCACAATGAATCCATCCTGTAGGACACGGTGGTGGCTCTTCAGGCTCTGGCTCTCTACTCCACTCTGGTGTTCAGTGCTGAAGGTTGGAGCACAGTGACAGTTCAGGCTCCCAGCAGTCAGCTGACGTTTGATGTAAATCAGGGCAACAAACTGCTCTACCAGGAGGAGGCGCTGCAGGACGTGTCAGGAAAATACAGGCTGGAGGTGAAGGGCACTGCATGTGCTTCAGTGCAGGTCAGTGACAGCATCACGTGAGAAGCTCCTGGTTGATGTCAGAGAAAGGGTTTCTTCTTTTTCTTTTTCCTTATACAACTTCAGAGAGCATTAGCATTGTCACATGTAATAAAGCTCATCTTGCACATGTATTGTCATACACAATAAAGACATTAGACCTGGCAGTAATAACTGTAGAGAGTACAATGCTATTTTAAACTAAATTGGAGAACTGAGCAAAAACAAATGAACTTTCTGTCTGTATCAGAATCAGGGAAACTATTAATCCCAGAGGGAAACTGAGTTGTCATAGCAGCAAATATACAACAAACATCAAGCACTCGTATAAAATGAGTGTAGATATAACAGAGATACTCATATTAAGATGAATATAGACATATAGGTATGACTATAAAAGTATGTGTGCTAATATGTGTCATGGTGTAGAACAGTGACAGCAGGGTGCATTGAGGTGTGATTAGTTCTGTTCCACACGTGACCCAAGTGTGTTTCCCAGATTTCTGCCACCTACAACATCCCAACACCTGCTGATGTCACCACTCTCAGTGTGAAAGTCCATCTAGAGGTCAACACCAGTGAATCTGCTAGACCCAAATTCACTGTGCAAATACAATCACTGTAAGTATGTGACAGGTGAGAGGAGCGCTCTTTACCCGTGTGGAGGAACTGCTGGTAGATGAAAAGCAAGTGTGCACACAGGTCAGTATAATCACACTGTTCAAACACAGGTACAGTGGAAAGGAGGAAACTACAAACATGGTGATCCTGGACATCAAAATGCTCTCTGGATTTTCCCCAGACCCCGAGTCTTTGAAGAGTGTGAGTAATTAGACAGATTCTACCAACGAGTGCATCTCATGTGATAATTGTGAGGATAATAATAAAATGATGTCATCTCCTCACAGCTCAAACGTGGCCTCCTGGTGAGTCGTGTTGAGCAAAAGGAGGATCACGTTCTGGTGTACTTAGAGCAGGTAAGTGAAAGTCACCGTGGGGACACCAGATGATGATCTTTGGTACAAACTGTGTCTGCGATTGTTTCTGTCTCGTCCAGTTATCAAAGGACACAGCCATCAACCACAGCTTAGAGATCATCCAGGAGCTCCCAGTGGCCAACCTGAAGCCAGCCGTGGTCAAGATCTATGACTACTACCAACCAGGTCCAAGTCTAACTAAGCTTTACTCCAACAGCACACTGACACACTTCAGAGGATCCATCAGACTGAACAGTTCATACAAGCTGATGTTTCCATCAGTGACTCAGAGAAATGACACGTTCATGTTTTTCTACCATGTTTCTGTCAGGTGACCAGGCTGAGACCCAATACATGTTTGTCTCGTGAGCTGCAGGTACGAAGCTGTAACAACACACACCTTTCACACACGTTCATGTTCACAGCATCAATGCAAAGAACTTTGAGCTTTTACTAACTTGTATTCTTCGTCTCACAGTTTGAAGAAGCTGTGGCTGGTCCTGAGGTTTAAACCTGCATTTGAATAAAGATACTTTTTCTGCTCACATGTGTGTAAGCGTGTGTGTTAACAGCTCCAGTATTATTAGTGCTTCTTTAATAACAGGCTTCATTATTAATAATCGGCAGAATGGAAAATATAGTGCTGTGAATGCACCGCTGAGACTGGCCTCATGCCACATTTCTGTCTTTGTGCAGGTTTAGACAAAAACAAAAAGGTGCAAGTGGGCAACAAGTGGGCAACAAGTGGGCAACAAGTGGGCAACAAGTGGGCAACAAGTGCGCAACAAGTGGGCAACAAGTGGGCAACAAGTGGGCAACAAGTGGGCAAAACATTAAAAAAGCTAAACGTGCTCGTGGGAGACATTCAGTGACAGCTGGCAAGTGACGTCCACGGAAATACAGACAGAAACATGTGTGTGTGTGTGTGTGTGTGTGTGTGTCCGTGTGTGTGTGTGTCCGTGTGTGTCCGTGTGTGTACGTGTGTGTGTGTGTCCGTGTGTGTGTGTGTGTGTGTGTGTGTATGTGTGTGTGTGTGTGTCCGTGCGTGTGCGTGCGTGTGCGTGTGTGTGTGTGTCTGTGTGTGTGCGTGTGTGTGTGTGTCTGTGTGTGTGTGCGTGTGTGTGTGTGTCCGTGTGTGTCCGTGTGTGTCCGTGTGTGTACGTGTGTGTGTGTCCGTGTGTGTCCGTGTGTGTGTGTCCGTGTGTGTGTGTGTGTGTGTGTGTCTGTGTGTGTCCGTGTGTGTGTGTGTGTATGTGTGTGTGCGTGTGTGTGTGTGTGTGTGTGTCCGTGTGTGTCCGTGTGTGTGCGTGTGTGTGTGTGTGTACTTGTGTGTACTTGTGTGTGTGTGTGTGTATGTGTGTGTGTGCGTGTGTGTGTGTGTGTGTGTCCGTGTGTGTCCATGTGTGTGCGTGTGTGTGTGTGTGTACTTGTGTGTATGTGTGTGTGTGTAATCCAACAAACCCTAACCCCGGTGCAGGTGCAAGGTGTTGCATTCTGAAGAGAAATTTATTTTGAGCAAAGAAAAGCTAAATTTGAGTGAACAAAATTCATTCCTGCGTGCAAAAACTGTATTTCAGTGTTTGCTATTATCCACACACACACACACACACACACACACACACACACACACACACACACACACAATCATGAAACTGATCAATGATCAGCTGATCGACTCTCTTGTTTATTTATCGCCCACTTTGTGCCAGAAAGAGGAAACCAGCGGATGTCGCGCTAAACAACAGCAGCACGTTTAAGCTTGATCAGCTGTTGTTAGAATTTATTTAATATTAATTTCTAGTATCAGCTGATGTTTGCTGGAGCCACAGCTGTAAAAGCTCCTGGTCATGATGTTGGTTTGGTTATCTGGTGAGAGGGAAACATGAAGATGAAACCAGGAGATGTCCTTACTGAATCATCAGAGCTGAACAGGTGATGGAGAAACAGGTTTACCTTTTAGGTGACATGAATGAGTTGAAGTTATAAACTGTTTCTGAGAGACAAATAACACCAGGATGCTTTTCTAAGCAGCTGACAGCTGGTAACTGTGCAGGGGTGGATCTAGGAAATTTTTGCCAGGGGGCAGGTAGGGCATTAACGGGGAGAGGGGGGCACAAAGAAATACTTTCTTATTCTCATTTAAAATGTCTCACTTTTATTAAATAATTATCTGAATCTTACAACAAACAATTGATAGATTGATGCATATATACCATCAGAACAGTGAACATCACTGTCACAACAGCGTTTGTTTTCATTCAAAGGCTTTATGATTTTTCCTATAATGGTGGGCCGGTCTCTAGTCAAAATGTCCGGGACGATTTTGATGCAGTGAATTAATCTGAGAAGGTGCATTGAAAAATAAATGGCCGCGCCAGCGGTGCACATCGCAAATTAGCTTGCGTAGACCCTTTAGTTGTGCCGCTTCATAATGATGACATCTTAGATAACAACCCCCAAAAAATATATCAGCCACCTACCGGCGAGAGGGACATTGTTATCTTTTCACATTTCAACACTTCAAATGCTCAGCACAGCATCAGCACCGCGGAAATACACGGATACATCCGTAGACTCGAGACAGAATTCACAACGCGTTTTCAGGACTTTCAGGTGTTTGGACCAATGTTTTATTTTCTGATCAAACCAGGAAGCTTTAATGAGAATCACTACCATCATTACCTGACAAGGTTAACTGTCTTAACTGCCTGAACCACTTGGCCTGTCGGTACCTATCAGCTGCCTCTGAAGTTTCACAGGTTAACAAAAACCGACAGGACTCCTTTTTCAGTACCAAGCCGGAGGAGTACTCCAGTGTCCACCATTTGATTTGGAGGTTACCAAAACGAAAGCCATCAATGACCTTGTAGCCGGGGCCAACCCGTTCTCACTCCCAAAGCGTAACATTTTACGCTAGGTGACAAATCGTCACCATATTACGTTTTCGGCTACCCACCACGTTCCTAAATGACGACCTCGGAAAAAGAGGAAATATGAGAACCGTCTGGACTGAACCTACACATGTTCGCTCTTTTTCTTCAAATCGCTTAGAAACACGCTATTTAACATCATTAAAGTCCTGGTTACGGTCTGGAATAAGGTTATGGTTAGGGCTAGGGATAAGGTTAGGTTTAGGGCTGGAATACAGGGCTGGAACGTCTATTACCGCGGGAGCGTCATTGCACTGGATTCCAGCCATAACCCACCGCGTACCATAAGAACGCTGAGGGTCTCCTTTCGCGTTCCTCAGGAACGCCGCGGGACGTGACAAAACGTCGACATGTTACGCCTCGGGAGTGAGAACGCTCTGCCGGGGCTCAGCGAAACAGCTTCAGCAATGGAGGTGCTGTACATGGTCCATTCAAACTCAGAATCAGAATACACTGTAAAAAAATATTCCGTAGAAAAACAGAAAATGTCCTGGTAATTTTCTGCCAGTACATTTTCTGTTTTTTTACGGAGGTTTGACGGACCTTTCTGTAAATGATAAAACGGAAAATTCTGTAGATTTACAGTATACTCTCTGTACTATTTACGGACATTTCCTTCAGCTATAAAACAGAAGATTCCGTTTATTCACAGTATATTTTCTGTATCATTAACTGATATTTTCCGTTAATAGAAAAATTGAAATTTCTGTTTATATTACTATTTCCAAGCACTTCTTTTCACTGTAACTCATTAAATATAGTTCTTTATATCCTTAAACGTACATTTCTATGCAATTACAACCTAGTACACCATGTACTCAAAAATTCATAAATTAAAACTTAAATTAATTTGTGCTTCGTACACAACAACATTGGTACAGTTAATGTTAAATATTCTTTTATTCTCCTTAACTCAAACACTATACTAAAATATAATGACAGCATCCATCTTGTCATAAAACTACTAAACAGCTGATACATGAACAAAATAACTCACAAGCTTTCAAATTTGAGCATTTTTATTTCCTTGAAATCAGGTTGCCCTCATGTAAATGTGTTTATTTACATTCATTCAAGTGGCTACCAAGTGTTTTCTTCAAACAGGACACCTGACAAACAAAAAATGTCATATTTAATGACATGTTCACATTTAATAATATCCAGAGTACCTTTTAGTTAGAATCACTGCCTTGTGGTAGTTTTGCCTCAGCCAAATGGTTAAGGTGTGGTTTACATCCATCTCTGTCCACTTATGATACAGTATACACATGTAGTCAGTTATAGCCAAACACCTTTGATTACTGAATTACATTCACTTCATTAATGAAGTGAATGTAATTCACATTTGTGTGAACATTTGTCTGAGATTACTCTTTGGGCTCTTTACCTTACAATATAACATACTTGAGTCAAAATTTGTTGACTGTTTAAGTGGTGCCACATGAATACAACTGAACAGATCTAAAGAAGATGTTCCTGAACTTTGGGTTTATTCAAACAGGACTGATGGATAACCACAGGACTTTTCCCCATATGATAACTACAACACATAATAAATTAAGACAGATTACTGTCCCAAACTTAAAGATAAAAGTGTATTTACGGGACTTGTTTTGTCAGTGAGGAGCAAAGTATAATTAGAAGTGCTTGTTCTGATGAAAAGTTAAACTGTAAACAGCAGCATAGTGAATAAGGATCTGTGTCCACGAATCCTCAGCAGTGACAACACTTAAACATCATAGTTCAAAATCCTTAATGCACACCTTTTTCTCCACGGTGTTCAAATTCTCTAAGCTGGTTAAGTAGAGGAAAAAGTCTGACATATTTCATGACCATTAAATGTTAGACAAGGCTCTGAAAACGAGGTTACAGTTACAAACAAAAACCTCTGCTTGTGCGCACAGACCCTAAATCACAACAAATAAGACAATAGTAAGACAAATTACTACAAAGTCTTGTTACCGCTCTTCATATAACAGTGTGACAAAGTCCTGAATGCAGCCTGCATGTTAGTACATCAAGGTCCATCTGAGCTTTAAGTAAAATACACTCAGCTTTTCCTTGGATTTTAAGAGTTGCTCAGTTCATACAGGAACTGCAGCAGTCGGAGTTAACGTGTCGCTGTGTTGCTCCTCCGTGTCAGCCATTGAGACTAGTCGCAATTTATTCTGAGAAAAAAAAGAGAAACAACAAGTCATTTTTAAAAAGTTTGTATTTTTATAATTTTTTTTAACCTAGAGCATAAACAACATAAACAAAAAAAGGATTAGGGCTGTGCGATATGACGATATATATCAGATTACGATATAAAAATGTCTATCGTTTCATATTATACACTATTCTTTGTTTTGTGGTGTTGCAAAATAAACTGTTTACGGCAATATTTTTTTCATGGTTTTGATGGTCACTGTAGTTGCTATATTATTTCTTAAAGTTCTCTCCTTCTCTTATACTTAAAATAACCACACTATGGACGGACAAGTGACTGTTTTTACGCATACTTTCATTACCAACAATGAGGATAAAACCATCGTGTGGCTCCGCCGTCTGCTTGTTTATTTTCCACATAAACCTTTCACAATAAAGCTCAAGTTTCTGTTGAGACTTTTCAAACTAAACTGAAATGATATACATTATTCTCAAACATAAAATTTCAGAATATGCATCAAACAAATGACCTCAAATAAAAACATCAAGTAACTATAAATGGTGCTTACAGTCACCACGCAGACGAAGGCACAGAGAATACCAGCATGGCCAGCAAGGATGAGGCAGAACCAGAAGGACCAGTCAAAAGAAATCGAGGACCTTATTGTTAAATGAGGGGCTACCTCTGTAGCATGGACATGGTTTGGTTATGAAAAGTCTGACACGCCCCAGAAAACTGTACTATGCAAATTATGCCACAAACTGGTCCCCACCACCACTCGAACACGACAAACCTCTTTAACCACCTACACAAGAATCACATGAAAGAGTTTCGAGAGAGTTTACGAATGAAAAGCAAAAAAGAGTCGTCAGGTGCTCAAAATAATCCTTAGACTCAAACGTTAGAACAGGCTTTTCCTTGCAGCACGCCGTCTAATAAATACTCAGAAAGAAAATGGCGGCCATTTAAACTCATGTCTAAAAATGTATAGTTTCATGCATCGGTCAAAACACTCGACTCCAGGTACACGACGCCCAACTGAAAACATTTCACATAAGTCGAGTTGCCCGAGAATCACAGAATTTACAGAAAATGCACTATTTTGTGATATATATCGTTATCAGGAGAGATACGTCTTATATTGGGATATGAGATTTTGGTCATATCACGCAGCCCTACAAAGGATTATAATTCACGTAGAGTTGCATACACATAACACCATTCTGTTGCAACAAAAGCAGTTTATAATTAAAGTAACATACATACCTTGAAAAACTAAATCAACCACAACATTAAACTCACCTTGTGTTTGTAGAGAAGGTGATCAGGGTTTTTCTTCATTTCCTGAGACCAGCTGCTCTGGATCATCACCAGCTTGTATCTTCATCTTTTTTTTCACTCGGGGAAGTCTTTCCTTTTCTTGGCCATTGCTCTGCACTGGAAAACCAAAGTGTGTGATCAAAGGTGAAATAAGGGATATTTTTCCACTGCAGGACTTAAAGTGCTTCAAGTAGCGATAGCTGTTGATCCATTTCTCAAATAATCTGTAAGGATCTGGATTTTTAAGAAAGATACAAATATCTCTGCTTATATTTGGCTAAAAGCTTGATATAGACAAGGCATATAGAGCCCCTGCACACCAGCACTGCACTTACTATTTCAATCAAGAAATAGTTATTATTGATTTATTATTGAATTTTTTTAGTAATAATTTTTAGTATTTAATCACATTAGCACAGTGGGGTGACAAAAATATTCCACATACAAGAAATACTGCTCAGCATTTCATAAATTACATTTTCAACAAATGTTGGAGTAAAAACACAGTTACAGGGAAAATGTGTCTGTCTGTAAATATTAACTAAACATTTCTATGTGCTACAAAATAGACATACTGTAATTGTAAATGTGCTGAGGTGAAACTATACTTTCAATAATTTTACCACTACAGTCTGTTAACCACCGAAATAATCTATGCTGGTCAGCTAGCTAAAAGTCTTTACTTTAGCAGCCCAAATCAGAGGCTAACATTAGCATTTGCTAGCGTCAGCCAGGAAGGTCTGAGGCTTAAACTAGGGTTAGTGTAACTTTGCCTGAAACCCTTTAAAGTGTACAGTAGAGCCAACTGTAAAACACAGGTATTGATACAGTACTTATTAGAGTCCTAGAATAATTTCTAGAACCATGAAGTTCTCACTTTCCCAGTTATCCACATCGCTGACTTTCGCTAATTAGCTAGTTAGCAGTCACAGCTGTGTAATACCCAGAGAGACACAGACAGCTAACTATAATATTTATGAAAACTGGTTCAGCCACTGAAGGGCAAAACTGGTGGTATCACAGTAAAAATTATTTTAACATTAACTAAAATAAAGCTTAAGTCATGTTAAACCTAAATAACAATTATTTTAAAAAATGAGTCAGCAAAATATTCCTGACTTGTCTGGAGACAGCCGAAACCAGTTAACAAATAAATTAACAATTCTTTCTAAATAAAAACACGGAGTCTTTTGAAAAACATTATTTTAATAAAACGAAACATGAGTTTTAATACTTACCACAGAAATGTGAAGGCAGTTTCTCCAACTTCAGAATCCAAAATCCAGATGAAGCCTGAAAGAAGCCTAATGGCTGCTCTTGCGCTTACTTTTCCCTCCTTTTCAGGTTCTTTTTCCCACAATGCATTGCAGTAGTTGAGAAATACAGAAAAATACCTGTAAATGACTAATACGGAAAATTCCTTCACGTTTATACAGTAGATTGTACTGTATTTTTACGGATTTTTTTTACAGTGTACTTTATTACAGTTTTTTCTGAATGCTTAAACCCTAACTGTGATTCCTGTAGCACAATCTCTAAAACTATTCAGACTTATAGCAAAACCACTCACTGAGTTTGCAAAACTAAAAGCACAAAAACTGCTTTGCACTCAGTTTGCAATTTTGTAACACACACTTTGCAAAACTGTAGGCACAATTCACTGCACAACACTCAATTACCAAATTTCCAACACACTCCTAGCAAAAGTATACACATGTATGGCTATCATTAACTCTAATTTGCCAACTGTCTGGCACACTTTCACATGTGAAAACTTTTTTAGATAATTAGTTCACTTTGCAATCAGCCTAAGCACTATAATACAGGTAAGCTGTGTGTGCGGAGTACAATGGAGGGAGCAGAAAGAGTGAGAAGTAGAGGAGGCCGAGGAAGAGGACGTGGAGGTGAAGAAGTAGGATGAAGAGGACGACAAGGACAAGGAGGAGCAAGAGGAAGACGAGGAGGGGGGAGAGGAAGGGTAGGAAGAGTAAGAAATAGAATTGCTGATGACATCAGAGCTACAATAGTGGACCATGTCATCAACCGTGGAATGACCCTGAGGGAAGCTGGCCAACGGGTCCAGCCTAAACTGAGCCGCTACACTGTAGCAAGCACCATAAGGACATCTTGAAATGAGAATCGGTGAGTACAGTCACTTCGCACAAAGATTTGTAGCACTGCCATATGCCAATGAGAAACACACCAATACCATTGATGTAAAAATACTGAAATTGTTACTTTACAGAATTGCTAGATGACCAGATGCTGGGGCAGAGGAAGCATGTTCACTGCAGACCAAGTAACCCATATAGTCATTATGGCGATTGCAAATAATCCTATACTTGGAAATAAACACTTGTGTTTGTTTTGATGTGTTTGAATAAACAGCAGTACTTGAAGTTTGGATCCCTCTATGCTTATGGATCTATGACAGAAGTATGAGCTCAAACTGACATAGCCTACCTTGTGCACAGAGAAAGCAAAAGCCAGATGTGTTTTGTATTCATACCATCAGTGTGCAGTTGGCGCATTGTGTGCTTAGTAGATGATGGCTTGTGTGTACTGTTTGATACGGAAACACCATTTTTACAAAGGTGTGAAGAGTCTTTTGTTTCGTACAGAATAGCAACGGTTTTTAACTTTTTTGTTTTCACATTGTCACGGATCCGGTTCCAGGGACTCGGGGTCCGTGAAGAGTGTGGACCATTATTGTTATTGTTATTGTTATTATTATTGTTGTATTGGAGGTATGTTTGCTGCACTGTGCTCTTGTGTTCCATGCTGGTGTGTGTACGTGTGTGTGTGGCTGGAGGATGAAGGACAGCCACCTGCAGGCCTGATGGGTGTGGCCCTGCCAGCTGCTGGTCACGCCTAGGTTCCCACACACCTGCTTCTGATCAGGCTCGTCGGGGGAGCTACTTAACAGAGCGAGGGAGCTTCCTCCGGCGCAGGATCGTTGAGTTAGACTCCATGTCAGTGTTTATAGTGCTGTTCAGTGTATGCCTGCTGGAGTTGGTGCCATAACAGCTGCGTCTGTCGTTTTTCCTCAGGAAAGCGGAACACGGGACTGCAGGATGCACGGGGTGTGCGTAGGCACAGGAGCAGAGAGCACGGAATACCAGCACTTGGGACAAGACACAACACAGGAGTTGAGGGAGCACTCTGGAGACTTATTGCATGGTGTACATTTGCCCCCACTGTAAATAAATGCACTGTTCATTGCACTAAGTCCAGCGTTTGGGTCCAACATCCCCCACGGTCTGCCACCCAGACCGTGACACACATGGTTTATATGGGACTTCCAACAAAGCTTATCAATTATCTCTCTAGAAATGTTTTTTCGTACACGTTTTCAATTTCAATTCCATTAACCCTGATTTTAGATACATTTTTCATTTGTCTGGTGCCAAAAATAATACATATTATTTCATTTATATTTAACAATAACTTATTTATATGAAACCATTTTTTAGTATATTCTCCACTGTTCTTTTCCACTGTAGTCAGAAGCTGTTCCAGGTTATTACCTGAGCAATACAGAGTGGTATCATCAGCAAACCGAACACATTTTAACAGTTTGGAAATATTACATATATCATTTATAGTTCATTATGGACAAACTGTGGTTTGCACAGAGGTCCCTCAGTCACACCCCTCCAGCTCTCACTGTTGTTGCACACATGAGTGTTTAAGTCTCCCAGTAATAGCGTCACTAGATGGAGCACCCTTAAGCACCCAGAGGATATGTTGAGCAAAGCTGGAGAAGCTTCAGCTTAAGAGATCATTGTTGGCATTGCTGTGATTCTTTATGTGATTCACTGACTTGGTGAGTAAAGTGTTACTCTTATTCAAACTGGTTTTGTGCCTTCTCTCAGATTAGCACCAGGTTTATAAACTTGCTAGCTAGCTAGTGTTAGACTGGTGTTGCCTCTCGGCTCATGGTGCTTAAATTAACCCACAGCTTAAAAAACCTTATATAAAATCTCTCAGTGAAATTTTCTGTTGATTGTTTGAAATAGAAAAGTGAGCAGCTACTAGATAAGAGCCGAGACGAAACTTTTTCTGAAGGTGCAGCCGTTAGGGGTGGAGCTTGTTTTAATCCACTTTTATAACATGGACTGTACATTCTTAACCTCTGTATTTATTTTAATTTTTTATGGTTGTTTTTGGACATCTGTGACATCTATTAATGTTAAATCTAGTCTTTCTTTAGCGACATAAGCAAACTGTTTTTACATTTAATGAACATTTCTGTTTTATCCATCCATCTTCTTCTGGTTATCCAGGGCTGGGTCATGGGGAAAGCAGCCTAGGCCTCCCTCTCCTCAGCCACCTCCTCTAGCTTGTCCGGAGGAACACCAAGGCATTCCCAAGCCAGCCAGCTGAGAGATGTAATCTCTCCAGCGTGTCCTGGGTCTGCTCCTGGCTCTACTCTGAGCCCCTCCCGTATGGCCGAACGTCTCACCCTATGTAATGATGACATTTCAATTATGTGTTTTAAAAAGAGACCACCTATTTCTTTGAGGCTCTGAATCAGCACTCCACACATCACATCAAACTCTTACAAGTCTAGAAGAGCAGCTGTTGGACAGAAAGACATCAGCTGAGTGGGAAGTATTTTGGTTAGTTTACTTCCCACAATATGTTAGTAGCTGTCACATTTATATTAATCAGGCTGAACTTTAATCATACTTTAGATCAAACTGCTTTACTTGCTGCTTCCTTTGTGCTTTGGTTTCCTGTCTTCTGTTATTAGACCTGAGATGTGACTGCTCTGTGCTGTTGCTGATGACTCCAGTTAATCCTACAAGACATGCTGTGTAAGTAAATACAACGACAGTTTGGTCTGCATTCATTCAAAGATCATATCCCACAGACTTAGTTTAGAGGGTCCACACTGTCTGCACTGTATATAGTGAAGTCTGCAACTTTTTGAAGGGTGAAATTTGTTTTGTGCCCAAATTATTCTGCAGATCATCAGAATGAAAGTTATTGGCCATGTTTGCAGAGCCCTTTTAAAAATATGCTTTCCTGACATTATTGTGTATCGGCTGGCTATCCAGACTGACAAGTGGGACAGTGAATGTCACCTCTCCAGTGGGGAGGGAGCCTGAGATTGAGAGTGTAAACTGAGGTCTGTTCTATAGGAAATTCAGAAAAAAATGTTTTAAGAAAGCAAATAAGTTGGTGTTCTGAAATATATGATTGTTTGCTTGCAGGACACCAGGAGAGAGGAGTCGTTCATCACAGAAGGTGTGGTCAGTGAAGATGGTCACCGGCAGGTCGAAGGTCATTGCATCTCCAGCCCACATCCACTGCCACTGTACTGAAGGGACGTTAAGACTTTCTTCTGCACTTACACTCTAAAAACTAAAACTGAGATTACTTTAAATTTTTGAAGCAACACTTTTAAACTAAAGCTTAAACATATTAAGTTGAAATGAATAATTGTAGTCGTTACACGAACATAAAAAAATGGAGTAAATAACACTGACATGCTTGGTCATGTAACTGAAATATAGATGGTCAGTTAATCCAAAATGTTGTTCCATTTACTTAATATTGTAAACTTAACATAATCAAAATTGTAATTAATATTAAATATGATAAATGACCTGTATTTGTACAGCACTTTTCCTAGTCCCTCTGGACCCCAAAGCGCTTTACACTACATTCAGTCATCCACCCATTCACACAGTCACACAGTGGTGATGGCAGCTACATTGCAGCCACAGCTGCCCTGGGGTGCATTGACAGAGTAGGCCTGTTGGTGACCGAGACTGTCGGAGCTGGGGCTCGAACCTGCAACCTTCCGATTACAAGAAGAACTGCCAACTCTTGAGCCACGATCGCCGCCTAACATTCATATTTGAATGGTAGTCTAAGTCTACAAAACCAAACAAAGTAGTTGAGTGTTTCATAATACATGTATGAAAAATGACCACATGTTAACATTTTTCCAAGTGAAAATGTAAATTTCATAAACATGGCAATAACTCGAAATAAACAAGCACTAAAAAGAAGGGAGCCTTTCCCCTTTTAGCTCAAAGCCTCACTTACGTGAAGGATGAATGTCAAACCAGGAGAGCAAACACAAACGCTCAGAGTATTTAAAAAACAAAATGAACAATACAATGAAAAAGGCTCATGGTACTCAATTACTCTACGTTATCGTGTTTTACTTGCACTTTTCAGTTGTAGTTGCTGTCAATAAATAATATTGATTTGAATAATTAATGATTTTAGTACAAGATTCTGAGGAGTATAGATACCTATTTCTCAAATATTTTGATTCAATTTCAAACAAAAATATTAAGCACATGCAAAGAAGGTATTCTGTGAACCACATACTGAATTTATTGTCTGAGATAAATGTAAATAAAGACCTTAATTTAACACAAACACGTATGTTAACATTTTAGAGATTTATTTGAACTTATCAAACTCAAATAATTACTAAAAGGATATTCATAGATTCTATCAGGCTCATCTAACTTATATTTATAGTGATATTTACCAAGCCTCTGAATTACTTTTTAGAGCTAACACACAGACAGGAGACAACCAATCCCACTCACATTCACACCATAATAAAGAAATTAAGTGTAAGAACTTTTTACCCAAACAAAGCAGTTTAGAGCTTTTAAAATGAAAGGATGTTCGACCGTATCAAACGTCTTATAAAAGGCTAAAAAAAGAATCACACCATCATCTTCGATTGAGTGACTATAATCCAGTAAACCAGTCTAATGTTACTGTGGACAGAACGATTCTTAAGAAACCCCGATTGTGATTGCGAATAATTTGCTCCGATCCATCCTTTAAACTGTTCGCAATTACACGATTTCATAATCTGTATTCAGCAGTGTAATTGGTCGTAGATTAGTCTTTTATCTTTACCAGGTTTGGGAATTACAGAGCTAAGACCGTTTCATTGTCTCTGTTAATGTTTCATTAAGAATGATTTCTTTAATAGCTTTACACTTGACCCATCCTTCAAATTCAGGAAAATGAAGGATGACTTTTCGGCCACGTTTGGAGCAGCCTTCGAGCTGGGACAGCCTTCAAACGCGGTCTCCGAAGGATGCAGCCCCTGAATTGGGACACAGCTTACGTGTCTCATTAGCTGCCCGGACTCCCACACCTGATACTCATTAGAAACAAACAAAACCTACAACAAGAGTTATGGTAAAGATAAAAGTGTGAAAATCTTAACCTGCCTTTCATTACCTCCAGTTTGAAGCATTATACCTGACAGCCTGGTGGGAATTAAACACCAAATATTCACTTATTGCGTGGGTTGTCTCCAGTACTACTGCTTCCTTCCACAGGTCACAGCTCTGTGAGAGAGCAGAAGACTTAATCCGAGTCCAGTAGGAGGTCTGAGACGTGAGCTTACCTGTAGGAGAGCTCAGCAGGTAAAGGATGGTTCTTATACAGTGTTCTTCCACTCTGAGCACTCGACTCACACATTCATAACATTCACACTCTGATGGCTGCATCACAGAGAAACTTGGGGTTAGTATCTTAATAATCAGTGTGTCTTACTGGAGAGCTGCTGTATCTTTGACACAACTGCTGCACCATCGTGGCCACGCCTGGAGCTTCTTTTCTGTGTGATGGAGCTGTGACCTGCAGGTGTGGACTCCACGCTGAGCCTAACGCTGACCCTACATGTTCCTGAGCCTCATGCTCTGATGTCATCACAGAGTGTTTTGAAGCTGCTGAAGGTCAGAGGTTAACTGAACCCTGAGTCTCCTGATGAGATCATGTTCTGTAGATGATGAGATGTTCACAGTGAGGAACATGTCTGTCTGCCTGCCTCTCTAACATGCTCTTTCTTTTTTTTTTTTTTTTTTTTTTTTTTTTGCCTGTCCCGTTTGGCTCTTTTGCCATCAGAATTGTTGTCTAAAGGCAAAGAAAGATGCCCAACGGATTTACTTTACCAAACTGACCATCCCAGCCTTGCCGTAATGGTCCATTTGATTCACCTTTTATTGTTTATTTTATTTTCACTTACTGAATACGGGACAGACTTGACTGGGGGAAAGAAGGGGAGAAAGAAAGAGGGAAAGAGAAACAGCTGAGAAGAGGGACGGGGGAGAAGGGCAAAAAACAAAAACCAACAGAACGGGCAGAGAAAAAAATGCATATATCAATCACCTGGATCACCTGCTGAGAAAGAAAAAAGAAAGCAAGCAGAAGAGAACAAGAGTAATAGAATAAACAACATCACAATGATATATGGGAATATGACAGTAAATACTAAATGTTAAACATTATTGTGCAGCACATAAGATCAACAGAACACAGTGTGCTTTGAGGTAGGAGCCAGAAAGGGTGTAGTTTGTGGGTGTGATCACCCGTGTGTACACCTGTGAGCATGGACGCGCTTGTTTTTTTAAAAGGTTCCTTCATGTAATAATCTGCTAGAGGGTGTGGGGGGGCCACAGCCCCGTCCTCCAGGGCGTGAAGCAGGTGTGGAGGAGATCAAAACTCCAGACATCCAGAGGCCCCCAGAACACAAGAGACCAAGGAAGACCAACAGAGGGGCAGCCGCGCCACTGTCCCGGAAAGAGCTGAGGAGAGTCCCAGATGAGGGCTCACTCAGCAGCCGCGGAGCAGAAGCCAGGGGGAGTTGCAGTGACGCGCCCGTGAGCTCCGCCGGCAGCCAGCTGCGCCTGAGTGACCGAGCCCCAGGCCGAGAGGCCGAGGGCACCCCACCTCCGAAGTGGCCCGAGCGAGCCCCAGGCTCCAGGCCCCGATAAGCGGCCGCCAAGGAGTGAGCCGGTGTGTACCTGGACGCCCATCCCCGGACACAAAGAACCACCAACGCACCGATGTCTGAGGGGGTCCGCCACTGGCAGGGGAAGTGGTGGTGGGTGGAGATAGGCCTCCAAACCTTGGAGGGCCTGAGATGTCCCCAGAGAGGTGGCGCCTGACACCCAACCTGACATACAGACACAGACATACAGGCACACACAGACACAAACATCCATTCCCCCCCTCATGCTCTCATATGCACTTACTCCACACTCAACCAACGTGGAGACAGACATAAAGAGACGCTGTACACACGATCACACTCCCCAAGCGTACTCTACAAACCGGGTCTAGGTGCCCTCGCCCCTGGAGGGGGGAACTGCACCCAGACCCAGGTGGTGTTTCCCTTTTCCCTGCGGTGGGGGGAGGCAGACCGCCCCGACTCCGCAGCAGCAGGAAGGCTCCACACTCCAGACTGCAGTCGGACGGCCAACTCCTCCTCCTAGCCCCCCTGCTCCAGCAGGTCGCAGAGAACGGGGGTGTGAGAAGACTCCAAACCTCCCTCCACCCGCTCATTGTAGTGTTGATGCATGTGTGTTCTAAGGTGCATTTAAAACCCAGGAGGGCTTGGAGCTACCTGCCAGAGAGCAGCAGGTAAGCGCATGGTCCCTCCTGCTAGCCCTCAATGTCTACGTGTATTTAAAATTGAGAGGTGGGCAACGATGCCAGGGGTGGGGTGTACACCCTGATGGTACTTTGGACTCCGTGTATCGTGCCCACCCCCAAGATCCTATATGTATGTGTAATGAGAGTGTGAGTAATGTGAATGTCTAAGTTGTGGGATAAAATTGAGGCAGAGGCAGCCAGAAGGGGACAGAGGGGGGGGTAGCCTCCTCTGCACCCTGGTGACATACCCCTACTCCAAGGCCCTGCATGTGTGGGTGGTTGTGGTGGAGCGGGAAGAGGGAGGCAGCTGGAGATGGGGAGGGAAGGAAGGGAGGGGCAAGTGACCCCTCCCTGGGGCCAGCTCCCCCGCTGACCCCAGTAGGCACCCCCATACTCCGCGACCCGCCAGGGAAAGGGGGCCCAGGCCCATCCAGACCGGGCCCAGTGCAGCAGCGCCGCCCGGCCCCACAGAGCCCGGGACAGTCCACCCAACCCCACCACAGAGAAAACTGCACCCACCCCACCATCCACTCATCTTCCAGACTACATAAGACAATAAACACCCAGGCTGAGATCTTCCTCCACCTCTCCTGTATCTCCCCCTCCTGCAGAGGGAGCTCCTGAGGAGAGGAAAGCTCCTGCAAGATGTGACAATCTCCCCCACCAGTTGAAGAGCCCCCCAGGTGGCTCGACGCACCGGCGGCACCCTGCTCCAGGGCTGGGCCCCCATGCACCCACCCGCCCACAACCCCGGCAACACACCAACCAGGACCCAAGCCCCCGAGGCCCAGTCCGGGTCCCAGCCCAGAGACGGAGCGCCCCCAGAACCTCACGCCCATCCCGGACCCACCCAGGGCCAGCCAGGCTACCAGGTCAGTAACCCACGTCCGTCAGCACAGACCCTCCCCTAGCCCCGCTGCACGCAGCCGCGAGGAAACAGTCACCGGAGAGCCAACAGAGCCCCTAACCGGACATGACCGCTACCCCGGGTTGAGCCCCCCAAGGAAGATGCCTCCGGCGAACCCCCCAACGCCCTAAGCCTGTCCCTACCCCCACACCAATCACAACAGTGAAGGCGGGACCAAACTATGACCCCCCACCCCCACTAGGTGATGGAGCTGATCAAAGGAGCCCAGAGCAATTGATCTGATGTGGTGGCAGAGGCTGTATCAAGACTAATGTAATCTAATAGATAATTTCTATATTGGTTAGAATTAAGATTATTTTTATTTTTCCAGTTCATGAGGACTGTTTTCTTGGCTATGCATAGGGCAGTGAAAACCATATGGGCGATATTCTTTTCTGAAGTGACATTATCTAAGCTGCCCAACAAACACACTAAGGGGGAAGTTGGAATGTTACATTTCAGACACTTCGATAAGTCTTCACATATCTCGCGCCAAAACTTCTGAACTGGTGGACAGAACCAAAGATCGTGGATATAATTGTCCGGTGAATTGGTTTGGCAGTGTGAGCAGTTGTTGGTAGACGTAAAGCCCATCTTGAACATCCGATGACCTGTATAGTGCACTCTATGTAATATTTTGTATTGAATTAATTGAAGACTGGGATTTCTAATTAGATGAAAGGTTTTTAAGCAAATCTGAGACCAGAAGTTTAGGTCTAAGTTAACTGATAAATCCGCTTCCCATTTTGCAATAGGAAGTGATATTGATTCATCTGTTTTAGAAAGCATTCTGTATATTTTGGATAGTAATTTGGGGGGTTTAAGAGTAAGAAATTGAACCACACTTGGTGGTGTTTGTAGTTCAACTTGACCCGGTTTAAATTTCTTTTTTACTATGGATTTAATTTGTTGATATCCTAAAAATCTTTTCTTGTTGATCCCATATTGTGTAACTAGTCCGTCAAATGAAATAAATTCTGTTCCTTCTAGTATATGTTCTAAATATTTGATTCCTTTATCACTCCAATCTGAAAAGTTTATCATATTATTGTTTTGTAATATGTCAGGGTTGTTCCAGATAGGTGTACGTTTGCATGGGATTAATGAAGACGCCGTCAATTTTAGAAACTCCCACCATGCTGTCAGAGAAGAGCTGATGCTGACGCTTTTGAAGCATTCATGTCGTTGGATGTTTGAGCTGATAAATGGTAGGTCTGAGATCTCTAGATTATTGCAGAGTGCTTGTTCTACATCTAGCCAAGGTTCATCTAAGAGGGTGTGTTTTAGCCATCCTGAGATAAACTGAAGCCTGTTGGCTAAGAAGTAGTGCTGAAAGTTAGGCAGTTCTAGTCCTCCTTTATCCTTGGTCTTTTGTAGTGTTTTTAAGCTTATACGTGGGGGTTTATTTTTCCAAAGGAATTTGGACATACATGAATCTAGAGATCTGAACCAATCTTGTGGCGGTTTAGTTGGGATCATTGAGAATAAATAATTTATTTTTGGTAAGACCATCATTTTTATAGCGGCAACCCTTCCCATGAGTGATATAGGTAGACATTTCCATCTAGCCAGATCACCTTCTACCTTCTTTAAAAGTGGGATATGGTTTAATTTAGTTAGATCTGCAAGCTTGGGAGAAACATTAATACCTAAATGTTTTATATTTCCCGATTGCAGTGGTGTAGAAGAGGAATTATGGAAGGAGCAATTAATCGGTAGGACTGTAGATTTTGACCAGTTAATTGAGTAATCTGATATTCTTGCAAAAGAGTTTATCAATTCAATCACCCCAGAGTTATTGGTTTGTGAATTTTGGAGAAAGAGTAACACATCATCCGCATAAAGGCTGATTTTATGTTCCACGTTCTTGCATTTTATGCCCTTAATTACTGAATTCTGTCTAATTGCTGCTGCTAGTGGTTCAATAAAAATTGCAAATAGTGAAGGGGAGAGTGGGCATCCCTGCCTGGTGCCCCTCAGGAGAGAGAAGCTGGAGGATGTCTGGTCATTTGTTCTGACACAAGCTGTTGGGGAATTATATAATATTTTTAACCAGTTTATGAAAGAGGATCCAAAACCAAATTTGTGTAAAGTTGCAAATAGAAATTTCCAGTTAACTCTGTCAAATGCTTTTTCTGCGTCTAAAGAGAATATTGTAGTTTCTAGGTTTTTACTGTATGAGTAGTCTATCAAATTAAGTAATCTACGTGTATTTGTTGATGAGTGCCTACCTTTTATGAAACCAGTTTGGTCAGGATGAATTAAGAGGGGGGTTATTTTCTCCAGTCTCTTTGAGAGAGCTTTGCAGATTATTTTAAGGTCTACATTTATAAGGGATATTGGACGATAGCTTGAGGGATATACAGGGTCTTTGCCTGGTTTTAGCAGGAGATTAATGTTTGCAGAATTCATATTTGATGGAAGTCTGCCCTTTTCTTTAATTTCCAACAACGTTCTGTAGAAAACTGGTGCTAGAATCGACCAGAATTCTTTGTAGAATTCTGCAGGAAAGCCATCTGGACCTGGAGCCTTATTATTGGGCATACTTATCAGAGCTTCCTGGAGTTCCCCTGGTGTCAGTGGTGAATCCAGTGCCATTGCTTGAGTGTCCAATAATTTTGGAAGAGTTATGTTGTCCAAAAACTGATCAATTTCTTTTTTAGATGGGTTTATTTGTGGTGAATACAACGTTTTATAGAAATCCCTGAAAATGTTGTTTATTTGTATCGGTTCATATAATGTGTTCCCAGATGAATCTTGAACAGCACATATAGTTGTTTTTTCTTTATTTATTTTTAGCTGGTTTGCTAGAAATTGACCGGATTTATTACCATGTTCATAATTTTGTAGGCGTAGTCTTTGTACTAAGAATTTTGTTTTTTTATCAATAATCTCATTTAATTCTAGTTTTGTTTTGCATATTTTGTTCAATGTTTCCTGATCTTGGTGGGACGCGTAGGCTTCTTCTAGTGATTTGATGTTTTTTCTAATTCCTGAGTATTTTTGTTTTCTTTTTTCTTTTTATGTGATGAGAAAGAAATTATTTTACCTCTCATCACAGCTTTCCCTGCTTCCCATAGAACAGAAGCTGATGTTTCGGGAGTGTCATTATAGTCCAAATATGAAGTCCACTCTTTTTTAAAATATTTAATAAAGTCTTCATCTTTAAGTAGTGATATATTAAATCTCCAGTTTTTTCTTGGCGTAGTATTATTCTTGTGCATTAGTGTTAAAGATACAGGAGCATGATCGCTGACAGCTATAGGATGAATCTCAGTGTCTGAAATGTCACACAGCAGTGAGCTGCTGACCAAAAAATAATCCAGACGAGAGTAGGAGTGATGGACATGTGAGAAAAAAGTATATTCCTTACTGGTGGGGTGAAGGGAGCGCCATGCATCGCAAAGACCAAAGTCGCTCATATACTGTTTGATTATATTTGTGGACTGCCAATTACGCTGAGTTCCCGCTGTATTGAGCCTATCCATGTCTTCATTTAGTCCAAGGTTGAGGTCGACTCCAAGAACAAGTGTGCCATCTAAGTGTTCAGAGAGTGCACTGAAAAAACCGTGAAAGAATGAGGGATCATCAACATTTGGACCATATACACTTGCAATACATAGCTTTTTATCACGTATAGATAGTTTAATGATTAAGAATCTGCCCTCTGGATCTATAACTGTATCGAGTACTGTGAAATTAATATTTTTATGTATTAAAATTGCTGCTCCCCTTTGTCTAGAATTATAACAAGCTGAGAACATATTAGGAAACTCAGGTGTTTTAAGTTCATTCGAACCTCTAAGAGGTCTGTGGGTCTCTTGTAATAGGACAACATCTGCCTGTAGTTTTTTGAGTTGGTTAAATATTTTTAACCTCTTTTCTCTGGAGCCAGCTCCATTTATATTCCATGTAATGAACCTCAGTGCACCCATAGATGTTTGTGTATAACTAGGGATGTATGCTGTGTGCGTTGCTTAGACAGGTGGAGAGAATACGTCACTTGTTCATAAATAAAGAGAAGGAGAGAGAGAAAAAATGTGTGGCGAGATGCTCCCTGAGTCTGACTTTGTGTATGCATAGTTACTAATATGAGTAGGCTTGGCTTAAGTGTGTGTGTATCTTATATGACTGTGTGCGCTGTCTGACTGATGTAAATGTGCTGCCGTTGAGCGCATGGTGCGTATGTGTCGAAATAAAGGATGTTTGTGGATGAGTGTCGAAGCAGGTGATCGAGGCAGTGAAAGGAATAAAGAAAGAAACCAAGGACAGGGGTGAGCAGCATAAAACCAAGAGGGGGGAAAAGAGAGGAAAAAAAACGAGAAGAAAAAAAAACAGAAACAAAACGTAAACATTCCAATTAAATCACTGACGGAGAGTGACGGTGTTAATTCTGCTATGAAATCACACTTTAAGATGCGATTTGATACTGGTAAGTTAAACAGATGTTAATGCAAGTTAGTGTGAGTGGATAGGGAAATGGTGTAGCTGATTCTTATCTGGTGTGAGGTTAATACAGCCACGGAGTGATGTTGGGGTCGCGGTGGAGCTGTCCGTCCACGTACAGCCGGTCCACAGCGATGACAGCGCGGGAGCCCTTCTGGATGAAGCCGCGTCGGATTGGGAAGAGGACCCTGCGTCGTTCCAAGATCTCTTTGGGGAACTGGTCGTTCACGCTGAAGTCCGTTCCTTTTAATTCCCTGCCGCGGCTTTTCACATGTTGCTTTTGTTTGAAGTGGCCGAATTTGGCCACGATAGGACGTGGTCTCCCGGCCGTAGCCCGAATGGGGCCGAGGCGATGTACCCGATCGAAGACGATGTTCTTCACAGTGTCCTCCGGCAGCTTCAGGTGGGTTTTGATGAAGCTTTTTACCGTGGTCTCCGCGTCCTCTCCAGCGGCTTCTGGAATACCAGAAAATACCAGATTATCACGCATGCTACGAGCTTGTAGATCGATAACTGTTTCTTTTATTTTTTTATTTTCTCTATTGAGCTGGGTAACATTATCTGTGAGACATTTCACCGACTCCCTTAGCGTGGCATTTTCAGCAGCAAGCGTTTCCACCTGCTGCTGGCTGTACTCCAGGGATTCTCGCAAGCATTTAAATTCTCGGTGAAGAATCTCCACCAAGGACAGCCTTGCGTCGAAACTGGACAATCGCTTGTCGATTGACTCCAATATGTCGGCAATATCTTTGCCGGCTGGCGATGTTGAGCCGGGGGAATCTGCCGGGCGTTGTCTTTTCGACGACGGCGTCTCAGCTTTGGCCGGGGAAGCTGCACACGGGGTCTTCTTCATCACGAGATCCTGAAAGCACTGATCGATGTAATCTTGGAGAGTCTCTAAACTCTCCTCGTTGTTCTCCAGGGTGTTGGAGATTATTTAGACAAATAGTGTTAGTTATAAGACAATTGATAAGTGTATTTGGTAATACTGAAGCTTAAATGAATTTGTTCAAATCTAAACTACCATTTGCTTTAATTTTCCGCCAAAATCTCCGGCGTCTGACGTCAGTTACAACATGAGTCGCTTACCTTGTCCGTCACTTCCGTCACTTACTCACCTGCTCCGTCACTTCTCACCTGCTCCTCACTTCTCACCTGATGCTGTGTCTAACATGCTCTTTCTATGTCAGCCAATTAAAAAGGAGCTCATTTTATTAACGTGGTTCATTTTCTCAGTTTTAACAGTCGACGTTTTCTCTCTTCTAGTGTGAGTTAAATATGCTCAGTAGTTATTTACATATTTCAGCGTCCAGCACAGTTGGGTGGAGTCAGTCCTGCTGCTCTCTGGCTCAGGTCCTGCAGCCGTCATTGTCTCTGGACAAACCTGGATCTGAGTGATTCATCTGACCTGTGAACTCTGACCCTTGTATGAAGAAGGAGGAAGCACAAATGCAGTTAACCTCAATTAAATCTGAAGTTATTGCTCAGGATATCCCACTGAGAGCTCCACAGCAGCTGGGTCCACAGCAGCTGGGTCCACAGCAGCTGGATCCACAGCAGCTGGGTCCACAGCAGCTGGATCCACAGCAGCTGAATCCACAGCAGCTGGATCCACAGCAGCTGGATCCACAGCAGCTGGGTCCACAGGTTTAATCTGGTAGCTTTCCTGACCCGGCCCACCCAGGATCTGTGACTCCTCCCAGTCTCAGCGGTCAGGTGGATGCTGTGTAAACAGCACTGCACACTGACATGAACAGAGGAAGTGTTTGTATCTGTATCTGCTGAATACACTCAGTGATGGAGCCTCAGAGGTCACACAGGTCAGATCTATGGTCAACCTTACCTGGATCACTGAGCGTGCATCAGGACATTTTTACGTGGAAACATGTATGATTTTGTGTTTATTTAGCAGTGACCATGCTATTGGGTAAGAGAATATCCTGTAGTATCAGTGGGAGGGTTTACAGGGGTGTGTTCATCGTCCAGACCTCAGTAACAAATTTAAAGACGATGAAGTTAGTTTTTCACCTCGTATGCCTGGAGCTTCTTTTCTGTGTGATGGAGCTGTGACCTGCAGGTGTGGATTCCACGCTGAGCCTAACGCTGACCCTACATGTTCCTGAGCCTCGTGATCCACAGCAGCTGGATCCACAGCAGCTGGATCCACAGCAGCTGGGTCCACAGCAGCTGGATCCACAGCAGCTGGATCCACAGCAGGTGGGTCCACAGCAGCTGGATCCACAGCAGCTGGGTCCACAGCAGCTGGGTCCACAGGTTTAATCTGGTAGTTTTCCTGACCCGGCCCACCCAGGAGCTGTGACTCCTCCCAGTCTCAGCGGTCAGCTGGATGCTGTGTAAACAGCACTGCACACTGACACGAACAGAGGAAATGTTTGTGTCTGTATCTGCTGAATACACTCAGTGATGGAGCCTCAGAGGTCACACAGGTCAGATCTATGGTCAACCTTTAGGGATCTCCTTACCTGGATCACTGAGCGTGCATCAGGACATTTTTCATGGAAACATGTATGATTTTGTGTTTATTTAGCAGTGACCATGCTATTGGGTAAGAGAATATCCTGAAGTATCAGTGGGAGGGTTTACAGGGGTGTGTTCATCGTCCAGACCTCAGTAACAAATTTAAAGACGATGAAGTTAGTTTTTCACCTCGTATGCTGAGGTAAACTTACTGACTTACACATCAGAGCTCCACGGCGTCACAATCGGCAACAACACATCATGTGGAGAGAGGAGGAGGAGCCAAATGTAGACAACTGAGGTGAGAGTGAGGTTGAACAGAAGGAGAGTCATTTATTAAGGCTGGAAATGTTGACATACATAAAATGTGAAACCAGGACTGGACTCACTGACTAAACTGGGGAAAATAAAGCAAAAAACAAGGAAAACTGGAACATGAGACCAGGATGAACTAGACCATGACGTGAGAGACACAGGAAACAGGCAACCTGACAGAGGAAAACAGACACAACATAAGCACACAAGGGTCATTAGGGAGAGTGGACCTGACGACACACAGGAAGCAAAGCTATACACACTGAACACAGGACGTGGCACTGTCAAAGTAAAACAGGAAACACTAATTCACACAATATGACACAGGAGACGGGAGGGAAGAACGGAAGAACTAGACGAACTTGGAAGACAACGGGAGGAGACGCACATGATGCACTGGGAGAATGTACAGGAGGCACAATACAGACAGAGGACACATGATTTAAGAGACATGCACAGAGGACAGACTTACACAGGAAACAGGGATGAAGCGATAAACTCAAACCTAACTAATCCATACTGACAGCAAACACTAGAACTTTTCTCCAACACAGCAAAAGAGGAACCAAGATACAGAAATACTGCAGATGCTGTCAGTCTGCAGCTCAGAAGGCATGCTCAGTGGTGACATCAGCAGTGACATCATCACCATCTTCAGCCAGTCCCTGACCTCCTCCATCACACTGGCTCATCTCCATGGAGACGGCCGGTTTGTTCGGTGTCTTCCTGCTCCAACAGATGGACAGCAGCAGACCAGTGGAGATGCAGTACGGACAGAAGACCACTAGATGGCAGACGAGTCTGAGCACAGACTCACAGGGAGGAGGAGGAGCTGAAAGAGGAGGACACAAAGGAGGATAGAGAGGAGGAGTCAGGAGGAGGATATATAGGAGGAGTCAGGAGGAAGATACAGAGGAGGAGTCAGGAGGAAAATACATAGGAGGACTCAGGAGAAGGATACATAGGAGGAGTCAGGAGGAGGACACAGAGGAGGAGTCATTAGGAGGAGACAGAGGAGGAGTCAGGAGGAGGACACAGAGGAGGATAGAGAGGAGGCGTGATTAGGGAGGAGACAGATGAGGAGTCATTAGGAGGAGACAGAGGAGGAGTTAGGAGAAGGATACATCGGAGTCAGGAGGAGGATAGACCGTCCCATTTCACAAGCTTTGCACTTCCGGCCTTAGCGGTCTTTGAGTACGCGGCCCTTGAGGACCGTTGAGGCTGCAGACCCTGGATTGGGATACAGCCACAGAGGACGATAGAGAGGAGGACACAGAGGAGGCGTGATTAGGGAGGAGACAGAGGAGGAGTCATTAGGAGGACACAGAGGAGGCGTGATTAGGGAGGACACAGAGGAGGAGTCATTAGGAGGACACAGAGGAGGCGTGATTAGGGAGGACACAGAGGAGGAGTCATTAGGAGGACACAGAGGAGGAGTCAGAGTCTGTTTTGTCTGTTTGTGCTTGCTTCTCTCTAATCTGACATTCGAGTCATTGGTCAGAGTGATAGCCGTACTACTTCCAGTGTGGTTCCTGATGGTTTTAAACATGCAATTGTAAACCCTTCATTAAAAACCATGTCAACTAAACCTGGCCTTGATCCTTCAGTTTGCTCAAATTTTAGACCCATTTCAAAGATTTCATTCCTTTCAAAGAATTGGAAAAAATAGTTTGTAACCAACTGAATAAGTTTTTAGATGCTAATGGTATCATGGAGGTTTTTCAGTCTGTTTTTTAACATCTACACTCCACTGAAACAGAACTTTTACGTGTTTTTAATTATATCTTTTAGAAAATGATTGTGCAAGTCCTGTGATCATGGTGCGTTTAGATCTTACTGCAGCGTTTGACACTGTTGACCACGATATTCTTATCTCTCGTTTGGAACACCTGGTTGGCATCAAAGGTGCAGCACTGGATTGGCTTTGCTCATATTTGAGGTGCAGAACGTTTAGTGTTAAAGTTGAACATTTTGAGTCCACCAGCCCTCCTTTCTTGTGGGGTGCCCCAGGGCTCAATCCTTGGCCCTCTTCTTTTTTCATTATACCTGCTCCCTTTGGGGTCTACGCAGACGACAGCCAAATTTATCTGCCTTTAGCACCAAATGGCCCAGGCTCCATCCAAATCCTTTTGAACTGCCTTGAAGATGTCAAAGCTTGGATGGCTCTGGACGTTTTGAGTTTCAATGAGAGTAAAACTGTATTTAGACCTAATAATATTTCATGCAACCCGCCTGGGAATTGTGGGTGGTGTGACTCTTATGTTAAACAGCATATGACAAACTTGGGAGTCATTATGGACTCAGATTTTAAATTGAACAAACATATTAGTTCTGTGTTGCAAAAAAGCTTTTTCCAGTTGAGGCAAATAGCAAAGCTGAAGCCAGTTTTGTCAAGACGTGACATGGAGAAGGTAATACATGCCTTTATTTCAACTCGGCTTGACTACTGTAATGCACTTTATGTTGTATTGAGCCAAGGATCTATTGCACATCTTCAGCTTGTTCAAAATGCTGCTGCCCGCCTCTTGGCTGGTACTCACAGGCATGAACGTGTAACATCTATCCTGTTCTCTCTTCGTCGGCTTCCTGTTCATGACAGAATCAATTTCAAAGTGCTAACGCTGATTTATAATGATTTATATTTATGACCAGCTGCTTTTGGTTGTCCAATAATCTAGACCAAAAAGTAGAGGAGAACGAGCCTTTTCAATTATGGCCCCCAAACGTTGGAATACGTTGCCTTTAAATATTAGACACACTCCTTTTTTTGAAAGGTTCAGACTGGTGTGAGTTGATATGTTTATTATGTGTGTTATTATATTTTTATGTGAGCGTCATGGTTTTATCTTGTGTTTAACTCCTTTGTTTCTGTACAAAACTTTGGGCAAACCTTCCGTTTTTAAATGTGCTGTATAAATAAATTGGATTTGGATCTTCCCCACTGACCTTTGACCTTCAGCTGTACATGGATCTTCTTCAGATCGTCTCCAGCCCTGCGGGTGGTGCAGATGTAGTTACCACTGTCAGAGACTGTGGGGTTTCTCAGAGTGAGGCTGAGGTCTCCAGTCTGCAGAGCGTCGACTCTCATCGATGTTCGACTGAAGCAGCGATGGTTCTGATCTTTAAGATCTACTCCGCTCTGCAGACGTATGTGGACTGTTGGGACCTTCAACTCATCGCGGTCCCTCACTCCTGGTGTGGCACTCCTGGAAACATCAGCTGGTACCTGACAGGACAGCAGGACAGACTCCGCCCTCTCAAACACCTCCACCCCTGGGGCATGCTGGGAGTCTGAGGACAGAAACATGAAGCAGGTGTGATCGAGTACAATGAAATGGAGCTGCAGGACAGAAGAACTCCAGAGGTGAACGAGGAGATGATACTGAAGGATAGATGTGTAGCATCTAAATCACACATGGTTTTAGGTCATTATGGGCGGAGTCTCAGAACTTTAACTGCAGTTTCAGACCCTGCTGCTGGAAACACACGACTCATCATGCAGGGCAAATTTCCAGCCTGTGACTAGAGAAGATCCCAACATCCATCCTTTTCTGTTAAAGATGATCAGAGTGCTAAAACAGCTTTTTTCTATATGTGCTAGTCATAAATCATCTTTACTCCTAATCAAAGATATAATTCATATATAAATCTGATCAATACATTAAAGGAGAAATGTAGCTTGAGCAGTGAACATTATTTTGTGTCTTCCTCTGATCAGCTGATCCAAGTACAAGAACAGAGAAGCTTTATTTGCCAGCCTATCAGCTTTAAACGGTGAGTCAGATAAAGGAGAGAAGAAAAAGCGGCGGTTTCATGACTCCGAGGATTGTTAGACATGATGATGGAGCAGCCACCACAGAGCACCTACATCACCTCAGAGTTCCCGTTACCTTCAACTCACCTGTAGAAACGGTCAGAGCAGACAGCAGCAGCACACACACACCTGCAACAGGACAGAGGTCACTAAAGGTCACCAAAGGTCAGAGGTCATGATGAGGACAGACAGGTGTAGGAACATCAGCTCACCTGCAGCAGTCAGCAGAAACAGGCCTGAAACTGAAGAACGCACTGATCAAAGAGAAGCATTCAGCCTGCAGTGATTGGCTGTTCCCACACATCAATAACCCACAGCGCCCTCCAGTGGTGGAAACACAGATAATACATGTGGAGAAACATGAAGGAGACTCACAGCAGAGGCAGACGCTCCATCTCAGACAGCCGTCACCTCCACAGCTCCACAGCTCCACAGCTCTGCTCCCCGACCTCCTACATCACACAGAGAAACATCAGCATTTCTGAGCTCAGACCGAAAAGTTTCATGAAATCCTTAATTTGAATCTGCTGCTCTGTGAAGAGATGAAGATGTGACTCCAGAGTCTCCAGCTGAACCATCATCTATGTGAAACCAGATAAATGTCAACTAAAGCTGACCACGACCATTACAAACACCTTCACCTCCAGAATGAGCGAAGCTTAATGGAGGGTGGAGCTTAGCTGGTAGCTCTGAGCATCATCTCGGTTAGAATCAGGAAGTAGGTCATCAAATGTAAAGTCTGACTGTCACTCTCAGAGAGCCTCGGGTTAAAGGGGTTACCTGGTTAGTCCAGGTGAGACATACCTCTCTGTTTCCTCCACAGAACCACACCTCCAACCAGGACCAGGACTACAGGGAGGACCAGGAGATAAAGAGGAAGGGAGGAGGAAGAGTGTGGAGAGGAAGAGGAGGGAGTAGCGAGAAGAAGAGGAGAGGTTGTACTGGGAGGAGAATCTACAGGAGAGATTATGAAGATTGTTCAGTCAGTTCATTATCAGGTCACCAGGCTGGTTTGTATCTATAAACAGGAAGTGATGTTAGTGTCCTGACCTCTGACCCTCAGTCTGCTCCGAGGAGAACGTTCATGAATATCAGTATAACACGAGTAGAGACCTTCATCAGACCGCTGGACTTTAGTGAGGATGTGCTTTGGTTTAGGATTATGTTCAAGTGGACTCCCTTTAATGAAGAAATAAGCTGCAGCTGTTTTCCCATTGCTGCACTGCAGAGTGACATCACTTCCTGTCCACACAGGAAGGGCCGGGATCAGCAGAATCACACCTTTAACTGACAAACAGAGACAAACAGAGTTAATGAGAGCAGAGAAACGTCCAGATGTTGTAGCAGCAGCAGATGAAGCAGCGTGTGTACCAGTTACAGTGATGTTGATCTGATCACTCTGTCCAGAACTGGTTTCACACCAGTAAGCTGCAGAGTCTGACTGGGTGAGAGATGAAAGGATGCAGGAGGAACTATTAAACCGCCCAAAGCTTGAAGCTGCAGCTGCTCCACAGTCCTCAGTGGGTCCTCCTCTGGTCCCCTTCACTGTCCATCCATCAGCTGTCTGTCCATCATCAACACAACTCAGATACACTGAAGATCCACTGAAGACCTGCTGAAGGTTTGGACTGACAGACAGAGACACTGGAGGACACACACACACACACACACACACACACACACACACACACACACACACACACACACAGTAAGTGTATTTGTGTTCTTGTTGGAGTCTCACTGATTGTTTTCACTTCCATCAACTCACCTGCAGAAACAGTCGGTGCAGACAGCAGCAGCACACACACACCTGCAATAGGAGGACAATCCACAGACTTGAGCTTTTTCTATGGGCAGAAATCTGTGCCACCAGAAACTGAATTTGAATAAGTTAAATTTGAATTTGAATTGCTCAGATTGAATCTGAATTGTAACTTGAATAAATGCTTTTGAAAACTGAATTTGAATTAGTCTAATTTGAAATTGAATTTCTGGTTTGAAAATGAATTGATTTGCTTTGAAACTGCATTTTATCCTTTAAAAATTCAGCTCTCGAATAATTTCAGTTTCACTTCTCACCATTCAGTTTCAGGTCTACAATTCAATTTCAGTTCCAAAATTCAGTTTTTTGGAACTTACATCCGGTTCCGGTTCAAGCGCAGATTAATAGAACTACGTTTTACTAGCGGACCGACCGAAAGTGTTACTGACGGGAATCTACAGCGTCTTGAGCTGAATTAAGACTTCAGAAGTCATTCGTCATGTCGAATGACCAGCGGATAAACTCTCAGGTTGGTAATAAATGTATTACATGTATAAGAACAAGCGTCATGTTAACAAATGATAGCCGTAAGGTAACTTTTATGCTTATTGTAGCTATTAGCTCAAAACGCTAATTTAGCGTAGTTTGCCCTGGATTCAGCTTTGACAACAAATATGATCGACTGTTTCTAGTAGAATTCCAAAGTTGTCATCTTGGACCCTCTCAGAGTGCCCCTCTGTATGCTTGCAGAGACCCCTACAGTAGGGAAACATGCAAAACGGTGTCCAAACCTTTGTATTTTAGCTTTATTTATGTCTTACACAGCATCCCAACTCTTTAGCTAACTTAATAACTTTAGCTAAAGTGAATAGTTAGTCTAATTCATTAGTGCAGCATTACTGGATCACCTCTGTTTGAAGTGTGTGAAACACACACAGACATCAGCCAATGACTCACATGATCTTCACATATCACAGAATCTGTTTCCATCCATGGAGTCAGAGTACATGAAGGACTGTTTACTGTCAGCAGTGCTGTAACACAAAGTGACCACTGAAACCCTCCAACAGGACCTGCTCAGAGGTCCGCTGTGTTTCGTCTCACACTCTGATCCAATAACTGAGTGAAGGACTCATCGAGGAGGAGGAGCAGAGGAGCCGTCTTCATGGTGTCTGGATTTCAACTGAAGGCGTGCGGTCTTAGCAGCAGAGAGATGCCTCGGGCTCCAGTTTCATCACTTCCTGTTGTCACGTCAGCTGTGTGTCCGGCTCACAGAGGTCCTTCCTAAAGTGTCCCAGCTGTCCCTCTCACAGCTCCATGAAGCTCAGAGAGGACACGCTGACTCTGCAGCCATCCACACACACTCATCCAGCTCTGGTTAACCCTTTCAATCCAGCTGATGGCGCTCCAGAGCTACTGATCTGTCAGTGGATGAAACACTTCATCACTGACAGGCTGATGCTCTCTGGCTGTTTCACACATCTGCAAAAAAACAAAAATACCCCAAAAAGATGAAGTTGTGGTCTGTACAGTTTGTGTCTTCTTCTGTAGCTAAGATCTATTGAAGGCAGAAGAGAAACTGCTGATAAGATCAGCTCAGCTCAGCCCAAGTTAAAAAAAAAAGCTGCTGCTGCTGTCTTCATGTCCAGAGCACGACTCAGTACTATGCTGGACTTGCTAATAATTGGTGGCGTACCAGGGGCTTCTGTTTAAGACTATGTTTGCTCCTCACTGTCACCAGCTGTCCTGTTTCGCCGGCTGTTCGGGACAGTCTGTTGGGGGACAGCTAACAGGGCCTATGCTACCTTCGGCTGCACGGGCTACACAGGCCTGGCTATCAGGTTTTTAGGCCTGCAAAACCGAGTCTCCGGTTCAGTGATCCTGGACTCCAGAGCTACAAATAGCCTACATGTCAGCTAAAAGCTAAGCTAAGCTAAATATAATTAAAGATAAAGATAAAGTAAGATCAAGTGAGTAAACAGCAGGTTTGCGTCGGATGAAGGACGTGAGGATATGAAATAAGAAGTTCTCTATAAGTTTTTAATTAAATTGCAATGCAGGTAAGCTAAACAAAAACACCACTGTGTGTTGTAACAGGAACAGGAAGGGACACTCTAACGCAGAGAGAGCCAACACCAAGTGAGAGCCCCAGTGTTTCATGTGGTGTGACACCAACAGTCACAAACTGGGAACCACCATCTGCTCACTATGGCCCCGCCCCTCCATGAGCCTGGTTCTGCTGCAGGTTTCTTCCTGTGTTTTTAGTCTGTTTTCTTTGGATCTTTACCTTAAAATATCATTTGGGTCAAAACCTTCGCACATCAACATGATTGTACGTTCTAGTAGTAATCATAATAACATGTTCTGTCCAGGATAATTTACTGTGTAAGATTACAGCCTGGTCTCGTGGACCAACAAACACACGTTCAATAGAAACCTTTAAAACTAGATTCACAGTGTAATTGGAACCAAATGTTTTATGAGGGTGAGACACATTCAAAATATGTGTAATATCCATTTAACTACTGATTGCACCTGAGAATCTAAGACTATATTAACCCTTCCTCAGTGTTAGGTTATTAATCCTTTATTTATCCAGGTAAAAAGGCCATTGATATTGTCATGAACTGGCTGTGAAGCAGGCAAGATTGGACCCTATGCAGACTCGCAGACAGGACTTGAACTCAAAAACAGCCTTACTGCCCGAGTGCTGGAGATACTGCATACAGGAATGTAAACTAAACATACAGGGAAAAACAACAACGAGGGAGGCGAAGACATAAATACACAGGAGGGCAAACGAGGGACCAAAACATAGGAGGGAACACAGCTGAACATAATCTAAGTCAGGGCCTGGAGGCCCGGTGTCCTGCAGGTTTTAGATCTCACGCTCTCTACACACCCTCTTTACACACCTGAATCAAATGATTAGTTCATTACCAGGCCTTTGGAGAACTTCAAGACATGTTGATGGATCAAGGACACGTCTAAAACCTGCAGGACACCAGCCCTGGAGGCCTGGAGTTCAACACCTGTGATCTAACAAAGGAGACACAGGGAACAAAAGTCATCCATAACTCCACGTCCATAACCATGCAAACTGATTAAACCATCAGATTCTAAAATGGTTTTTAACAATAAATTGTCATCAGTTACATCCATCAGTACCACTCCAACCACCTGTACTTCTTAAACAGTCATCTGTCATTTGAGTTAAAGCTGTGTAATCCCATTAATCTCATTAATATTAATACCTTTAACACCAGAACCATGATTAATGTTCAGTCCCAAATGCAGAATCAACATGTTTCTCTCTATATTACTTTTGTAATAGAAACCAGGGGTTCCACTACCCTTACTTTTATTTGTATTACAGGTACAGTTTGAGTGATTGGTATAAGATAAGATAAGATACATACACAGTATGTGATTATGGATATGGTTGGAAATATGCAGGACATAAACTATATAGCTTAACATAACTATTGTACCACTACTATTCCTATGTATAGACATGTACACACTAAATATACATATGTATACATATACAGACATGTATACCTGCACATGTCCGTGCACATGAAGGTCCATTATGCATGAAGTGGTGACCGTGGATGTTCAGTGTCCAGTGACTTATGACATCGTGATTGAGGAGTTATAGAGTCTAACTGCTGTTGGGATGAATGATCTGGGAAAGCGCTCCTTCCTGCAGCAAGGGTGTTTCAGTCTCTGACTAAAGGAGCTGCTCAGCCCACTCACAGACTCATGCAGTGGGTGATGTGGGTTGTTCATGATGGATGTCAGCTTTACTAACATCCTCCTCTCACCAACCACCTCCACAGACTCCAGGAAACATCCCAGCACGGAGCTAGACCTTAACAGAGTCCTGCAGGTATTTAAGGTTTATTCAAGAGCTAGACAGATGGTACGTGTAGTTTTAGAAATTCGAACAGAAAAGAAGGCAGTCAAAATTATTGGATTTGTGAAGTTGAACTTAATAAACTGTTCGCAAATGACCAGGTTGTTTCGTTGATAATGGCTCGATGAGTTATTCTGTGTTTGATCCAAGCTTCAGATACTGTAGCTGTCCTGATGTCGTGGAAATGGACCTTCCCTCCCCTAGTCGTCACTGTCCCCGTCTCCATGGAGATTGTTAAAATAGTTTTGTTTACTGAGTATCTTTGCATCATCGCTCGACTGCCAAACTTGTTTTGTGATCTGACTCTGTGAGCAAATTGTGGCTCACCTTTAATAACCCACTACAGGTAGCTGTTCATGTAACCTGTTTGACTATAGGATGTGTGGTTACCCTGTCAACTTCAGGTTTATGGCTACACAGTCATGGTAACCATGGATACACTACTGTCTTAAAAACATTATATCAAAGTGTTTGTTGTTTGTGAAGACGCAGTACTGCAGGGTTGTCAGCAGGTGGCAGTGTTGGTCACAGTGACATGTAGTTATAATGGGCCGTCTGGTTGTGATGCATGGCTGTGACCAGCAGAGGGCTCACAGCTCACCTCTGTCTATAACTCGTGCTCTTATATAACTGAGGCTCTTATGTAAAACACATGAAACAGTCTCAGCACTGACAGAAAACTCACCCATCCTCCGGGAAGATGCTCGTCTCCATGACAACATCCTCAGGAACACATCACTGCACAGGTGATGCAGTGATGTGTTCACTGCATCCAGGAGACCCCCCGCCCCCCCCAATGAAATACACATAAGTAGTTTTTTGTTGTTTAATTTCTTGCTTTTTTTTATTCGCTGTTTGAACACAAGGACATTTTCAGGCAGGAGAAATCAACCAGTTACAAGCAGGTAGCAGTAGATGACATCATACAGCGGGAACCTCTGATTGGCCAGGCCCTTTCTTTAAAGGAAGACAATTGGTGGACAGGAGTACAGGTAAGTGGGGGTGTTTCCCCGACGGAGCTGAGGACACTGACTGTGTGTGTGTGTGTGTGTGTGTGTTGTCATGCTCAGCCCCATGGTGGAAACAGAAACACACATACAAACAAATAAATAACAAACAAAAGCAAACATTAACGACTTCCTACCTCGTTAACTAACTAACCTAACTCACCCAGGTGAGCACTAATTGATTTTCTAACTAAGGAGCCAATCAGCTGCAGCCACACAAAAAGGAAAAGAAGAAACGAGGTGACATCATCACACTAAAGCTGCGGGAATGGAAACTAAAGCTAGCTTCCGATTGGCTGTGAGTTCAGCTGTTTCCGTGGCAACAAACGAGGAGACATTTATCATGGCCGATAAGACAAACCAGTTAGTGAACTGGTTTGTGGTTTCTGGACTGGGAATGATGTAGAAGATGTGGTTCATTATCAGAGAATTGAGAACTGACTCCAGACTGGCTGATTGATCAGTCACCTGACTATGAGGTCATTAATTACTGTGATTGGTCGATGTCAGAGTGTTTCTGTGTTCACATGTCTCATCTCTGACTTTAGTTAAAGAATGTCAGTGTAAACAAACACGTCGTAAACAAACAAATAAATAAACAATCAATAAAGTGTACATTAAGGGATCAATAATTCTCTCTTTGATTCATGCAGACTGATCCACCATGGAGGTGAACACTGGCCTGTCACCGGCCTCCAGTGGCAGTGACATCAGACTATGTGTGCGTGCGGATTGGTCGGTTTGAGGGTGGGTATGTCTGAGTTAAAGCTGCACCGAGGGGTCCTATCAGAGAAAGAAACTGTGTGTTTACAACTACCAGGGAATCCACTGAGAAACAGACACTTTAAACAGTCAGTGAACGCATCATGACCCTGGTCAGTGAATGCATCATGACCCTGGTCAGTGAACGCATCGTCATCATGGTCACATGGTCAGTGAATGCATCATGAGTATGGTCAGTAAACGCATCATGACCCTGGTCAGTGAATGCATCATGATTATGGTCAGTAAACGCATCATGACCCTGGTCAGTGAATGCATCATGACCCTGGTCAGTGAACGCATCGTCATCATGGTCAGTGAATGCATCATGACCCTGGTCAGTGAACGCATCGTCATCATGGTCAGTGAATGCATCATGACCCTGGTCAGTGAACGCATCGTCATCATGGTCAGTGAATGCATCATGACCCTGGTCAGTGAACGCATCGTCATCATCATGGTCACTGAATGCATCATGATTATGGTCAGTAAACGCATCATGACCCTGGTCAGTGAACGCATCGTCATCATGGTCAGTGAACACAACATGGAAATATAAAATACAGCTGGTCAGTGTGAGGCTGTGACAGGAAGTGGAAACATCTGGATGAGTGCAGCTTTCACGTGTTTGTGTGTGTTTGTGTGTGCGTGTGTGTCTGTGTCAGTGTGTGTGTCTATTTGTCGTTGATTCGGAGTTTGAAGGAGACGCGTCCGGCGAACTTGTCCCTGTCACTGCCGGCGGCGAGCGTGTTGGAGGTCACTTTACACTCCACGTTGATGTCTGTGTTCAGAGAGGCGTTCAGGAACTTCACGGCCACTAGAGGCTGAGTGTAGTTCACCTGAGACAGTAAACACATCGCATGTCAGTATTAGTACAGTACTCTGTGTGTACTGAACATGTACATGAGTGTGCACTGAGTGAATACTGAGCGAGTACCTGGGCCTTCTTGCCGTAGTACGGGTAGTACATGAGGTTGAAGGTCCCATTAGGAGGATAATAAGCCAGTGGTCCGATCTTGTCGCTGTCCTCCCTCTGCACACAAACACACTGATCAATACTTCTGATTGGTCGTCAATACGCTTCAATAACCTGTAACTGGAGGTTACTAACACGTAACTCTGCTGTGATTCTGTGATGGAGGCACTAAGGGACTCTATCATGATCTACTTCCTGGTCTGCTGGTCTTACCCACTCATTTTCACCCACTCTGTACCTCTGAGGATGGAGACGACACAGGTGAGATGAAGACAGGTTCACAGACAGACAGACAGGTTTACAGACAGACAGGTTTACAGACCTTTGCTGCACAGGTGACATAAGGAGACTGTCTTTCCTTCCCCGGTAACATCCCGATCACCTGCAACAGGTAGAAGAACAGCTCGTGAGAATGTCATTGGAGGGTTTGAGGTTAAAAGTCTCTTTTGATTGGCCGCTTTCTGAAACCTACAGACAGGAAGCACTTCCTCCTCTGGCAAAATCATTTTCATTGCAGTAACACTAGAGTGTAACTGGGCTTAACATGGGGGTCAGAGGTCATACCCGGTTCAGTTTGATGAGGATGCAGGGCTGTCCTTTGTCGTAACCATAGAAACGATCCAAAACCCCCGAACACTCCTCCAACATCGTCCGATTGAACTGACAGGAACGTTTGGGATTGTTCCTCACCTGCAGAGAGAGCAGGTCAGACAGGTGTAGGTGAGGCAGACAGGTGTGGGTCAAACAGACAGGTGTAGGTCAGACAGGCGTACCTCTCCGCTGTCCTCTTGGATGAAGTACTCGTCAGGTGTGCATTCATCGTTGGTCTGAACCTGATAGCTGTCGTTGTACGCTGCAGACACACAGGTGCAGACACAGGTGTGACAGGTAATCGGGCAGGTAACCTTTCAGTTATATTGATAAGTGGTTAAAGAGGCGGGGCTCTTACGGGACAGGAAGGAGTTGAGATTGTGGATGAAGCCGTCCCAGCTCTCGGTGTCTGAGGTGGAGAAGGTGATCTCCAGCTGGTTTCCCTTTGGGCGAATCATCATCCCTGAAACAGGAAGCAGGTCAGCGCTAATCAATCACAGCTGAGCCTCATGAGCCTCTGTTGATAAACCGCGCCCCTCTCTGTTGTGGGTGTGTCCTCACCTGGAGTGGCCAGCCGGTCCTGCCAGGTGGGCTTGTAGTCGTCGAGTGTGAGCAGCAGGATATACATGGTGAAGGCGAACATGCCCGCCAGACACAGGTAGAAGATCAGGTAGAAGAGCAGGATCAGCCCTGTGGAGGGAGGTGATGGTTACTCAGAGCACAGCATGCCCCTCCCCCGTTCCCTCCTCTAATGTCATCTTTATAATCCTCTTGTGCTTAGCCCCTCCCCCACCCCTCGATTCATACTGAAGTAGGTCATCGGTGTGAGGGGGAGGGGGAGGTACTGTAATCTGCTCAGCCTCTGTTCCTCTTCATCCATCGTCTGATTCCAGCTGACCTCAGAGGGGCTCTGATGGTCACATGACAATATCTATGGCAGACTCAAGCTCGCCGCCATCATCCAACCACTAAGAGAAGACAGAGGTGAGAGAATCACACGCTCACTTCATTTCCTCATCAGACGAAACGTCCTCATCCACACCTGGGAACACTTGCAGGTGACCCTGATGCTAGAGTGCAGGGCTCTAGAGTGCGACCAATTTAGTCGCAAATGCGACCAAATTTTTCAGTGGTGCGACTAAAATAAACGTTTGGTTGCACCTGTGCGACCAACTGTTCGGGTAACAAAAAAAAGAATCTCTGCAACTCTCCGTGTGGTCAACAACAGACACACATTATGCCCCTATCGTGGACTAGACCAATCAGAGATAGTCAGGGGCGGGACCTCTCTGATTGGCCGTGGTCCAGTTGAAAGTGCAGGTGGAAGAGAGAGGTGAGTAGCTTGAATAAAGCGATATCGATTCATTAATGGATTCCACACAAAGACGTGAACACAGAGTGGACGCATCAGAATCAACTTTGTCTTTCTCGGCTTTCTCACCCGACGGCCCGTAGACGGACACGCTGTCGGAGCTCAGCGATCCTGATGCGTCCGGTCCGCTCTGTGTTTACGTCTTTTTGCGCTGATTCTGAGCTGCAGAGGTTTTGTCTCTCCAACCAAAATCCACCGAGCCAGCAGCAAAAGAAGCAGCAAACTGCGCTTCACATTTGATCAATGTCGTCATGAATTCCCTCTGACTTTTGCTGTTTTGCTTCCACCATGATAAAAATCACACTTCCTGCACAGCTCTCTGTGTGTACTTCAGGAACAGTTTCCCGTCTCAAATCTGTTTTCAGCATCATTCATTCGCTTATTACCCACCAGTCTACCGTTGTTCACAGCGCTGTGGCTGCTGTCTTTTTCTTTTTTCACTTAAATGACCTCGGCCAAGAAAGCCTAATTTCTGCTGTTCAATACTGAAGAAATGTAAACTTCTTAAAATTGTGCAAAATTGCAGAACATTGTAGAATATTTTTAAGGTTATCTGCTATAAAAAGCCAGACCAGGAAAATCTCCTTCATGTTTTTCTGTGTTTTATTCTCAGTTACTTTCACTCAAAGGCATCTGCTGTGATGTATCACATCACATGTATCAGTACTGATAAATGATCAGAATTATAATATTTCTGACTGTCTGAGGCTAAGTTGAATCGAATCGGGACTTTGAAAACCGGAATCGAATGGATGATAGAAATCAGTGATGATACCCAGCCCTAGTGAGCAGCCTAGGCCCGAGAGGAGTGGATGTAGCTGTGGGTAATAAGAAAAGATGAAAAGAAGGATTGATAACTTTTTTGTTAAGGCCTGATCCGTCTGAAATTCATAGCCAGCTCTGACACAGTGCCATCAATCTTTGAATGCTGAAAAAGCAGCAGTGTATCCAGGAAACACATTATATGCTGCAATAAATGCACTGCCCAAGTGTCCCCTCTCCCCACTGCCTTTCAGCAGCAGACAGCAGCAAACAGGTCGTCAGAGAAGGCGATGTGATGATTAAGTTTAACATTTTCTACAATATTGACAAAGCACTTTAAGCACAAGTTTGTTAGTTAATAATTTACAAATCAATATTGTCTGTATGGACTTCAATTCCCCCCCCCTAAAAAGTGCAAATGTAAAACTGCGGTGTTAAGCGATGCGGTTGAAAAATTTCGGCGCACTGGTGCAACCCTGGCAAAAAGTTAGTCTAGAGCTCTGATATAGTGGCAGAGAACTGGTGGAGAACAAACAGGTCCTCACTGTCCTGTATGTCCCCCATCACTGATTTCATCACAGTAAATGTCTTTCTGAAAGTGCAGAGCTGAGTTTAAGGATATAATCTACCCACTGTTGTCATCGTCAACGCCCTGTACAGCTACCTGAATGCGACTCCAACAGAGGTTTTACCTGTTCACTGCGACAGCCAGTGGGCTAGCCTTGCTTTCCTGTCGCCTGTCTCTTTCAGGTGTCTAGTTGGTGGAGCTGACCCAGTTTCAGATGCAGCACACCTTAGTAGGCCAGTCCCCAGTGTGTTATAAAGAAACTCTGACTGAACATCCAGGTCTCCTTCTTCGCTCCTTATGCTTCCCTGGGTGATCGAGAACTTATCCTGACATGGTGCATTCAGCCATGGATGTCGCACCACTTAATCTGTTTTTAGGTTTCTTTACTTTGTTCCATTAAAATATCTTATAGCATATTAAGCCTTTGTGTGGTCTCTCTCTTCCTTGTCACATCCTTTGAGCCAGGTTGTGCAGTTATTTTGGTCTGATAAGCTTTCTAATGTTTCATTAAGAGCTCTGTACTACCTTGTTAGATTTAAGGCAGTGCTGTCCGTGTTATATTTGTCTGGATAAATTGGTGACTTGTAGGGCTGGGCGATATATCGAGTTTTTTAAAAATATCGATATATTTTCATACGAGATATAAGATGTGACAATATCGTTTATATCGATATAGTCTATGTTACGTTATAATTATACTTGTGGAGCCGCAGGTTTGCCTCTCTTTCGTCCACTTTTGTCTCTACGCAACGTTACTCGGCCTCGCCTCTCCTTCACTGAACACAACTCCGCCTCCCCCATAGCTTCACCTGCAGGCAATGACAAGATGAAAGCGGAAAATCTCCGTTAGCGAGTTACCGCGGATCGCCCCGTGCGTGGGGCTGGACGGCGTCAACGTGTTAGCGAGCTAACCGCGCTAACGACATGCAGCCCGGAGGGGCTGCACGGCCTAAAATCCTTTCATTTTCTCAAAACTCGACAGTGCGCCTTATGTATGAATTCTGGTTGTTCTTACTGACCGCGAACCGATTTTATGTGGAACACAGCGCTCAGCAATCTGTCAAAAATGTTCTAATATGACTTTGCTAAGCTACGGAGCTGCACCGCTTGATGGATTGTCAGAGGATTACGGCTACCGGGGAGGAGCCTCGCGGAGTGATACGTACTGTGTGTGTATAAGGACCACAAATGGCACCTGTTCAGAGACGTGGTGCAGCTGTGAAATCTGTCTCTTTGTTATTATGCTCAGCGTCTATTAGTTTACATTTTGACTGCACAATTGTGAGCTTTTTGTTATGCACAAAAACAACATTGTTTTCTTTTATTTATGGACCATGATTGTTTAATAAATGCTGATAATTTATTTTTGAGTAATTTTTCATGTACATCTACGCTGTATGTAAATAAAAGTGCCCGTGTGACATCTGGGACACAGTGCGACTAAGAACTCTCTTTTTGTTCTTAACTTATGGCTTTAAAAAAAATATCGAGATATATATCTTATATCGCCATCCAGCTAAAAAATATCGAGATATGAATTTTGGGTCATATCGCCCAGCCCTAGTGACTTGTAGACACAAGGTCAACTATGGTGTTCCACAGGGTTCAGTGCTAGGACCAATTCTGTTTACATTATACATGCTTTCCTTAGGCCAGGGGTCTCAAACTTGTGGCCTGCAGGTCACCTGCAGTCCATGTCATCCCCACTTGCGGCTCACATATTGACGTGAAGAAACATTTTTAAAATTATTCAAAAAATGATTTAATATGGATGCAATATGAGCAGAGTTTTACAGGCATAGCGCTAAAGAATGTAGCCTCATGGCTAGGGATGGGTATCGTTTAGGTTTTATCCGATACCAGTACCAAACCGGTACTTTTGAAACGGTGCCGGTGCTCAAACGGTGCTCAAACTGGTGCTTAAAGAATGGAGAACACAAACTTTGTCCAAAAACCTCTCATGTTCAGCTGTTTTCCACTTTTTCTTTGGTCATTTTAGCCTTTTTGGCCAGGGTGAAGGGAGCATCTGCCATCAAACAAGAAGACAGCCGCATGTAGCTATGATGGTGTTTGCTTGTTCACCTTACATGCATTAATGTAATAACGTGGTTAGCCTACTCAACGTAAATTACACACGAACAACATGAAGCTACTCACGCAGAGAAGAACGGCTGCTGCTGCATCATCATCCTCATCATTTCTGCTACACTGGCAGGGCTAGGGGCCAGGACTCTCCTCTTCGGGTTCTTGGGGGATGTTGCTCCGGGTCCGATAACAGGCTGATAACAGGCACCACACCCGCAGTAGATGTGCTCGGTGTGAGGTCTCGCAGCAAGCTATCAAATACGGCGCATTTCTCGGCTTTTAAAAAAAACTCTATGTGTCGCCAGGTGTTTCATCAGATTTGAGGTGTTACCTCCTTTGACAGTATCACAGTATCAGCTTAAAGCACTTGTTGCTGCTGAGTTTGCATCTTTTGCTGTGAAGTACAGCCAGACTTTGACCGCTTCGCCTTGGACATTTTTAATCTGTAGCTCTGCTCTAAAAGAACGTACGTACCTGGACCCGCCTACTATCCTCGAAACGTAAAATGATTGGCTAGAATTCAAAGTGTATCACAGCTCAGGAAAAAAAGCACAGAAATGCTGCTTTTTGGTCTGGTTACTACCGTTTATGACAGAATTATGTGTGTGTGAGCGTGAGGGAGGGGGAAAAAGGAGAGTGAAAAGTACAAGGTGCCACCCATGAAAAAGCGGAAGAGGGAAGCTTGTAAATACACTGCAGTCATTGAGTCTGTCCATCATAGTCTGGTATGGTGTCTCCCTCCTAAACAGTTGACCTGTCACACTGCTTCACATTGCTAGATATAATTGTACATTATACACTCTGTGGTATTCATTTCCGTAATCCTGTTTTTTATGTGTATAGAATTATTATTTTGTTGGTGCCGTTTACATGTTGTTGTGTTTTACACTGTGGTGCTTCAGACACACCATCGACCGGAACCAAATTCCTTGTATGTGTTTGCACACACAGCGATAAACGTGACTCTGAAAGAAACCACTGCAGCCAGTGCAGAGCTATTAAAACTCGACTGTACGCTGCGTTCACTGCCTCCAAAACAGAAAAGTTGGGACAGCCTTTCAACTTTCCAACAGTAGATTTTGACTATACCGCTCTACCACGATATAGCATGTTGATGGTGTCATCTAGCTGCACCTGTTTTGATTGAAAGCATTGCAGCGGCTGCAAGCAATATCATCTGCAAATTATGTTCACGTTTCGGAACATGAGGAAAGCCAAAAACTGCGCGAGTGGAAAAAGGTTAGCGTTCATCCTCCAGCTTCACTGTGTTATGCTAACATAGCTGTGTCGCTAGCGATCAAAAGCACATCATTATATAGTCAAGTCAAAATGTATTTCTACAGCACATTTAACCATGCCACACTGGATTCTACTCTGGCTGCTTTTCACCAGTTTGTGAATTGTCCCACAAGGAGCAACAAGACAATTGACCTACTGTATGCTAATGTGAGAGATGCATACAGAGCCACCCCCCTCCCCCCACTAGGGAAGTCAGACCACAACCTGGTTTACCTACAGCCACAATACACACCCCTCGTCCAAAGGCAGCCTGTCACAACGCGCTCCATCCGGAGATGGACCCCAGAAAAGGAGGATGCTCTGAGAGACTGCTATGACACCACAGACTGGGATGTGCTCCTGAGCCCACATGGTGAGGACATAGAGGGGGCGACACACTGTCTTACAGACTACCTCAACTTTTGTGTGGACACGGTCGCCCCTGCTAAGACGGTACGGTGTTATCCTAATAACAAACCGTGGGTAACACAGGAAGTCAAAGCTGTCCTCAACATTAAGAAGAAGGCTTTCAGGAGCAAAGTGAAGGAGGAGATGAAAGCAGCACAGCAGGAGGTGAAACACTGCCTGAGGGAAGCAAAGGACACCTACAGGAGGAAGGTGGAGCAGAAGTTGGAGAGGAACAATATGAGGGAGGTCTGGAATGGTGTGAAAACCATCACAGGCCACAACACCAAGAAAAGCACAGTGGGGGGGACTGTGGAGAAGGCAAACGAACTCAACAACTTCTTCAACAGGTTTGACCAGCCCACAACCCCCCCACCCTCACCCTCACCTTCACTACAGAGTCCTCCCCCCACTCTCCTGCCTCCCTCGCTCCCCCCCCTTCCTGACACCATGACACCCCCCTCCTCCAATCCCTCTCTCAGCAGCAAGACATCTCCCCCCCTCCCCTCCTCCCAAACATCTCCCAGTGTCACAGTGGATCAGGTCAGGAGACAACTGAGGAAGCTTCGCCCCAGAAAGGCAGCAGGCCCAGACAAGGTGTGTCCTAGGATGCTAAAGGCGTGTGCTGCTGAACTTGGGGAGCCGCTACAACGAGTCTTCAACCTCAGTCTGCGACTGGGGAGAGTGCCCGCCCTCTGGAAGACATCCTGCATCGTCCCGGTTCCCAAAAAGAACCGGCCCAATGAGCTGAATGACTTCCGACCGGTGGCACTGACGTCACATCTTATGAAGACTCTAGAGCGGCTCTTCCTCAACCTCCTCCGACCACAGGTACAACATGCCCAGGACCCACTACAGTTTGCATACAAGGCGGGTGTCGGAGTGGAGGATGCCATCCTGTACCTCCTACACAGAGCCCACTCACACCTGGATGGGGGAAAAGGCACGGTCAGGATCCTGTTTCTTGACTTTTCCAGTGCCTTTAATACCATCCGGCCCTGTATGCTTCAGGAAAAACTGAACAGGATGGAGGTGGACCCCTGCCTGGTGGCTTGGATCTCCGACTACCTCACCGACAGACCACAGTACGTCAGGCTGAAGGACATCACGTCTGACACAGTGGTCAGCAGCACAGGAGCACCACAGGGAACTGTGCTGTCCCCTCTTCTCTTCACCCTGTACACCTCTGACTTCTGCTACAACTCTGAATTATGCCATATTCAGAAGTTTGCAGATGACACGGCCATCATGGGGTGTATCTGGGATGATCAGGAAGAGGAGTACAGAAGTCTGGTGAGGAACTTTGTCACATGGAGTCACACAAACCACCTGCAACTCAACACCTCAAAGACTAAGGAACTGGTTGTGGACTTCGGGAGGTCTAGAGCAGGTCCACTGCCAGTTCAGATAGAGGGGGAGGAGGTGGAGGTGGTCAACAAGTACAAGTACCTCGGGCTGTGGGTGGACAATAAACTGGACTGGTCATGCAACACAGAGCACCTGTATAAAAAAGCCCAAAGCCGACTGTACTTCCTCAGGAGGCTGAGGTCTTTTAACATCTGCAGGAAGCTCCTGAGGATGTTTTACCAGTCGGTGGTTGCTGGAGTACTTTTCTATGCTGTGGTGTGCTGGGGGAGCAGCACAGCAAAGAAGGACTCATCCAGGCTGGAGAAACTGATCAGGAAGGCTGGCTCTGTGGTCGGCATGAAGCTGGACACTCTGGTGACAGTGGCAGAGAAAAGGACATTAAAGAAACTGCTGGACATTATGAACAATGCCAGGCATCCTCTGCACACGGCCATAAACAATCAGAAGAGTCTGTTCAGTGACAGGTTGCTTCTCCCAAAGACAAGAACTAACAGACTTAAAAACTCCTTTGTCCCACACGCCATCAGACTGTTTAACTCCTCTCTGGAGGGGAGAGGGAGGGGAAACAGGAGGACAAAGGAGGGGGGAACAACTAAGCTGTAGTGCCTCTTCACCTCACTGTGCAATACTTTTTGTAAATAGTCAACGGTGCAATAGACTCAATACTTGAAATGTGCAATTCACTTGTATTTTTATTTTTATTCCTATTTATTCTATTTATCCCCTTCGTATATTTTATTTATATTTGTCTCTGTATTTATATATGTGTGTGTGTGTGTGTGTGTATATATATATATATATAACAATTCTGTAACTGTAACTTCGGTCGTTGCTGTGCTTTTTGGAAGTCGAATTTCCCAGAGGAACCCACCCGAGGGATTAATAAAGTTCTATCTTATCTTATCTTATCTTTAAACGACTAGTGTACATCAAAGTGCTTCACAATAAAACCGCAATGCGGCCAGAACAAGAAACAAATAGTACAATGATACTTAAAATTGCATTTAGTTGGTGTAGTGCAGACCGAATGAAATTCAAAGCTAATTTAAACAAGTGTGGTTTCAAGCGTGATTTGAAGGATTGAATTGATTCCGATGTATGGATTTTGACTGGGAGATTATTCCAGAGTCCAGGAGCAGCAATGGCAAAAGCACGGTCACCTCTGGTTGTTAAACGAGACCTTGGTTGCATTAGGAGCAGTTGGCTGGAGGATCTCAGTGCTCGCCTTGGGTTGTACAGATCAAGCAGATCAGTTAGGTAGCTAGGGGCCACGTTAGTTAGAAATTTACAAGTGAGCAGAAGGATTCTGAAACCAATGCGATATTTGACGGGAAGCCAGTGTAAGTTAGCGAGGACAGGGGTGATGTGCTCATGCCTTCTAGTGCCAGTTAAAGGCCACACGCTTGATCTGGTATTGTCATCCAGTCTGGACGTGTGCATTACGGATGTACGGATCACCAGCTTCTCCGCGGCCGTTACTAACTCTACTTTTTATGATATCTACTGTAATACAGCTATATTGTTTGATGAACTTGCTAACTCCTTTATTTCAACATGCTCCTCGATTTCAGACATTGTGGCTCCATTAAGGACTTAACGCTGAAGGCCAATTACCAACCATGGCTGAATGAATCCACTCGCGCTCTCTGGCGGGAATGTCGCCGAGCTGAGAGGAGATGTAAAAAAGACAAACTCCAGGTGTCCCTGGACATCCTGCATAACTGCCGATCAAAATATCAGAAGACTGTCCAAACTGCAAAAGCTTCATTTCTGTCAGAAATTATTACTAATATTTAAAATCTTCTAATCCCTGCTCTGCTGCTCAGAGGGATGCTCCCCAGCTCTCTGTGAAAGGTTCTGAAATTACTTTATAGATAAGATCTCAGCACTAAGGGCACCATATCTGCCGGGAGTCTGAATGCTCTATGGCTTTTCAACAGTTTGAGCCCGTATCCTTTTCGACTTTAAAAGAAATTATTGATCGTTTGAGAAGCTGCAGTACGCTGCATGACATTCTTCCTTCCCGCATTATTAAGGAAGCTCTGATTACTATTGGACCCTGTATCTTACTTTTGATGAACTCTTCCTTGTCTTCAAACACGCAGTTGTGCAACCAGTTATGAAGAAAAGCCACTCTGACCCCAACGCTCTTTCACATTACAGGCCGATTTCTAAACTTCCCTTCATGTCGAAAATGTTAGACATGAAGGGAAGTTTTATCTACCGGCTAGCCCAACTTCAGTAACCCTGCAAACGTCACTGCTGTTTAGTTTTCTGTCTTCATTTATGTTGAAGTGACAGCAGAGCTGTGTGCACGTCTTGCAGACGTGTTTCTTCACTGTGACCTCTGACCTCTGACAGGAGCTCAGAGAAACACTGTCACTGCTGTGAACTGGTACTGTGTGAATAAAGCTGAGGTGACTGGTTCCACCCAGAGCACTACCACCCCTCCGTCCTTCCTACAGACCTTCCACAGAAACTCCATCAGCTCTGTCCAAACACAGCTTGTTCCCCTTCAGAATAATCTAGAACCTTCTATAACACTGGTACCCCCTCAAGGACCAGCTGAAGATCATTTTAACAAGAACGTCTCCTGAGCTCCCTCCTGAAAAAACGCGACCTCACTGTGGTCTAACTGCCTGATTCTGGATGTTTTGTCTCCACCCCCTATGGTCATGTGACCAGTAGAGTGACTACAACCTCCATCTGAGTCAGTGACATGTTGTACTGTCCCTTTAAGAGTCCTCAGGAGCACACTAACATATCTGCCCGTGTGTGTGTGAGAGAGTGAGTGTGTCTTAATCTGGATTAAGCGGACGAGTTTGATTGGATGGTACTCTGAACACACACACACATTAAAGAATGACCTTCATACAGGACATGGCTGTCAGAGGGCGAGCAAGCATCACTCTCACTCAGAGAGAGAGAGGCTGCCAACATCACTGCTTCAGTATTGGTCGTCATGAGAGCGATCAGAGCTGATCAGGGTTATTGATCAGCTGTGATCAGTTATCAGCCTTCACTGTAACAGAATCAGACAGACGTTCCTCCTGATGTTTGATCACATCGACTATCAGTAACTGAAGTCTGTGACTGTATTGATCTCTGAGTCCACCTGTGACACAGCGAGCTGATTGGACCGTGGAACAGATCACCTGAGGATGGAGCTCTGAGCTCACAGACACACCTGGAAACAGCTGGAAACAGCTGTTCCTGACCTCAAACACACCTCTTCAGGTGCAGCTGACTCAGTCTGAGACAAACCAGATTTAAGCCGAGGTGCAGACCAACAGAGCTTTCATCCAATCAGAAACAGCCTGGGACGATCACCTGGATGCATCCAGGTAAGCAGACGCTCAGGCAGTGTAAGCATGTACAATGAGATTCACAGCACCTCCTCCCCACGTGTGGAGAGACAAAGGAGGCGAGGTGCAGAGTTCTGTGGTGCTATAAACATATGAACGGTCTCATCTTAAACAATGTCAGAAAATAAAGCACTCTGTGTGTGATCTCTGCTGTGAGTGAGCCCAGGAGCAGACAACAGGACGACTCTAACAACCCACCTGTGACAGGCACGTACACCTGGACAGGTGGGAGCACCCTGCTGACATCAGGAGCTCAGGTGTGTTAGTGCTGTCCTCAGCAGGTGTTCACAGGTAAGCCCTCTGCTAACAAAGCTCCAATACTCATTGATTATAATCAATACATCAGTTCAGAGCTAAAACATCCTGTCTGCCCCGAGGGTCCCGCCCCACAGTTTGGAAAGCACAGCTTTAGTTATCGATTAACCGGCTGCCCTCTGCTCAATCAATGATCAGCGTGTGGCTGATAAACGGACCGTTAGCACGATCGATCCGCGTGATCGATCAGTAATCAATAATCAGCTGTGCGCGTTCACAGATACCGTGAACACACAAACCGATTCGCGGAGACGCGCACGGATACCGTGGTACTGACCCCAGCTGGCGGCGGTCCGGCCCAGCAGCTCGTGCGTCCTCGGGTTCCAGAAGAAATCCCGCCACTCACTCGAGCCCTTCCGGTCGTCCTCCTTAGAGCCGGACATGATGGAGCTGGCGGAGGTGATGGAGGTGATGAAAGACGAGGTGATGATGGAGGCTCTCCAAGTCCCTGATGACGAGGATGCGGCTGACGGAGCGCGCGGACACTCGCTCTCCGGGATAAACCCCTCCCCTTCAGCGCCCGCTGACGTCACCGCCCGGCTCGCCAATCGCGGCGCAAGGAGACCCCGCCCTCTGCGGGATTGACAGACCGTGACATCATAGACCAGACCGTGAGGGGGAACGTGACCGTGACGTCACTCACGTGTACCATAACCAGCAGCTGATCGACTGAGAAGACGTCATCACGCACGGCCAGTTTATTAGAAACACCCGAGAACTGTAATCAGAATATTTAGTAATCCCCGAGGAAATGACAGTAACAGTACAAGTACCACAGGTTAGTATATAATTATACTGACACACTACACACACTGTGTACAAATACTACAGGTTCATACATACATGTGTTAGTTATGATGATGCTGACTACATATTTGTTTGTACTTGTAAATCACAGAGCAGCTGATCACAGAGCAGCTGATGTCATCAGCAATAACAAACCCAGATTCATCCAAACTGAAATTGTAGTTTATCTTTTAAACACTACGACTTTACTGAAGTGTGATGTACTGGCTTTACTCAGTTTGTAGATGTTTGCCGTAGACTGTATTCAGTGTTCAGCTTACAGTCAAAAATGATTAAGTCTCTGACAAAAAGTGTTTTTAAAATGTTGTCTTATTTCTTTAAAGTATCTGAGTAACAGTTCGTACAGTGTGATCCAGTGCAGCACGCCAGCTATGGGACCAAAGAGCAACTGTGATGTATTTGAAGCAAAGACAAAATAACATTTACAAACGTAAAAACAAATCTTAAACATAAATCAGCCAAACTGCAGTGGTGTTTTAGCACCTGCAGCAGCACTGTGGACTGACTGGAAGCGATGGAGAGACGGGTGTTGAAGGCCCAACCAGAGAGAAGTGCAGCAGTCCAGTCTAGACGTAGGATGTAGCTGCAGGACGAAAGCTTTATCTTTAAAGCAAACATGTTATCATCATATGACTGGATCAGATAAACAGCTGGATCTCCCAGTGACTGCAGAGCCTCCACCAGTATCACTGTAGTCTGTCCAGTTTCAAATCTCACGGCCACCTGAGTGCTGTATCCCATCATGCACTCTGCTCAGTAAACATGACAGAGCTGAAGTAGAGTATGTCTAAGTGTTTATGAAACATCATGCTGGTTAGAGCAGGCGGATCGATCCACATATCCATAGCATTGATACCACGCTGGTGTGGGATCAATACTACTGCAATACTGTGTTTCTATCCTCTACGTTCAGCACGAAGACCAGTGAAATGTGTTAAACGTGTCTTTGCAGCCTGCAGCGCATTTAAACAACAGAAGCTGAACCAAAGTCTTTCAGAGACAGGAACATCTCCCAGAAAAACTTTCAAAATAAAAGCTGAAGGGTGCGTTTTGTTGTGGTAACTACTGTGGAAAGGTGAAGTCCCAGTTGTTGAGCGATCATTAAAATGTGTTCAGAACTGGTAAAATGATGATGATGTCACGACTCACCGCCTGCCCTACATAAGTTAGAAGTATCAGCATTGGTATCAGTGATCGATAGCTAAGCTTGCAGTGGTGCACTAGCTTGAAACAGTGTGACAGCTGAGAGGATGATGCAAGTCCAGACAGACCGAGTCTGTTTAACCACGGCGGCTGTCGACCGCTCAGCCAATCACAAACCAGAAACATGTGCTCTGTGTTCGGGCCTCCTGATTGGCTGGATCCTCTCTGGGAGTAGCTCAGGTGTGTTTGAACCTGCAGATCGACTTCACAGTAGAGCAGACAGGTCCTCGTGTTCTGCTTTATTAACACGGTTTATTTATGATGTGTTTATGCTGCAGTGACTTAAACCCAACTTTCTTCTATCACAGCCGTGCTGAGGTCCAAACGCAGACCTCGTCTCTGTGGAAACTTGGTCTTATCATGATTATTCTGCATGTTTCTTAATGCCACACCATCATCATCCTCATCATAATGAATAACACAACTCTGTTTCCTGTGCATAAATAAAAGCCTCTGTGTCTCCATGTGCTCCGCACATCATCCTAACCTGTGCAGGTGGGACCTTTAGCTCTTAACAGTTACAGCTCCTGAAGAACACGAGTCTGAACCGTCACAGAGCGGGGACGCGTTTATTGAAACAGATATAATGAAATAAAAGGACCGAGCGTGACAGGGCTCCATCACCGGACAGTTACAGACACTTTTATTACACATTAAACACACACAGAGCCTCCTGCTGCCATCCAGTGTCTGAGCTGGTGCTCCTCCTGCAGGACACAGCTGTGGATCGATCACCTGTGGATCAGCGACTCTACAGGACATCAGAAATGCGACATGTGGAGGAAAAAGCAGCAGCTTGCAGTCTGGACTGGAACATGTTCTTATCCTCTAACAGGGACCAGAAACAGGGAGAAGTCTGCCATCTAGTGGTGATAAAGTGGAGCTGCAGGGACATCAAGACGAGAGGACAGCAGGAACACTGAGGGGTGGATGAAGACAGATTAAAGGGAGACGAGCAGGAGACACAGAAACATCATAGATGATCTCTGCACATCATCCTGGAAGCATTCAGTGTTCCTCGTGTTGTCACGTTACAGCTTTATTCCATGACATTCATTTTCACCTCTGCACAGTCAGCTGACTGTCCATGTTAAAGTATAAGATGGACACAAGTACTCACAGCCCCGACACTCATGTTTGTTTAGCTGTGCACACTGATCGTCTGTCAGTAATGTCTGCAATCTGGGCAATCTTCTGCGCCTCTCATCTAGTACCTACTCGGCTGAGCTCAACCTAGTTTCTAGGGTTTTCCATCAGGTAGTAGTACCTGGTACCAGGTACTTTTTTAGCAAATGCTGGCCTGGCTTTCCAACCGAGCAGAGTCAGTCTAAAAATGTGACATCAAAAGCCCCCGATTGGCCAGCCAGCGGTGTCATTAGATGAATCACGAGTTAGATGAAACCTGGCATTTCTGAAACTCGGCAACAAGGGTTACCTACAAACTGACATCATGGTGCTCGAGTCTGACAAACACCCACAGACCAAGCAGCGGGTATACCATCGCCTCAATGTCATCCATTGTGTTTGTGGCACATAGACACATGGGATGTTGGTTGTGTTCCCATGACAACCCCACACATATTGAGGTGAAACTCAAATGTAATAGAGCACGACACAAACAGAGGCGGGCTCAGGCGAGTGGGTGCTAAAGGAAACCAGCTACGACAGCCTGCCTGGAGTTTGCCCAAAGGCCTGTGAAGGACTCTCTGAAGGAAAAGACGAATGAGACATAACCTGGTCCAAAAGTGTGCTGGATATCGAGCTTGGGCGAAGGTTCATCTTCTGCAGTGTTGGGGAGTAACGGCATACATGTACCGCCGTTACGTATTTACAATACCGAATATGAGTAACTGTATTCCGTTACAGTTACCGTTTAAAAAGGTGGTATTCAGAATACAGTTACTTTGTTGAAATAAATGGATTACACTGCGGTACTTTCCTGTTTCATATTGTTGCGGGTCAGGACTGTTTGGATTTGTTTGACAGCTACGTTCTGTTGTTCCAGGCGGCAGCGTTACGGTTGCCATGGTTACAGGGCGACGCTCTCTCTCTCTGCGACTGCGTGTTTCCTGGGTGAGAGAGCGCCTTTTCGTTGTTGTTGTTGTGCTAAGCTAACAGGCAGAATGCTACAAGCATAGCTCTAAAGAATGTAGCATCATGGGCAGTGTAGTCCGTGCTGCAGGGAGAATGGACTGCCATACACGTTATGGGTCTGTGAGTGCCAGGAGGGAGAAAAAGGAAAAGTACGAGCTGTCATCGAGCAAAAACGGGAACTGGAAGCATGTAAATATAATAATAACCACTGCAGCCAAGAAGAGAGCCTGACGAGCCCAGTTGTAAGTAAGCTATTAAGACTCGACTGTACACCGTGTTCCTGTTTTCCTCCGAAAACAATAAGTTCCGTTGGAGCAGCCTTTCAACGCCTCTCTCTGTCTCTGCTAGCAAAGTTGACCCACACAACAAAGTAAAGCTATTTTTTGGCTACGAGCCGACACGGAACACGCATTAGTCAGATATGTGTGATATGACCAAAATCTCATATCCCGATATAAGAATTCTATCGTCCGATAAGGATATAAATCACAAAAATGTAACATTTTCTGTAAATTCTGTGAATCTCGGGCAGCTCGACTTGCGTGAAGTGTTTCCAGCTGCGCGTCCTTTACCCGGAGTCGAGTGTTTTAACGATGCATTTTTAGACATAAGTTGTAACGACTGCCGTTTTCTTTGTGAGTATTTATTACACGGCGTGCTGCGGGGAGAAGCCTGTTCTAACGTCTGAGTCTAAGCTTTATTTTTTAGCACCTAGCGGCTCTTTTTTACTTCTCATCCGTAAATAGCCGTGGATCTTCAGTAATAGTAATAAATCACACAGCAATAGTACATTCACATAGTTGTAAAAAGCATGATAATATATTAAGTAATCCAAAGTATTCAGAATACGTTACTCTCATTGAGCTACGTAATGGAATATGTTACAAAATACATTTTGGGGCATGTAATCTGTAATCTGTAATGGAATACGTTTTAAAAGTAACCTTCCCAACACCAAGGTCATTATCGTTAACGAAAACTAGAAGTGAAAAAACATTTTCGTTAGCGGAAATAAAAATAAAAAGGAAAATAACTAAAACTGTAATGAGTGTTCACAAAACTAAAATTAACTGACTTTATAGCAAAAGTGTGTTTAGTTTTCATTGATGTGTGCGTGCAAAACTATTAAAACCCTGCCCAACACTGATCTTCTGTAACTGCGGACAAAAAGTGCTTGAACAACATATTTTAACAAAGGCTGAGAATACCTGTGCATGTGTTATATTTTTCTCTTAAATGTTTTAATAAACATTTAAGAATTTTGATTTGGAGTACTGTGTGTAGTCAAAGGAGCTTGCAAAGAAAAGCGTCTGGACTTCTTTAAGTTACTTGAAGACGTTTCACCTCTCATCCGAGAAGCTTCTTCAGTACTGTGTGTAGAATACTGAGGTCAAAATGAATGTCATCCTTTCTGGAATAAGCCTGTGACATGACAACTTGCTATTTTTAGGATGCAGTGGTACCATCACAGGACCACCACAGACCAGGACTCCCAGGGACCTGCAGGAACCGTTTAGAACCACCTGTTTGGCCTCTCTGTCAGGGGTTGTGCCCCAGTGCTCATCACACAGAGGAGTGTGAGGAGAACCATACACTAAACATACAGAGAACTTTAAACACCTTTATGGTTAAATGAGGGCAAAGGGCCTTGATCCCTTCATTTGCTCTTTCACACAGAGCTGGTTCTGCCTCAGCGTCTTCAGAGAACCAGCCCACCGTTCTACAGGTTTAAGACGTAGAGCTGTGGGCTGCTTCATATGAATCTTCCTATGAAGATACATTTGGGGCAAATTCTGATTATGGAAGACAGTATCTGACGACTGATGCTACCATCTGTGATCTTTCAGCAGGAGCTCCTCCCAGAACAGGTAACATCAAAGGCCAACACTGGACCACTAAGGTGCTGGTTTTGGTTTTTGGTACCCGCCTTTTATAATAAGATCAGGCACTGGCACGTAGTCGGTATAACTCTGGTACATCACAGCTGAACTGTTTCACCTATCTAACAGCACCTCAACCAGGATCCAGGTTCATCTCCTGACCAGACTGACATATCAGAACCAGACCCATTGGAATTGCCAGAACATACGGGGGAGGGGGGGGTATATAGTATAGGGTATATAGTCCTGTAGGAGGCAAATACTAATTTCACACAGGAAATCCAAGGACCTTCTAAGAAAGGTTTACATGTGTTATCATAAAAGCAGGTCTTTTTACTACCAAATCTGATATGCACCCTTTGAGAAGGGCCAACCTATCATTAAGTCCTCTAGACCTGGACCGGTCAGAAGTGTACATGTCCCGACTGTGGGTCAGAGGGTGGTCCTCCTGGGGGCACATCCTGTAGCAGGGTCCTGCCCAGTGGCCTGCTGATAGGATAGTTCGGGGCTGGAGCATCCTCGGCCCAGTCTATTCTGGGCAGCAGCTGGTCCATGTGAGGTCCCGGTGGTCTGTGCAGAACTGGGTAGGTTGTAATGTTGTGCTCCCGCTCAAGCAGCAAATGTCCAGGAGCTCGATTTGACCCATCTGGTCTGTAGGTTGTGATGGTTAGAAGAGACGTTTCCTGGTCCAGGGTCTGCAGGGGCTGGGCCTGCTGGTCCATCTGATACAGCTGCTTCTTATGGACCTGGCTGTGGTCCTGGTGGTCCACTCTAGGGGTACACAGCTGCTTCTTGTGGTTGTGTAGATAGTCCTGGTGATCCAGCTGGGCGTGCTCCTGTTGTTTCTTCTGGTTCTGGATGCTATCCTGGGCCTGGTGGTGTATGCTGATGTGGTATTGTGATCTCTTCTGATTCCGAGAAATATCCGGATCATGTTGGTCCATCTGGGACTGGTATGGTGGTTTCTTCTGGTTCAGACGGTGGTCTTTTCCCTGTTCATCGACTGGAGGCTGGTACTGCTGCTGCTCTGGCTTTTTCTGGTTCTGGAGCTGGTCTTGGTGATCCTGGTTCTTCTCGAGTTCCATCTGAGCGTGGAACTGCTGCTTCTTTTGGCTCTGGATTTGGTTGTGAACCTGGTTCTTGATGTCCTTCCAGTGCCGCCCCCTGAGGACTGGTTCTAAGTCCAGACAGCGCTGACAGACCTCCTTACCTGGTACGGACTGGACCAGAACATGGACTCCTAATTGCCTCCAGATGGCCTCCTTCTCTGCAGAGGACCACGGCCGCCGTCGGACCTTCCTGGGAGCCACAGGGACTGAAAAACCAACAGAATTGGAGCACGATGAGACTAATCTGCTAAAGTCAAAGTAGTAACATGAATCCAGGTGGACTCACCTGAGACAGATGTTTGCATTCTGGCTTCAGGTGGAATCGCAGAGGTCACTGGTTTGTTAGAGCTCTTTGACAGAACTGTGAACAAAGGTGGGCACAGATAGGTAAACAGCTCCAGCAACTGGTTCTATAAAGTTAGAAGTTCGGGAACTGATCCAAACCTGCGGCGAGGTGTGGACTCACCTTCTTGTCTGAGGTCGTTGTCCAGTCTTATCTGGACAGGTCGTTTCTTTGGTTTAGTTCCTCCATCTGTAGCAGCTGGAAAAGGAGAAAAACTGGGTCAGTAACACAAACTTTGGGATCCAAACTTCTCTAGCTGAAAATCCAAAACTACAGTCACATCCTGGTTCTTCCTAACCCAAACATTACTGGACGTTACTGAAGATGCTAAACTAAGCAGGAGGGGCTGGACTGTGGTCTCACCTGGATCTGGGTTCTGCAGGCCCAGGTTGTCCCACTCCCGGCCCAGCATGTGGTAGAAGTCGGTGGTCTTGGCGGCAGCCTCCCAGTCTCCGTCCTGCAGGCTCTCTCCAATAGCAATCTCACAGACTGTCTTTAGTGTTGTTTTCACCGCCAGTGGAGGGCGGCTCCACCTGTTTCCCGCTGCCTTCCTGGCCGCGGACAGCGCCAGGCTGAGGCGACCTGGGGCCAGCAGGTCCTGCAGGCTCTGGACGCCGGAGTCAAGGGATTTAGCGGCCAGGAGCAACCTGCCAAGTTCCCGGAGCTTCTGGCTTACGTAGTCGTACCTCCTCTGACCACTATCCTGGTTCCCCATCAGCTTGTTGCCATACTTACAGATCAGCCAATCAGACTTCACCTGGAGGCAGAGAGGAGCCAGTTACCACAGAGAAAGGTCAGAGAGTGTAGATAGTGTTAGGTGCACAGACAGACAGGTGAGCTGACCTCGTAAGACACATTATCTTGGTTCATGCGATGCAGGATTTCACTGCAGCTCTCAGACGCTCCACTGGAGATCGGCAGGAGCCGCGACGCTGCTGCCTGCACTCTGGTCCGTTTCCTGGCTCGGTTCACAGCGGGGTCAGAGGTCGTGTTCTGATCGACACTTGGGTCAGAGGTCATAAGCTGTTTGGTCCCGGTCTCTGCAGTCTCACCAAGGGAATCCTCAGGTATGTCCTCTCTGGTGACATCACAGGGCAACTTACTTGTGGAACCAGAGGTGGCGTCGTTGGCGGGGTCAGCGTTCGCCTCGGCTTTGGACGGGTTGATGGCGAGCTTCTTGCGACACGACACCTGATGCTTCCACAGGTCAGCACGAAGGAAAAATCCAAGACACAATGGGCACGGCAGGTAGTTCCTCGCATCCACATCCTCAGAGGGCTGACGCCATGGCACAATCTCACCAGTGCCCTGCCGGATCACCTGAGGACACACAGGGAGGCGGAGTAAATGTACCTGTAAGGAACAGAAAACCTCACCGGTAACAGACAGGTAAACACAGGTGTTATTGTAGCATCTTTAAGTTAAACTATAAAGCTTGAGGCAACTGTTTATGTGACTTCCTGCTATAAATACATCCATTGATTCATTTTGTTCTGCTTATCTGGGGCCGAGTCTTGGGGGCAAGCCCAGACCTCCCTCTCCCTGGCTACTTCCTCCAGTTGGCCCTGGGAACCACCAAGACATTCCCACCCATAATCTCCCCACTGTGTCCTGGGTCTTCTGATGGGACATGCCCAGAACACCTCACCAGGAGGCCCCATCTCCAAGGGAGAGGAGAGGCACCTTTCAGAGAAAGCTTGTGTTTCACCTTCAAATGTTTTTTGCCTTGTTTGGTATCATTCTCTTCAGCTCAGTCTCACGTGTCTGAATTTACAGATATGTGTTCACTGACAAACTGTAGTAACACAACTGACCTGAAATCACACAAAAACATAAAATCCTAGTACTAGTTTCTTTTTAACTGTAAAAACCATAAAATTATTTTCATAACTTGCAAATACAACTTGCACATTTTGAAAACTTATATTTTAAACAACAAAGTTATATACAACTATTTATCTAAAAATGCACCCACTGCATCTGGCAGGCTGTTTTTTGTACAATCACTTAAAAATACTACTGAAAAATACTATAACTAAAACCAGTTAACAATAAGATGCCCCAATAATTATTTGTGTCAGTAAAGAAAATGTGTCTGTCCACCAGCAGACAGAGGAGCCACCACAGGGAAAAACCTGCAGGCCCGACCGCAGCAAGTGGACAGTGGAGACAGTCTTTACACTGCAATCTGCCTTTGTGACATTCATTAGTGCCCTCACTGACACACAACAACAACTGCACAACACGCTAACTATACACTCCACACTAAGCATCACAAATCTTCCACATCTCAAAACCTGTCTCTCGCTCGCTGCCGCCACCCCTGCAGATCCACCCCTGTAGATCCGCCCCTGCAGATCCGCCCCTGTAGATCCGCCCCTGCAGATCCGCCCCTGTATCGGGCTGTAACGTTTAAAGCGTAACTCACATTACTGCTGCTGTAGTAGTGTTGCTTTATTGCATTACACTCAGTGCATTTCAATCATTTATCCTGTGAGTTTGATAGCTAGCAAAATAATAATAATTTTAAAAAAGAGCAACGTGAACAGTCTCGAAATCTATTGATTGAGCCTTAAAACTCTGACATTGTGAACAGGGCCAAATCCTTTTACTTTTCAGGTGGATTTGGTCCTTGTCACGACTGCAGTGAGTGTCTCAGACTGAAACAAATATGCAGCGGTGTAAGGAAGCAGAGGCGCAGAAATGTTGCTTTTACACTTTGGGTACACTTTACATTTCTCTGATGAGAAAATGATGCAGTCAGACAGTTATTCATGCTGAATGAAATACTGTTACAGTTTCCTTCCACTGTCTGATTTTGTCCTCAGCTGATCAGCAGCACTCCACCTAAACTACACACAGTGCAGGTGGAGCACTGCTTTCTCCTCCTGAATCACGCTTTGTCCAAACCTCTCCAAACTGCTCCCACACCTGAGGTTTACCTTCAGCCTGAGCCACGTCTCATTTGGCCTCTACCTGTTGGCTGCCTCTGAGGTACCACGGACTAACAAACCCTGGTCCTTCAGCCTGATGGGCCCCTCCCCCTCTGCTGTCCACCACCTGGTTTACTTACTTCATTGATTTATAGCACTCTTCACAGGACAAAAACCACATAGTGCTTCAGAATAATATAAAACAGATAAACATAAAACAGCACAATCAAATACTCAGCTAGTCTAAACAAATTAGTCTTAAGATGATGTTTAAAAGAATAAATACAATCCAGGCAATCCAGAGAACTGCACAACCTGGGGGACGCCGCTCAGATCTGTCCCCTCAGGTTCAAACATACCAACAGGTTGAGGCTGCGCGAGGGAGTGTGAGGCTCTAAAAGATCAGTAATATGGACAGGACATGATTCAGAGCTGTAAAGGTCAGGTTTTAAAATGAATTCTAAGATGTAGCCAGTGTAATGAGTGTGACACTGGTGTACTGTAGGGCTGGGTGTCATCACTGATTTCTAGAATCAATTTGATTCTGATTCACAAGGTCCTGATTCGATTCGATCCACGATTCGATTTTTTGCCTCAGACAGTCAGAAAAATTATAATTCTGATTGTTTATCAGTACATAACCATTTTTATATCTATAAAATATATGTGAGACTTTATCACAGCAGATGTCTTTGTGTCAAAGAACCTGAGGATAAAACAGAAGAACATGAAGGTGACTTTCTGGCCTGAGATTTTATAGCAGTTAAAAATATTCTGCAGTAGATCAAAAATGAAAGAAAGTCACGAATCAACATGTGAACATTACCTGATGCTGCTGACGTGCAGCAGAGCAAAGTTACAGACGATTACAGACACAGCCAGGGGTTTTGGAATTTTAAGAAGTTTACATTTCTTCAGTATTGAACAGCAGAAATGAGTCTTGTGCGTAATAAGCAAGTGAATAAAGCAGAAAACAGATTTTTAGATGGGAAACTGTTCTTCAACACAGAGAGAGAGCTGTGCATGAAGTGGGATTTTATCGTTCTGGCAGCAAAACAGCCAAAGTCCCCAAAGAGGGAATTCATGACGATGTTTATGTGAAGCATAGTTTGGATCTTCTTTTCTTGATGGTTTTGTCTCTCCAACCAAAGTTGACTTAAACTGCATCTTGAGAATCGAACACAAAAAAAGACGTAAACACAAAGCGCGCACCCGTCAGCGCCTCACAATCAGTGGGCTGTCGGCTTTCTCACCTGATGGCGTGTTCGTGAGAAAGCCGACATCTCACTGGTTCTGATCCGTCAGAACAGATCAAATATGTGTTTCAGCCAAAATCGATTCAGGATTTTAACGAATCGATATCGTGTTATTCAAGCTAGAATTGATGTGAACCCCTAACGTAATGCTCTTTTACGTGTCTTGGCTGGAGACGGTCACGATTGTTTTTGCTCAAAGACAAAGACTTACAGTGATCTAAGAGAGAAGACATAGAAGCATGAAGAATCATGTCTAACTCACATTTAGAAAACAATGTTTGCAGTTTGGAGATATTTCTTAGCTGAAAAAGGCAGTTCCTAATTAACTGACATCGTAGACTCTGGAATCTCTCCTCCTCGATACGGCAGGAGTCCATGGCCATGACAAATGTACATTAATTTAGTTGCACAGGTAACAACTAAAGGCACCTGAAAGAAACAGGTAAACTGACCGGTAGCAGACACACCGGTAAAACACACAAACTGACCTCGATGTTGTGTAGATAGTTGCCTCGGCAGCGCAGGTGCTCCAGCAGCAGGTGGCGTTCTTTGGAGCCTGTCGGCAGGGTGCTGGCAGCCAGTACTTCCTGTTCGTCGGCATGCTTCCTCAGCAGGTGGCGTGCGATCTTCACCTGTGGCCGTCGGCAGAACACGCAGTAATGCTTCTTGTCCCAACGGCGCTTCCCGCCGCTCCACGTCCTCTTCACCGTCACGCCCTCCTTCTTGTCCTCCTGGCCCCGCCTCTTCGATTTCTGACCCCGCTTTTTCTCTATATGACCCCGCCTTTTTGCTCTCTGGCCCCTCCTCCCTAAGGTGCGGCGGTGTGGCTGACGCGCAGCGGGCTTTGCCGGCTCTTTGTCAGGAGAGGACGGGGCGTCGGAGGCTGGGACCTCTGTCTTGTTCTCCATGGCAACGTCAGCATGGTCCTCCATGGCAACAGACCTCGATGACACCCTGATGATAAAACAAAGAAGCAGCTTTAGCTGTGAGCTCCACCTGCAGTCCCTCAGCAGGAACACGTAGTTCAGGGACTCTTTGTAACTCTGTGTTTTTGAGGACTCTCGTCTTCATAATGGAGGCAGCCACACCTGCACACCACATCAGTATAGGCATTTCCTTTATGGCGGGGCAGTGTGTGAGTCACAGGTTCTAGTGAGGACGACATCGATGCTCGACATTTTCTGTCTAAAGTACAAGAAAGCGTGTTTCAAACATCTGCACTTCAGATGCTCCACAGTGTGGAAACATCTGTATTCAGCCTCCTACTCTAAACATGGAGGAGGAGCAGCAGGTGTTGTGGATCCTTCACCTGAGCCACTGAGCGTGATCCTCCGAGGAACCATCGCAGGGTTAAAGGTGCACACGTGTCTGCATCAGAGGGTCCTGCAGGGCCCTCAGGCTGTGGTGGAGTCAACATGAACACGAGGCCTCCTCCACACTTAACGTGACTGTGAGGAGAACACCTGGACCAATCAGAACCAGCTCCCCGCTGACACACACACTTCTACAGCTGGACTCCACATGTGACAAACATCTGGATTATAGAGGCTGACACACTGATCTACCCCAACATCAGAAGCACCTTGAGGAACCAACACGAACCCACCTCCTGATCAGGACCAGAACAAACAGCCTCTCACACTGACCCTGCCAGCCGTCATCAGCCTATCAGGTGCTCTCACCTGTGCAGTGACCGGGCTGCAGTCACGCCACGCTCAGGTGTGACTGACAGGCGTCTCTGTCCGATAATGGAAGCTTATTTACGACAGCCTGGTGCTAACAGCTAGCAGCACACAGGCTAACGCAGCTGTTAGCACGGAGAGCTAACGAGCAGCTAGCTGCAGCTAACCAGAACCGGAACCGAGCGCTGCTGGGAACCGGACCAAACCGCAAACACGACCAGAACCGTCAAGTGAGAGTACAGAACCGGGACACTCCTCACCTGCTAACTCCAGCTCTGCGCTCCCTTCTTCTTCTTTTACTCCACCACTTCTTCTTCGCTGTCGGAGGTGAAAGGGCGTGATCCCGGCGCGTTGGCGCCACCTGCTGGTGTGGAGCACTGAGGCTACAGATTCCTGTTAAAGTCAGGCGGTCCAGCCTCGAGTCTGTGATGGATGAAGCTGATGTTCTTCTGTCAGACAAACACAGAGGAGTCTCCCTGTACCACTGTGTTATATGACTGGTCTGAAGCACCACAGCATTAAAATGATGAGAGCACGCTCAGTTAACAGGGCGGCTGCACTAATCATGAACAAACACAAAGGTAAACACTGATCAATGTGAACTTTACCGGTGGTTACACCTGGATGCACCTGTCTGCTTCGCTTTGTGGCCTCTGAGGCTGTGATTACAGATGCTGTATGACATGTGACGTTGTTGAAGCTGCCTCTGTTATCTTCATGAACCCTGTTCTTGTTGTCAGTCTGCATGAGGACGTGGACCCTCATTTATCAGCTGCACACTTTCTGTGGTCACTGCAGGCTCTGAGTGAAGGCGTTAACACATGATGTGTTCAGGGCCCTGCGTCATTTTCATTATTAGCACATTATAAAGCACACTGATGTGAAAATCTTCATGAGATTCAAAGTTTTTACAACATATTAAAGACTAGTTTAATACAAAATTGACTAATTATTAGCATCTTCAGCACATTTCATTAAATATTAGAGACAGATTGCTGTGTCATAAATTACACATTGTTATAATTACACAAAATGTGTTCTTCATACCTGACTGTTAGGACCTCCAAGCCTGTAGTTATATTCCTTATCTGAGCCCCTCCTCATTGTTCTTCTTCTTCCTTGGTGTAACCCTATAAATACAGTGTACCCCTTGGCCTTGCCCCTTTTCTACAATTCCCCTGTGGGAGAGGTGGGTGTCATTTCTTTCTAACACTGTAAAACACACATATAATGTATATTTAGCCAACCTGATGTTTCTGATTGTGATTTTAGTTCAGTTATTGTCATCATTGTGCCTGTTTTTGTTAGACGCTTTAAATGTGTAGTTAACGCCGTGAACGCTAGCATGAATATAAAATTCCGGCTAGGGTTGCCAACCGTCCCTTTAAAAACGTAATCGTCCCGTATTGAGCTAATAAGGGACGCACTTTGTCCCGTAATACAGTGAGAATCAAAAGTAGTCTATAAATGTTTATGGAATTAACGCTTTGTTGGAAAACATAATTCCCAGCCCCTCTCCTGCTTTGTGACCAATGAGCTGTCAGCACACTTATGACAATTCGAGTATGACAATTCAGATTACCGCTCATCTCATTGGTCGAGGAAAGGTCGCTTACGGAGAAAATACCGGAAGACAACAGATTTTTTTTTTTTTTTCATACTTTAATTAAATTTATGCACATATTACAATCTCTCGTTGGGAGACAACATTAGTGCAACAACATCTTGAAAAGGTTGAATAAGAAACCAAACGAAATAGGAGAAAACTAAAAACAAGAACAGAAAAAACAAACAAACAAACAAACCAAAAAAAAAAAACCCACATATATATATACATAAATATATATATGAAGGCCATTCTTATGACATATAACAGTTTCCTTTCTGTGAACACTTTAACATACATGTGGCTTACTTAGTACACCAAAAACACAATCATTCAAAGGATAGAGATTGAGTCCCATTGTCGCATATCAAAGCAGCCTCTTTACATGAATCCCTCAGTAATTCTAAAGATGACAAAAAAGATTTCAATTCAATTTTCAATACAGTTAGGGAAGGTCTTTTACTTTGCCATTTGCATTTGTGTATGTGGTATTTGCCCATAATTATCACCACCTTGTGTAGCATGGACAGTTCCTTAGATGGATCACCATTATTATATAAAACTTGTGTTAGAGTCAGTGGGGTCATCCCATCTATTCTTATACTCAACCAGTCTACTAGATCTTGCCAAAAGTCAGTTGTTACTGAGCAGGAAAAAAACAAATGATCAATACTTTCCACATTTTGTGAACAAAATCCACATGGCTCTACCTCAAACCCAAACCTTTTTTTAAGCATTTCAGCTGCTGGGTAATATCCATTAATTATTTTAAATTGCATTTCTTTGACTTTGGGGGGGATAGGCCATTTTAAAAAGTGCGTATATTTGTTCGTTATTTTAATATTACTCCCTTTTAGTTTTGTGTTACTGTTAAAGTCGTGAAATAATTTGTTTTTAAATATCTTGTTCATGGTTTTATTATTACAGTTTTTATCCGTCAAAGGAATCTGGTTTAGATGTAAAGAAGGTAGACTAATTTGTGCCTTAGAGTAATACAAATAACCTTGAATCAAACTCAACAGAGGTAAGGGGATTGCCTTACAAACCTTGTCATATTCTCTAAGGGAACACTGAATGTTAAACTTAGCATTAAAAACACCCACTGAGAGAAACTGACCCCTTTCATCAAGTAAGTCTGTTATAAAGATTATGTTTTTTTCAAACCACTCTTTAATAAACAATGACTTCTTATTAATTGTAATTGTTCTGTTATTCCACAAGGTGGAGCAATGTGGTGAAAAGTTATGGGCAAACACCATCTTCCAATAAGACAAGACCTGCTTATGATATTCTGACAGTTTCACAGGCAACTTCAATATATCAAAACCACATTTCAGGAGAAAATCCAACCCTCCCACCTTTTTGAAAATATTTTTTGGGATATGGAACCATATGGAGTCAGGTTTCAAGAGGAAGGCTTTTATCCAGTTTATTTTAAAAACTCCAACCATTGATTGAAAATCAATTGACTTTATACCACCTTTAGCGTAATCTTTGACAAGTTGTGATTTTTTAATGTAATGTGTTTTATTGCGCCAAATGAATTGATAGATTATAGAGTTAATCTTTTTAATGCTTTTCGGGGTAATGTATAGTGAGTATGCTGGATAAACCATCTTTGAGACGCCCTCTGATTTGGATAATAGATTGCGTCCAAAAATTGTAATATCTCTCGTCAACCAATGATTTAGTGTTTTGGACATGCCATCAATTTTGTCTTTTAGGTTTTTTGATTCTCTAGTGTTGATGTCTTTGTCTAAATAGATGCCTAGATACTTAACTTCATTTTTCACTGGAATCGTCCTCATGCTATTTTCCAAACAATCATAAAGTGGCAAAAGTTCACACTTCTTTAGGTTCAGACACAAGCCTGAAGCTTTAGAAAAAATTGAAATGACATTCAATGCTTTCTCGAGTATTGATTTATCCTTTAAAAATATTACTGTGTCGTCTGCAAACTGACTTATTTTCAGTTCAATATCAAAAATGTTTATTCCTTCGATGTCTGAATGGTTCACAATGAGGTAAGCCATTAATTGAGTGCAAAGAATAAATAATTTTGGAGAAATTGGGCAACCCTGTCGAATTCCACAGAATATGTCTATCCTAGATGTTATGCCTGGATTGAGCGAAACATAACTATAAATTTGCTTGTAGAACAGTTTGATCACTTTGCAAAATTTGTTTCCAAATCCAAAAAGTTCTAAAGATCTAAATAAAAAATTATGGTCTATTGAATCAAATGCTTTAAAAAAGTCAATAAATAGTATTAAACTTTCTGAATTAATAAAGGATCGGTAGTCAATCATATCTAATATTAATCTTATGTTATTATGAATCTGCCTTCCTTTAATAAACGCTGATTGGCACTCATCAATCAATTTGGTTAAGACGCTTTTAAGCCTATTTGCATATACTAAGGCTAATAATTTGTAGTCGTTACATAAAAGTGTTATGGGTCTCCAATTGTCTAGCATTTGTAAATCTTTGTTTGGTTTGGGTAATAAGGTTATTAATCCTGTTTTCATTGTTGGGGATAGTTCTTCATTTTTTAAACAATCCAAAAAGCCATTAAATAACAAATCTTTAATGTCTTGCCAAAAGGTTTTATAAAATTCAATCGTTAAACCATCAATTCCAGGCGATTTTCCATCTTTCATTTGTTTTAGAGCTGTATCTAATTCGGATATTTTCAAATCTTCTTCTAACCATGTTTTATCATCCTCTTCCAATTTTCTTACCTGGTCTTTAATCATATCAAAAAAGATATCTGCATTTTCTTTTTCAGTTCTTGATTTATACAGATTACTATAGAACATGTTAATTTCCTCACTTATTTTGTTTGGTTCCTCAATTATAGTACATGCAATCTGCCTTTTCTGCTGTGTTGAACAAATACTGGAGATACTGAAACTCCTCAAATGACTCAGAAATTGAGGACAGGGGGGGGACGGGAAGTGACAAACACACCAAAGTCATCTGCTAGATTTTTGGAAGTGCCTAATCTAATTATAAATTATACCGATGTTCACTCACTTTGTCTTTGAAATCCCCCATTTTTTAAAGTTTAATGGTGGATCCATAGACCGATGACGCTTAAAGGACATACCACTGAGATCAGGGTCAGGTGAGTGTAATCTTTCATGGATCCTGTGGACAAAGAGCAAGATCAGCATGAAATGAAACATTAAAGACACTTTTTAGTCTTTAGAAGCTGCTGGACAGACTAGCAGCTGTTAACCAAAAAAGGAATTAATTTTATATTCTTTAAAAATTAAATAAAAGTTGAATGCGTTCTTCACTGTGTCTAATATTTAGACTAATTCACAGAGCTGCCCTTGTGTTCTGATTGCTGAACTTTGACCAAGCAGGTCAGACCAGGAAACAATATCAAACAGTTCATTTAAATCAGACACCAAACTGATATCAAAGAGTTCATGTTACTAACAGCTCACCTCTCTGCAGCAGACGCCTGCTGGACTTTAAAATTAATGGGACGATCTGCTGACCAGTGACTTTTTAAGGACACACAGCTGAGTTCAGATTCAGGGTTGAGCCTCTGATGGATCCTAAAAATAAAAACTCAAATTTTCAATAAAGCCTCATCATAAAGCTTCACTGTATGATGAAAAAAATAAAAAATAAATAAATAGTGCCCACTTTGAGAAAAAAAGTCAATATGTGGAGATTACATTTGTTACAAACCAAACAACTACCACAGCTCATATAACCTCTACAACTAAATGTGTAGATAAGTGAAACAAATTAATCAGCCATCGAGTAATACATATATACATTTCAAGTTTGCAAGTTTGAAGAATGATTTCACCAACTCATCTACACAAAATCATTTTATAGACTATCCGGTCGTTCAGTCTGACGTCACTAGCCGTGTCTGGGTCTAAACTCCGCTGCAGGTCCATATATCAAACGATCACTGTGGCATTACTGAGAGTTGAAAAACTGTCTAAATCCTTTCATCTTTAATAACATGATCAGCGTTCTGCTCTACCAGGTGTAACAATTGAGTTTAACATCCAGGCATCCATGAAAACGGAATTTATGACATTTAACGGAGTTAGAAGTTAGCAGGGAGTTAGCTCGCTAGCTTCTATCTAAATACAATATAGCATGTCCTGACTGTGGGGTTTTGGAAACAAATTAAAACGTACAGCTCTGCTATCACTTCCAGCATAAATGAAGACAGAAAACTAAACAGCAGTGACGTTTGTAGGGTTACTGAAGTTTGGCTAGCTGGTATATAATGATGTGCTACGTGACCGCTAGCGACACAGCTATGTTAGCATAATATAAACAAGCTAACTTTTTTCCCACTCGATAAAAGTTAACGTGAGTGTTCTCGGTGGTCAGGAACAAATGTAATCGCATGGCAGGATGCTGTAAAAGGACCAAACTTCAGCCAGGAGAACAACTGAGATAATCCATCCACAATACGAGGTTAGTCATTCATATACTGCTGCATGGGCTGGGCTGTAGTTACATCCTAAGGTTTTAAAAAAGCCATATTAAACGCAGACTACTTTAGACCCGGAAGTAGGATTCGTCACGTCATCACTTAACGACCAGATAGGAGCCATGGCAGTTTGTCTCAAACTAAAAAAATGTAATTTCCACATTTTGACTTCAATCTCAAAATGATCAATCACAATTTGTCGTTAATGTGGCCCTCGTACTTCTCCATATCTTCACATATGAACTGTAAAAACGGATAAAATTTTATACATTTTCATAAAGAACTTAATGTAATTTTGTCAGATAACTATTTGTTCAAATATATTAATGACATCCATCAACACGTCACTCTGTAAGGACACAGAGCTGGGTGGAGGTCCAGGTGGGTCCCTGTGAATAATGATGGAGCAGTGATGTGAGTGCTGAGCTGTGACATGGAGAAGAGTCATGGACAGTTAGAGATGGTCATCTCACCTCTGAGCTTTGGTCTGGCTCTCTCTGGCTCTTTTAGAGGGAGGGGCTCCCTCCTCTCTGTCCTCACACTGATCCATGCTGCTCAGCTCACACACACTTTCTACCTGCAGAGGAAACACAAATCATTCATGTGCACATGAGAGCTGCAGAGGCCGTGTCTGATGGGTTGGACTAACATCCATCTGAGACACAGCTTTCATCAGTTCACTACAAAAAGTGTCACAGAATCGAGTTCAGCCTCCAAATCCTCCATTACTGTAGTCCTACAAAGCAGCGGGTCAAACATGGCTGCAGAGAGCAGCTTTATGTCAGTAACAATGTCCAGGACCGAGCTGACTGCTTACAGAGTTCATACTCTGACTGCTAGCTGCTCTGATAGCTAAGCTAACTACGTAACAGTTAACGCTGCTTCAAACGCCTTCTCCTTGCACCCGGATTTGAAGCATGGGTGGAGTGTATACTTCTTGGCACATCCTATCACGGGATTCATAGCGGGCCGGGGATTTTTTTTTTTTTTTTCGAAAAAATGGCGGGCAGCTGAAGCGTACCGAGTTTTATGGCACTTTACGTAGCGATACAAATGTATAGAAGAACACGAAGACATTACTTGATGACGGCAGTTATGCGGCATTAGGGCTGTTAATACCGCTGGAACTAAGCTGCACACAGCTGATGTTAGCCAGGAAAACATTACACACTGACTTTAATGAAGAGACCGGAAATACAAACACAGTTTGTTGTGTGAAGAACTCCAACATGAGCTGAACAAACAGTAAAGTTGCTAATGACAAACTGTTAAAGGAGGAAACAAAGCAAACTTACAGTTTCTTCACAAAGAGACACCAACAACAAGCTCCACTTACTCCCACTTCCACTCCAGGAAATTCAGGAAGAGGGAAGGAACCACCCAGAGAGGCGTTTGTGGGTGGGCCTGAGGGGCCAGAGCCAACCTCCCTCTCCAACGACTACCTTAAAAAACACTGCCTGTGAGAAAAATTATGTTCAGTTTTAATGCAGATAAATTCAAAACTAAATATTTAAATGAACTAAAGTAAAAGCCCACCTTTATTAAGTTATCACAGGCTAATTCTGACCAATCAGGATTTTCTATTTCCCGTTTTTCCACAGCATTGAACACAGCACATACGATTTTCTACTGAAAGTAGACAGGGCAAGGCAAGTTTATCTATATAGCACAATTCAACAACAAGGTGATTCAAAGTGCTTTACAGAGACATTAAAAATAAAAACAAATAAAAAGCATGATTTAAAATGGAAAAAAAAGGAACAGTAGATACAATCAGTAGTTCTGTTACAGTGCAGATTTGGTGCTTTATTCAAATGCAGCTGAGAACAGGTGAGTCTTCAACCTGGATTTAAATAAACTGAGTGTTTCAGCTGATCTGAGGCTTTCTGGGAGTTTGTTCCAGATATAAGGAGCATAAAAGCTGAATGCAGCTTCTCCGTGTCTGGTTCTGACTCTGGGAACTGATAAAAGACCGGATCCAGATGACCTGAGGGATCTGGAAGGTTCATACTGGGTCAGGAGGTCACTGATGTATTTTGGTCCTAAACCATTCAGAGCTTTATAGGCCAGCATCAGAACTTTAAAGTCTATCCTCTGACGGACAGGCAGCCAGTGTAAAGACCTCAGAGCTGGACTGATGTGGTCCACTTTTTTGGTCTTAGTGAGGACTCGAGCAGCAGAGCTCTGAATGAGCTGTAGTTGTCTGACTGATGTGGGGATTAGAGAAATATTTTTCTGCTATTGTTAATAATCATCATCATCATTGCATTAATAATTAATATTGATATTGCATTCAGATGTTTAAACATCTGAATGCAATATCATTGCAATATAGCCTTTATTACAGGTGCAGTTATAACCACTTTAAACTGTTGAGTTAAATCAATAATCTTAAATGCTTTTGAATGGTTGTTATAATCTTGACCTACTGCCTTGATTTGACACACTGTCGGATGGCAACACGTCATCATTAACATCATTCTGAGGATTAAGAGGTGATTGAGGTTCTTTTCCAGTGTGCTCTCGCACCTCCACTTCTCCTCCCAGGGAAGTTTCCTGTGGCTCTGCTTTGTGAGGTGATGGCCTCCCCGAACGTTTATCAGTTTCAGAAAGCCATATGTTAACATCCTCCATAAACCCTTTATTGTATTTAGAGATGCTTGAGAACCATGTATTTTGTTTCTTTCTCATCAAATCAGAATCAGAATCAGAAAGGGTTTTAATCTCATCAAATGAGATTAGAGAAAGCAGAGATTCATGCAATGCACTGGCATCCTTAAACAGGTGTGTTAACTCAAACTGTGATTTAACTTGTGAATGATTTTTATCATCTTTCATTAGCTCTTTAAGAGACATAACAACACTTTTCATTTTGTTTACATGCCTTTTCCGATCTGTTTGGATGGTTTCGATTTTGTTTGCAAGAGCTTTCTCAGTGAGGGAAGTTATTCTTTTATCCTTTTCAGTTTTTCCAACAACAGATGCAGCCTGTGATCCACTCATTTTAAGCATTCAACATAAGCAGCATGCCAAAATCCAAAACAAAGGCAACACACACACACACACACACACCAAACCAAACGTAGCGGTGGGCGTGTCACAACAACATCTTCATGTGGTCAGAATCCAAACTGCGTTCAAACAAACAACACCAGCACAAAAACACAGTTTACATACCACCGTCGTCTCCTTATCTGTCAGACTAGCCGATTTTATGGGTGTAGTGGCGGTGGTGTGTGGGCTCGCGTCGGCGTTTATTCAGCGCTGATTGCGGGACGCTCCATTGCCGTCGCACTTTTTGCTGACAAATATTGGCGACTGTCAAGCCTTTGAGTCGCCGAGCAGCTGAATAGGGGAATAATGTTGACGCGTTTAAAACGTAAGTCAAAGTTCCAGGTTAAAACTCCAGAGCCAGATTCAAACAGAAACAGCCTCAGAGACTCAGAGAGAGCGCTGCTCCATCTCTGGACCGTAATATATGTTCCACCACTATGCTGCAATGCATCTTGGGATAGGGTGGGCCCACCTGTCATTCAAATCCAGGGAGAAAGAGGACAGGTTTGTGGGAGCCTGGGAGTCTGGACGGCATTCGTGGCCTCGCTGTGATGTCATGGACCTTCAGAGGAAGCAGAGGCTGAATTGAAACACACCTGCTGACTTCCTGTGTTCTGCTCTGACAGCTGCCATGTGTCACAGTGTGGATAATAAAGCCATCAAACTTCACTCAGCTCCAGTAACACCATCAGTGTTTGATGTCCAGAGGATTCATCAGCTTTAACCATGATAGAAGCAGGAAGTTAAGATGAAGATGATCAACCACACTGAGCGACACACTGCGAGCAGGTTCGCAGAGATCTGAGCAAGAGCGAATGAAAAAACTGAGCGAGAGGGGCTGTTATTAAACGAATGAAGTCGTCACCTCCCAGCTTCAGTCAGACTGGTTCACCTGTCCCCACACCAGTCACACCACTGGCTGAGAACATGGATAATGTGACTTGGAGCTCTTTTGGTTCAGAGACAGCAAGCAGTTAGGCAAAGAGAGAAGAGCTCAGCCTGTGGGATTCACTGAAAGATGTCATAGAAATGCTCAGCACCATCCACAAACATTTGCATTATTTGCAAAGAACATGGAGAACATCGATGCATGAACGCAGCAGTACTCGTGTATATTAGGAAAACAACATTTACAGCTACATTTACCAGAGGACCACAGACCCACGCAGTAAACACAAGAGAGATAAACATGTTCGTGAACACAGGTTTGTTCTTAGAGATTTATGACTTAATGCCAAACTATTCTGTTTGGACATCAGCGTGTCATTGCTCAGTGCAACACAATGCAGATCATGCAGTTTAACAGCATTTGACACATTTCTGTATATAAACATGTTTCAGGCTGAAAAGTCCTTCAATGTTGACACTAGATCATATTTTCTACTCTTATGTCCACTTTATTTGTTATCAAATCCTTAAAATCCAGAAAAACACTGATCAGAACATTCCAAGCTTGAGCGGTCAGCAAAAGTCGACTTCCCCCATCACCCACTCATTCACAAAAATTCCCTCGGGCCGTGAACAGGTGATATAGCAATCACTATCACTATTACCGACACCACGTGACCCAAAGCTACGCCTATCCACAACAGTGCCTTTATCTGGACGAACCCGTGTGTGCTCGGACTCAGCCACAAATCTCTTAACATTATGGTGATCACACTTGGACAAGGTTTTCATTCCTTGTCCAAAGCATTCAATTATTTCATGCTTTTCAGCAGCAGAGAGATAACTTTTCTTTCCCATGTTGCTTGAAAATGGTGGCCTGCTTAATAATGTGGAACATCCTTATTAGTAGTTTATCCTTTAATTGGGCTGAGCTGGCAAACTAATGATCACAGGGGCCTGAGACTGATGTCAGTGACCCAGAGAGTCCTGAGACACAATGCCATCCACGGGTTTAACTGAAAAACAACATATGTAATCTGTGTAACACCTAAATACAATTTACATAATCATTTGGAGCGAGGTGTAACCTCAGTGTGTGAAGAGGACTCTCCATTTACATCAACACATGAGAATCTGTCATATCTGCGGGAGTCATTAAAACGAAGACTTCTGTGCTTAAATAATGAACTGTGCATCTGTGGATTCATTTTTTATTATTTCATTTATTCAGACTTTATTGTAAATGTAATACAGACACTTTGCTGTTATTATAGCTGTAATATTAAACAGAGGATAATAATAATGAAATTATAAACACTGAGCCATCAGTGTGTCTCTGACCTGTGGATACCTCGTGCTTGTTCCCGAGCACTCAGGTCTGCAGGTCAGAGGTCACTGTTGGTCCCACTGTTGGCTTCTCAGGCACTGAGGCTTTATTGTGGTATTATTGTGAAGCACTTTGTGATTTTTATCTGTGATAAGTGCCACATAAACACATTTTATTTATAATAAACAGCTAGATGGAGACACAGGGCTGAGAGACAGGGCCTTTACTCTGACATGTGACTGAAGTGACCAATCAGGAGCTGGGAGGTGTGAGGTCAGTGTGGAGGAACCACAGATGTGTTTGTTAGTGACCTCACAGCCCTTCATGGATCCAACAGAAGTGTTTTAAAGACGTGTGTGATGAACTCAGCCATGATTCCCTGTTAAACTGATGTTAAATATGATCGTGTTTAATCCCTGACGTCTGTCGCAGTCTGAAGAGGAACCAGGAGAGCCCGCAGAGCCGAAACTCAGTTACAATAAGCTGTCCTCAGATCAGCAGGAAACCACACAACGAAGAAGTGATGCAGGGAGATGGGAGGCTAAAAATCCTGCAGGGCTGAGAGAGAGGAAGCTGATGAGGCTGACAAATGTTCTTCATGTCACCTGTAACCTGTTCATGTTCTGATTTAACATCAGATGTCTCCACATGCACACAGAGGAACTTCAGTCACACAAACAGTGGACCAGATATTTGTGTTTGAATATTTCACGTTGAAACCATTAACGGACCAGTTTATTTCCTGCTATGGAAAATTAACAATAACCTGCAACACACCCAATGAGCTTGATATGAAGTGAGTTTAAGAAACACACTGCAATGTGCAGAGAGCATCCCAGTGAAACACCAGGGCCGTCTGTTCAGTGTCTCCCATTACAGTGGCCTCATTGTGTTGGAAACCAGCTGGCAGCTTTCAGACTCTGATTCCTGCTGCTGCGAGAAACGATTCAAGTTTAAGACTCAAATACCCTCCGAAGAGAGTTTGTTTCCTCCTTTTATTGTATCGATAAAAAGCCCACAGAGCTTTATTTAGTCTTGATGTAAAGTAAAAACATTAATGCAACCTTTGCAAACGCACCAAAATTTGTAATTGTTTTCGTTTTAGAATGAAAACTAAAAACTAATCACAACAAATTAAAACTGACAAATTTTGGGGGGGACATTCGATGCTGAGGTTTCTGAATTTGCAGGTGTGTGACAGAGTGGAATAAGAAATGTTCCTTAAATATGTAATAAGCCAAGTGACACTTTACACTTTCTCTTATGCTAACATTTTATTTGAGTGTACATCTGATGATATATTTGTGTTATTCAGAATGTGCAGTTGAAGCTTCGGTCATCTTAGACCAGTCCAGCATCTCCACACAACCCCCGAGCCACATCTGCACTCAGTCCACACACAGTGGGAGGACCCTTCACAACAAGACCATCAATACTGCAACAGGTCTCGCAGAAAAGATGTGCAGAATAAGATGAAGTTGCATATTTCACTCGCTTTGCTGCACGCTGGAATAGCTTTACGTCCACAGCAGCACAGGTAGATTTGAAAATGCTCCGCGTCCACACCCGTCGGTGATACAGATGAGATCCTTTAAACAAAATGTGCATGTTATAAACAAGTGTGGACTCAGGAATATCAAGATCAGGAGATCAAATTGTGTAATGGAATTATTTTAATGTAGTCATTTGATGCACATATATGTAGAGAGCAAATAATTCCAGGCTTTTTTATTTTCCGTTCTATACGATGTAAATATTTTTGTAGAAGAGAGGTTATGTGATACAGTACACACATAGTGCAATCGAAAGTAGCTCTAATATCGACCAGTAACCAACCACCACACGCACTGCAATGGGGTGCACAAGATTTATTTGTTCTTTCTCTGGGTCAAACTACTGGCTGAAGACAACTCTGGCCAGGAATCCAAGGCCACCGCGGTCAGGGTTGTTAGCCTGGTTACAAACAGGGGAAAGGTGGTCACTTGGAAGAACAAGCAGCCAAAACGTATCAATCCTGCAGCTTCCTCAAAAAGGCTTGCCACCCACCTTTTCAGGCCTGACTTTGTTCGAGGCTGGGTCTCCACATCACATCCTGGGAGCTGGAACTTCCCCAAAACTGGTCCAGTTTCCTTTTCAGGGGCACAGAGAGTCTCCAGTCCAGTGGTTTTTTCTGCCTCCCAGCACTCCCTCCAACATCCTCAGATTATTTTAAAAGCAAAGCCAGGCCAGGTTAAAAATCTTTACCGTTAAAATATGCACACTTCATCCTGGATCGTCGAGGCTTCCCTGCTACACCAGTGTCCTACTAAAAAAACAACAACCCCCACTTCCTGTTTCCTCTCCCCTTTATAGAGAAGGGCTCCAACCCTCCCCAATCAGGGGAGGATTGGAGGAGGATTGGAAAAAAGAGACTTTTCCATTTGATTACATTTTGTATGATGATTATGTAGAAAAAGTAGAATTGGGCTGAAAGATCTATCGCTTTATCACCTCTTCAGGTTGTAAATCGTGTTTTTAAAAAGTAAATAAGTAATTAATTACTTTTGAAAATAAGTAATCAGTAAAGTAACGGGATTACTTTTTGGGGGAAGTAATCAGTAATTAGTTACTGATTACTTTTTTCAAGTAACTTGACCAACGCTGATGTTCCCTCTAATGTTTCACATGTCTGAGCAAACACACAAACTGAGCGGCCCTTGGACCACTGTGAGCAAAAGCAGACGTGTGCACTGTGGTCACGCCAGCATCCAATCCATCCAAGTTACATGTTTATTAAAGTAATCAAATTACAGCATTTACATTTATGTTAGACTACTTTTAATTAACTGCTTTAGCCCACTTACAATGAAAAATAAAATCTTGTTCATGACCTGTAGCATGTTAACACTATTAGAAGGGAAAAATATATATATATTTTCTTAATAAAGCTCTGACTTGTATTCTGAGTCTGTGGTCTGGGAGAGAGTCTGTAACTCTGTCTGCATAATACAGGATATAATGACCAATGTTGGGCAGTTAATTATATAGTTACTTCTTCAAAAAAGTAACTGGGTTATGCAAACAACAAAGTTTTTTGCAGCTTTTACCTAAAAATACAGCCAAGGTGTTTTTAAATAAACATCTCAAACTATTTACAGAACAATCAGCTGTTCTGCATCAAATCTGATGCCACACAAACAGTGGCGTGCCCCAGGCCACCCCCCCAACCAGACTGGCCACCCCAAAGCTAAAACAATAAAATTTAATGAAATATCAAATGTACACAGCAAATCCAGCATGTCCAAATTAACACTGTCGGATTTGATTTCAACACTATTAAAGTGTCTATATGGGTCCACACCAGAGAGTGTTAATTTAACTCTTTTTGGAGAGTTGGTACGTTAACTCTGATTTAGTGTTAAACACCAAATCTGTCTGGAGTTGATCATTTAACACTTGGTGTTAAGAGTTTATATATTAACTCTCAAAGAGTATTTTAGTTTAACTACGTAAGAGTTATCTTCTAATTCATTCTAAAAAGCGGGAATTTTCCTGTTCTGAACTTCTAGAAATTTCTTTTGGAAATAAACATTTACTAAAAAGATGCAATGGTTTTTGAAAAACATTTATTCTGAACTGTGCACCACAATTTCAAAACATTTTCTGAAAGACGTAACAGTATACATGTTCTCACTTTCATTAGAATTTTGTTTATCAAAAGGTCTGACATGGTAAATGCAAATAACAGCATCTCATCACTTATTTCTTCAATACAATATGCATGTCCTTCATTCATCCCTTTGTGGAACTTCAACGCACTTCTGCTCTCCCCCATATTCCATCTTCACAAGCATATCCTGTGTGGAGATTGAATAAAAATTAGTTGACACTAATTAATGGCACAAATAATCCAGTAAACAATTGCAGCACAGTAAAAAAAAGAAATCCTCTTTGAGCCATAGCCTTAGACTGAAGCCAGATTCAAACAGAAACAGCCTCAAAGACTCAGAGAGAGCGCTGCTCCATCTCTGGACCGTAATATATGTTCCACCACTATGCTGCAATGCATCTTGGGATAGGGTGGGCCCACCTGTCCTTCAAATCCAGGGAGAAGGAGGACAGGTTTGTGGGAGCCTGGGAGTCTGGACGGCATTCGTGGCCTCGCTGTGATGTCATGGACCTTCAGAGGAAGCAGAGGCTGAATTGAAACACACCTGCTGACTTCCTGTGTTCTGCTCTGACAGCTGCCATGTGTCACAGTGTGGATAATAAAGCCATCAAACTTCACTCAGCTCCAGTAACACCATCAGTGTTTGATGTCCACAGGATTCATCAGCTTTAACCACGATAGAAGCAGGAAGTTAAGATGAAGATGATCAACCACACTGAGCGACACACTGCGAGCAGGTTCGCAGAGATCTGAGCAAGAGCGAATGAAAAAACTGAGCGAGAGGGGCTGTTATTAAACGAATGAAGTCGTCACCTCCCAGCTTCAGTCAGACTGGTTCACCTGTCCCCACACCAGTCACACCACTGGCTGAGAACATGGATAATGTGACTTGGAGCTCTTTTGGTTCAGAGACAGCAAGCAGTTAGGCAAAGAGAGAAGAGCTCAGCCTGTGGGATTCACTGAAAGATGTCATAGAAATGCTCGGCACCATCCACAAACATTTGCATTATTTGCAAAGAACATGGAGAACATTGATGCATGAACGCAGCAGTACTCGTGTATATTAGGAAAACAACATTTACAGCTACATTTACCAGAGGACCACAGACCCACGCAGTAAACACAAGAGAGATAAACATGTTCGTGAACACAGGTTTGTTCTTAGAGATTTATGACTTAATGCCAAACTATTCTGTTTGGACATCAGCGTGTCATTGCTCAGTGCAACACAATGCAGATCATGCAGTTTAACAGCATTTGACACATTTCTGGATATAAACATGTTTCAGGCTGAAAAGTCCTTCAATGTTGACACTAGATCATATTTTCTACTCTTATGTCCACTGGACTGGGTTCAGTCTGTCAGGTGTTATCTAATGATCTACCAACCAAGTTAATCATCCTGTCATGAGATTTGGTTCCATCAGACAGAAATGGATGAACCAGTGTTGATGTTTGGTTTCAGACTGATGGCACAATGATTGTGAGCATGGATGCCGACTTTGGCCTTGTAAGAAAAAGAAGAAGTATTACTGAGCGCTTGGATGGAAACATCATGTTTGTAAGAGACAAAGATGTAGAGGAATGTCTGCTGTCTCATCCTGAGAGCTCCAAACCAGCTGAGCTGAGGAAATGTTGAAGGAAACTTCATGTCACTGCTCCATCACTAGTGAGGCGCTCTCCTAAATAAGTCATAGTTTTAAATGGACTGGTTATATAAGAAACAACATTTGAAGTATTTGTGATGGAAACATGTTAAAGTTATTATGGTTGATTGAGGACTACTATTTCCTTTTGTAATTAGGACTGCAGCAACTCTGAAGCTGGAAATTTACTTCAGTCACAAAACCAGCAGAAAAAACTAGATGTAACTGGTGTAACTGGTGTATTTGGAGCCTCCTGTCGTCATGAAATTCCCTTGATGTTTTTGAACATGATTCATGGAGAACGCTGAGTTGTTAATCAATGCTTAAGTCACTAACCTACAGTCAACAATGTCACCAAATGTTTCCCAAAATATTATTTCTCTTATCGACTCGAAACCATTGAGATGATCTGTTTTAAACAGGCGAGCAGATCCAGGGTCATCAGTGAGCTGGTGAAAAGATACCAGGACAAGAACATCAAGCTGAATTTCATATACGACACTGTGTGCTGTCCTCACATATACATGTGAGTATCTTCTTTTACTATATGACACAAGAACAACATTTTCTGTTTATAAAACTGTGTTTGGTGTTTATCAGACAAATGCAGGAGGAACACCTCCAGGTGTTTCCCTGGCTGTCCATGTTTATGGACATAAACTGGTGAATGTACACCAACTGACACACATGTCATCCTAAGCACATGCACACACTATTCAGTCCATACTTTGATACACTCTTGTACAGTAAACAGCAAATATGTGTTAATCAGAAATCATGTAGAGCACACGAAGGCTTCCTGGGTTTGGGCTGAACGATGGAGAAGGCATGGAGAGGTTCTGCTCCTTCCTCAGAAGATCTGCACGAGTCACAAACAGATGACTCCATCACATCGACTGGACCTTCTGACTGATGCACTATTGCATTATGGGAGGAGGAAGTCATTGGATCTAGGTCTACATATTTCTGTATTAGTAGTTAAAATGACTCATTTCGATTCAAACTGAGAGAGCTGACAGTTCCTACTGATAGAAGTGCAGCTCCTTCAGAGATGGGACAAAGAGGAGAAGGTCACCAGTCTGCTGAGGAGGAGATTTCTGCCGTCCTGAAAGAGTCCCCGAGTAACCCGACTTTAATGGACCGTATGCTTGTAGTCGCAAGTGAATCTTTTCTCCCCATGTTTGTCCAAGTGACTATTTCAGAACAAGACATCCAACAGTGGATGGAAAGAGAGACAGAAGCTGCCAAACATGCACTTTTGAAAACAAGACCCAAAGGTTTGTTGATTTGGCCTGATTTGTTTCTTATTGGGTATTCAGGAAGCTGACAGTAGCTGCTTCCTGTCTTTAGACTATGTTCCCAGATGGAAGAGGAAGTATGTCATGAAACTGGTCGGGCATTGCACAGCTACAAGCATTTCACCTCCTGTCATACTGTGTATGGTTTTGTGTGTGTGATAAATAAAATTTGAATTTAAAACTGGTTCAACCAGCTCAGGTAGGATTGAATTCAACTATATTTAGTGTTTTGTTGATAGAATTTCCAACAGTAAGAGTTCAAATGTTAGCAAACATACAGGTTAACAGCTGTGCTTAGTTATGTCGACTATATGATGGTAAAACCTTGCTGTCAGTTTTACATGTGTGTTTTTAAATGTAGATCCCTGAATCTCGAGTCATCCACTGCAGACCAAACACAGGAAGTTAACGTGTTAATGTTACCATTTCCAATCATGGTGCCCTTCATCTAATCTGGAAGTGTTTGTTTTGGGGCGGTGTTGTTCTTCCTATTGTGTTTAGGCCAGAGATGCTCTTCAAACAACTGACAGACATGCCCACATTACAAGAAGATGGTGTGAGTCTGATTTGATGTTCCAGTCAATGCTGAGAGACCTTGACAAGGAAGTCAGAGGTCAGATGATGATGCGAGCAGGAAATGAAGAAGGAAGAAGGATCGCTCTACTTAATCTCAAGCACTTCTTCATTGTCACAGAGAGGGAAACGTTGTATTTTCTGCGTCACTTCCTCACAGTAAAGATATTTGTACTCCTGGAAAGAAGATTCTGTGTGTAAGCTGTTGATGGCACAATAAGCAAATTTGACTTTGCAAAATGTTGTGCAGGGAGGTTGTGGTTGCTGCTTGGACAAACATGACCTGGATGACTGAGAACCTACGCAGACACGTTCTGAAGGAAGGGCTCCACACTTATTGGACTGATTTAACTCTGCTTATTGTCATCGAGCAAAGTTTATTTAATGTGTCTCAATGATTCAAGCTGCAGTTGGTCGTCATCTTCATTGAAAAATAAATATGAATAAATGATAATAATAAATAATATCATGTGATGTTGGTGTTTTGTGTAAATGTCTTTTTGAATGTAAACGCTTTGTTCCAGACAGACAGGGAGTCGCTATCAGGCTGTCCAAGCAAACCCACGTCTGTAACAGAGACTGAAGAAGATTGTGACAGAGCCCAACAGTCTGCAGTGGCCACCACAGTCCACCGTCTTCACATCACAATTTCAACATGTCTGTGACGTCTCCTTGCCCTTGTACTCACTGACCTGCATTCATCCATAGATGACACTCAGGACCCTGGTTCCACAGCTGTTCTTGTTCACAGCAGCATCCAGTTAGAGAGGAAACTGGATAATGCAATGATGATGTTCCAGCATCATGTTGTTGCTCCTCCTCCACATGCTTACCTGCCACAGTTTAACTCCGCCTCTCAGACAGTCATGTCACCTGATCTGCACGTTTTGCTGTACGATGACGTCATCTTGAGGTTGACGAGGAGAAAAACTAGTTTAGTCCTGCAGATGGCGATCTTGCACCGTGTTCAAAGAGCCGACACTTTGATGATGCTGCCTGGGTTGGACTCTATATGAGCAGCTTCCACTCTGGTTTCACTTTTAAATAAACTTGTTTGATTTCACTTGTAAAAGCTGAGAAATAAATGTTTTATTGCAAAATTATTTGTTGGTACATTTTTTGAGGGTCAAATATCCTGTTTGATTTGAGGAATGAACTGTTAAGGTGGAATAAATGAATCAGTTGAAATACATCAGACTCCAGAAGATCCAGGGTGACATCATCGTTACCTGGCAACAGAAGCCCTCATCTGATTTTATTGGAGGATATTTACACCAGCAACACTGTTTAGTTTGATATGACGGGTTAACAACATGCTGTGATATCCAGTTCATCTGTAATAGATACTGGATCTAATCAGTCAGCAGATATTTGATCAGCTTATTTATAACTATACTAGAAACAAACACAACTGTGTTGGTGATTAATTATTTGCGCTGCTCATGATGTCATCATCACTCCCTCCTCCACCCTCAGCAGTCCCAGCATGCTGCTGTGGTGCACCCCACCCTCACTCTACACCTGAGCCACAGACCACACCCTCCACCTCAATATACACCACAGTTTTCTCTGCTGTGGAAATGAGATCAGGAGGAAATCATCATTATTATTATTTAATAAACGCTCACATTAATGTGGGCTTATTTGTTTCATGTTAGAAACATTAGTTGAGTGTTTTTAGTATAAAATGGTCAAAGTCCCTCTTTTTGCTCCTCCCCTCACCTGTGGATGGGCGGTGCTGTTACCGTGGTGACAGCTTGGATGTGTTTCAGTCCTGCCTGGTTATCACTGCAGGAATCTTTCACATTTATTACAGGTAATAACTCTGATTTTTCTGTGTATTATGAACCAAATGTATCCTGATACACACAGAGATGGATGAGCAGAGGTCACATGATGAAAGAACAAACATGGAGTCTTTGATTTATTTAGATATTTATTGATGAATGCAAACAAACCCGACACTGAACCATCGTCCAGCAAACAAACCTGATCACATGACCTGCTGACCCAAACAGTGCAAAGCTCCATGGCAACAACAACAAACAGCCTCACATATGTTAACAGAGGCTGTTAGAAGCACAGAGTCTTTACAGTCTTTCTCCTGTTTGGACACAGATCTCTGCACATCTTCATCACAGTTCCTCACAGACGTGCAGAGTGTGTGGATATCAAAGCTAAGTTTCCACCATGTTTGTAGTCTGTACTGGGACTCATGGAGCATCTCTCTATGAGCACTCAGTGCGTCCCAGTTTAACCAGCAGCCTTCACACCACACATCACACAGACATGGAAACTTCAAACCTCAGACTGAAGTCACTGCCAGTCTCTGGCACCAGCGACTGTGCTAACAAACACAGCAAACAGTGAAGGTTTGGTAGAGAAAGCCGGTTGGGTAGAACCAAGTACGCGGTGGAGGAGGCGGGGTTACATTACTGGATGATTAAACATGGAACTATTTTGCTGATAATAATTGAAACGATCAAAGAAAATCAAAAAGCTATTAATGCAAGATAATTCATAATTTTATAAACTGGAACGATGAAATTATTATTAATCCTTTATTTATCCAGGTAAAAAATCTCATTGAGATTAAAAATCTCATTTCCAAGAGAGACCTGGCATCATAGCAACAAAAGTCACATACCACATAGGTATATAACATTTAAAACAAATACAATATCCCATACAAACATGTGTAAAATATACAATAACAGATCAAATACAAAAAGAGTACATTAAAAACAATCACACTGAGTAAAAGAGCTGTTCTCTCGTTCCTTTAAGACAGACTTAAACTCTACCAAGGTAACCAATTACTTAATTATATTGGCTGGATCTGATTATTGGGGGGTCATGACCCCCGTAACCCCCCTGGAAATTACGCACCTGGTCCTGAGGTCAAATCCACCATCTTTGTTTCAGAGTTTCATGTTCTCCCGTGTTTGTGTGTGTCCTCTCCGGTACTCCGGCTTCCTCCCACAGTCCAAACACATGCAGTTAGTGGGGTCAGGTTAGCTGTGAGTGGTTGTGTCTCTGTGTTATTCCACCTTAATCAATGACTTCCTGTTAGCATGAAGTGCTTCTGTAGGACTGATGTCATTTTCATGGTTGGATCATTTAAATGAAGCTGGACTCAGATGCAGTAAATAAGCTGATTGATCATTAATGAATAAAGCTGGTCAAACACATCACGTGGACACATGTGATTGTGTGTTGTAGTATTGATCCCAATGCTGGTATCAGTCCTGGATCAATAACACTGGATGGATGCGTTCAGCATGGAGCCCCTGAGCTGTGTTACAGACAAACATGGAAACTGACAGGTCTGTGTCATTCACAGTCTGTAACACTTCTAAACAACAGAGGCTGACCCAAGTGCCTCAGAGCCAGGCACGCTCACATCACAGCTCTCTAAATAAGCCAGTTTCAAAATAAGAGCTGAAAGCTGTGTTTGCTTGTGTTAGCTTATTATTGTGGAGACTAACATTCAGTGATCGTGTGTTCAGACTCATAATGATTACTCTCAGAAATCCTGATCTTTGTATTTACTGTGTGTTGGATCAATAACTGAGATTCATGGTATCACACAGCTGTGCTGCTGCTGATGTCAGCACATCTGGAACAATACGAGGTATCTGCTACCAGACTGAGCAGGACGTGAGACCTGTGGACTGTTTAAAGCTGTCCCTCCACAGCTCACTCAGACCTGATCCACACCTCAGTGATATTCTCTGACTTCCTCAGTAGAGACAGAAACCATTCAGATCTGGGACCATCAGCTGACTGATGATGTCACACAGACTGTGTTTTTCAGGAACAGTGATTCTGATGTGAGCCTGCTAGCTGACAGCAGACCTGATGAAAGCACATGTTCACATCTGTGAGGACAGACTGGACTCTTTGACTGCACCTTGGTTCTCCTCAGAGGTCTGTACAGGAGCATGTCCACCCCCACTGAAGATCTCAGTCACTGTGAAACATAGAAAGCTGCTTGTGTGGCCTCTGCCTCACATGTAGATACAGCTACAGGTTTCTCTGTCAGTCAGACTGAAACAGTGTCCTGATGCTGCATCATTCAGCTCTGTGCCCCAGTCAGCATCACTGGGAGCTACCAGTGTTTCTGCCCTTTTCCTGTAACACTACACTCAGCACAGGCTCAGCTGGTATCCAGTGTTGGACTTTGGCTTCAGCTGCTGTGATAGATCCTCTAACATAGATCAGCTCTGCTACATGTTGTTAGATAAGTGCAGCTGCTGTCATGTCCTGATGTTTCTCTGGCTCAGCAGCTTCTCCATCAGAGGTTCACATGGAGCTGATCCAGTATCTCCAGTAACTGTGTTCTGTGCCTCACTGGTTCATCCTTCTGTCTGTGTGACGTCAGTCAGATGTTGAAGTTAAACTCTGTAATCTTCACTGTGTCACAGAGTTCAGTGAGTCCCGTTATTCACAGTATCAATCAGATCATCAGAGAACAGCTGATCAGCAATCAGTGGTGCCAACAGCGCCTCCTGTGGTGAGAGGATGCAATAATGCAATGTAGCATTTTTCCACTCAACACTTGCAGTCATGGAAACTGTCTGTTGGATCTGTGTGACGTTGCTTTCTTGGTTAGAGTTCCTCACAAATGTCCAGATGATTCTTCTAATGAGGCGTCGACCATGTTTGCAGCTCTTTGGAAGAAAACGTCGCCCTTTGCCATCCTTACTTTTCTTTGACTTCTTCAAATGCAGCTGAACTCCAGCTGGTATTTTCTTGGACTTTGCAGCTGTTTCTGGTCATCAGTTCATTCCTGCAAACCTCTGAAGCTGAACAACAATGATGCTGCATTGCTGGCTGATCCCAAAAGGTTGATTCTGTTCATCTGGACGTTTTCAGAAACGTTTGCTCACTGATCAGGTGACTTCTTCAGTCTCAGCTGACTGCAGCTTTACAAGCTTACAAACAGCACATTTGCACAATGACTGAAAGCAGCAGCACCTGATATATATGATACTAATATAATACATATACATATATAATCCATACTAATGATGAAGGAACTGAGCTCACAGTCCATTGTTCATTCAGTGAACTACTCAGTTTATTTTGGGCCTCAGAAATGCTCACTCTGTTTGTACATCACTGTCAGCAATAGACTCATTCTGCTGTGTGGACAGGAACACATGTGACATCACTTCCTGTTTGTTTGTGACTGAAGAAGTTTACAAGGAATCATTTAGAAGAGTTTCAAACATCAACTGATTGAATCCATGAATCTGAAAATGTGTTTGTGAGTGAAAGAGACAGACATGTACAGACTGAACTATCTGTTCAACAGTCAGAGTGTTTCTGTAACAGGAGACACTCTTTACACTCTTTACACTCCACTCAGCACAGGGACACTGAGGAAGCAGGAGACCATAAACCCAGGATAAAGAGTTTGAGTGAATGTGGTGTTGAAGGTGTGGAGGTGGATCAGAGTGTCAGAGGAGACTCTGTAGAAGGACAGAGTGCCAGCAGGACAGTCCACATACACTGCTGCTCTGTTAGAGACAGAGGAGGAGGAGGAGGAGGAGGAGGAGGAGGAGGAGGAGATGGATGTTTTTATTTTATTGTGCCTGACAGACTGAGGACCACGATCAGAGCACTCCAGACTCCAGGACTGATCATTGTATCCAAACACACAGTCACTGACTCCTTTCCTTCTGATGCTTCTGTAACTCACTGATATATCAACTCTTCCTCTCCACTCGACCTCCCAGTAACAGCGACCAGTCAGACCATCTCTACACAGCAGCTGAGGCCAAACATCAAATCTGTCTGGATGATCAGGATATGACTGAACCTCCTCCACATGTGTCACCTTCCTGTTGTTGTCAGACAGTTGGAGCCATTTGTTCACTGTGTTTGTGTCGATTGTGAGTTGACAGGAATCTGATGGAGAGAACAAACACAATCCAGCTGCAGTTATTGATCCATCATCTGTTCATTGATTGACACTTTGATGATGACTCCTGACATGATGAAGATGGTTGAATGTGTGCTGCTTTGTTTTCATGAATCCCATTAAAAACACACTTACACTTCCTCAGACCTGGTCTCAACCATCGGACTCCAGCAGGCTCCACCCTGAAAGGAGGAGGGGGGTCAGAGCAGCACAGTCAGCATGCACACATGGACATTACATGGCTCTCACACACACACTGTTACACACTGAGCTCAAAGCTCGGCTCCACTGTTTTATTCAAAGAAATCGACATTTATTTATCAGCACATTTAAAAACAGCTTGAGCCAAAGTGCTGCACAGAGTAGAGAGAAAATAGGAAACATACACAGTAATGACTATAAAGACTGGTCAGGATTGAAAGCTACAGAGTACAAATGTGTTTCCAACCGGCTTTTAAAAATGTCCAGTGTTGGTGACGACCTGATGTGAAGGGCGACTGTTCCAGAGTTTGGCTGCAGCCATCGATAAAGCTCACCTCTGTTTTTACGTCTAGTTCTGGTCAGAAGCTGCTTATCTGCAGACCTGAGGGCTCCACTTGGATTCTTTTGTTAAAGAGAGATAAGATGGAGCCAATCCATTCACAGATTTAAAGACAACCAGATCTGGAAGTGGATTCTACCACGTACTGGTAACCAGTGGAAAAAGCTGGTGATGGGTCGTCTAGCACAGACCCACCGCTGGAAGCAGACAATTGATGAGGGAGAGAACTGTGACAGCGCCGTTCCTTCACTTGACCTCAGTCGCTCTCGTCTGCTCCCTCGTAACACTGCTCTTTATTGAGCTTACATGAATATGCACAAGTTCATTATGACGTCTTACACAGGTATGAACAAAGAGTACCAGTCTGTGCATAGTGTGTGTGTGTGTGTGTGTGTGTGTGTGTGTGTGTGTGTGTGCGTGTGTGTGTGTGTGTGTGTGTGTGTTCCAGATGTGACCCTGTGACCCCAAAGCTGGTGCTAAGAGTCCAGCGGTCCCCCTAACAAAGGGCTCTTATACTTAAGCAGACACAGAGTAGGTGTCCTCCTATACCATAAATCAGTAAGAGAGGGTACGACCTCTCTCATGACCACAAGTGGTGTGTGCATGCCAGAGCACTCTGGAAGTCACACAGAGTCTTTACAGACTACTAAGGATCAAACCTCTATCATTATGCAATCAATTATAAAACTCTAAGCAAACGGTGGCTGTGGCTCAGGTGGTAGAGCAGGTCATCTACTGATCGGAAGGTTGGTGGTTCGATTCCCGGCTTCCCCTAGTCTGCATGCCGAATATCCTTGGGCAAGATACTAGCCCGAAATTGCTCTCCGATGCATTCATCGGAGTATGAATGTGTGTGAATATCAGTTGTGCTTGTACGAATGGGTGTGAATGGGTGAATGCACAAGTTGTGTAAAGCGCTTTGAGTGCTCAGAAGAGTGGAAAAGCGCTATATAAGAACCAGTCCATTTACCATATCAGTAAATATTTCTAAGCATAAATGACAATCAACAATATAAACCTTACAGCTGGTTTTAATAACCGAATTTATTTGTTTCTCAAATGAGAAAGAGCTATCAAGAAACACTCCTAAATCTTTAGTTCTGAACTTTTCCAATGGGCCAGGGTCAACATTATCTGCTAATGCATTATGCACTAATGTTAACATTTACTTTTTAACAATGTGAGTAGCTAATGCTAACACTATTTCCCTTAACTTTAAAAAATGTGCACGGCTAATGCTAACACTCTTTTCCCTAGCATTACAACAATCTGTGCTGCTAATGCTAAGTAGACCGCCATTAGCACCTACATCTGATTTAAGGCAAATATGCATTAGAACCTAATACTCATATTGTTTTCCTTTGCTTTATAGCAATGTGAGCAGCTAGTGCTAGGTAGGCTGATGCTTGCAGCTAATGCTAATTTGATGTGAATTAGCATTATATTAGTCGGGATTTAATGCTAAGTAGACTGTCATTAGTGGCTAACACAAATTTTAGGTGAATAGGAATTGGCAGCTAATCCTAATACCATATTTTCTTGCTTTATAACAATGTGACCAGCTAATGCTAAGTAGTTTGCCGTTATTAGCTAATACTAATTTGAGGTGAATTAGCATTATCCGCTTATGCTAACAATGTTTTTTCGTACTTTTTAACAATATGAGTAGCTAATGTGAACAGTATTTTTCATTCAATTTTAACTTTTTCCCTGTGATGTGAAGAGTTAATGTTAAATAGGCTACCATTAGTGGCTATGCTAATTTTAGGTGAATAAGCACTGGCAACTAATGCTAATACCATATTGTCTTAATTTCTAACAATGTGAGCGGCTAATGCTAAATAGGGTGCCGTTATTAGCTAATGCTAATTTATCCGCTAATGCTAACAATGTTTTTCTTATATTTTAAAAATATGAGTAGCTAATGCTTATACTATTTTTCCTTCAATTTTAACAATGTGATGTGTGTTACTGTTAATAACTATTGCTAATTTGATGTGAATTAGCATTATCTAATAATGCTAACTATTTTCCTTTGCATTATAACGATGTGAGGACTTATGCTACGTAGGCTTCCATTACTAGTTAAAGCTAATTTGACGTGACTTAGCATCATCCGTTAATGCTAACTCTTTCCCCTTGCATTATAACAATGTGAGCGGCTAATGCTAAGAAGGCTGCTTTTATTAGCTAATGCTAATTTGATGCGAGTTAGCATTACCCGATAATGCTAAAACTTTTCACTTCCCTTTTAACAATGTTTGCAGCTAGTTCTAAGTTGGCTGATGCTAGCAGCTAAAGCTAATTTGATGTGAATTAGCGTTATATTAGTGAGGGATTAATGCTTAGTAGAATGCCATTAGTGGCTAATGCAAATTTTAGGTGAATAGGAATTGCCAGCTACTGCTAAGTAGGTTGGAGGCCGCAGGAAACAAACAGGAAGTGAGTGAAGGACACAGGAAATGTTTCCATCTGTTCCTCCTCTATTAGACATTCTCTCCATACCTGAGAGTGTCCAGTCTCCATCTTGGATCCTTTAGTCCAGCCGACAGCAGCTTAATCCCTGAGGCTTCTGGATGATTATAGCGCAGGTCCAGCTCTCTCAGATGGGAGGGGTTGGAGCTCAGAGCTGAGGCCAGAGAAGTACAGCCTTCCTCTGTGATCAGACAGCCTGACAGACTGCAGACACACAAAACAACAATCCATCTGTCAACAATTATTTTCTCTTTGTCACAATAACATCTATCAATTTACATCCATTCAATGTAACTTTATGTATAAGTGACAACTTCCAACAGACGCCAGCAGTCATCTCAAGCTGTTTAGCAGTATAAGGTAACAGCCTACAATATAGAGCGAAAGACCCAACCATCAGACAATCCACTGTGAGCAGCACTTGGTGATGGTGGGAAGGAAGAACTCCCTTTGACACAAAGATCCTCCCAGTGAAAACAGGCTCCAGGAGAAGCATCTACCATGACTGGTTGCAGGGTGAGGGGAAAGAGAAGAGATGAGCTCAGAGAGACAAGAACAAAACACAAACTAAGGAGAGAGAAGACAAAAGTTAAGGACAGAGAAGAAAGCAGAGCATCATGGGAAGTCCATCAACAGCCTGAGCCTATAGCAGCATAACTAGGGGATGGTTCAGGGTCACCTGATCCAGCTCGAACTATAAGCTTTATCAAAAAGGAAAGTTTGAAGCTGATCTTCAAAGTAGAGAGGGTGTCTGTCTCCTGAACTCAAACTGGGAGCTGCTTCCACAACAAGTCCAACATAGCCAGGCTGAGTTGTTAGATTAGTCCAAAGTCAAGTCAGAAAGTCATTATTTGTGTCAAATGTAGAAATAACTAAAAAGTTATTTCTCAATCTGATATTAAAACGTTTAAATGGTGAAAAAACCTGTAATGAAAACAGAAAGAGTCAATAAAAGCCTCTTTAGAGGGTCACCAGTTTAAAATTCAGACATTTAAACTGGTGATTCTCCTTCTCTGCTCCATTTCCTCTCTAGACTTCCTGTTCCTAGGAGGGATTTGATTGGCTGAACGTCCTTTTAGCCTTTCTTTAGTTCTTTGGGTGCTAATCAAAATGTATGAGTCATGTGACGTGACATAAGGAATTCCATAAGGAATGGAATGATGTGAATGCAAATAGGCAGGCTCCATCCTCGGCCTCTAGCGACTGTGGAAGTTGCTACAATGTGCATGAAATGGAGGCTTCTGATTGGTCAGAATGAGCCTGTGAAAATGGGATGAACTTTGTATAAAGAAAGAAAACAAATTTAGTCTTTTCATGGAAATTTTTAAAAGTGATTCCAAATCAAAGCTAACGCCATGCCAGCTTGTAGCTTTGATTGACAGTGTGTAGAACAAGCCTGATGACACAAACTCCCAGAAAACCTAAAAACCAACATAATGCATCTCAAGGACTCAATTTTGCCATCTCTCCACAACAGTTGCCCATAGTGGACCTCATCACAGCCACAGAAACCGCCATACGGATTAATAAATTATCACAGACAGAAGCAGAGCAAATCAGGATGAAAGTCTCAGCCACCCTCTCCAGTGCCAAAGTCCCTCCGTCCAACCTCACAATACAGGAAAAGAAGGCCGTCGCTTCCCTGAGAAGAGACCACAACATTACTATATTACCAGCTGATAAGGGAAGATGCACCGTGGTCCTAAACACTACAGATTACCATACAAAGATCACTACTCTCCTCAGTGACAACAATACCTACGAAGCCTTAAAGCGAGACCCCACAAGCAGCTACAAAAAGAAAGTTATAGCTTGCCTTCAAGACTTTGAAAAGGACAAAATCATTGACCGCCTTACATATCACCGCCTTTACCCAGGGGATGCCATACCCTGCATCTACGGACTTCCTAAAATCCACAAGGAAGCTGTCCCACTCAGACCCATAGTCAGTAGCATAAACTCAGCCACTTATAACATTGCTAAACACCTTGCTACCATCCTTGCTCCTCTTGTGGGGAACACCCCACACCACATCAAGAACTCCACCGACTTCACCCACAAGGTCCAGAAACTTCCCCTGGATCCAGATGAAACCATGGTGTCCTTTGATGTAGTCTCTCTCTTCACTTGCATACCCACCACGGAGGCCGTGGAGACGGTCAGAAAACGACTACAAGAAGACAGCTCCTTGGAGGACAGGACCAACTTCACACCCGATCAGATTTGCACCCTGTTAGACCTCTGCCTCACCACTACATATTTCAAGTACAACGAAGGCTTTTACAGACAAAAACATGGCTGTGCCATGGGCTCCCCCGTGTCACCTATTGTAGCCAACCTTTACATGGAGGAAGTGGAAAGGAAGGCTCTTGGCTCTTTCAAAGGAAGAGTACCCAGCCACTGGTACAGATATGTGGACGACACCTGGGTCAAAATCAAGACACAAGAAGTGGAATCCTTCACTGCGCACATTAACGCTGTGGATAAAAACATCAAGTTCACCAGGGAAGACACAAAGGACAACTGTTTGCCTTTCCTGGACTGCGCTGTGCACATTGAAGAGAACGGCAACCTCAACATCGAAGTTTACCGGAAGCCCACACACACGGACCAGTACCTCCTCTTTGACTCCCATCACCCTCTGGAACACAAACTTGGAGTAATTAGGACCCTACACCACCGGGCAGAACATGTTCCCTCTAAGCCTGAAGGAAAAAGAAGGAACACACACATGTAAAGGAAGCACTCAAAACGTGCGGCTATCCTAAATGGGCGTTCTTAAAGTCAGCAAAGAGGCACAGAAAAGAAGATCAGACACCAGCGAAGGAGGATAAGAAGGACAGATGCAACAACATTGTCATCCCCTATGTAGCCGGTATATCAGAGAAACTCAGGAGAGTTTTCTCCAAGCATGACATCCCGGTGCATTTCAGACCCAGCAACACGCTCAGACACAAACTGGTTCACCCGAAAGACAAAACGCCAAAACACAAAATTTTTTTCTTTTTTTTTCTTCTTTTTTTCTTTTTTTTTTCTTTTTTTTCTTTTTTTTTTTCAAGGTTGGCAAGTACGGCCACAACACCTCACTTTTTTTGCCACATGTATCCAAACCACGTCTCAGCTGTTTGTGGAGGTAAAATACATCCGCACAATTACGCTCAGCCATTGTCGTGAGTGCGCGCGCCAAGGGGCTGCGAGACATTCATACAGCCGTATTTCACACATGACTATGAAAGGCGGAAGAGGAAGTAGTTCCTTTGAATGTAGACAATCCGAATGTTATCGTTTCTTTCCACTGTGTTCCTGTTAATGATAAACTACAAATTTACTCTAAATTACTAAACTATCAATATTTTAATGTGAGAATCGATTCTAGAACATAAATGATTGGTATCGGAGGAATCAATATTTCAGGATCGATCCACACATCACTATTAAATACAAGAAGAGACACACATACTCAAACATGCACGTATATCTAAGGACTTACATGTGTCTGCAGATGCTGTTCAGTCATGGTAACACACACACAGTCAGTAGCACACTGTGCTGCACAGTGGCTGTAATTACTTCACACATACACACATTTCCTAAGTGATACCTGACACACACAGCTGCCTGCAGCTCAAACATGTTTGTACATGTCATTCCAACATGCTGCTGAATGGAAGCTCAGACAAAAACATCTAAACACACACACACACACACACACACACACACACACACACACACACACACACACACACACACACGCACACACACACACACACACAGTGTTGCCAACTCCTCAGTAAGGAAAATCGCTATTGGTTGTCCTAAAAGTCGCTAGAAGTCGCTAAATGACGTCATCGCTTAATTTGCATAATTGGTAATGCTAATGTAATTGTAACCTACATTGTTGGAGAGAGAAATAACATCGTGGCAGAGACATAAAGACATAAAGACATAAAGTGAGTAAAAAACGTCCTAAATGCATTTAGAGTTTACTGAGTTTATTTAGTTTATTTATTTTACAAATTAATTTCTTTTAGCAATTATTGTTTTTTTTAATGTCACAATTCCAACCCTGCTCCTTTACCCGGGCTTGGACCGGCAAAAGTGACCCGAAATAGGCACTCTGGTGGAGTTACTGTGTGTGTGTGTTTATAAGTAGTTTTAAACCTTGTGATCCACAAAACAGCATAAGAGTAAAAGAAGAACTGACTGCGTTACAGCACCCGCTGCTTGTTGAGAGTAAAAGCGATACGCGCTTTCACGTCTTTTTTTAGACGCTAAGGGGTCTGAAAACTCGCTAAGTTGGCAACACTGCACACACACGCACACAGACTCAGAAAGTTAAACCAGTATCAATTTAAACATTAGACCACAGAGATAATTTGACTCTGTAAAGTAAGAACATTTACAAAGTGATGTTTTTTTTTTTTTCAAAACTTCAATATTTTTAAGTGTGGACAGTCTCAAACATGAGGAACTGTTAACAGGGTTGATTTTATTTGATGTGAATGCGATTTTTGCCTGGCATTATTTGAAACTAACCATTTTTATGGTCTTATGTGAGCTGCTGGATCATTCCTTATGAAATGAGTCAAGGCTGAGAAACGTTCCCACACGAACAGCCTTAAATCAGCTACAATATCACATATGAAGAAGCCATGCAAGAAGCCTTTATACTACTATTTGTTCCTTCTTACAGACTCTGAAGCTGTAGAGTTAGTTAAATGTAAATATGCCCCCTTTTTAATTCACAGTAAATATTATCAGACAATCACCCAGGGCTCCAAATTTCCGAGTGTTAGAAAATGACTGTAACACACACAGAATTATGGCTAGAAGACAAATGTAGATAAAAGGAGATCTTTTATATTTAACTTGTTTTGAGGAGTCCCTATATGATGATATAAACCAAGAAAGTTTGCCAAGATAACACTATTTAAAAATTTTTTAGTAAAATATGAGAAAATAGAAATAAAATATGAGAAAATAGAAACAAAACACAGACTTAACAACGTGGTGTATGCTGTACAGTGCAGCGAGGAATGCCCAGACCTCTACATTGGAGAGACCAAACAGCCACTTCACAAGCGCATGGCACAACATAGAAGAGCCACCTCCACAGGACAAGACTCAGCAGTCCATCTGCATCTTAAGGATAAAGGACACTCTTTGAGGATGCCAATGTTCACATTTTGGACAGAGAGGACAGATGGTTTGAAAGAGGAGTGAAAGAAGCATCTACGTCCACTGTGAGTGACCATCTTTGAACAGAGGCGGGGCTTACGACACCAACTCTCTGCCATCTATAATCCAGTTTTGAGATCCCTTCCCAGACGCCTTAACGCCCACTCATATCCTGGGCCATCTGACCTCAGGAAATCACATGATAAGGTGGGGCCAGGTTTCACAATGAACTCACCCGAAACTCTGGCTGATTGGGACCCACACCCAGTTTCACACCTTGGCTCAGGTGATTAGAGGATCATCAGGGGGAGGGCGTTTCTCCAAAACATGTGTCCATCAGAATTATGGACAGTCGTGTATAATAAGTAGACTTGTTCAGATTTGTCCAACACTTTTGTCTGTCAGTGTTTTACAGAATATCATCAAAGAGTCATGATAGTGACCATTAGTGTCACTGTGGAGAGGCTTATTCCAGCATCACTGACTTCATGGTTCCAGTTTCCATCACTAAGGACTACATGTACTGATGCTGCTGTTAGCCATCTTAGCATGTTACCTCCAACAGGTGGTCAGTGGGAGAGCAGAAGATGATATCAGTGACATCCAAACAAGGAAGGAAGAGACTGTTGAAGGCAGCGAGCTGTGACTGCTGTGAACAGCACACTATTCTTTCCCTGTGTCAACATGCATGAGGCTGTTTCAGCTGCTTAGTTATTCAGTGCAACACACCACGAACTCCTTTATACAACTAAGTATACTGAGAGCACACTGCTGTGGTTGCTGTGGGAACCATCCATATATTCAGCTGTTTGGGGCTGAGTCTGCTTCCTCATCCTTGGAAAAAACTCTTAAAGTTTGATGTGTTTTTGACTTGAATTGTGGGGATTATATCATTTCTATATTGTGTTTATTTTTATATCCTGTTATTAAGCTTTGAGCAGTGGCATTTGATTAAATATTTATTCCATTTATTAAACATACAGTTTCAATCATGTTATTACACCTATGGGAAAATGTGCTTACAAAGGAGTTGGCCTTCTGTCTGGTAGGAGGTTACAAGCTTTATCTGGTGAGGTAAGAGGTGAGACAGAATGCAGTGAGGTCGTGACAGCTCGCTTGCGTACACAGACATTATATAGACACATTTCTAGGTTAGAGTTAAGACGTATTTTTCTTGTAACTGCATTTTGTGCCTGCATAAGCAACAGTTTTTTGTAGGATGTGCTTCTGATGTTCCAGAGATAAGTGAGAATAAGAAGATCGACAGGAAGCACCTGGCGTGGAGACGGAGAAAATGTCTTTTTGAGTGTGCGTCAAAGATTGTCAGCAGAAAAGCTGTGGTTACTGTAACTTATGCATGTTATGTATCTGCTTTGATACATGAGATATAAAAACATTTTAAGTATGCTTTTTGGGGGGATTTATGCTGAGGATTGTGACGGTGTATTTCCTCCACACGTGCGTTTAATAAAATCATCGTTTGACACACTTGGACCTGTGGTCATTTGTCATTTCACGAATTCAGGACAGATGTGTGCCAAAATTGGCCTTTCTGTACAACTTCGACATATTAATTTATTAACAGTACTGTTATTTTTCACTGTTTCACTTTAGAAACATAAATCTTTACACAGACAGTGTTGGGGAGAAACGAAATACATTACATACTGTCGCGCTGACTTAGTAGGTGTGGCTGTTATTCCTCTTTTCCTCCTCCTGCCCTCTACCTGTTCGGTGCTGCTGCTTGCGCATGGCCGCTGATTAGACCTTGGGTGCAATCAACAACTAAGCGCGGCCTGGTGTGTGCTGCCCTGCCAGGTGAGCCACATTAGAGCAATCAAGGGTGGGCGTGCCTAGTAGACCTTAAAATGGTCTCTTGTGTTCTGGGGGCCTCTGGATGTCTGGAGTTTTGATCTCCTCCATACCTGCTTCATACCATAGAGGACAGGGCTGTGGCCCCCCCACACTCCCTAGCAGATCATTACATGGAGAAACCTTTGGAATGCAAGCACGCTGATCCACACAGGTATGCACACAGGTGTACACATGGGTATTCACAGACGCGGACTACAGCTTTCTTGGCTGCTGCCTCAAAGCACACTGTGCGCTGTCTATCTTGCGTGCTGCACAATATCGTTTATTATTTAGTAATTATTGATATCTATGACTAGCTAGTTTATTGTGATGGTGCTTTTTTTTTTCTTATTATGTTGCTCTTTGTTGTTTGCTTTCTCTTCTGTTTTTTTTCTCCATACAGGTGACCCAGGAGTTTTTTTTGTTTGTTTGTTTGTTTTTTTTCTCTCTTCCCCCCCTTCTCACCGTCTCTTCTCCCCTTTGGTTTTCTTTCTTTCTCTCCCTCTCTTTCTTTCATTCTTTCCCCCTGTCCTATCCCACAGTCATGTCTGTCCCGTTTGCAACTGAAATAAATTCATAATTATAATAAAGGTCAACCAAATGGACCAATATGGCAAGGCCATGATGATCCACTTGGTAAAATAAAAAAAAAATAAATGCATGCAGCAGTCATTTGACCCGTGTGCAACATACTGAGAGGACAGCAAACTAAGTACGATCCACTTTTCCACTGTGAGGAAGACTTTGAACAAGACGGGCTATCGGTAAGCTCTTGAGCTCACATTTGCTGCACATATATTTGGAACTATGGAAGCTCAGTTGTGCAAATGTTTTACGCTTAGGAAAATAGTTGCTGCATTTAGGTTTAAAAAATTATATTGACAGAAAAGAATGTTTAAGTTTGGATAAATTGTTTGTGCAGTTAGTGTTCCCACATTTATGTTACTTAATATTAAAAATAGTTACCCCCAAATCCTTGGGTGGATTGTAAACTAGTGAATAAATGTTTGGTTTTGATTTAAAGAAAATAATTCTTTGTAAAGAAAATCCTTAGTTAAAGTCTCTATTAAAATGTTTGTAAACTCTAAAATGTATACTTTAAAATACAATTGTTTATAAAAAAGTGTTAAATGCAAAGAAGACACATTTTGTATATTTAAGAACCACAGTTAAATTAACACAGTTGACCACATGGTAAATGGCTTTACTGAAGTGTATTTTGTTATTTCATCTGTCTTCTGTGTAATGCATGTAATTTATCTGAATGGTTAATGGAATGTTCTTCATTTTTGTGTTGAAAGGTTTTTTACCTGCTGCTACCTACCTATCTACCTGGTCAAAATAAAGTTGAGTGAAATTCAAAGTCTAGTCTTTTTCAAGTGTGGGCACCTCACAGTCAGAGAACACTTGACACATACATTACATATTTAAAATACAAAATATAAGTATCTATATTCAGTTACTGTTAGAGTTAAATTGTTAAATGTTTGTCATTTTTATGTTTACCATTTGTACAGTGTTTTAACTCTGATGAAAGAAATTCCACTGTCCTTCCCCCCAGATTCTGGAGGTTCTGGTGGGGGGGTGAAATGTTTTATTGCAGATACATCCTATCTGGAAGATCTGCTTCTTTTGATGTAAGCTTCCTGGGTTTACCACCCTTTGGTCAGCAGGACACACACACACACACACACACACACACACACACACACACACACACACACACACACACACACACACTCTTACAGAAGTTCACACATATACATACAAATGCCTTGTCTTAGGACCATGTGGGCGTGGCTTTGTTCTGACGTGTTTTGTGTGAATTGTGTCTCAATAAAAGGTAGCAGGAGGAGGTCAGATCTGGGGGTCATTTTCGTGGTGGACACAGACGAGGCCTCCCTTGCTCAAATAATCGATCGATCGACTGTCTTGTTTTCTTCATGATGAATAAGTCTCTAGAATTAGCGGGGTTTGTGGAAACACAGACCCAACAGTTACTGTTTAAAAAGGTGGTATTCAGAATACAGTTACTTTGTTGAAATAAATGGATTACACAGTGATCTTTTCCTGTTTCATATGTTAGGCTATGTCCTCTCTATTTTTGGTTATTTTATTTTTAGATACCACACACACACACACCTGCTCCATGTTCTTCCTGGTTCTTCCTGCTCTGTTTTCCAGTATGTCATAGAAATATGCCAGCATTAGACAGCATCACTTTCTCTGGGACCTAATCCCTGCCTCGCTGAAAGCTGTTTATATAATTACCCATTCTCTCTAAAAGATGGGATGAGGGAGCCCTGTGCCTCTGTGCATGAAAAAGTCTGCATGCGTGTGACAGAGTGAATGAGAGACAGGCGGGTAACTTGGCTTAAACAGATGAGTTAAGTATATGGAATCAAACAAAAAGACAATCAGCACTGGGACCAAAGTTAATGGTATTTTGTACCACTGGGTATCTAAATTTAGTAATTCCACGCCAAAGCCCACTGATCAATGACCATGAGTACCATTCACAGAGAGTTGGGGAATGGCTGCTTTAACAGCACTGTAAGATGGCGAAGGATGTACCAAAAAGTCAAAGGAGCTTGCAAAGAAAAGCGTCTGGACTTCTTTAAATTGCTTGAAGACGTTTCACCTCTCATCCGAGAAGCTTCTTCAGTTCTAAGGTGAAATGGTGGGGAGTCCCAGATTTGAACCTAGTGGGAGTGACCCCCCACAGAGGGACAAAAGGACCCCCTGATGATCCTCTAATTGCCTGAGCCAAGGTGTGGAACTGGGTGTGGGTCCCAATCAGCCAGGGAGAGGAGGTGAAAGGTGAAACGTCTTCAAGCAACTTAAAGAAGTCCAGACGCTTTTCTTCGCAGGCTCCTTTGACTACGATGACCTGGATGACTGAGAACCTTCACAGACAGATGTACCAAAAAGGTGTTTGACTTTACTGAGAAGGCTTGCAGTTTCTGTGGCTGTGATCAGCTCCACTAGCGGGATTTGTCTCGGTGTGACAGCAAAATTCAACCCTTTAGCAAGGATGTTTTTCTCTGTTTGGGTGAACTGTCTGTCAGACAGATTCTTCACCCACTTGTCCACATCCTCGGTATCACATCCTTCTCTCTTCTAGCCACTGAGGACACTCTCCGTATTTTGCGGTGGTTTCCGACGTACAAGAAGTAAGTCAAACTTCCTTTGTTGCCTGGTCTTAGACTTCTTGTGCTGTGCTAGACGAGCCTTCTCAGTAAAGTCAAACACCTTTTTGGTACATCTTTCGCCATCTTACAATGCTGTGATTGCAGCCATTCCCCAACTCTGAATGGTGCTGATGGCCATTGATCAGTGGGCTTTGATCAGTGGGTTTTGGTCAGTGGTTGTTGATCAATGGTAATGAGAATTTGCATAATTAAGATTAAGGAACTGACCTCCCAGCCCATTGTTTCTGCAGTGAGCTGGTTTCAGTCATTATGCAAATGTACTGTTTATAAGATTGAAACCTGCAGTCAGCTGAGACTGAAGAAGTCACTTGGATGAGTGATGAAAAGTGGCCACTTGTTTGTCAAAGGCAATAAATAAAAGAACACAGCTGTGAATTATAATAAAGACTTGAATACATCAAAGTGCAGTAATCAAAGCAATGTGGAACATGTTTTGAGCTCAAGAGGTTGTGAAGGGTGAAGGCAACAGTGGTCCCAGTGGTAATTGCAGCACTCAGGCAGAGACCCCTAAACTGGGTGTGTGGCTCCAGCAGGTTCCTGATAATTCCATTTGTGAGGATAATATGAAGTGACAGTTCAGCTGAAAGTTCTATTAATAAGTCAATCAATAATATAATTCACATTTTAAATGATCATATGTGGAAAAGTTTGAATCCTGACCTGAGAGTTTCCACTGCACACTGTGAACTCTTTAGTCCAGCAGACAGAAGCTTCACTCCTGAATCCTGCAGGTCAGAGTTACTCAGGTCCAGGTCTCTCAGACTAGAGGACTGGGAGCTGAGAACTGAGGACAGAGCTTCACAGCTTGTCTCTGAGAGATTACAACCAGTCAGTCTAAAAAAATAAAAGACAAACTATAAAACAAATACTCATGTAAAGTTTGTTATTATATTACTACATTACATGCGGCATCTTTTTTTATTTTTAAAGGAAACCTTAATATTCTAAGACACAACATCATATGGATGAACATGGACAAAATCTTTAATTGGTTCGTTTTAAAGAAAATAAAATGACATTTGATCTGACCTCAGAGCATTCAGTTTACAGTTTAAACTTTGTACTCCAGCAGACAGAAGCTTTACTCCTGAATCCTGCAGGTTTTTGATGGTCAGGTCCAGCTCTGTCAGACTAGAGGACCCAGAGCTGAGAACTGAGGACAGAGCTTCACAGATTTTCTCTGAGATTTCACAGATGTTGAGTCTGAAAATAAAAACATTAAGAAAGACTGCTGTTAAAGTGTAATCAAGGTGTAATAACTAATCCTGTTTGTTTTGTGCTGAGTAGGTTAGTAAAACTTCACTTTAACATAGAAATGAATAAAAATTGTACAAAACAACAATAAATGGTAAAGTTTACCTTTACTGGCTAAATTTTCTCACTTGATAAAAACAAAAAACAAACATATAAACAAACAAAAGAGAATACAAATTCTGATCTGACCTCAGGATATTCAGTTTGGCGTGTGGACTCTCCACTGCAGCAGACAGAAGCTTTACAGCTGAATCATTGAGGCTGTTGGTACTCAGGTCCAGCTCTCTCAGACTACAGGACTGGGAGCTGATGACTGACAACAAATCTTTACAGCTTTTCTCTGAGAGGTTACAGCTGCTCAGCCTGCAAAAAACAACAAGAACGAGAACAACAAAACAATATCTATTATCAAATATAATCACTTTATATGTTGAACCTAGGTAATCAAATGAGCACAAATGAGTACACTACAATGCAAAATTAAATTAAAAAAATGTTCAAGAACTTAAGTCTAACAGAAGAAAAATATTTCATTTTAAACACAATTATACCAGTGTATCTAAATGGAAACCAGAGAAGAGCGGGTAGATTTAGTGACACTAGTTCAGTGTCTGCTGGCTCAGGCCTGTGAGTACTACAGTACTACAGTTACTACAGTACTAAACTTACTACAGTACTGTTGGTCACTTTATTAATTCTAATATCTGTGATTACAGTAAATGTTTTTTTTTCCATTTTTTATTTTTTAATCCTTTATTTATCCAGGTAAAAAATCTCATTGAGATTAAAAATCTCATTTCCAAGAGAGACCTGGCATCATGGCAACAAAAGTCACATACCACATAGGTATATAACATTTAAAACAAATACAATATCCCATACAAACATGTGTAAAATATACAATAACAGATCAAATACAAAAAGAGTACATTAAAAACAATCACACTGAGTAAAAGAGCTGTTCTCTCGTTCCTTTAAGACAGACTTAAACTCTCCCAAGGTAACCAATTCTGATAATTTCAGTTCCTTCTGCAGATTATTCCAGGAAGCAGGGGCAGTGTATTTAAAAGCCCTTTTCCCCCATTCTGTTCTGATTTTTGGGACAATCAATTGTATGATTTTGTTCGAACGAAGGTTGTATTGGTTGTGGTTTTTACACATATAAACACATAAATAAGATGGAACCAGCCCAAGGAGAGATTTATAGATAAAAATCAACCAATGGGAGAGTCTATGAATATGCAAAGATGGACATTTAGCAGCAGCATACAGAGAACAATGATGTACACGACTTCCATAGCCAGTAATAAAACGTAAAGCACAATGGTACACAGTATCCAACCTCTTTAGGTAGTGGGCAGGTGCATTCATAAAAAGCAGGTCACCATAATCCAATAAAGGTAAAAAGGTTCAACGAATCAAATGTTTTCTCACTTGGAGGGAGAAACAGGATTGGTTTCTAAAAAAGTAACCTAGTTTTAGTTTTAACTTCGACACAAGCCTTTGAATGTGAGTCTTAAATGACAAATTCTGATCTATAATGATCCCTAGATACTTGTAAGATGTGACCATTTCAATTTCAGATCCTTGAATTGTTTTAATCTTAGGAGACGTAGCTAACAACTCTTTGCCATTTGAGAATAACATAAACTTGGATTTCTCTGGATTTAACACCAACTTAAGTTGAGTTAAATGGGACTGAACGACATCAAAGGCAGACTGCAGAAATTGCAGGGTTTGTGCTACTGAAGGGGATGAACAATAAATAATTGTATCATCTGCATAAAGATGAAATGCTGCATTTGACAAATTATCACAAAGGTTGTTTATGTAAAGAGAAAATAGCAATGGTCCTAATATGGAGCCCTGCGGAACTCCTTTGGATACTGGGAGAAAAGAGGAAGAAGACCCAGCAGCATGGACACACTGTTTTCTTGCTGACAAGTAATTTGAAAACCAACTTACAGCATTTACAGATAGACCAATATTGTTTAGTCTATTTAATAAAATAGCATGGTCAACTGTATCAAAAGCCTTTGACAAGTCAAGAAAAAGAGCCGCACAGTAATTTTTGCAGTCCATTGAATCAACAATGTCATTAACCACTTTAATAGCAGCAGTTATTGTGCTGTGTTGTTTTCTGAATCCTGACTGATGTTGGGAAAGAACTGAATTTTTGTCCAAAAAATCTTTCAGTTGTTCACTAATGAACTTTTCTAGAACTTTTGCTAGAACACACAATTTAGATATGGGCCTGTAATTATTAACATCTGAAGGATCACCTCCTTTCAGCAAAGGGAGAACATAGGCAGATTTCCATATTACAGGGATCTCACTGTTCGAGAGGCTAAGATTAAAAATGTAAGTTATTGGTTCTGCTATAAAAATGTGGTTGTAAATAATTGCTCACATGATGGACTTGGTGCAGACTCTTGTTTTTTTTTTTTTTTTTGTCAAAAACAAGCTGCCTTTTAAAGTCCTGCCCTCCCTAAATACCAACGTGTTTTCGATTGGACAATTTCAGTTACTGACAAGAAACAGGACATTGACGGCAATTTTAATTATGATGCCCAAGGTTTTTCCTCTATACTGGATATAATCAGGACAGCCATAGCAGAGAATTATATAAAAAAATGAGTGTGTACTTAAGGTGAGACAGAAACCAGAACTTGGATTATAAACATCAAGAAAAGATACAATCTTGTAACTGGTGGCAGATTTCTTTTCTCGTGCATTAATCACATATTTTAATCATATCTCTTTAGTTTAGCAAGATGACTCCTGACACCAGTTGTATGCATGTAGAATGTTTTCACAATTGGGCCTTAGGTTTTATTGCATCTTCACAGACGGTCCACTTGAGACTTGAAGATCTCCAGACATCCTGCTCTTAATGAGGTGATGGGTGGTCGTAACTTTTGTTCGAGTAGGAGGGGGTAAAGAATGAGCTGGACTGAAGGTATAGAGATTTATGATATGCTATGGAATGTTCTTTGTTTAAGAGTGTTTGGCAGATATAAAATATTTCAGGGTGGTGTGCCTCCTCAGAAAAATGTTTGGTGTTTGATCTGAACGTTCTCTCCACTGCAGTGTTTTTCATATTTCTTTCTTTTAATAAACCTCACTTCAAAAGACACGCTTAGCTGGTAGTTGCAGTTTTATTTAAGAGTTTCCACAACATAACTGAGGTATATGGTTTAGAAAAAAAGAACTAAGTGAGCAAGCTGAGGATAATGAACCCATAAGAGGGGCTGAAGGATCAGAGCCCATAGTCTTATAGGCTGGGTCTGGATTGTCCTTTGATAAGAGCTACAGACAAAAATCTCTCAGAAATGCTGACCGGCTGGACTGAAACATTAAAGGTATCATAGTTGACCAAGTGAGTGATGATCATTTAATTCCCTATTTTTATGTATTTTTAAGTGTTCTCTGAACTGATCATGCCTGATTTAATATTACTTACAGAGCCTTGTTGGAGGCTTTGACCACTGGCAGCAGCCTCAGAAGAGCCTCCTCTGAAGCAGAGTATTTCTTCAGGTCAAACACATCCAGATCTTTTTCTGATGACAGTAAGATGAAGACCAGAGCTGACCACTGAGCAGGAGACAGTTTATCTGTGGAGAGACTTCCTGATCTCAGGGACTGTTGGATCTCCTCTACTAGAGAACGATCATTCAGTTCATTCAGACAGTGGAACAGATTGATGCTTTTCTCTGCAGACAGATTCTCACTGAGCTTCTTCTTGATGTACTGGACTGTTTCCTTATTGGTCTGTGAGTTACTTCCTGTCTTTGTCAGCAGACCTTGTAGAAAATTGTGATTGCTGTTTAGTGAAAGACCTAGAAGGAAGCGGAGGAACAAGTCCAGGTGTCCATTTGGACTCTGTAAGGCCTTGTTCACAGCACTCTGGTAGAAGTGTTTCTCTGCAGGTTCTCTTGTTTCAGAGTTCTTGGAGGTTGTTTGTTGTTCTTCTACCAGATTAACTCCAGAGTTGATGAAGGTCAGATGGACATGAAGAGCAGCCAGAAACTCCTGAACACTCAGATGGATGAAGCAGAACACCTTGTCCTGGTACAGTCCTCTCTCCTCTTTAAAGATCTGTGTGAACACTCCTGAGTACACTGAGGCTGCTCTGATATCGATGCCACACTCTTTCAGGTCTGATTCATAGAAGATCAGGTTTCCTTTCTGCAGCTGATCAAAAGCCAGTTTTCCCAGAGACTCCATCATCTTCCTGCTCTCTGGACTCCAGTGTGGATCTGTCTCAGCTCCTCCATCATACTTTATCTTCTTTCTTTTGGCCTGAATCACCAGGAAGTGAATGTATAACTCAGTTAGAGTCATGGGAAGCACTCCTTTTCTGATTTCCAGCTCATCCTCCAGAACAGTAGCAGTGATCCAGCAGAAGACTGGGATGTGGCACATGATGTGGAGGCTTCGAGCTTTCTTGATGTGGGAGATGATCCTACTGGCCTGCTCCTCATCTCTGAATCTCTTCCTGAAGTACTCCTCCTTCTGTCGGTCAGTGAACCCTCTGACCTCTGTCACCATGAAAGCACAGTCAGGAGGGATCTGATTGGCTGCTGCAGGTCGTGTGGTTATCCAGAGGCGAGCAGAGGGAAGCAGTTTCCCCCTGATGAGGTTTATCAGCAGCGCATCCACTGAGGAGGACTTTTTAGGATCAGTTAGGATTGTAGTTTTGTGGAAGTCCAGAGGAAGTCGACACTCATCCAGACCATCAAAGATGAACACAACCTGGAAGTCTTCAAAGCTGCAGATTCCTGCTTCTTTGGTTTCAGTAAAGAAGTGATGAACAAGTCCCACCAAGCTGAACTTCTCCTCTTTCAGCACATTCAGCTCTCTGAAAGTGAATGGAAATATGAACTGGATGTCCTGGTTGGCTTTGTCTTCAGCCCAGTCCAGGCTGTGTTTCTGTGTTAAGACCGTTTTCCCAATGCCAGCCACTCCCATTGTCAGCACTGTTCTGATTGGTTCATCTCTTCCAGGTGAGGCCTTAAAGATGTCTTCTTGTCTGATTGTTGTTTCTGGTCTGTCTGGTTTCCTGGATGCTGTTTCAATCTGTCTGACCTCATGTTCATCATTGACCTCTGCAGTCCCTCCCTCTGTGATGTAGAGCTCTGTGTAGATCTGATTCAGAAGGGTTGGGTTTCCTGCTTTAGCGATCCCCTCAAACACACACTGGAACTTCTGTTTCAGGTTTGACTTGAAGTTAATCTGACACTCAAGAACCTCTGAAATAATAAACAAAAGCGGTTAACATATCAGTATCAATGCCTGGGCAGAAACAGTCAAAACATTACCTGACCAAAAGGGTCCCTACATAGAAGCTACAGATAAAGTGTATCCACAGCCTTTCACTTATTTCACATTTTGTCATCCATTCTTTCAAAATGTGGTAAATTCACTTCTCAGGTCAATTTTTAAAAAAATAAAATACCACATAATGACAATGTAAGACACGCATGCTTGGAATTCTTGTTAATGTATTAAAAACTAATAAAATGTTGGCATACATAATAATTCATAGTCTCTTTGTGGAAGTACATCTGGCAGCAATTACAGCTGCAAGTCTTTTTGATTATAATGCTTAAAGCTTGGTAAACCTAATTTTACGCAGTTTCTTTCATTCTTCTTTGAAGAACTGGGTCGGTGTCACACCCTTGAAACACCCGTAGCTAGTCAGGCCCCTGTAGTTAGGGAACAAGGTACCATAGGGCCCACTTGCTCTCCCTCAGCGGAATGTGCCGAGCAGCCAGGGAAACAGGCTGGCTGGCAGGGTGACGGTGAGGAGGAAGCATAGTCCTAAACAGAAGCCCCAGGTACACCACCAACCCGTTCATGTGTCTAACCGTTTTTCCCCACTCGGCGACACACCCGCCGGGGGTCAAACTCTGGTAATTGGTGATTCTGTTCTCAGACATGTGAAGCTAGAGACACCTGCAACCATAGTCAGTTGTCTTCCAGGGGCCAGAGCAGGCGACATTGAAGGAAATTTAAAACTGCTGGCTAAGGGTAAACGTAAATTCAGTAAAATCATAATTCACGTCGGCAGTAATGACACCCGGTTACGCCAATCGGAGGTCACTAAAATCAATATTGAATCGGTGTGCAACTTTGCTAAAACAATGTCAGACTCTGTAGTTTTCTCTGGTCCCCTCCCCAATCAGACCAGGAGTGACATGTTTAGCATGTTCTCCTTAAATTGCTGGCTGTCTGAGTGGTGTCCCAGAAACGATGTGGGCTTCATAGATAATTGGCAAACCTTCTGGAGGAAACCTGGTCTTGTTAGGAGAGACGGCATCCATCCCACTTTGATGGAGCAGCTCTCATTTCTAGAAATATGGACAAATTTATTAAACCCCCCAAAATATGACTATCCAGAGTTGGGACCAGGAAGCAGAGTTGCAGTCTTACACGCTTCTCTGCAGCTTCTCTCCTCCTGCTACCCCCCCAAAAACCCATCTCCACAGAGACTGTGTCAGCTTCCAAACAGACAAAAAACAAACTAAAAACCAGCAACAAACAACTTAAACATAAACAATTACAAAGAAAGAACAATACAGTATCCACATCTGAACCAAAGAGTAACACAGTGAAATGTGGATTATTAAATATTAGGTCTCTCTCCTCCAAGTCTCTGTTAGTACATGACTTAATAATTGATCAACAAATTGATTTACTCTGCCTTACAGAAACCTGGTTGCAGCAGGATGATTATGTTAGTTTAAATGAATCAACACCCCCGAGTCATTCTAACTACCAGACATGACTTAATAATTAATCAACAAATCAAAAAACACAAAAACGAATCTTCTTTGTTATCATCTATCATCCACCTGGGCCTTACACAGAGTTTCTGTCTGATTTGTGAGTTTTTATCTGATTTAGTGCTCAGCTCACATAAAATAATTATTGTGGGTGATTTTAACATTCATTTAGTGTCACAGTCAGTAAAAGCAGACTACAGTGGGATGCAAAAGTTTGGGCGACCCTGTTAATAGTCATTATTTTCCTGTATCAATCGTTGGTTGTTATGATAAGAAATGTCAGGTAAATATATCATATAGGAGACACACACAGTGATATTTGAGAAATGAAGTTTATTGGATTTACAGAAAATGTGCAATAATTGTTTAAACAAAATCAGGCAGGTGCATAAATTTGGGCGCTGTTGCCATTTTAATGATTCCAAAACCTGTAGAACTAATTATTGGAACTCAAATTGGCTCGGTAAGCTCAGTGACCCCTGACCTACATACACAAGTGAATCCAATAATGAGAAAGAGTATTTAAGGGGGTCAAACTGTAAGGGTCCCTCCTCTTTTAATTTTCTCTGAAGAGTAGCAACATGGCGGTCTCAAAACAACTCTCAAATGACCTGAAGACAAAGATTGTTCACCATCATGGTATAGGGGAAGGACACAGAAAGCTGTCTCAGAGATTTAAGCCGTCTGTTTCCACAGTTAGGAACATATTGAGAAAGTGGATGACCACAGGCTCAGTTCAAGTAAAGGCTCAAAGTGGCAGCCAAGACGCGGTTTGTGATACATGCGGCAAGACAGTGAGGTGTTGTGGCAACACCACTAACCTCATCAAAGACCTCACTGTAAATCATATCACAGAATATGACGAGCATATATTGAGGAAAAACTGAAGGGAGGAGCGGAGAGGGACAGGTGCTGCTAGGGCGAGACAGATGTCTCTCGCCGAGTCCTTTAGTGCTTCAGCCAGGCAACATGTTCCAATGGCACAACTTCAGTTTTCTTTTATTTCTATATGATAATTCTGCATTATTAAGTGATAAGAACAAGTAATCTTTTATCTTTTATCAGAGACTTGTGATTGCTGGCTCTCCTTAGTTAATCCTTAGCTTTTATTCGTACCTTTTCTTTTTTTGTGTGTATTAATTGTTTGCCCGGTGGTCTGTTGAACAGCCCAGATGGTTTTCAGTTTAACATTTGCAATAAAACCCCTTATTCACTCTGATTTTGTGAGAGGGCTTGTGTATGTTTCTCCCCACCTGTCACCTAGCAGAGGGGGTCGTAACACACACTGGGATCCATAACACACTCCTTTATAGACGTCTTTTTATTAGATAGTGTTACGACATAAATATATATTCTTAGTTCTTATTTTCTGATTAGATTGTTTTGTGTATTTTAATAATAAAGGCCTTTATAAATCCAGACCCAGATGTGAGAAAGAACTAGGTCAGAGGGTTAAAGGTCACCTAGCAACAGAGGCTTCAGTAAAGGGAACTTAAGAAACAGGAAGTTTAGTGCAGAGCTGCAGAGTCATATTAGTAAAATACAGGAAACCAGACAGAAAAAGCAGAACTAAGTAACACACACATTAGTCAGACCAGAAGGAGTTGTTTTGATCGAAACTGTGTGTGTCTGTGTGTGACCTATACCAGAACTATATATACGTATTTTAGCTTGCATTGCTTTTAGAACTGTGGGTGCGTGCTCGTGTCTACAGTTCTCTGTTTCCAGAAATGTACAATAAAAATGATTTTCTGAGCTTCACCACTGTGAGTTGGAAGTCTTTCTCTCTCGCTAAAAGAATCAAAAGAACCGAAATTTAATAATTGGTGCCTTGACCCGTATTCTTTTACGGCTGAGAGGACAAATTTGGCTTAAGGTGCGATCAGAATTGAGGCGAACAGGAGACCTGTCTAAAAAGATTTAAAGGTAGGCAGAGCCTGTTCAAAAAAAAAAAAAAAGCAAATTGTGCAGATTGGATGAATTCTAAATTATCTGGTCACCAAGTTAATGATCCTTACCGTTAAATTGGCTCAGTAGTGGTGAAATTAAAGTAAATTATAAAATCTGTTAAGTATGACATGTCCATGGTGATTTTCGGTAATGTGTGATAAATAAAAAGTAAAGTCTAGGGAATATTTGATGAAAACTTATTGTTGTTAATGCTGGGGTGAATTTTAAAGTTGATGTGACGTGTGCTTAAAGTTGATGTGTTATGTGTGTCAATTGTGTTATCTTAGACAAGGAAAGAGGACCCGAGTATCAGATAAATAAACTGGCGCTTAGAGTCCACAGTGGTGCTTCTAAAGTTATTTAAATTAATCTAAGACTGGAGTTGAACTCCAGGGGTGCAAAAGGTTCGGGGTTGGTTCCCACACTTCACTGCAGACGCGCGTTAGAGACCTGCGGCAACAGGAGAACCCGGGTGATTCCCGTGACCACTGAGGTCGGTCGTTAATAATCAGTGGTCAAGTACCACTTTTGTTGCACCGATTGAACGACAAAGTGGGGCTTGGGTGTGACCATTTCAACGCGGGTGACCGGTAAAGCTTTAAGTAAAGCTTCAGGCACCAGTAGGATACTGAAACGCTGGTTAAGTGGAGCTTTTGGTCAAGCTGCGGGGAGCGCTTTTAAATAGGGCCTAGAAATTTGACCGCTATTGATGATGGCGTTGTTTGACCAGCAAGATGGGCGGACCTGGGCCTTAGAGGCTTTTAAAGTAGTCGAAAAGGTAGGAACGCTGGTACCAGGGAAGACGATGTGATGTTGAGTAATGGAAATGTTGAATACTGAGTAATGGAAATGGAAATAATGTATCTTGGCATTTGGTGTCTTTATAAATGTGTGAATGTATAAATGAAGTGTAAAATTGTCTTTGGATGAATGATCAAAAGTGTATATTGTTTTGAAAGTCTAATAGAGAAAAGTGTAGCGTGTCTTTGAGAAGATCTGTTCAATGACAGAGTGAATTGTGCTAAAATGCCATTGAAAGAATTGTGAATGTGTGTGGAAAAACTGTTAATTGGGCTGAAGATTTGTGCCAAAAGAGCTCTGCTAAGCACCCTGAGGATTTTGATGTATTTTTTCCCTGTGTTAATACTGTCCATATTTATATAGCGCTGCAGAACTGTGCCCCCCCCCCCCCCCCCCAGCATGTTTGCACTGAGGAGGAGATGCTCTGTAACTCATTGTACAACCGTATAGTGACAATAAAGCATTCTATTCTATTCTATTCTATATGTGCTACCCATTAAAGGGGGTGAAGAAACCAGGAGTAAAGTTTTGGAAGCGGAAACGGGTTAACTCTATAGAGGCTGTTTCCAAAGAGTGACAAAAGTAATGTAGGACCTTTTACCAGAAAAAGCTAATTATATCTTTTTTTTTTAGTTCACAGTAGTTATTGAGGCAGTCACTTAATTATGTTAGCTAATACAATTAGTTAAAAAGGGGGTATGTTACGAAATAAATATATATTTTTAGTGCTTATTTTCTGATTATATTGTTTTATGTATTTTAATAAGAGAGGCCTTTAGAAACCAAGCTCAGACGAGACAAAAACTAGGTCAGAGGGTGACAGGTTGCCCTGGCAACAGACTTTAGAGATGGGAAGTTTAGTGCAGAGCTGCACAGGAAATCAGACACAAAAAAGAAAGAGGAACTAACTGAGTGTGTGTGTGACGTGCTGCAGAAATATAACCATGCTGGGTGCTACTGCATTCAGACCTGAGCTTGTGTCTGCGTGTGCTCGGTCTCCATTTCCGGAAATGTAAAATAAAGATTATTTTTTGAGCTTTGACCACTCTGAGGCCAGTCTGTTTCTGCCACCAAAAGAATTCAAAAGAACTGAATTTAATAAGAGCAAATTGATGCCAATTAAATGTGGTAATCTTAATTACTCAATCGACTTCCCTTCAAAGTAACTTCAGAAAAATTGTCACATTTGGGGATCGAGGTTACTAAGTCACACAAGTCATTATATGAAGCTAATTTTGTGAGAACTTTGGATACATTTAAAAATGAGGTTGAATTTTGGAATTCACTCGCACTTTCCTTGATAGTCAGGGTGAATGCTATTGAAATTATCTGCCTCCCCCATCTCCTATATCTTTTTCAAAATATCCCTGTGTATCTGAAAGCTACATTCTTTCAGAAATTGGACTCAGTCCTTCTCCCTTTTATCTGGAATTACAAGAGCCACAGGATAAAAAAGGCACCCCTTTGTAAAGAGAAAATGTATAGTGGCATAGCATTACCAGACTTTAAAAACTACTACTTCACAGCTAATATGCAATAATAATAATAATAATAATAATAATAATAATAATAATAATAATAATAATAATAATAATGATAATAATACATTTTATTTGAAAGCACCTTTCAGAACACTCAAGGACACTGTACAAGGTAGAATAATAAAAGCAACATAAAAGCAAACAGTTTACACAATCATAAAAGCATAAAACATAAAACAAATTTAAAATAGCAGAGTGGAGAGGTAATGTGGGATAAGCTATTTTGAACAAGTGAGTTTTGAGTTGGGACTTAAAGAGAGAGAAGCAAAAGATATTTCTTAAATCAGGAGGTCGGGAATTCCAGAGTTGAGGAGCAGAGCAGCTGAAAGCCCTGCATGGTGGCAAGACGGTGGGAGGGGACGGAGAGTGAAAGGGAAGAAGTAGATCTGAGACAATGAGATGGGGCGGTGATCTGAACCAGATCAGAGGGATATGGAGCGAGATGATGAATAGCCTTCAATGTGTACAAGAGTATTTTGAAATTGATATGGTATTTGACCGGGAGCCAATGAAGCTGCTGCAGGACAGGAGTGATCAAGAAATGGATAGGCTCAACACAACAGGAACTCAGCGTAACTGGCAGTCCACAAATATAATCAAACAGTATATAAGTGACTATGGCCTTTGCGATGCATGGCACTCCCTTCACCCCACCAGTAAGGAATATTCTTTCTTCTCACATGTTCATCACTCCTGCTCTCGTCTGGATTATTCTTTGGTCAGCAGCTCACTGCTGAGTAACATTACAGACACTGAGATTCATCCTATAGCTGTCAGCGATCATGCTTCTGTATCTGTAACACTAATACATAAGAAGAACGCTACACCAAGTAAAAACTGGAGATTCAATACATCGCCACTCAAAGATGAAGACTTTATTAAATATTTTAAAAAGGAATGGACTTCATATTTAGACTTTAATGACACTCCCGAAACATCTGCTTCTGTTCTATGGGAAGCAGGAAAAGCTGTGATGAGAGGTAAAATAATTTCTTTCTCATCACACAAAAAGAAAGAAGAAAACAAAAATATTCAGGAATTAGAAAAAAAACATCAAATCTTTAGAAGAAGCCTATGCGTCCCACCAAGATCAAGAAAGAATGAACAAAATATGCAAAACAAAACTAGAATTAGATAAAATTATTAATAAAAAAACACAATTCCTAGTACAAAGACTTCGTTTGCAGAATTTTGAACACAGTAACAAATCAGGTCGATATCTAGCTAACCAGTTAAAAATAAAGAAAGAAAAAACAACTATATGTGCTGCTAAAGATTTATCGGGGAACACAATATATGACCCTGGAAGAATAAACAACATTTTTAGGGATTTCTATGAAACTTTATCTTCACCACAAATAAACCCATCTAAAAATGAAATTGATCTGTTACTTGACAACGTAACTCTTCCAAAATTACTAGACAGTCAAGCAACTGAACTGGATTCGCCACTGACGCCAAGTGAATTCCAGGAAGCCCTGATAAGTATGCCCAATAATAAGGCTCCAGGTCCAGACGGCTTCCCTGCAGAATTCTACAAAGAATTCTGGACAATTTTGGCACCAGTATTCCACAGCATGTTGCAGGAAATCGAGGAAAAGGGCAGACTACCACCAAATATGAACTCTGCCAACATTAGTCTCCTGCTAAAACCAGGCAAAGACCCTTTATTTCCCTCAAGCTATCGTCCAATTTCTCTTTTAAATGTAGACCTTAAAATAATCTGCAAAGCTCTCTCAACGAGATTAGAGAAAATAACCCCTCTCTTAATTCATCCTGACCAAACTGGTTTCATAAAAGGTCGGCACTCCTCAACAAACACTCGTAGATTACTTAATTTAATAGACTACTCATACAATAAAAACATTGAAACCATAATATTATCCCTAGATGCAGAAAAAGCATTTGACAGAGTTAACTGGAAATTTTTATTCGCAACTTTACACAAATTTGGTTTTGGAAACTCTTTTATAAACTGGATAAGAATATTATACAATTCCCCAACAGCTCGTATCAGAACAAATGACCAGACATCCTCCAGCTTCTGTCTCCTGAGGGGCACCAGGCAGGGATGCCCACTCTCCCCTTCACTTTTTGCAATTTTTATCGAACCTCTAGCAGCAGCATTTAGACAGGCTACAACAATTAAGGGCATAAAATGTAAGAACATAGAACATAAAATCAGTCTCTATGCGGATGATGTGTTGCTTTTTCTGCAAAACACACAAACCAACCTCTCTGAGGTAATTACTCTAATAAACTGGTTTTCAAGAGTTTCAGATTATTCAATTAACTGGCCAAAATCTACAGTTCTCCCCATTAACTGCTCCTTCCATAATTCTTCCTCTGCCCCACTGCAATCCGGAAATATTAAATATTTAGGTATTAATGTCTCTCCTAAGCTTTCAGACTTAACTAAATTAAACCACATCCCACTTCTAAAGAAAGTAGAAGGCGATCTGACTAGATGGAAATCTTTACCCATATCACTCATGGGAAGGGTCGCCACTATAAAAATGATGATCTTGCCAAAAATAAATTACTTATTTTTGATGATCCCTAACAAACCATCACAAGATTGGTTCAGATCTCTGGATTCATATATTTCCAAATTCCTTTGGAAAAATAAACCCCCACGTATCAGCTTAAAAACGCTACAAAGAACCAAGGATAGAGGAGGATTAGATCTGCCTAATTTTCACCAATACTTCTTAGCCAACAGGCTTCAGTTCATCTCAGAATGGTCAAAACATACCTTCCTAGATGAGCCCTGGCTAGATGTTGAACAGGCACTATGCAAGGATCTAGAGATTTCAGACCTACCATTTATTAGCTCAAACATCAAAAGACATGAATGCTTTAAAAGTATCAACATCAGCTTCTCTCTGACAGCATGGTGGGAGTTTGTAAAAATAACGGAGTCTTCATTAATCCCATGAAAACGTACACCTATCTGGAATAACCCTGACGTACTGTATTACAAAACAATAATATGATTAATTTCCAAGAATGGAGTTGTAAAGGAATTAAATACTTAGAACATATATTAGAGGGAACAGAATTTATTCCATTTGACAGACTAGTTGCACAATATGGGATCAACAAGAAAAGATTTTTAGAATATCAACAAATTAAATCCATAGTAAAAAAGAAATTTAACCTCAGTCAAGTTGAATTACAAACACCACTAAGTGCGGCACATTTCCTTACTCTTAAATCCCCCAAATTATTATCTAAAATATACAGAACACTTTCTAAATTAGATGAATCAATATCCCTTCCTATTGCAAAGTGGGAAGCAGATTTATCAGTCAGCTTAGACCAAAACTTCTGGTCTCAGGTATGCTTAAAAACTTTTAAATTGATTAAAAATCCCAGTCTGCAATTAATACAATACAAAATACTACATAGAGTGCACTATACAGGTCATCGGATGTTCAAGATGGGCTTTACATCCTCCAACAACTGCTCACACTGTCAAGGCAATACACCAGACAATTACATCCACGCTCTTTGGTTCTGTCCACCAGTGCAAAAGTTTTGGCGCGAGATATGTGAAGACTTATCAAAGTGTCTGAAATGTAACATTCCAACTTCCCCCTTAGTGTGTTTGTTGGGCAGCTTAGATAATGTCACTTCAGAAAAGAATATAGCCCATATGGTTTTCACTGCCCTATGCATAGCCAAGAAAACAGTCCTCATGAACTGGAAAAATAAAAACAATCTTAATTCTAACCAATATAGAAATTATCTATTAGATTACATTAGTCTTGATACAGCCTCTGCCACCACATCAGATCAATTGCTCTGGGCTCCTTTGATCAGCTCCATCACCTAGTGGGGGTGGGGGGTCATAGTTTGGTCCCGCCTTCAATGTTGTGATTGGTGTGGGGGTAGGGACAGGCTTAGGGCGTCGGGGGGTTCCCCGGAGGCATCTTCCTTGGGGGGCTCAACCCGGGGTAGCGGTCATGTCCGGTTGGGGGCTCTTTTCTGACTATTTCCTCGTGGCTGCGTGCAGCGGGGCTAGGCGAGGGTCTGTGCTGACGGACGTGGGTTACTGACCTGGTAGCCTGTTTGCCCCTGGGTGGGTCCGGGATGGGCGTGAGGTTCTGGGGGCGCTCCGTCTCTGGGCTGGGGCCCTGGCCGGGCCTCGGATCCTGGTTTGTGTGTTGCCGGGGTTGTGGGCGGGTGGGTGCATGGGGGCCCATCCCTGGCGCAGGGTGCCGCCGGTGTGTCGAGCCACCTGGGGGGCTCTTCAACTGGTGGGGGAGATTGTCACACCTTGCAGGAGCTTTCCTCTCCTCAGGAACTCTCTGCAGGAGGGGGAGATACAGGAGAGGTGGAGGAAGATCTCAGCCTGGGCGTCTATTGTCTCATGTAATCTGGAAGATGAGTGGATGGGGGGGTGGGTGCAGTTTTCTCTGTGGTGGGGTTGGGTGGACTGTCCCGGGCTCTGTGGGGCCGGGGGGCGCTGCTGTGCTGGTCCCCTGGTCTGGATGGGCCTGGGCCCCCTTTCCCTGGCGGGTCGCGGAGTATGGGAGTGCCTACTGGGGTCAGCGGGGGAGCTGGCCCCAGGGAGGGGTCACCTGCCTCTCCCTTCCTTCCCTCCCCATCTCCAGCTGCCTCCCTCTTCCCGCTCCACCACAACCACCCACACATGCAGGGCCTTTGAGTAGGGGTATGTCACCAGGGTGCAGAGGAGGCTACCCCCCTCTGTCCCCTTCTGGCTGCCTCTGCCTCAATAAAATTGAGGCAGAGGCAGCCAGCAGAGTCAGCAGGCACGCCAGTGCAGCCCCCTCTAGCTTCTGCTCGGTGGCTACTGGGCGACCCCTCGTCTGGGGATCTCCTCAGCTCTTCCCAGGAGGGTGGCACGGATGCCCCTCCAGTGGTCCTCTTTGGGCTCTCGCACTCTGGGGCCTCTGGATATCTGGAGCCTGGATCTCCTCCATGCTTGCTGCATGCCCTGGAGGACGGGGCTATGGCCCTCTACACCCTCTAGCAGACCGTGTTCATAGACATAAACTACACCTTTCCTTGCTGCTACTTCAAAGCACGTTGTGCGCTGTCTGTCCTGGGTGCTGCACAACAACATTCAATATTTAGTATTTACTGATGTTTACGCTTAGCTAGATTAATGCGATGGTGTTTGGTATGTTTTTTTGCTTGTTTTCTGTTTTTCTCTCAACAGGTGATCCAGGAGATTTTTTTTTCTTTATCTTTTTAAGTGCCCTTTCTCACTGTCCCTCTTCCCTTCTGTTTTTCTTTTCCTTCATCTTTCTTTCTCCCTTTCCTATCCCCCAGTCATGTTTGTCCCGTCTGTAACATCTGAAAATAAAATAAAATAAATAATAACAACAAAGGTCGATCAAATGGACTAATACGGCAAGGCCATGATGATCCATTTTGCAAAGTAAATCCACTGGGTATCCCTGTTGGTCTTCAGACAGCAATTCTGACGGCTAAAGAACCAAATGGGACAGGCAAAAATAAAAAAATAAAATAAAATAAATAAAATACAGAAAGCTGAAAGCAATTGAACATGTACTCATTCTTCTCTTTGTTTTTTTAACATCAGTCTTCCTTTTTCCATATATAATGATGATTTCATTTATTAGGGTAAGAAAAGCAACCATACCTGTGTTAAAAATAATAGAATGTAATGTTCTGTTCAGCATTTTATTAAAATTTCCTATCAAAATTGCTTAATAAACATTTATTTTGTTTATTTGTATTTTATTAGTATTTTCCTTAAATGTGTTAAATATATATTTTCTCATCTAAATGTCCACTGAGCTGTGAGCCAGGGGGCGGTAATGCGCCTTAATATTGGTTGCCAATCAAGAAGAAGAAGAAGCTGTGAGCCAGGAGGGAGGGGGTGAGTGAGTGATTCGTTCGCTCGCTCTTTGATTCAGCACAGGAGGGAGGGGGTTAGTGAGTCCTGAGTGATTCATTCGCTCTATGATTCAGCACAGGAGGGAGGGGGTGAGTAGCTCAAATGTGCCTTTGACTGAGCTAGAAACTTGCTTCTCTCTCTTTCTGTGTGTGTGTGTGTGTGTGTGTGTGTGTGTGTGTGACACAGAGAGAGAGAGAGAGAGAGAGAGAGAGAGAGAGAGAGAGAGAGAGAAAACCTTTTAATGGGATGATCTCATTGTAAGATTCAAATTCAATATATTTAGACTGGTTGAATGAATTGGATCTTGTGTGTATGTCTCTCTGTGCATGTGTGTTTCCATATGTGTCCATATTTGTGATTGTGCGGCTGTTATAGATTTTTTTGCTGATTTTTTTCATTTAACAAGTATATTTGAGGGACCCTCAGCATGTTCAGCATTTTTTCAGCTGTCCATTTTGTTTTTCCCATTTTTCTGTTTAACTTATTACTATTGTGCTAAATCATACTATTTCTGCTATTTTATAAGATTTGTGCTAAATATAGTATTTCTGATTAATTATAGTTTTTCTACCAAATCATAGTACAGTATTTCTGCTTTTTATAGGATTTGTGCTAAAACATAGTATTTCTACTAAATGTAGTATTTATGCTTAATCATAGTATTTCTGCTTTTTATAGGATTTGTGCCTAATATAGTTTTTCTGCTAAATTATAGTATTTCTGCCATTTTATATCATTTGTGCTAAAACATAGTATTAATTTAAAATTACAATATTCATAGTTCATCACAGTGTCTCTGGTAAATCACAGTATTTCTGCTATGTTGTACTATTTTTCTAAATCATAATGTTTCCATAATGTTTAAGTATTTTTGGCTAAATATATTCTTTCTGTTATCTTATACTATTTCTCCTAAATTCTTGTATTTTTGAGAAGTTATCATGCTTCTGGTAAGTTACAATATTTCTGCTAAGTTCTGCTATGCTATTATATTTCTGCCAAGTTTTATGTTTCCTCTAAGATATTGCAGTTATGCTAAGTTATTACATTTTAGCAAAGTTCCTCAGTTCCTTCTGCAAAGTTTTTACAATTTCTGCAACTTTTCAGCTTCTTTAGCTAGTTTTTGCATACAGCTTCAGCTTTAAAGCATCCACACTGCATTTTCGCAGGAAATGCAAATTTTTCTAGTTATCATATCTCGTCCACCTGGGCCTTACACAGAGTTTCTGTCTGATTTCTCAGACTTTATATCTAATTTAGTTCTGAGCTCAGATAAAATAATTATTGTGGGTGATTTTAACATCCATGTAGATGCTAAAAATGACAGCCTCAACATGGCATTTAATCTGTTATTAGACTCAATTGGTTTCTCTCAAAATGTAAAAGAACCCACCCACCACTTTAATCACACTCTAGATCTTGTTTTAACATATGGCATCGAACCTGAACATTTAACAGTGTTTCCTGAAAACCCTCTCCTGTCTGATCATTTCCTGATAACATTTACATTTACAATAATTGATTACACAGCGGTGAAGAGTAGACTTTATCAAAGTAGATGTCTTTCTGAAAGCGCTGTAACTAAGTTTAAGAATATAATCCACCCACTGTTATCACCTTCAATGCCCTGTACCAACACAGAGCAGAGCAGCTATCTGAACGCTACCCCAACAGAGGTCGATTATCTTGTTAATAATTTCACCTCCTCACTACGTACGACTCTGGATACTGTAGCTCCAGTGAAAACTAAGGCCTCAAATCAGAAGTACCTGACTCCGTGGTATAATTCTCAAACACGTACCCTAAAGCAGATGACTCGTAATCTGGAGAGGAAATGGCGTGTCACAAATCTAGAGGATCATCATTTAGCCTGGAGAAATAGTTTGCTGATTTATAAGAAAGCCCTCCGCAAAGCCAGAACATCTTACTATTCATCACTGATTGAAGTAAATAAGAACAACCCCAGGTTTCTCTTCAGCACTGTAGCCAGGCTGACAAAAAGTCTTCCTTGACTTCCAGTTGCACCATAAGATGTCTGCACCGACGAGAGCTCCCAGTCATCTCAGCAAAAATGTTATTATTCATTTTGTACTGCTTTCTATTTCTGTGCATACAGCACGATCATACACTCGGTATGACAGACAAACGATTTTGGAGCTACGTTCGTCAGCCAGTTCGGACTTTACAGCGGGTTTCGACAGGAGTTTTATATTAGGGGAAACAGTAGCTATGTGAGTCGGCAGATCAACAAAGTAACTTATGAAGACAGAATTAGACTTTGGGGGGCGGTAAATAACAGCCATGACAGTTGGAACAGGTCCTGAGAGTTGACAAACAATGGATTCAAAGGAACTGTAGACATGTACAGACAACAGTGTGACTTTCCAGTTCTCGCGATAGATTACCGTGAGACCTCCACCACGGCCGGACTTACGAGGTTCGCAGGTGTAAACAAACCCCGGGGGGGTGGAGTCGTTGAGCGACGAAAAGTCATTGGGCTGTTGCCACGTCTCGGTCAAACAGAGAAAGTCAAACTTATGATCTGTGAGTAGATCCAGAATTAGATGACCCTTGCTCGTAAGCGAGCGGATGTTAAGGAGGCCAAAATTGACGTCGGTGCTGTCAGACTGGACAGAGGTGTTAGTCGACCTGGGCAGGCTGGCTAAAACACTGTGATCAACAGCCCTGTCGAAGTTTAGTGGAGGACGACGAGGAGTGGACCAGAGGGTCTGTATTGGCTTAGAGTCGTCATGGTGGAAATTCCGACGAGAGCCCCGGTGAATATACTTTCGGCGAGGGAGGAAGGCGAAATCTGTGTGGAGATGAAGCGGCGGTGGAGAAGCCAGGTGAAAGCGGAGACGGAGAAGCTCGTCAGCTGAGTATTGGTAAAGTCCAGCACTAGGTCGGTAGACCAATGACATAAAAATCCAGACCCATACGAGCAAGACACAGATCCTGCTAGGCCACATCACGGACAGTCAGATAAGCCAAACAGTCAGGTGTACGGATCCAAGGGAGAAAACGGCCAAACAAACAGGCAGATGGACTACACCCAAAATACTCAGGCACTTGCAAAATTCGCTAGATCACCAGTAAGATGTATCAAAGAATATATGAATAAATAATAATAAATAACAAATATGAATAATATATGAATAGAATATAAAAAGATACCAGGAAGCCGCGCCAGCGTTCACTCAACCGGAAACCTGAGGATCAGCAATATGTAGCCTATTGGCTAGATGATACAGTTATAATGGCAGTTTGGCTGGAAATGGAGGGAGAAGACTGTATGCCTTACTCTCGTGGTGCAATCGCATTGTCTCCTATTTGTTTTAAAAAGACATACTAAAACTGCCATCCAGTTATTCACAATACAATTCAATTTGGAGACAGATGGTGAAAGAGTATAGTCTCAGAGCATTCCTGTTCTGACACCTATTTTGACACCTATTACAGCTAATCCTGCATTTACACCCTCCATTTTAGATGGGACATTTGATTGCTGAAAGGAAATGTGGTTGCAAAATGTGGTACACCTGTATTTCCAGGGGTTCTTCACTTCATTTCAACAGCTTAAGGAGAAGTACAACTTATTAGCCTCTGCTTTCTTTAGATACCTTCAAATAATGAGTTATGCAAGGTCCCAACTCCAAAAATTTGAGTCTGCAACTGCAGGTAAGCTTGATCAATGCCTGGTGGATTGTATAAAAGAAAAGCATGCTGTTGGTTTTATATATGAGATATTACAGTCACTGTGACAGAAGGATACGGGTAAAATAAAATCAGCTTGGGAAAAGGTAAGAGGCTCGGAAATTCAGAATGATATCTGGGCTAAAGGGCTACATTATGTTAATTCCTGCTCTATCAACGCGCAACAAAGGTTAATTCAGTTTAAAATTATTCACAAATTGCACTACTCAAAGACAAGATTACATGAGATATTTCCTGAAACGTCACCAATTTGTGATAAATGTCAATGTGCAGAAGCTGATCTGCTTAAAAGTGTTGTAATGTGTACCAAGTTACAATGTTTTGGGGTTTCTGTGTTTTACTTTTTTTCCAAACTTTTTGATAAGCAATTAGACCCTGACCCCATTTTGATTCTTATTGGACTGTCGGAACAATCTAAAAAACGTAAGCGTGCACAGACTTCCCTCCTGTCCTATGGCCTAATGTTTGCAAAGAGACTGATTTTCCTGCTATGGAAGGGATAGGAAGTGCCCTCTCTGAAAACCTTGATTTCAGGACTGACAGATACTCTTAATCTGGAAAGGATCTGCCTATTATAAATGACAAACTGGACGACTTGGATCAGATTTGGAGGCCACTCATTGAGTATCTGGAAATTATGAACAAAAGAGAGTTTATGTGATCTTCACCATAGGTTAAAACAAGCTGATAGCACTCTGGGATAAGGGAATGGTGTGGGGAGGGAGGGGTGGGTTGTCCCCCCCCTTGTTTTTTGGTCACCCTTTTTGGTACTTTCCACTGTCTTGTTTGCTTTAATAGTTAATTATATGTTATTGACTGGAAACAGGCAATTTGGATTTTTGCATCAATCCTGCTTATTACAGAGAAACTACCATGTGTGTTTCTATGTAATAATCAAAAGTTTTAAGCACAACAGTTACATTCTGTATTATTGCATTATGTATTATATGGTAACAATATACAAACATGCTAAAACATCAGCCAGTAGCACCTTATTATTGTAATGAGATTATTCCAAGTAAAACTGTATAAACATGTAAAGATACAAACTCACAGACATTATTTCCCTATTTCACACAGGTTATCATATTGTTACCCAAGTATTACGATACTCTTACTAACTGCTTTTACCTCGTGGACATCTCTTTATTTACACATTATTACTCCGAGTATTTGGGTCCAATTTCCATGTAATGTTACTCAACTGTAACCACTGTTATTCCTACGAATTTCAAATACGAGGCATCAATAGTGTGGAACAAAAGTAACAAAGAAAAAGGTTTTATAAAGACTGGCACTGCTGTATTTTATTACTGTTGGAGATGTTGTGGTACCTGTTTCTCTTATCTTCTTTATAATCAAGTTGGTGACCTTCATCACATCATCAGTATATGTCTCCATGATCAAATCCACTGTCTCCAGTTCATCTGCTGTCTCCAGTTGGGACTGTTTGATGGCTGGAAAACCACCAAGTACCTGAGGATCCTGAAGACACCTGTGGAAGGCTTTCAGCTTCTCCTCACCCAACTCCTCCAAAATATCCAGCAGCTGTTCATCTACAGACGTCTCCATCTTTCTCTATAAAAACAGGAGAGGACATTTTCAATGCAAAGGCCAACATGGAATAGTGTGTCCCATGTGACTCATCAACAGTTTTCACACATTACACCCTGGTCTGTTTCTGATATGTGATTTATGACCCTCTGTTTTTAATCCTCAGTTCACCATCATATTTTAACACAGCAGGAAGATACAATGGTCTCTGTCAGGACCCTGGAAACAATCACACAAAAAAAACTATTATAAAAAAAATGGCCCTCTATTTGTTTTTGTTGTTATCATAAAATAGTTTTACGTGCTGACAGGTTGCTTCGTATTTGTGTATGGAGTAGCATGCCCGCATGAGTCCTCAGCACAACAATAATTTTACACGATTGTAAAGTTTATGCTTGTAGATCAGAATCAGAATCAGAATACTTTATTGATCCCTGGGGGAAATTATTTTTTTGTTACAGTGCTCCATTATAAACCAACATAAACCAAACATTAAGACAAGACAGACAATACGCTAACTAAGAATAGCACAATATATACATATATATATACACTCAACAAAAATATAAACGCAACACCTTTGTTACTGCTCCCATTCCCCATGGGATGGACGTAGAGACCTAAAATTCATTCCAGATACACAATATAACCATCCCTCCCAAACAGTGGTCACAAATCAGTCCAAATGTGTGGTAGTGGGCACATCTGCCATATTGAGATAATCCATCCCACCTCACAGGTGTGCCACATCAGGATGCTGATCTGACATCATGAGTAGTCCACAGGTGTACCTCAGACTGCCCACAACAAAAGGCCACCCTGGAATGTGCAGTTTTGTCACACAGCAAAATGCCACAGATGCCACAAGCAATGAGGGAGCGTGCAATTGGCATGCTGACAGCAGGAATGTCAACCAGATCTGTCGCCCGTGCATTGAATGTTCATTTCTCAACCATGAGCCGTCTCCACAGGCGTTTCAGAGAATATGGCAGCACATCCAACCGGCCTCACAACCGCAGACCTCGTGTAACCACACCAGCCCAGGACCTCCACATCCAGCAGGTTCACCTCCAAGATCGTCTGAGACCAGCCACCCAGACAGCTGCTGGAACAATTGGTTTGCACAACCAAACAATTTCTGCACAAACTGTCAGAAACCGTCTCAGGGACGCTCAACTGCATGCCCGTCGTCCTCATCGGGGTCTTGACCTGACTCCAGCTCGTCGCCGTAACAGACTTGTGTGGGCAAATGCTCACATTCGATGGCGTCTGGCACGTTGGAGAGGTGTGCGCTTCACGGATGAATCATGGTTCACATTGTTCAGGGCAGATGGCAGCTGAGAATGTCCCAGTTCTTGCATGGCCAGCATACTCACCGGACATGTCACCCATTGAGCATGTTCGGGATGTGCTTGACCGGCGTATACGACAGCGTGTACCAGTTCCCACGAATATCCAAGAACCTCGCACAGCCATTGAAGTGGAGTGGACCAACATTCCACAGGCCACAATTGACAATCTGATAGACTCCATGCGACGATGTGTTGCACTGCATGAGGCAAATGGTGGTCACACCAGATACTGACCGGTTCTGGGTCCCCAGACCCCCAATAGCGCAAAAAACTGCACATTCCAGGGTGGCCTTTTGTTGTGGGCAGTCTGAGGTACACCTGTGCACTACTCATGATGTCAGATCAGCATCCTGATGTGGCACACCTGTGAGGTGGGATGGATTATCTCAATATAGCAGATGTGCCCACTACCACACATTTGGACTGATTTGTGACCACTGTTTGGGAGGGATGGTTATATTGTGTATCTGGAATGGATTTTAGGTCTCTACGTCCATCCCATGGGGAATGGGAGCAGTAACAAAGGTGTTGCGCTTATATTTTTGTTCAGTGTATATACATAAGTCACTCATTAAAAGATCATGTCATATACAATTTCAACTCTACATGACGTCGCAATTTTTATTCTGTTTTTGAACCATCATCTACACACTTCTGATAGATACAGGCAGCAAACATCAGCAGCAGTGATTAATGGCCTCACAGTGCCCTGTAGAGAAACGGAGGTGTAATATATCACACACTGTACCAGAGGGAGAAGCTGTGTGGATTTCGGTTAACTGGTGAGTCTAAACTGGCTGCTGATGTGAGCGAGATGAGTGCTCAAAGTGTTCAGGATAAAGTGCTGTACTGTATGAATGTGGACTGTGATCAAAGTGCTCTGAGAGGTTAGAAAGAATTGCTCTGTGTGAATAGAAGTACATTATAGTATATTACAAATATGTACAAAGTCCTCTGTAAAACCTTCAAGGTGTAAAGAAGGTGAGGTGAAGGTGTAAAGATCAGGACAAATTCTCCACAAACACAAATCTTATGATGCGTTTGTCTTATATGTGTTTTTAGAATGTGATGTCTGAGAGCTGCAGTGGTTCTGATAAAGAGTGAGCAGTCTGAGATGTCAGTGAGCAGTAACAAGGAGAAAATGTTTGCTGCCTGTTGAACAGAAACACTTTCCAAGACAATTGAAAGCTGAATGATCAGAGACACTTACAGCAGTGACGCTGAGTCCTGGTTCTCCTCACAGATCCAAGAGTTCACAGAGTGGAGCTGAAGACTTCACTTCACCTGAGCTGGATCACCTCACCGGCAAACACTGACACAATAAGTCTCAGAACTTCCTGTCGAGCACAGCTGGCTCCACCTCAGCCTCTAAAACCTGAATGTTGACTTCTTGGAACAAGCTGGTTTGATCTGTTTGTGTTTCCAGTTAAAGGCAGGGACAGTGTCACTTACACACTTAAAACTGTTTTATAAAACACTTGTGAACAAACACTGGAAGAAGACATCCAAAATCCAGCACTTGGGATCTGTTGTGGTACAAGTACTGCACCACCACTGAGTTAGTGTTTGTATAAATGTGGTGAAGCAAAGCCAAAAAGAAAAACCCCACCATCATGTGTATAAAAATACTTATTGGATAAATAATGAAAGAATCAGCACAACATACCAAAGAAAGAAAAATGAGGTCAGGGCCTCAGACAGAAATGATAAAGATATAAAACATGACAGTTGTATATGAACACAGGTCTGAACAGGTTGGTCCTGATCTGCTCATTAAAATCTGCATTATCTCGCTTTTTCATCTTTAATCACTGGTGAAATAAAGCTGCTTTGTTTGATGATGATTGATGTGGTTGTGTTTCCTGCTTTCAGTCTTCCAAGGAAATTTTCAGACTAGAAATACTAGAAACCGCCTGCAACACAGTTTCAGTTGGCAGCGCCCCTGCTCTTTGTGAAGCAACAACAACATGTTATTTAACAGATCTGTAAAAAGACTAACACAAACCAAGAGTTTAACTTCAAAACTGAATTAAACACATTTTAATTCGGACTTTTCAAAGGTGTCAGGGTTACTTTGTCCATAGTTTAAAACATATTTCCATTCTTCTTTATCTATCCTGGGAGTTTCTGCAAAACCTGAATGAGCAGAGGAATGTTCAGTTACAGCTCCAGGCTTCTCAGCTTTAACCCCTGCATGAGTGACAGTCAAGTATCACTCCTCAGGCTCCTTTCAGACTACGTGGCTTGCTCAACTTGTTGGTGCAAAAAGGTGATTAGCTGAAAACTTGGCATGTCTCAAAATGGTGTGCAGTGTGTCCTTAAAGATCTGAGAAAGAATAGAATAGAGTAAAATAGCTTTTTATCGTCATTTACAAATACAATGAAATTTTGAGTGCTCCACACCAACTGTGCCAGGATAAAATATAAATATTAGAAAGCTCTGCTGACAATGACCCACACCCATTTTCACCCCTGGGCCGTGTGATTAGGCAGAGGATCAATAGTGGCTCCACAACCCTCTTAGGGACACTCCCAACAGGCCTTAAAAATCTGGGACTCTCCACCAAATGTTCTCAGAAATGAAGAAGCTTCTCAGACAAAAATTAATGACGTTCAGTCTTTTCCTTCCAAGCTCCTGAGATCACCATGACCTGGGTGACTGAGAACCACAGACATCAATAAAACCACACATGAGTGATGGTAACTGGTAAATATTAACGTTTAATAAGTTGAGTTCATGTTTTTATCATTTTCCAATACTGTTCCTCTGATTCAGGATTATGTGTGTGCATTGCCGACACGGTCGTTATCATCCTACAGTCCTCTAGACACACTCAAAACTGTTAAGGGTAGCTGCACACCAGAGGTGTGAAGTATCCATACATTCATCCATCCATCAATCTTCTTCTGCTTTAACCAGGGCCAGGTTGCAGGGGCAGCAGCCTAAGCAGAAAACCCCAGACCTCCCTCTCCCTAGCCACCTCCTCCAGTTTATCTGGGGGAACACCAAGGCGTTCCCAGGCCAGCTGAGAGATATAATCTCTCCAGCGTGTCCTAGATCTGCCCTGGGGGCACACAGGAGGCACCCTTGTCAGATGCCCAAACTACTTCAACTGGCTCACCCTTTAGAGGAAGCGCATTTCCGCCACTTGTATCGGCAATTTCATTCTTTCGGGCACTACCCACAGCTTGTGACCTGAGGGTAGGGACAAAGATTAACCACTAAATTGAGAGCTTTGCTTTTATGCTCAGCTCCCTCTTCACCACGATGGACCAGTGCAGCGTCCGCATCGCTGCAGCTGCAGCACCAATCCGTCTGTCGATCTCCCGCTCCCTTCTCCCATCACTCCTGAACAAGACCCCGCGATACTTGAACTCCTCCACTTGGTGCAGGAACTCGTCCCTGACCCGGAGTGGGCACTCCACCCTTTTCCGGCTGAGAACCATGGCCTCAGATTTGGAGGTGTTGATCATCATTCCCGCTGCTTGACATGTTCGAATATGGTGTTCGTTATCACCAAACTGAGGTTTGCACAGAAGTCCAATAACAAAACACCGTTCAGGTTCAGATTAAGGAGGACGTTCCTCCCAATCACGCCCCTCCAGGTCTCGCTGTCACACACGTGAGCATTGAAGTTTCCCAGTAGGACGACAGAGTCTCAAGGCAAAGCAACCTTCCAGCACCCCATCTGGTGCTGGGTACTCTGAACTGCCCCTCGGCGCGTAAGCACAGATGACAATCAGGACTCATTCCCTGTTACCTGAAGGCGCAGGGAACAAACCCTCTCATCCACCGAGAAGAACCCCAACGTACAGGCAGCAAGCCGAGGCGATACCAAGATACCCTCACCAGGGGCAACTCAGACAGAGTCCAGCCCCTCTCCAGGAGACTGGGTCCAGAGCCCAAGCCATGCGTTGAGGTGCGCCTGACTATATCTAGCCGGTACCTCTTAACCTCACGCATTGACTCAGGCTCCTTGCCCGCCAGAGAGCAAGGAGCAATGCACCCGACCCCTACGGTGCTTCTTTTTTCTTTTCTTTTTTTGTCCCGTTTTGATTTATAGCCATCAGAATTGTTGTCTTGAGGCCAAGAAAGATGCCAAGCGGATTTATTTTACCAAGTGGATCATCATGGCCTTGCCATATTGGTCCATTTGATTGACCTTTATTATAATTATGAATTTATTTTATTTTCAGTTGCTACAAACGGGACAGACATGACTGTGGGATAGGACAGGTGGAAAGAATGAAAGAAAGAGAGGGAGAGAAAGGAAACCAAAGGGGAGAAGAGACGGTGAGAAGGGGGGGAAGAAAGAAAGAAAAAGAAACAAAACTCCTGGGTCACCTGTATGGAGAAAAAAAAAAACAGAAGAGAAAGCAAACAACAAAGAGCAACATAATAAGAAAAAAAAAAGCACCATCACAATAAACTAGCTAGCAGTAGATATCAATAGTTACTAAATAATAAACGATATTGTGCAGCACGCAAGATAGACAGCGCACAGTGTGCTTTGAGGCAGCAGCCAAGAAAGCTGTAGTCCGCGTCTGTGAATACCCATGTGTACACCTGTGTGCACACCTGTGTGGATCAGCATGCTTGCATTCCAAAGGTTTCTCCATGTAATGATCTGCTAGGGAGTGTGGGGAGCCACAGCCCTGTCCTCTATGGTATCAAGCAGGTATGGAGGAGATCAAAACTCCAGACATCCAGAGGCCCCCAGAACACAAGAGACCAAGGAAGACCCACAGAGGGGCAGCCGCGCCACTGTCCCAGTAAGAGCTAAGGAGAGTCCCAGATGAGGGCTCATTCAGCAGCCGCGGAGCAGAAGCCAGGGGGAGTTGCAGTGACGCGCCCGTGAGCTCCACCGGCAGCCAGCTGTGCCTGAGTGACCGAGCCCCAGGCCGAGAGGCTGGTGTGTACCTGGACGCCCACCCCCAGATACAAAGAACCACCAACGCACCGACACCTGAGGGAGTCCGCCACTGGCAGGGGAAGTGGTGGTGGGTGGAGATAGGCCTCCAAACCTTGGAGGGCCTGAGATGTCCCCAGAGAGGTGGCGTCTGATACCCAACCTGACATATAGACACAGACATACAGGCACACACAGACACAAACATCCATTCCCACCCTCATGCTCTCATGTGCACTTCACACTCAACCGACGTGGAGACAGACATAAAGAGACGCTGTATACACGATCACACTCCGCAAGCGAACTCTACGAACCGGGTCTAGGTACCCTTGCCCCTGGAGGGGGGAACTGCACCCAGACCCAGGTGGTGTTACCCTTTTCCCTGCCGTGGGGGGAGGCAGACCGCCCCGACTCCGCAGCAGCAGGGAGGCCCCACACTCCAGACCGCAGTCGGACGGCCAACTCCTCCTAGCCCCCCTGCTCCAGCAGGTCACAGAGAATGGGGGTGAGAGAAGACTCCAAACCTCCCTCCACCCGCTCATTGTAGTGTTGATGCATGTGTGTTCTAAGGTGCAATTAAAACCCAGGAGGGCATGGAGCTACCTGCCAGAGAGCAGCAGGTAAGCGCATAGTGCCTCCTGCTAGCCCTCAATGTCTACGTGTATTTAAAATTGAGAGGTGGGCAATGACGCCAGGGGTGAGGTGTACACCCTGATGGTAACTTGGACTCCGTGTATCGTGCCCACCCCCAAGATCCTATATGTATGTGTAATGAGGGTGTGAGTAATGTGAATGTCTAAGTTGTGGGATAAAATTGAGGCAGAGGCAGCCAGAAGGGGACAGAGGGGGGTAGCCTCCTCTGCACCCTGGTGACATGCCCCTACTCCAAGGCCCTGCATGTGTGGGTGGTTGTGGTGGAGCGGGAAGAGGGAGGCAGCTGGAGATGGGGAGGGAAGGAAGGGAGGGGCAGGTGACCCCTCCCTGGGGCCAGCTCCCCCACTGACCCCAATAGGCACTCCCATACTCCGCGATCCGCCAGGGAAAGGGGGCCCAGGCCCATCCAGACCGGGGCCCAGCGCAGCAGCGCCCCCCGGCCCCACAGAGCCCGGGACAGTCCACCCAACCCCACCACAGAGAAAACTGCACCCACCCCACCATCCACTCATCTTCAGGACTACATGAGACAATAGACGCCCAGGCTGAGATCTTCCTCCACCTCACCTGTATCTCCCCCTCCTGCAGAGAGTTCCTGAGGAGAGGAAAGCTCCTGCAAGGTGTGACAATCTCTCCCCCCCCCCCCCCCCCCCCCCCCGGTTGAAGAGCCCCCCAGGTGGCTCGACACACCGGCGGCACCCTGCGCCAGGGATGGGCCCCCATGCACCCACCCGCCCACAACCCCGGCAACACACAAACCAGGACCCAAGGCCCCGAGGCCCGGCCAGGGCCCCAGCCCAGAGACGGAGCGCCCCCAGAACCTCACACCCATCCCGGACCCACCCAGGGGCAGACAGGCTACCAGGTCAGTAACCCACGTCCATCAGCACAGGCCCTCCCCTAGCCCTGCTGCACGCAGCTACGAGGAAATAGTCAGAAAAGAGCCCCCAACCGGACATGACCGCTACCCCGGGTTGAGCCCCCCAAGGAAGATGCCTCCCTGTAGAACCAGAAACACGTAAGCTAGTGCAATAATTTTTTTTTTTGCATATGAAACCAGAGGAGTTGTACTTACATCTTATGCCATCAGCCTGTCCTCGGTCATGGTTTCCTTCCACATATAGTTTTGCAAAACTTGCATAAAAACCACTTGCACCAACAAAAACATAATATTCCAGAAACACGCTTTGCTGATATGATCAGCTGTTCGTAACACTTCCTAAGTTGGACTAGCCGTCATCGCAAACTATTGTATGTCCGCCAATACCGTCCCAAAACCGGAGGTGGCGTCATTTTCGCGGAAAATGTAGTTTTTTACTTATAGGCCTTACAAGGCTATACTGGTGTTTTTAAAAGTCATGTTTGACTTCATGCTTTTCTGAATAGTTTCTGGGATGCTTAGAACTCAAATTGCGCTGCTTTAAATAGTTTATTTTGATGCACATGCTGTTTTCTTTGCAAACTTGCATTATAATATTCATTTTCATTTTTACCGCAGTATATAAAGATTGGTGTGCCTCAAAAATAAAATTATGAAGACACTCAAAAGAAAATTTCCTGTTGTTGTCAACTATTTTTTGCAACTTTTTTGTATTTAAAGTTTTGAGGGATAAACCTCTTAAATTTCTCTAAGTAGAAATATATGTAATAAAAAACAAAAACGATTTTCAATTTTTTTGTTGTTTATTGGACTTTTTTGAAATTTATGTAATTACTATGGACTTAATGCATACATATTATTAAAATATGGGCTATAACAGTTGTATAGCAACTTGAAATGCTCCCACAAATGGCACAAATGGCACAAAAAAATTGAAAATCGTTTTTGTTTTTTTTTTTACATTTTTACATGTTTTTGTTGCTGCAAGTGGTTTTTATGCAAGTTTTGCAAAGCTATATGTGGAAGGAAACCGTGACCGAGGACAGGCTGATGGCATAAGATGTAAGTACAACTCCTCTGGTTTCATATGCAAAAAAAATTATTGCACTAGCTTACGTGTTTCTGGTTCTACAGGGATTTAAAAATAGTTATGCAAAACGGAGCGTGCCTGTTCCAACCAGCTTTAAAGGGTTAAAAAAGTATTTGTACTTCATTGCTTCTCTGCTCCCCTCCTTGAATTGCTACCTTATCGTGGTGGAAGGTTTTGTGTGTCCCAGGGATCCCAGGGACTATATTGCATGGAGGCTTTTGCCCCCTGGTAGGGTCTCCCATGGCAGATTGTCTGGTCCCTTACCCAGGACCAAAGAGCGATTCAGAAGACCCTTGTGAGGATATCACAGAGGTAACAGTTTACCCTGTCTGGGCCATGGGGCCCGCCCGGGCAAAGCCCAAAATGGGGACATGGGCCCAACCTCCTGCAGGCCCACCACCCGCCAGAAGCGCCGTAGGGGTCGGGTGCATTGTGGGAAGGAGCAGAGGCCCTGGCGGACTGATCCCCGGCTACCAAGACTGGCAATTGGGACATGGAATGTCAGCTCTCTGGCGGGCAAGGAGCCTGAGTCAATGCGTGAGGTTAAGAGGTACCGGCTAGATATAGTCAGGCGCACCTCAACGCATGGCTTGGGCTCTGGACCCAGTCTCCTGGAGAGGGGCTGGACTCTGTCTGAGTTGCCCCTGGTGAGAGGCGGCGGGCTGGTGTGGGTATCTTGGTATCGCCTCGGCTTGCTGCCTGTACGTTGGGGTTCTTCTCGGTGGATGAGAGGGTTTGTTCCCTGCGCCTTCAGGTAACAGGGAATGAGTCCTGATTGTCATCTGTGCTTACGCGCCGAGGGGCAGTTCAGAGTACCCAGCACCAGATGGGGTGCTGGAAGGTTGCTTCGCCTTGAGACTCTGTCGTCCTACTGGGAAATTTCAATGCTCACGTGTGTGACAGCGAGACCTGGAGGGGCGTGATTGGGAGGAACGTCCTCCTTAATCTGAACCTGAACGGTGTTTTGTTATTGGACTTCTGTGCAAACCTCAGTTTGGTGATAACGAACACCATATTCGAACATGTCAAGCAGCGGGAATGATGATCAACACCTCCAAATCTGAGGCCATGGTTCTCAGCCGGAAAAGGGTGGAGTGCCCACTCCGGGTCAGGGACGAGTTCCTGCACCAAGTGGAGGAGTTCAAGTATCTCGGGGTCTTGTTCAGGAGTGATGGGAGAAGGGAGCGGGAGATCGACAGACGGATTGGTGCTGCAGCTGCAGCGATGCGGACGCTGCACTGGTCCATCGTGGTGAAGAGGGAGCTGAGCATAAAAGCAAAGCTCTCAATTTAGTGGTTAATCTTTGTCCCTACCCTCAGGTCACAAGCTGTGGGTAGTGCCCGAAAGAATGAAATTGCCGATACAAGTGGCGGAAATGCGCTTCCTCTAAAGGGTGAGCCAGTTGAAGTAGTTTGGGCATCTGACAAGGGTGCCTCCTGTGTGCCCCCAGGGCAGATCTAGGACACGCTGGAGAGATTATATCTCTCAGCTGGCCTGGGAACGCCTTGGTGTTCCCCCAGATAAACTGGAGGAGGTGGCTAGGGAGAGGGAGGTCTGGGGTTTTCTGCTTAGGCTGCTGCCCCTGCAACCTGGCCCTGGTTAAAGCAGAAGAAGATTGATGGATGGATGAATGTATGGATACTTCACACCTCTGGTGTGCAGCTACCCTTAACAGTTTTGAGTGTGTCTAGAGGACTGTAGGATGATAACGACCGTGTCGGCAATGCACACACATAATCCTGAATCAGAGGAACAGTATTGGAAAATGATAAAAACATGAACTCAACTTATTAAACGTTAATATTTACCAGTTACCATCACTCATGTGTGGTTTTATTGATGTCTGTGGTTCTCAGTCACCCAGGTCATGGTGATCTCAGGAGCTTGGAAGGAAAAGACTGAACGTCATTAATTTTTGTCTGAGAAGCTTCTTCATTTCTGAGAACATTTGGTGGAGAGTCCCAGATTTTTAAGGCCTGTTGGGAGTGTCCCTAAGAGGGTTGTGGAGCCACTATTGATCCTCTGCCTAATCACACGGCCCAGGGGTGAAAATGGGTGTGGGTCATTGTCAGCAGAGCTTTCTAATATTTATATTTTATCCTGGCACAGTTGGTGTGGAGCACTCAAAATTTCATTGTATTTGTAAATGACGATAAAAAGCTATTTTACTCTATTCTATTCTTTCTCAGATCTTTAAGGACACACTGCACACCATTTTGAGACATGCCAAGTTTTCAGCTAATCACCTTTTTGCACCAACAAGTTGAGCAAGCCACGTAGTCTGAAAGGAGCCTGAGGAGTGATACTTGACTGTCACTCATGCAGGGGTTAAAGCTGAGAAGCCTGGAGCTGTAACTGAACATTCCTCTGCTCATTCAGGTTTTGCAGAAACTCCCAGGATAGATAAAGAAGAATGGAAATATGTTTTAAACTATGGACAAAGTAACCCTGACACCTTTGAAAAGTCCGAATTAAAATGTGTTTAATTCAGTTTTGAAGTTAAACTCTTGGTTTGTGTTAGTCTTTTTACAGATCTGTTAAATAACATGTTGTTGTTGCTTCACAAAGAGCAGGGGCGCTGCCAACTGAAACTGTGTTGCAGGCGGTTTCTAGTATTTCTAGTCTGAAAATTTCCTTGGAAGACTGAAAGCAGGAAACACAACCACATCAATCATCATCAAACAAAGCAGCTTTATTTCACCAGTGATTAAAGATGAATGTTATGCCTTTTGGTCAAAAGTCCGTGGTTAGTGCATAGTCTGATTAAGTTACATAAGCAAAGTGATAAATAAGTTCAAAGTTAAGAAATATTATAAGTGATTCATGCTAAAAACAGGTAAAATGTATGGGTTCAAAATTTGCTCAGAGTGAGACATCATTATCACAAGCGATCTTTGTATTGTACGTGCGGAAATGGGAGCGAGGGAGCGCTCTGATAATTAACCTATCTTTGACGTATTTTCTCCGTTAATGCTGTGAAAAGTGCTTCGGCAGTATTAAAAGAGTGAACGAGTTCATGTACACGCTAAGAGTGCCCTACACGCTTGTACCTTGGGAAACGTTCGTCTTATTAATATGTTCAGAGATGACTTTTATATGTGTTTACATGGAGTGAACTGCGATGCTAATGTAACGCACGTGTTAAGCTAGGCTAATCAGTAAGTTTGTCATTGAGATGTGTATTAGCTAGCAATTTATTTTCACTTTCTGTATGTTTTAGTTACAAATAAGAAATAGCAAGGAGAAGCCTTGAGAGAGATAAGGCTTTAAAGGATCTTCATTAAAAGCAAGAAAAGCAAGCCTTGTGTGGAAGATCTCCTCTATTTTGTTCGCTAGCTGTCTAGCTTCACATGGTCACGTGTCGTGAGGGCAGCATAGTAAAAAGACGAACGAAAAGACGCCTACTCAGCAGGTTCAAGCATACAGAGCTACTTTAAGCAACATGAGTCTACGCTCAGGAAGAAATTACTTAAAAGACTACGCTGCCGAAGAGCTAGACGAAGTAGCCGGTGGTGAACAACAAGCAGACGTCGCCACTCAACCAGCTACAATGCAGCAACGGTCTCAGCCATTCGACACCAAGTCGCAGCAATCCAGAACATCGACAAGGCGTTCTCAACGGACATCCTCATCAACAGCTTCTGCAGCTGCAAGGGCCTACGCCAAAGCTCAAGCAGCACGAGCTCAACTGGCCTTCACTGAAAAGGAAGCTAATGCAATGAAACAGAGAGCTGAACTCGATGCTCATCTCGCTGAAAAGGAAGCTAATGCAATGAAACAGAGAGCTGAACTGGATGCTCATCTACATGTCCTCCAGTGCCAAAAAGCAATAGCCGCAGCTGAAGCAGAGGCCTCATCCTATGAAGAAGAAGAGATTCAGAGCGGGGAGCTCTACGGAGAACTTTGTGAGGAAGCTGAGCCCATCAGTACAGTGCACCGCACTAACGAATATGTTCAACAACAATGGGAGTTACTCTACCCAGACACTCAGCACGACCCAGCACAGTCTCCTAAAGGAAATTGCAATGAAGTAGATGTACAAGAGAGTACACAAATAACTAATCCTTTTATAACCAACACTCAGACGAAAACACCACCTGTAAACAGAGAAAGGAAACAGGAGCAAACAGCGAACACATGTGTAGTCGACACGTACTGGTCCAACTCCACAAAGCACACCCCCAACCTTAACAACTGCATACCTGAATCAAGTGAAATGCAACAGTTTGCAAAATACCTAATTCGCAAAAAACTAGTCAGCACAGGTCTTTTGCACTTTGATGACAAACCTAAAAACTATTGGGCATGGAAAACCTCATTCATCAGCGCAACCAAAGACCTAAATTTGTCTCCAAGAGAGGAATTAGACTTGCTAACAAAATGGTTGGATCCAACATCATCCGAACAGGCTAAGCACATTCGTGCTGTACACACCCTCAATCCTGCTGCAGGTGCGAAGATGGTCTGGCAACGCCTTGAAGAGTGCTACGGCTCACCTGAGGCTATTGAGGACGCACTCTTAAAAAAGGTAGAGGACTTTCCCAAACTCACAAACAAAGACAATGTTAAGCTGCAGGAACTTAGTGACATCTTATTGGAGCCACAGTGTGCTAAACAAGATGGCGCACTCCCAGGACTTGCTTACCTGGAAACAGCTAGAGGAGTCAGGCAAATAGTGGAAAAACTTCCCTTCAACCTACAGGAAAAGTGGACAACTGTAGGAACACAGTACACGGAGACTCATAGTGTGTCATTTCCTCCTTTCTCAGTTTTCACACAATTTGTCCAGCGGCAAGCGAAAATGAGGAATGACCCAAGCTTTGCTATGTCCAAGGCCAACACCCATGTCCCTTCTCCCACAGAAAAACTGAGGTCTTATAGTCGCAAACCTACTGTGTCAGCACACAAAATGGACATTACGGCAGAGCCGGACCAGAATAATCTCAGTCCAAAGAAAATGGAGGAACCGGATCGCCAGTGCCCAATCCACAAAAAACCAAATCCACTCAAAAAGTGTAAGCTCTTTAGAGACAAAACTATTGAAGAAAATGAAAAAGCGAGATAATGCAGATTTTAATGAGCAGATCAGGACCAACCTGTTCAGACCTGTGTTCATATACAACTGTCATGTTTTATATCTTTATCATTTCTGTCTGAGGCCCTGACCTCATTTTTCTTTCTTTGGTATGTTGTGCTGATTCTTTCATTATTTATCCAATAAGTATTTTTATACACATGATGGTGGGGTTTTTCTTTTTGGCTTTGCTTCACCACATTTATACAAACACTAACTCAGTGGTGGTGCAGTACTTGTACCACAACAGATCCCAAGTGCTGGATTTTGGATGTCTTCTTCCAGTGTTTGTTCACAAGTGTTTTATAAAACAGTTTTAAGTGTGTAAGTGACACTGTCCCTCCCTTTAACTGGAAACACAAACAGATCAAACCAGCTTGTTCCAAGAAGTCAACATTCAGGTTTTAGAGGCTGAGGTGGAGCCAGCTGTGCTCGACAGGAAGTTCTGAGACTTATTGTGTCAGTGTTTGCCGGTGAGGTGATCCAGCTCAGGTGAGGTGAAGTCTTCAGCTCCACTCTGTGAACTCTTGGATCTGTGAGGAGAACCAGGACTCAGCGTCACTGCTGTAAGTCTCTCTGATCAGTCAGCTTTCAATTGTCTTGGAAAGTGTTTCTGTTCAACAGGCAGCAAACATTTTCTCCTTGTTACTGCTCACTGACATCTCAGACTGCTCACTCTTTATCAGAACCACTGCAGCTCTCAGACATTAAACAGGTTCTAACAGTTTTTCAATTTTTCTTTACTGCAAATGCAAATGCAACATGTTTTTCCTTTACTTAACCAGATTCTTACTCTGGATCACATTACATTGGCCTCCAGTAACACTGTGAGGAACGTTGGAGTCATTTTTGAACAGGATGTGTCCTTCAATGCCCATATTAAACAAATATGTAGGAATGCTTTCTTCCATTTGTGCAAAATCTCTAAAATTAGAAATATCCTGTCTCAGAGTGATGCTGAAAAACTAGTTCATGCATTTATTACTTCTATTATACTATATCCTCGCATGTGATTGGCCACAATATGGAGGGATTAAAGACCGGCCCACCAGGTATAATAGGAAAAGTCATAAAGCCTTTGAATGAAAACAACCGCTGTTGTGACAGTGATGTACACTGTCTTGTTGGTATATGTATGATTTCTATAGATTTGACATAAAAACTTGATACAGATAATTATTTGTTAAAAGTGAGACATTTTAAATGAGAATAAGAAAGAAAAGTATTTCTTTGTGCCCCCTTTTCCTGTTAATGCCACACCTGCCCCCCTGGCAAAACTTTGCTAGACCCGCCCCTGCACAGTTACCAGCTGTCAGCTACAAAGATGATGGGTGGTTATCTTCTGTCCCTCTGTCCTTTACCTTTTCCTTTTCTTCTGACCACCCATTGTCTTGACCATCCAGCTGATACTAGAAAGTAATATTAAATAAATTCTAACAACAACTGATCAAGTTTAAACGTGCTGCTGTTGTTTAGTGCAACATCCGCTGGTTTCCTCTTTCTGCCGCAAAGTGATAAGGAGATGAGACATCAGAAAAGCCGATGTAAGTCCCAGCAAAAGACGCAAACTCAGCAGTCTGCAACAACAGGTGATCATTGATCAGTTTCATGATTGAAGTAGCAACAGGAGAGGCAGGGGGAGAGAATGAGAGAAGAAGAGGCAGCTGTGCAGCGTAACGACAGAGTAACTCCAGCTTTGTGTCTTTGTTTCATTGTAGCTGAAGTTCGGGACAAACTGTGTTCCTTTTCAGCTCAATGCGAAATACGTAATATTTTCTCTGAATACGGGATGATTCCGTTTTTTACGGGACGTTTGGCAACTCTACTAACTAACCTTATGAATAAAATAAAGTTCACTATCAGTAACATCATAGCACCCACCCAGCTGTATAGAAACTCCGTCATGCTAGCTCACGCAGTATGAGTTATTGTAACTGACAGTAAAAAGTCAGCACAAAGAAAATAAACTGCACCTAAACTTGGTTTATATCTGACCCAGATAGACTGCAGGTCATAACTTCTTACCTGAAGTTCAGTTCACCTGACACTCGGACCAGCCACCGCCTCGGGTCTCTCCTCCTCCTGCCTCCCCTTTCCTTCATCCACCTGCTGGCCTCTGTGGAAGCTCCGCCATAGCCACCACCGAACAACTGAGTTATTTTTACAGATAGCCCAGCATCTGACCAATCCACCACCTTTCATTGTTTATACTGTTACAAAAACGAAAAAAAAAAAAAAAAACATCGGCCCATAAAAACAAAAAATCACCATCGGGCATACCGGACATATGCCTGGTATGCCCGATGGCCAGTCCAGCTATGATTGGAGCATAGCTGAGCCACTGTGTGGGAGCTGAGCAGCAAAAGGAAATTAAGTGAGGAGCTGGTTCTCGCTCAATGGGAGTCGACTCTTCTGATTCACTATAAAGGACTCTCTAAGCACGGCTGTTAGAGCTGATGCTTTTGCACACGACACATTTTCGAACATTACGTTGTGTGTCATGGATACTGTTAACTCCAAATCTCCCGACCACTATGTCAATCTGAGACAGCAAGACCGAGACAAGACCCAGGAATCCGAGACCAAGACAAGACCAAGACCAAAGTCTGTCGAGACCAAGACCACGTAAAAGTGGTCTCGAGACCGGTCTCGAGACAAGGGATGGGTACCGGTATCCGGTGCCATTTGATAGCTTGCTGCGAGACCTCACACCGAGCACATCTACTGCCGGTGTGGTGCCTGTTATCGGACCCGGAGTTAGCAACATCCCCCAAGAACCCAAAGAGTAGTTTCCTGGCCCCTAGCCCTGCCAGTTTAGCTGAAATGATGACGGATGATGATGGCAGCAGAAGCCATTCTTCTCTGCGTGAGTAGCCTAATGTAAAGTCGTGTGTAATTTACGTTGAGTAGGCTAACCACGTTATTAAATTAATGTATGTAAGGTAAACTAGCAACACCGTCATAGTTACATGTGGGTGTCTTCTTGTTTGATAGAGTGATACCATATGCCCTATAGCTGCAAAAAAGGCTAACATTGTATCTTTTTACAAAAAAAACAGCTAAACATGATAGGTTTTAGGACAAAGTTTGTGTTTTCCATTGTTTAACCCTTTAAGACCTACCATAGAACCAAGTCCGCCAGAGCTTACTTTATATTTTTACATGCTGTAGTGCCAGTTTTGGGAGCATTTCAAGTTGCTATACATCAATACAACTGTTATCGCCCAAATTTTAATAATATGTATGCATTAAGTCCATAGTAACTACATAAATTGCAAAAAGTGCAATAAACTACAAAAAAATTGAAAATCGTTTTTGTTTTTTTTTACATAATATTATAAAGCAAATCTGCAAAGTAAACAGCATGTGCATCAAAATAAACTATTTAAAGCAGTGCAATTTGAGTTCTAAGCATCCCAGAAACTATTCAGAAAAGCATGAAGTCAAACATGACTTTTAAAAACACCAGTATAGGCTTGTAAGGCTTATAATTAAAAAAGGCCTTACATTTAAGTAAGTAAGTACAACTCCTCTGATTTCATATGCAAAAAAATTTTTTTGCACTAGCTTACGTGTTTCTGGTTCTACAGGGATTTAAAAATAGTTATGCAAAATGGAGCGTGACCGCTCCTACCGGCTTTAAAGGGTTAAGCACCGGTTCGAGCACAGTTTAAGCATCTGCACAGTTTTAAAAGTACCGTTTTGGCACCAGTATCGGATAAAACCTAAATGATACCCATCCCTGCTCGAGACCAAGACATCCAACTCTAGTATTGGCTTCCCTTCATTGGCTTCCTCTTAAATCCAGAATTCAAAATCCTGCTCCTCACATACAAGGTCTTAAATAAGGTCTGCAGCGACACTGCAGACCACGCCCTGCCACACACATCAAACACGTAAAATAAATATTTATGCACTTTTGCATTCACTTTTTGGTTTTTGTTATTTTTACTAGAGATGGATCGATCCGATATTACGTATCGGTATCGGTCCGATACTGACCTAAATTACTGGATCGGATATCAGAGAAAAATAAAAAATGTAATCCGATCCATTAAATATCACGAAAGCACCTCACAAAACTTGCAACAGTATGCATCACGTGATAGAGCAGCTGTGGCATGCGGGACCTGTCGGTGGTCTGGATAGCATGTGGAGCTTCGCTAGCAACCCGGCATTTCATCTCCGATAAAGTTATCCCCGAGAGAAGTAAAGCAAGTGTGTAAGTCCATCTCTGAATGTTTGTAAAGCATTCCTGCGTTAAGCTTAACAAGCGACTGCCTCTTCTTGCTGCTACTTCAATCATGAAACTGCTTAATTATCAGCTGATCGGCTTTTCTGTCGCCAGTCCGTCTCTCTTGTTTGTTTTTGGCCCACTTTGCACCAGAAAGAGGAAACCAGCGGCTGAACAACAGCAGCACGTTTAAGCTTGATCAGCTGTTGTTAGAATTTATTTAATATTACTTTCTACACCAGGATCTTTTTCTACGTAGCTGACGGCTGGTAACTGTGCAGGGGCGAATCTAGCAAAGTTTAGCCAGGGGGGCCGATAGGGCATGAACAGGGAAAAGGGGGCACAAAGACATACTTTTCTTTCTTATTCTCATTTAAAATGTCTAGCTTTTAATAAATAATTATCTGACACCCAAAGTTTTAATTTGATGTAAAATGAATAGAAGTCAATTACTGTATATAGTGACTATTAAGTCTAATATATAGTATACCCTAGTAAGGTATAGTACTTTTTCCTTTGGGAAGGTACTATCTGTGCAGTCTGCAATTTTGTTGAAGAAAGATGTTGAATCTATTTAATATTTCTTGAAAAATAATTGATTTCTGTGCATTTTTTTTCACACTGCATCAAATTAAGGTTGATTACGTCGATTAAGCATCATGAGGTGGAGCGTGAGGGGTGGTTCCCTATTTTTTATTTATTTTTGTTGTTGCTGGGAGTCGGAACCCTATTAGTTAGGTTGCTTAATATTTGCGCTAAGTACTCTTTAAAATACCAGAATAGGGAGGTGTAGGTTTAAGTTTATTAGATTGATCAGTATTGCTGAACTATGAAATATTTTTTTTGTATACAGGTATAACAGAATAGCTTTAGTGTAGTTGTTGTTTTAAACTTGAGTATGAACTTATACAAAATGCAGCAAGATATTTAAAAAAAACAGTTTTGTTGATTAAAAAATACTATATCGGATTCATATCGGTATCGGCAGATATCCAAATTTATGATATCGGTATCGGACATAAAAAAGTGGTATCGTGCCATCTCTAATTTTTACACAGTGTTCTGAATGATTAACAATGGTCTACAGCCAATCTTGTGTATTATTATACAAACTTTGGTTGTAAGATTCAGATAACTATTTAATAAAAGCTAAATATTTTTAATGAGAATAAGAAAGAAAAGTATTTCTTTGTGCCCCCCTCTCCCTGTTAATGCCCTACATGGAAACCCGGGCAACACTTTGCTAGATCCGCCCCTGCACAGTTACCAGCTGTCAGCTACATAGAAAAGGATCCTGGTGTTATTTGTCTCTCAGAAACTGTTCATAACTTCCCTTCAACTCATTCATGTCACCTAAAAGTTAAACCTGTTTCTCCATCACCTGTTCAGCTCTGATGATTCAGTAAGGACATCTCCTGGTTTCGACCAGCCACCTTTACAGCTGTGGCTCCAGAAAACATCAGCTGATACTAGAATTAATATCAAATAAATTCTAACAGCAGCTGATCAAGTTTAAACGTGCTGCTGTTGTTTAGCGCAACATCCGCCGGCTTCCTCTTTCTGGCACAAAGTGGGTGATAAACAAACACGAGAGAAAAGCCAATCAGCTGATCATTTATCAGTTTCATGATTGAAGTTGCAACAGGCAAGAGAATGACAGGGGAAGAGTCCGCTGTGCAGCGTAACGAGAGAATAACTCCAGCTTTGTGTCTTTTTCCATTGTAGCTGAAGTACGGGACAAACTGTGTTCCTTTTCAGCTCAATACGAAATGTGTAATATTTTCTCTGAATGCGGGACGATTCCGTTTGCACGGGACGTTTGGCAACTCTACTAACGAACCTTATGAATACAATAAAGTTCACCATCAGTAACAAAGCACGCACCCAGCTGTATAGAAAGTCTGTCATGCTAGCTAGTGCGCAGTATGACTTATTTTAACTGATTGTAAAAAGTCAGCACAACGAAAATATACATAATGTCTTACCTGACATTCAGTTCACCGGACACTCGTACCGGCGGCGCGCAAGAGAGAGAGGGGTGTGAAACGAGACAGAGAACCGCTCTCGGTGTAAGCCAGTCGCTCGGCTCCTGCATGTCCTTTCTGTCATACACCGGTGGCTAGCTGCCCTCTGTTGGAGCTCCGCGTTAGCCACCACCAAACAACTCAGAAATCACATACATCTTCTCGGGCTTTAAGGTCATTAGATCAGAGACTGTTGGTGGTACCACGCACTCGTTTTAAAACTCGTGGTGATCGGGCCTTTCAGACTGTGGCACCACGGTTGTGGAATTCTCTCCCACTGTCTCTTCGCTGCACGGACTCCATTGATTGTTTTAAGAAACAGCTGAAGACATTTTTATTTAGAAAAGCATTTGATTAATTTCTTCTTATGCTGTTTTTATAGTTTTATTGTCTTACATTGTTTTATTTACTGTTATATTGTTTTATATTCCCATTTTCTGTGTTGTAAAGCACTTTGTGATTTTTATCTGTGAAAAGCGCTATATAAATAAATTTTACTTACTTACTTACTTACTTTTTGCACATCGACCAGCATCTGGACAATCCACCACCTTTCACTGTTTATACCATTACTAAAATGAATCATCGGCCCATAAAAGCGAAAATGTGACTCCGAGTCTGTGCGAGTATTTGTGAGAGACCCGGGAGGTGAAACAAGAGAGAGAGTCGCCCTAGCTGGTGCTTTTCAGCCAAGCGCTAGCTAGCCGGCTAGCTGCCATATGGCAGCAACATCGTCAGAGCACTGTTGCTAATATGGGATGTCTTGATAAAACGAACAGATATTTGAAGTTTACACAGCTACATTTTTGCCTGAAAATATCTTAAAAGTTTATTTTGTCACCTAGAAACATTAATAAAAGCAATATATAAAACGAAGAGGTGGGCTCCATTGTTTGACTGGCAGAGGTGAGCTATGAATTGTGGGATATGGCGGCAGAGGTGTGCTATGAATTGTGGGATATGGAGTTTTCCATCATGTCAATGGGCCAAAATTTGCACTAAAATATTAATATTTAAAAAAGTATAAAAGTCATAAACCCCAAAAGTCATAGTACACCATTCCAGATCCAGCCGCACAAAATGATATAACATTTGTGAAGCTTGTCTCAAAACTCTGGGGTGAGTTATTAAGTGTGCCTCTTGGCATAGGCACAAATAATAATTATTGTACTTAAGGCACTTCAGGTATCTGTACTTGAGTATTTTTATTTTCAGACTACTTTTTACTTTTGTTCCCTACATTTTTAAACAAATATCTGTACTTTCTATTTCTTACATTTTCAAAACAAATTAATCAGATTTACTAATTCATTTCCCTCTCATTCTGTGAGACTGAATTTAAAATGCAGATAAGAAAATGAAGTGGTGGATGTATCTCTCATTTAATATAAACTTCAAGAAATTAATCAGCCAAGATCAGAAGATTCTAACTAATCCCTAACAAACATTGAAGACTGTGTAAAGAAGAATACTGACTGGATCAACTTTATGGAAAAAAAAAGTACTGACTTTGATGTGTTCTTTGTTTATAAATGAGTCATTTTGTGTTTTTCACAGTTCAAAGATGGTGGAACCTGCTCAGACACAACTTCTGAAAACGCTGGGAGATTTGGGAGAAAAGGAACTGAAATATTTTAAGTGGTATCTACAGAAACCTCAGTTACTGGGCGGTTTACCAGTAATCCCAAAGACTGATCTTCAGACGGCTGATAACACAGAGACAGTGAATTTGATGATCAGCAAATACAAATTTGAAGATGCTTTGGAAGTCACAAAGAAGATTTTGGAAAAAGTCAAGACTCAAACAAGTCAGTAAGGGGTAAACAAAATAACACGAAACATGAAATTTTGGCTGAATTATGTCTTGATGCCTGCTTAATCATCCATGTAAAGAAATCCCCAAAAGGTTGATTCTGTTCATCATTCATTCTGTTCGTCATTCATCCAAGTGACTTCTTCAGTCTCAGCTGACTGCAGGTTCCCCCAATCTTATAAAGAGTACATTTGCACAAAAAATGAAACCAGCCCACTGTATGAACAATGGGCTGTGAGGTCAGTTCCTTGATCATTTATATGCAAATATAAAAGTCTCAAATTGATCAAGGAGCATTTTCCCTTTTCACGTAAATGGCCTCCTTGACTCCGCGCTCAAACCAGCGTTCCTCCCTGTCCAGGATGTTACATCCTCATCATTGAAAGAGCGTCCACTGGCCTTTAGGTGTATCCTCTTAGCCAGAGGTTGTTTGGTTTCCCTGATGTATAGATCCTGGCAATCCTCCTGCACTTAACAGTGTACACTATGTTACTCTGTTTGTGTCGGGGACCCGATTTAAAAGCCATGGAGATGCGGTGTTTAGAGAAAATGCATCTCAACTGTTCCGATACTCCTGACACATACAGGATCACTAAGCTTTTTCACTTAAGCAGCGGTTGTCCTTCTCTCCTGGATCATCCTGGAGCTTCCTTTAGGCGCCTTCTCAGCTTTGACAAATGTCCAGCTGGGATAACCACATTTACTCAGGGCCTTCTTGATGTGATGTTCTTCTGCTTCACTGGCTGCTGTGTCTGTGGTATAGATGTGAAAAGCAGCTGGTATTTTTATCTGTATTTGTATTTGTTGAGGAGGGAAAAGTATTTGTATTTGTAAATGTATTTGAATAAAATTCAAAATAGGCGTAAAAATCGGGTTTTTTTGCGTTACACTTCTAATTAACATTATAATGTAAGTATTCTTTAATCATATCCATTATAATAATTATGGATATGCAATATTAGTTGATGTTCTTCCATAAATCCAACAATGAACATGTAAGAAGGAACGTAATTGAAAAGAAAATAACATAACAGCCTCACCCATGGTTAAACCAACAACTAATAAAATACCATTGTGAACATTATGAACTCCACCACCACCCGTCCTTGTTGGAGGACGCTGAACAGACAGGGAAACTGACTTGCAGGGGCAGAACATGGCTGTGATGATGAACTGGTGCTGGTGGTGGTGGGGGGGGGTTGGCAGACAGCACCAGGAGAGGATGCTTTAAGTGCAGGTGATTATGCATAGCAGATGTTGTAAGATGTTTGATATCTCTGCCTCTGCTGATTTGACTTTTGCACACAGTACATAACAGTTTGGTTTCATCTGCAGCGCTGAAAGTAAAAGACCCAGGGAAACTGAGTTAATGAAGATAAGATAAGATAACTTTTATCAGTTCCACACGTGGGAAATTTATTTCATCACAGCAGGAAGTGGACAGTGCAAAAGTTAGATAGCAAAAATTAGAATACAATAAGAATAAAATACTGTACACAACTGTACAGAATACATCCATCCATCCATTCACTTCCGCTTATCCTTTTCAGGGGGGCGCTGGAGCCTATCCCAGCTGTCATAGGGCGAGAGGCGGGGTACACCCTGGACAGGTCGCCAGTCTGTCGCAGGGCCAACACACAGGGACAGACACCCATTCACACTCACATTCACTCGCGCATTCACACCTAGTGACAATTTGGATTATCCAATTAACCTATCCCCACAAGCTGCATGTCTTTGGATGGTGGGAGGAAGCCAGAGTACCCGGAGAGAACCCACACAAACACGGGGAGAACATGCAAACTCCACACAGAAAGACCCCGGCCTGATGGTGGAATTGAACTCAGGACCTTCTTGCTGTGCGGCAACAGTGCTAACCACTGTGCCACCGTGCTGCCACCGTGTACAGAATACAATAAAGTAAAATAAAATACTTTATACAGTGGAATAATATAGAATAAAATAGAAAATAGGATAAAAATAGAATACAAATTCTATATACAACTGAGTAAAAAAAATAATTAATTATAAAATATTAAATAATAACTAGAGATGGACCGATCCGATATTACGTATCGGTATCGGTCCGATACTGACCTAAATTACTGGATCGGATATCGGAGAAAAATAAAAAATGTAATCCGATCCATTAAATATCACGAAAGCACCTCACAAAACTTGCAACACGCCGTAGCTCACCTCAGAACGTTAGCACGTCGGAGCAGTATGCACCACGTGATAGAGCGGCTGTGGCATGCGGGACCTGTCGGTGGTCTGGATAGCATGTGGAGCTTCGCTAGCAACCCGGCATTTCATCTCCGATAAAGTTATCCCCGAGAGAAGTAAAGCAAGTGTGTAAGTCCATCTCTGAATGTTTGTAAAGCATTCCTGCGTTAAGCTTAACAAGCGACTGCCTCTCGCTCTCCTGCTGCTACTTCAATCGTGAAACTGCTTAAATGATCAGCTGATCGGCTTTTCTGTCGCGACTCCGTCTCTCTTGTTTGTTTTTGGTCCACTTTGCACCAGAAAGAGGAAACCAGCGGCTGAACAACAGCAGCACAAGCTTGATCAGCTGTTGTTAGAATTTATTTAATATTACTTTCTACACCAGGATCTTTTTCTACGTAGCTGACGGCTGGTAACTGTGCAGGGGCGGATCTAGCAAAGTTTAGCCAGGGGGGCCGATAGGGCATTAACTGGGAAAAGGGGGCACAAACATACATACTTTTCTTTCTTATTCTCATTTAAAATGTCTAGCTTTTAATAAATAATTATCTGACACCCAAAGTTTTAATTTGATGTAAAAGGAATAGAAGTCAGTTACTGTATATAGTGACTATTAAGTCTAATATATATACCCTAGTAAGCTATAGTACTTTTTCCTTTGGGAAGGTACCATCTGTGCAGTCTGCAATTTTGTTGAAGAAAGAAAGAAAGATTGATTTCTGTGCATTTTTTTTCACACTGCATCAAATTAAGGTTGATTACGTCGATTAAGCATCATGAGGTGGCGCGTGAGGGGTGGTTCCCTATTTTTTTATTTTTTTTATTTTTGTTGTTGCTGGGAGTCGGAACCCTATTAGTTAGGTTGCTTAATATTTACGCTAAGTACTCTTTAAAATACCAGAATAGGGAGGATGGTGTAGGTCTAAGTTTATTAGATTGATCAGTATTGCTGAACTATGAAATATTTTTTTGTATACAGGTATAACAGAATAGCTTTAGTGTAGTTGTTGTTTTAAACTTGAGTATGAACTTGCAGACTTGCAAAATGCAGCAAGATATTTTAAAAAACAGTTTTGTTGATTAAAAAACACTATATCGGATTCATATCGGTATCGGCAGATATCCAAATTTATGATATCGGTATCGGTATCGGACATAAAAAAGTGGTATCCTGCCATCTCTAATAATAACAATAAAAAACAATAAAAATCCGTGAAAAACATAAATTTCACACCCAAACCTCAACTCTCGCAGCCTAGTACCAAACCACTCATGGACCAGTACCGATCCATGGCCCGGGGCTTGGGGACCGCTGGTCTAAATTGCCGAGCTAACAGAGCTCCATAAACAGAGCGAACATGAGAGCACCCGACTGCATAACGTCAGTAATGCAGCATAACTGATTAATCTCCCGATCTTCACCAAAGTTATAAACTGCCTCTGAAACCCAGTTAAGGTACGAAACAATCTATTCAACAAAAATAGTGATGCAGTTCAGTCTTTTATCACTCAGCTGTGCCGTCTCAGTTGCTGTGTGGAGCAGCCGGTGTCAGTCACTTTTTTGCACGTCACTCACTCACTCATCCGATCATGTACTGTGGTCTCATAAGGAAACTCATCTTTCTGATATACATTTTTTCTTGTTCCCGAATACAAATATTTTTTTAAAGTATTTGTGTGAAATAAGTATTCGTAAAAAACACATTATTTGTGCATTTCCGAATACCGTATTCGGGTTTACCTCCACCCCTATTCTGTGGGGATGGTGTTCTCTCTGTGTTGTAGTTTCCAGATGGGTTTTCCATTTTTTCCATTTCCATTTCCAGACCACCTTTATGCTCCAGTGGATGATGAGAGTCAAACCTTAAATACGTATGTGTAGGTTCACGGTACACGTCAGCTTTTAGATGTCCCCCATTCAAAATCTCACAGTCTAAGCAGGCTAACCTGCCACTTTTCATATCCTCCCTGGTAAATTTGATGTGTCGGTCTACCGAGTTAATGTGATCCATGAAATGTGGTAGATCCTGAGATTTGATTTTCACCCAAGTGTCATCCACATACCTGAACCAATGGCTTGGTGGTGTTCCAGGGTAGGATAGCAAAGCCCTCTTTTCCACTTCTTCCATGTACAAATTAGCCACGATGGGTGAAACTGGGGAACCCATGGCACACCCATGTTTCTGCCTGTAGAACTGACCCTTGTATGTGAAATAGGTGGGATGAAGACACAGTTCCAAGAGCAAACACACTTGGTCAGTGCTGAGAGTGGTCCTGTTGCTGAGGTTGGTGTCATCCTGTAATCTCTTATGAACTACCTCCAACGCTTCCATGACTGGGATACAAGTGAAGAGAGATGCCAACCATCCCATCCATCAATCCATCCATCCTCATCCGCTTTATCCGGGGCCGGGTCGCGGGGGCAGCAGCCTAAGCCAACCATCCCTTTAACGTTAACTAGTAATGACTTCATGAACTTCTTCACAAATAAAATTTTTATCATTAGAGAAAAAATTACCAATAATCATCCCACAGATGTAATATTATCTACAGCTACTCTTAGTACCATTGATGTTAAGTTAGACTCTTTTTCTCCAATTGATCTTTCTGAGTTAACTTCAATAATTACTTCCTCCAAACCATCAACGTGTCTTTTAGACCCCATTCCTACAAAACTGCTCAAAGAAGTCCTGCCATTAATTAATGCTTCGATCTTAAATATGATCAACCTATCTCTAATAATCGGCTATGTACCACAGGCCTTCAAGCTGGCTGTAGTTAAACCTTTACTCAAAAAGCATCTCTAGACCCAGCAGTCTTAGCTAATTATAGGCCAATCTCCAACCTTCCTTTCATATCAAACATCCTTGAAAGAGTAGTTGTCAAACAGCTAAACAGATCATCTGCAGAGGAATGGTTTATTTGAAGAGTTTCAGTCAGGTTTCAGAGCTCAGCACAGCACAGAAACAGCTTTAGTGAAGGTTACAAATGATCTTCTTATGGCCTCTGACAGTGGACTCATCTCTGTGCTTGTCCTGCTAGACCTCAGTGCAGCGTTCGATACTGTTGACCATAATATCCTATTAGAGCGATTAGAACATGCTGTAGGTATTACAGGTACTGCGCTGCAGTGGTTTGTATCATATCTATCTAATAGACTCCAGTTTGTGCATGTAAATGGAGAGTCCTCTTCACACACTGAGGTTAATTATGGAGTTCCACAGGGTTCAGTGCTAGGACCAATTCTGTTTACATTATACATGCTTCCCTTAGGCAGCATCATTAGAAGACATAGCATACATTTACACTGCTATGCTGATGACACCCAGCTCTATCTGTCCATGAAGCCAGATAACACACACCAATTAGTTAAACTGCAGGAATGTCTTAAAGACATAAAGACCTGGATGGCCGCTAACTTTCTGCTTCTTAATGCAGATCAAACTGAGGTTATTGTACTCGGCCCTGAAAATCTTAGAAATATGGTGTCTAAGCAGATTCTTACTCTGGATGGCATTACCTTGGCCTCCAGTAACGCTGTGAGGAACCTTGGAGTCATTTTTGACCAGGACATGTCCTTCAACGCACATATTAAACAAATATGTAAGACTGCTTTCCTCCATTTGCGCAACATCTCTAAAATTAGAAATATCCTGTCTCAGAGTGACGCTGAAAAACTAGTTCATGCATTTATTACTTCCAGGCTGGACTACTGTAATTCATTATTATCAGGATGTCCAAGAAACTCGCTGAAAAGCCTTCAGCTAATCCAAAATGCTGCAGCAAGAGTCCTGACAGGGACTAGAAAGAGAGAGCAGATTTCTCCTGTTTTGGCTTCCTGTTAAATCCAGAATTGAATTCAAAATCCTGCTCCTCACATACAAGGTCTTAAATAATCAGGCCCCATCTCATCTTAATGACCTTGTAGTACCATATCACCCTATTAGAGCACTTCGCTCTCGCTCTGCAGGCCTACTTGTTGTTCCTAGAGTATTTAAAAGTAGAATGGGAGGGAGAGCCTTCAGTTTTCAGGCCCCTCTTCTGTGGAACCAGCTTCCAGTTTGGATTCAGGAGACAGACACTATCTCTACTTTTAAGATTAGGCTTCAAACTTTCCTTTTTGCTAAAGCATATAGTTAGGGCTGGACCAGGTGACCCTAAATCCTCCTTTAGTTATGCTGCAATAGATGTAGGCTGCCGGGGGATTCCCATGATGCATTGAGTTTTTCCTTTCCAGTCACCTTTCTCACTCACTATGCATTAACAGACCTCTCTGCATTGAATCATATCTGTTATTAACCTCTGTCTCTCTTCCACAGCATGTCTTTATCCTGTCTTCCTTCTCTCACCCCAACCAATCACAGCAGATGGCCCCGCCCCTCCCTGAGCCTGGTTCTGCTGGAGGTTTCTTCCTGTTAAAAGGGAGTTTTTCCTTCCCACTGTCGCCAAAGTGCTGCTCATAGGGGGTCATATGATTGTTGGGTTTTTCTCTGTATCTATGAAGCGCCTTGAGGCGACTTTTGTTGTGATTTGGCGCTATATAAATAAAATTGAATTGAATTGAATTGAATAGATGTAACAACGAACGAAACCGTTGTTTCGTCTGCCTCCATAATGATGTCTCTCGCCTTCTCAACACAATGGCTTGAGGATCGAAACCAGAAAGTTAGAAATGTTATAAGTAACTGAGTTGATCATGAGTTGGTCACGGTTCTGGATCATTTTGACCCAGTATTTTGAGTTTTTTATGTTTTGGATTGATTTTGTGTTATGGGTTATATTCTTAACATCTTGTTGTGCTTTGTTGATCATTTCTATTATTATTATTATTATTAGTCTATGTTTCAGTTTAATCTGGTTAAGGGTTTAGTTCTTAGGTTTTGTTCTTGTGCCCTTGTATTTAGTGTACGTTTAGTTCAAGTCTGCGTCTTTGACTTGTTCTTTGAAGGTCTCTGTCTTACGTCAGTGTATTCAGTTTTGCTTCCCGTCTCGTCTTGTCAATTACTCCCAGCTGTGTTCTCCTGCTGTGCCTTGTTCCCCTCATTATCCCTCTGTGTTTTTAAGCCCTGTGTTTCTCTGTGACAGTATTGTGTCATACCCTCAGAATAACCTGTGTGTTCTTGTCATAGCTTTCTCAGTGTGTTCTATGTTTTTTTTTGTGCCAGCAATAAAGCGGAGATTCTTTGAGTTTGCCATTCAGTGTCCACGAGTTCTGTGTTTGGGTCCTCCATCCCTGCCTGCCCACACACAGAGCCCTGACACAATTGGTCTTAACCCTCTGGGGTCGCTGGACGCGCCGGTGCATCAAAATCACATGACCAATTTAAGACAACACAGCTACAAGATGCAGTGACTCTGAGTCTCCATTTCAACTTGGGTTGAAAATGCAACCAAAACCAGAGTTATGATAAAAAAAAAATACGCTCGATGTTTTTTCTGAACAAAACAGTTGTGTTTACAGCGGTAAGAACAGTAAAAAAAGTGTTTTCACAAATAATTTGTGTGCCTTCTTATTTGATGCAGAACACCTGATTGTTCTGTAAATAGATTTAAATGGTTATATAAAAAATGCTTGAGGCCTTCGCTGCACTTTTAGGTGAATAGTACCATATAACTTTGTTGTTTGCAAAACTTGTGCATAATTTTTTAGAGATGTACAATTTCTATTTGCATTTCAAGTTATGAAAATAATTTGTTAAACATGATGTGGGTTTTACAGCAAAAAATATAACTTTTTTCTACTCGGATTTTGAATTTTTTGCCTGAATTTAGATCAACTGTGCTAAAATAGTATGCCAAAATGAAAAAAATAACTCAAATTTCAGATATTTGAGGTTGTGCTGAAAATAATGATACCAAACATATTTTAAAGGTGAAATAAAGAGGTAAAATCAAAAGTAGTCAAAAACGGCCAATTATACCCTGTACCACAGAGGGTTAAAGGTTAAATGGTTTCATCTGCCTCCATAATGACATCTCTCACCTTCTTAACAAAATCCAAGGTGTTGTGGATGTGGTGTTCAGAGCTGCCTACCAGCGGGTTGAGGATCGAAGCCAGAAACTTGGAGATGTTATAGGTGACCGAGTTGATCATACAGACAATCGGTCTTAAAGTTGCACCCTGTTTATGTATCTTCGGTAAACCATACAGATTTAGTGTAGATTCCCCTGTGTAGTCTGTGTTATGAGGTCTTCTCAATAGCTTTGTCTTGTTCTAACTACTTGAGACAATCTATCACCCTCTTCCTGTAACCACTTCCTGGGTCTCATTTCGGGGACTCATAAGTATTTCTGTCACTGAGCAGTGGCAAGATTTTCTCATGATAGTCTTTCTGGTTTAGCAGAACTGTGGACCTACCCTTATCTGCCATAAGGACGATAATGTTATATTATATAATGTCGTTACTAAGTGATGTGAGTGCAGTGCCTTTCTGTCCTCCATGTTGATGCTGAATGCTGTGGGCTCTGCAGTGCTTAGACAGGCCGAAACTTTCGTCTGTAGTTGCTCTGCTTCCATGTGTGCAATGTTGCTGTCAGGAAGTCAAGGAGGCCATTTACTTAAAAAGGGAAAGACCATCTCTGACTCTCGGAGGGGGCCTAAGGGTACATCTTTCACCATCTTACAATGTTGTGATTGCAGCCATTCCCCAACTCTCTGTGAATGGTTCTCATTGCCATTGATAAGCGGTCTTTGAACAACAGCCTTGATGAATTGGCATTAATCAGTAGGTGTTGATCAATGGTCATGAGAATTTGCATATTAATGATCAAGGACCTTGCCTTATAGCCCATTTTTCATACAGTGGTGTTAGTTTTAGTCATTATGCAAATGTAGTGTTTATAAGATTGGTTTAAGAGAGAAAACATTTTTGAGGATGTAATTTATTGAAAAAAAAAAACACTGTAAGACTGTAACAGGCTGTTTTACAGCTAATCCGAAGATCTTTGCTGTTCCTAGGACTGCGTTCTTCTGGACAGAGATCGTTGATGTTGTTTCTGGGATCTGCTGGAGCCACTAACCAAGCTTGGCAGGCCCTAAAATGAGCGCTGGAACCACTGTTACCTTCACCTTGCACATCTTCTCGAGCCCTTCTCTGAGCCTTTGGTATTTCTTGGGCTTCTCTTGTTCCTTCTTCCTGATGTTGCTGTCATTCGGAACCGCTACATCAATGACTACAGCCATCTTCTTCTGTTTGTCTACCACCACTATGTCCGGTTAGTTAGCCACCACCATCTTGTCTGTCTGTATCTGGAAGTCCCACAGGATCTTAGCTCGGTCATTCTCCACCACCCTTGGGGGCATCTCCCATTTTGACCTCGGGACTTCCAGGTTATACTCGGCACAGATGTTCCTGTACACTATGCCGGCCACTTGGTTATGGCGTTCCATGTATGCCTTGCCTGCTAGCATCTTGCACCCTGCTGTTATGTGCTGGATTGTCTCTGGGGCATCTTTACACAGCCTGCACCTGGGGTCTTGCCTGGTGTGATAGACCCCAGCCTCTATGGATCTTGTACTCAGAGCTTGTTCTTGTGCTGCCATGATTAGTGCCTCTGTGCTGTCTTTCAGTCCAGCTTTGTCCAGCCACTGGTAGGATTTCTGGATATTAGCCAACGATGCCACCTTATCCCATCGTCCAGCCAATAATGTGATTTACATTCGTATATATGTAGCTAATCACCATCGTTGACAGGTTATGACAGCGTCCTTGTGTGCCGACACCGGTGTTTTAGCAAGCAAAGTGGCTGATGTGGAGTGAAGCCACGTTAATGACAACGTGTACAACCATTGGAGATGTGAGCAGGACAGACTGAGCAATTGATGGAAAAAGTGGTAGTTATGTGTAGTGTAGTTTTGTTGTCTGTATCAGAACAATGAGGCGACTGCTGAGTGTTACAGGTGTTACAGCAGTGAAACATCTCCTGTTGTCAGGCCTGCAGGTATCAGGCTGTTGTTCTCCTTTTTCTCATAGTGGACAGAAATTATTTTTTGGAGCGGCACAAATAATTTGTGTGGCATCAGATTTGATGCAGAACAGCTGATTGTTCTGTAAATAGATTGAAATGTTTATTTAAGAAACGCCTTGGCTGCATTTAAAAAAAATAGCTGCAAAAAACTTTGTTGTTTGCCAAACTCAGTTACTTTTTTTGAAGACTAAACTAAATCACGGGCAGGGCATAGGTGTTGATAGCCTGGATCTTATTTTTACCGTTCAGCTGACTCCTCAGGACTTGCCTGACCCTCTGAGGGTACTTGGTGGTTGCAGCCTTTCCTAGGGGCCTCTTCGTGGTTCCCATTTGCCTGTGGGATCCCCAGGTACTTCTGTCCTCTACGTCTGCAGCGTTGCCTTCTGGTAGGTCTATTCCCTCAGTTCTGACTAAGAACTCATTTCTGACTGCTTTCCCTCTCTTGGGCGATCGTGGCTCAAGAGTTGGGAGTTCGCCTTGTAATCGGAAGGTTGCCGGTTCGAGCCCCGGCTCGGACAGTCTCGGTCTTTGTGTCTATTACTACAGTATACATCAAAAAATAATTTGATTTCTCTTTCAAAACGTGTCAAAAACTCACCAAAAAAATAGATATTGGATTTAAAATTACGATTTACTGTTGATTCTAGAAAATATCACATATAAATTTAGTTTCTAAGTGTCATCTAACGTAGATTTCGGGAATATGTACTGGACTTCCAATTTGAATTAAGTGTGCTCCCTGTAAGATTGTTGGCTTTATCTGTAACTGTGAGGGACCAAGCAGCCAAAGCAAAGAGGACACAGGCAAAAAAAATATCTTCAAAAAGGGTTTTCTTTATTTTAACCCTCAAAAAGTCCAAAATTAACAAAATTCAAAAACATACTTAGCAGGCCCACAAAACAGGTCAACTAAATATAACTCTACAAAAAAGAATTTCCAGAAACTTAAACAAACAAAGTGAGACACAGCTTAACTCACAAACTGACCTAATTACAAAGACACATGAGGGTAGCTTTTATAATGATTTGGCCAAACCATTTGAACACAATGGGGGGGGGGGGGGGGGGGGGGAAACAAACACTCTAATATTAACTAAGCACAGAATAACCTAACTAAACCTAAAACACCCCTGCTCCTGGTAAGCCCATGGTTGGTCCTGCTGAGCAGGCATTTTGTTCCCAGAGTCCTCAGCCACGCCTTTTGCCCAGACAGGAAACAGCCACCGCCCAAACCCAGGTAACTCAAAGAAAGAGAAACATAATTAATATAACAAAACATTTTGGAAAAACCATACAATGTTACCAGTGTTAGGTTTAACCAAAGGATTAATGAAGAAAACTGCAAAGCAAATTAATAAAGTAAAAAGTGGACTAATTTACCCCTGTGTGGCTGATGCCATCACAGTAGCAAAACATCCAAAGAACCCTTATTAAACAAAACCCCTGATTATATTTACATCAAGATTATGTTAATTCTTGATCATATGTTGTGTATGAGCAGTTTTTACATGTTTATTTTACTTATAAGACATGAGACATGGTTCCAATCATTAACATGGATTTTATTGACAAAAAGATAACCCGTCCTGGAACAATCCAAGACCAATTGACACTTATGCATAAACAAAGGCACATAGAAAAAAAAATTAATTCAAACGCACATTTGAGCACAAAAGAAGGGGACACTGCCACCTCGAATCTGCCTTACCACATCTGGAACAACGAAAAGGGGACTAATTGAGGCACATAACCTGCAGGTTTAGAAGTAGCTCTAGCTTTCTGAACGTCTCAAATTTAGGGCTGCTGCTGGCCATTTGCGCTCCCTTGGAGAAATCTGCAATGTAATTATATGCAAAGAACAACTAGAGTAAAACAAAAGCCTCATTGTTATGCTGATTATACTTAACTGACAAATTAAGTCAGTCTATTACAATGAACTGAGATGAAGATAATACTTAAGACAATGCTACACCTATCGCAGGACAGAGTGACAGAGAAGCCTGTCAGCAGACAGTAACATACTAACTGGCCAGCACTAATGCTAGCTAAATGTGAATAGGATTTGCAGCCTATATTTCACTTTTCCCTATCAAGCAGGCCACTTGTGCTGTTGACACTGACCATGAACCAAAGACCAGTGCTACTGAACAGCAGATTATGTTATCCTCAGGATAAAAATAAGAACGTTTTATGCTCTCCACTCGTAGTCTGCAATTTTGGTGATCAATGTCAGAACCTTTGGATTGACTGCAAGGTTTTTCTTGGACGTGTTCCACTCCACTTTGGGTTTATCTTAAAGCACCGGTCGAATGAAAAAAAAAAAAAATGAAAATGAAAAATAACAACTTCATTAAGAAACGGACTGGACTATATGATTTTTACATTTGCAATGAATCTAAGTGTAGATTGAGCTTGCTTTTGAGTGCATGTTTGGACATACAGGTCATTGTGAAACAGAGAGGTGATGCAAAGATATTTGGTTAACCTGTGAGTCTATTGCAAATGCTGTTTCAGGGTAGTGAAACATCTGTGAACATCTACTACTCAAAGGTCTCTTTCTATAACTTGACACGAGCATGAATCAAGGATATTACAGAGACAGCCATCTGAAACGCATTGCTCAGTCTTATGTGTTTTAGCTGCAAATAAAAGGAGATCTGATGATTTAATTTGGATTGCATAACTTTAGATTTCACTGTCTCATCATTCTTATGTTTTAATGCATAAAATTGACTGGTGCCACCTTACCGTTGCTAGAATTCCAAGGTTGCTGCTTGGGCTACTGGATAAGAAATGTTCATGCAGTAGTAAGAGCCAAACATCAGGATAAGTGCGTCGCTGAAGATAGTGATATGGCCATTCACAATTGCCTGGTCCACAGATAACATGAAGTGCTCGGCTGCCAAAGTAGAGTTTCCTGTTGTGTATTTGAACAAGAGACAAAGGGACAAAAAAAACAAGTCCACACATGACTCAAACAACAAACTGCAATGTTACAACTGATGTATATCAATATACACTGGCATGCAGTTTGGGCCCCCCGGTCAACTGCAAGGAGTCCAAATTTTTGCTGTGGGCCCTTTCTTTTTCTGTTTAAAAAAAAAAAATATGAAAATGATTTTATTTAAAATTAAATGTCATCTGTAACTTTATGCCATTTGGAAATTATTTCATCTTCCACTTGCTTAACTGTTCATATGAACCAAAATTTTGACCATAGGTGCCCAAACATTTACATTAAAGCACCACAACTGTGACAGCCGTAATCTTTTGACATCCTTAAATGCAGCACAATACTTGCCTTTACAGCTTACTGAATAAATTTGAGAACTCACACCACTAATCTGCAGAGGAAGAAAAAAACCTTATAAATCATGAAACCTGCCAAAATCCAAATACAGGCATGCAATGTACGTTTATATGTAGTCAAATAATTCACCTCATCTGCTTAGGTCTACCACCTCTCTACAAAATAAAAGAAAATACTTGGCTTATCCTTTACATGTCCATTACATTTTACAGGGCAAAGCTAGCACAGTGGGCGACTTCTATTTCCCTCACTTCATCACGCAGCACATATTGGTGCGCACGAGCTAGAGTGGAACAGGTCGCCTATTAACTCTTAAGTTGCATACTTAATTTCACATTAAGACAAATGCATCAGTGGCAGCTGTTGTCGTGGGGCCCCTAACGGGTATTAGCGGTGTAGAAACTATCCGCGTAGCAACTGCTGTGTTTACACGGTCACAGAAAGCTGGCAGCTAACAAATTATCAAACAACAACTCTGCTGGCCAGCAAGCTAGCGGCTGGTCTAACTACACCTTATACTGACGGATGGCGTGCTTTGCCTGCATAGCTAGGGATTCCATGCCTTTTACCGTCTCAGTAAACTATGAGCCATAGTGGTCAAGCAATTCCAAGTTAATTCTACTAAGCTGAGTTTGATATACTTGCCTTGCAGCAGTGCATGGATGATCTTTCACCAACGTCTCTCTTCCTCCGCGCTTTCCAAGCCATACACGTGACCTTGTGGTTGTTAGTTCAAATTTCTCATGTTGTTATGTGTCCCAACCAGAGGAGGAGCCAGACATTTGAAACACCCGGGGCTTAGCCCTAAAGGGTAGTATGCATGTGGGATTTTTTTTTTTTTTGAGGGGGGGGGTGTAGAAATGATTGAAAGATTAATAGGCTCTGTTTTGAGTTTTGTTCAAAAAAGAATGACTTCATATAGGGAAATATATATATCACACATGCAGGACACCTTAAACTAGTTTTTTAATTAAGCAGCGAGGCAGAACAAGACCAGGGCTGTATCAAGACACGAGGACTAAACCCCAATTCAACCAGACCCAGAACTGATCCAGAATTAAAACAGGACTACAACAGTTCAAAAGCAGGATTACTGAGGACGTAACCAAGACATAACCACAATCAGAACTAGATGATAGTAGCACTAAAAATCATCATAGACCTGCACTACACTTATTTTTTAATTCTACCAAAGTCCACTATTTAGATTGAGAAAAGTTTATATAATTATTTAGCCTTGTTGTGCAAACAAGCCCGCATAACTTAATAAATATAGAATTTGAAAAATAACAAACCTAAAAAGAAACACTAGGTACGAGATACATGAGGACCTATGATACAGTGATACTTTTAGTAAGCAACCATTTGACTAACATGTGTGTCTCACCTGCTCTTGTTCATCTCTGTTCTGTCCTCATTCTCCATCTCAATCTCTGCTCCTCTCTCTCCCTCTTTGTGCTGACAATCATCAAATATACAGTTGAAACCAGATATTTACAAACTCTTCAGATCAAAACACAAACACTTTTTTAATTGTAACATCAAATCAGACTAAATGTTTATTTTTTTAGATTGATAAATATAAAAACATATTTGTTAACTTTAAGAGTAAAGAGAGAAACTGTCTGTATTTCTTAATTGTAAATGGCACCAAATTGTATTCAAACTGAGCCACACTTATGGAGCTCCACAGTTCTGTTCCTGGTGTTTTGGTTGACATCTCTTGATGTTCCCATTTCAAAGAAACAGGCTCTGTGTTTTGCCTTATATGCATCCACAGCTGTGCCACCAATTTACTCACATGGACTCTACTAACCAATCAGAAGCTTCTTCAGCTCAGAATGGAATCGTCTGCAGCTTTCTTATTAATTAACAATAAACTTAGTGTACATGTACTCCTAAATTTAATGAAAGTGATAAAAAATAGACAGCTCTGTCTCTCTTTATTCTGACATTTAACTAATTCAAAATATATTTCAATATTTATCTAAAACAAAAGTTTACTCTAAATTGATGTTGTACAGTAAAAATGTTTTATGTTTTCTCCATAAAGTGTATGTAAATATCTGGTTACAAATGTGAATATCCTGCTGTGTACTGAAATCCCTCTTGTTTTGCATAGAAATATACTGAACAACATACAAAGCATAATATATAAAATAACATTTACCTGAGTTTTTTCTTTGAAAGAAGCCTCTAATGTCCATTCTTATATTTCAGTACATAACTGAAACCGAATTAGTCGGGGAGGGTAAGAACTGAAAATATGAAATAAACACACGTAAGCTAAGACTCTAAAAAAAATAGCATTTGTTCGGCTTTTCATTTCACCATTTGTTGATTCACTTGAAGAGCAAGTAAAATAATATTGGTCAAGTGATCAGTTTCATATCAATCTTTCGTGATGCACCGTCATATTTACATTATTTGTACGGTACGAATGATTTGCTTTGGTACCTGCTCAAACTTAAGCTCTCCTTAGTATGGCTGGCTCCGTCTCTCCAACAGCGCACTCACGGGCAGCAGCTCCCCCCGCCCCCTCGCTCAGTCGCTTAGTGCCTGAGCTTGGATCATACCAATATCAGGGGGGGATTCACGCACAGTCGTAAATTCCCACAGTGTGCACTATGTGCTTCGAATATTGTGTGTACTTTTTGTTTTATACAGTTGTCAGCCAGGCATCTAACTATGAAAAAATTACACTCCAAAATACCCCGGGCTTCTGACAAAACAACCCGGGCTTAAGCCCCGTAAGCCACCCCCACGCTCCGCCCCTGGTCCCAACATCCAATAGCATGTCACACTTTTTTCATGACCGTGTCCTTACCCCAGGTGCAGAGGCCTATCTCTGTTCAGGAATGTTGTAAATACTTTGAGATTTATATTAATTGCAATTCCTACCTCTACATTTATTTTTTAAAATATATCATTAGCACAGTGTGGCCGTGCAAGGTTTTATGTTTTTTTTTAGTTTTTATTCCTATTAGTTATATTTTCACTTTTTACCTCTGAATTATTGAAAAAGAGCTAGATGACATTTTCAGCAAAATTATAATTCAAATACTCATTTAATAATTAATTGTTCTCATTATATTTTAGATCATTTTTTTATATTTTTCCATAGTTTTACATTTGAATTTAACAGTTCAATCTTTCAAATAATGGACAAATATTTGTGAAAGTATTTTAACAATCTAAATATGCATATGTACAGAAAAATATATTTAAAAAACAAGAGAATTATGTTTTATTACATTTACAGTGATTTTATGTTATTTTACATTTGACATATAAAATCACATTCTATTTATGTAAATTTAATGATATTGTAGGAAAACAGTACAAAACTGTAACATACGCAGTAAAATACTTTGATTTTACAATTTGGTTTTACAGTGTGTGTCTGTATATAACAAAAGACCTTTTCATAATTTCAGATTTCCTTCAACAGGTAAATTTTCACAAGTTGTGGTGAAACAAGGTAAAGAAGGTAAGAGTTCAAGATTTCAGCAGTGTGAAGTAATATTGTTGACAATATATAACACATGCCAGAACTATTAGTGCCCCTATGAAAATGTACTTCCCAACTGCGGCTTTCTCTGTTTTGTTGTCCTATTTCTCACGCTTTCATCAATTTAAATTTTACAAGGTTTCTATTGACTAGATTTCTTGTCAGAGGGGGATACTATGAGATGCTGGCAGGGTGAGAAATAAAGGAAAGAAATCTAGCTCCCCATGCCCCACTATTACATTGTGTTAGTGATATGTGACTGTAAGTGTTATTCTTTCTAAAGAGCTTGGGTCAGTCTGAATTAAAATTTAGTTTCTGACAAGTTAGCGTTCCCTGTTGAGATCATTTAATGCACAGTATAAATGGTCGTAATTTAGATTTCTAGTATTTCAGATGTTTTTATTCTGCTTATGAGCTGACTCCAGAAAAGTTCTTATCATAGTTTATATGAAAATCAAAGAGTTCAGTATGTTTGAAAATGTGTCAGAGTAAAGCCATCCATGATAGATACAGTCTGACTTCTGTTTCAGAATTCTTCAAACGTGTCAGATAGCCTGTGCATGTTCAGTTAATGCAGAAAGTCAATGACATGACTGTTTCTGTCTTATTGACATCTACTTTTTAATATTTTTGTTCAATAAGAGGCTCTCACAAAGTGTCAGCATGAGCTCAAAGCTAAGTTGAACAAGAGATTCCTGCATTTGTTGGAAGGGATTGCAGAAGAAGAAGACCCAACCCTTCTGAATCAGATCTACACAGAACTCTGGATCACAGAGGGACAGACTACAGAGGTCAATGAGGAACATGAGGTCAGACAGATTGAAACAGCATCCAGGAAACCAGACAGACCAGAAACAACAATCAGACAAGAAGACATCTTTAAAGCCTCACCTGGAAGAGATGAACCAATCAGAACAGTGCTGACAATGGGGTTGGCTGGCATTGGCAAAACAGTCTTAACACAGAAATACACCCTGGACTGGGCTGAAGACAAAGCCAACCAGGACATCCAGTTCATATTTCCATTCACTTTCAGAGAGCTGAATGTGCTGAAAGAGGAAAAGTTCAGCTTGGTGGGACTTGTTCATCACTTCTTTACTGAAACCAAAGAAGCAGGAATCTGCAGCTTTGAAGACTTCCAGGTTGTGTTCATCTTTGATGGTCTGGATGAGTGTCGACTTCCTCTGGACTTCCATGAAACTACAATCCTAACTGACCCTAGAAAGTCCACCTCAGTGGATGTGCTGCTGATAAACCTCATCAGGGGGAAACTGCTTCCCTCTGCTTGCCTCTGGATAACCACACGACCTGCAGCAGCCAATCAGATCCCTCCTGACTGTGTTCACATGGTAACAGAGGTCAGAGGGTTCACCGAAACAAAGAAGGAGGAGTACCTTAGGAAGAGATTCAGAGATGAGGAGCAGGCCAGCAGGATCATCTCCCACATCAAGACATCACGAAGCCTCCACATCATGTGCCACATCCCAGTCTTCTGCTGGATCACTGCTACAGTTCTGGAGGATGTGCTGGAAACCAGAGAGGGAGGACAGCTGCCCAACACCCTGACTGAGATGTACATCCACTTCCTGGTGGTTCAGGCCAAAGTGAAGAAGGCCAAGTATGATGGAGGAGCTGAGACAGATCCACACTGGAGTCCAGAGTATTGGGGGATGATTGAGTCTCTGGGAAAACTGGCTTTTGATCAGCTGCAGAAAGGAAACCTGATCTTCTATGAATCAGACCTGACAGAGTGTGGCATCAATATCAGAGCAGCCTCAGTGTACTCAGGAGTGTTCACACAGATCTTTAAAGAGGAGAGAGGACTGTATCAGGACAAGGTGTTCTGCTTCATCCATCTGAGTGTTCAGGAGTTTCTGGCTGCTCTTCATGTTCATCTGACTTTCATCAACTCTGGACTCAATCTGCTTGAAGAACAACAAACAACCTCGAGGAAGCCTGAAATAAGAGAATCTGCTGAGAAATACTTCTACCAGAGTGCTGTGGACAAGGCCTTACAGAGTCCAAATGGACACCTGGACTTGTTCCTCCGCTTTCTCCTGAGTCTTTCACTGCAGACCAATCAGGATCTTCTAGAAGGTCTGCTGACACAGACCAGAAGTTGTTCACAGACCAGTAAGGAAACAGTCCAGTACATGAAGAAGAAGCTCAGTGAGAATCTTTCTACAGAGAAAAGCATCAATCTTTTCCACTGTCTGAATGAGCTTAAAGATATTTCTGTAGCAGAGGAGATCCAACTATCACTGAGATCAGGAAGCCTCTCCACAGATAAACTGTCTCCTGCTCAGTGGTCAGCTCTGGTCTTCATCTTACTGTCATCAGAAGAAGATCTGGATGTGTTTGACCTGAAGAAATACTCTGCTTCAGAGGAGGCTCTTCTGAGGTTGCTGCCAGTGGTCAAAGCCTCCAAGAAAGCTCTGTAAGTAAATATACACTCATCAATCAAAAGATAACCTTTTCATCATTGTTTGTCAAGAATTCTCTTATTATCTCCATAGATTGAGTAGCTGTAACCTCACAGAGAGAAGTTGTAAAGCTCTGTCCTCAGTTCTAAGTTTCCAGTTATCTAGTCTGAGACACCTGGACCTGAGTAACAATGATCTTAAGGATGCAGGAGTAAAGGCTCTGTTTGCTGAATTGGCAAATCCACCCTGTAAGCTGGAAACACTAAGGTCAGATGACATTACAGTTTTTTTATTTTGTTTTTTATGTTATGAAGGAGGCGTTACCTACTAATACAAATCTCATTCATGATATAATGTGATTTAAACCTATTGTTGTTATCACTCTGTGATATTTCAGATATTTCTAACATTATGGCTTTTATGTACAACTAATCAATGTGCACCCAAAATAACAAGCTACTTTAAACACTCAAAATCCACGATTTAGTTTATTTCAAAACAAATTTGAACTTTTTAATTTTTCTCATATAGGGAAATGTCTGATGGGATCTGAAAGAATGTTGAAATGGTGATAATTATATCTTAAAAATGTATAAAATTAATTTAAATGAAGTTGTATAATTTGAGGAAAAGTGATGGGAAAAAAATTAAGAAAATCTCACCACAATATATATATACATAGATAAACATGAAATTATAATGTACAGTCAGTATGGTTTCAGACCAATCAGATCAACATCCATGGCATTAATGGAACTAATTAAAAATATCACCAACAATATCGATCAAAGACAATGTACAGTTGGTGTTTTCATTGACCTAAAAAAAATGCTTTTGACACAATTAATCATGAAATATTACTTGATAAACTGGAGTACTATGGCATTAGAGGCGTGGTGCTAGAGTGGGTCAGGAGTTATTTGAGAGACAGGCAACAATTGTGAAGGTTGGTGAATATCAATCAGTACCTGGACATTGTTTGTGGAGTTCCACAGGGGTCAGTATTGGGACCAAAACTGTTATTTTATTTGCAGATAATACAAATATTTTTTGTGCTGGAGAGAATTCACAACAGCTTATGGAAATTGTCACACAAGAAATGATTCAACAGAAAACATGGTTTGACAGAAACAAGTTATCACTAAATTTGAATAAAACTACATTTATGTTATTTGGAAATTAATAAAAAGATACTGGAGCAAAATTGTTGATAAATAATGTTGAAGTAGAGAAAGTTTCTCATACAAATTTTCTGGGTGTGATAATAGATAACAAAATCTGCTGAAAACCTCACATAAGAGCTAAACTGTGAAGAAGCATCTCTGTTATGAGTAAAGCTAAACATCCTTTGCCTTCCAAATCACTCCAGGTACTTTACTGTACACTTATACTGCCATATTTGGAATACTGTGTGGAAATCTGGGGAAATACATACAATACTTCACTGCAACCGTTATGTAAAATTCAAAAAAAAAAAAGCAATCAGGATGATTACTAAAGCAGGAGACCACACTAACATTATGTTCTTGAAATTAAAATCCTGAAGTTTATGGATCTTGTAAAATATAAACTGCAAAAATTATGTAGAAAGCCAGATATAATATCTTACCAGGAAATGTACAGAGGGTTTTTTTGACAGAGAAGGGGACTATGAATTGAGGGGAAAAATTAAATAAAAAATCTGAAGACTCTTAAAGCACAGACAAAGGTTAAAACCTGTTGTGTTACCATTTGTGGGGTAAAACTGTGGAACAGCTTTGCTGTGGATCTACAGCAATGTTCCATCATTAGTCAGTTCATAAAGATGTTTCGAAAACTGCTTTTGGAAGAATACGAAACTGATCAAGTTGATCACCCGTTGTCAATGTAACTATCCTAAAATGTATGTATCATTGTAGCTATGTTAATACATGTCCTTCATTCCTTGTTTATTGTGTGGGGTAAGTGATGATGGGAATTAGGGGTAACAATGAACAGTGGGATTTAATAGCATGTTGAGCATGGGGTAGGGACTAATAAGTATGTTATACTTCTTTCTACTCTATTTCGGACTCATTGTAATATGTCATTTAGACTCTATTTTATTTTATTTATTTTCTTTTTTGTTTTGTCTGAGCACATACATGTGTGTATTTGCATATATATTCGTATTTATACATGTAAACACAAGTATGTGTACTTGTATATATTGTTTTTCTGTATACGTCTGAAATAAAGATACAATAATCAATAACCAATTTCAGTATTGACTGAGACACTGAGATAATCCAAAAATATTCGCTAATTTAAAACTTGATTGGAACAATACATCTGAATGAAGTTACGTTAAAGTAACAGAATGCTGGGAAAGTGGTAGTAAATAGAAACTGGCCGTATCAAATATTTGAATGTTGTGTTCCCATTATAACTGATTCTTTGTTTACCCGAGATACAGTTTTTTGGGGGTGAAAATATGAAAGGAAAACCTTCTTTTCTGTTTGTTTTTTTCATGTCTTCAGTCTTTCAGGCTGTCTGATGACAGATGAAGGCTGTGATTTTCTGGCTTCATTTCTGACCTCCCACCCCACCCATTTGAGAGAACTGGACTTGAGCTACAATTACATAGGAGACTCAGGAGAAAAGCTGCTGAACCAGCTTAGACTGGAGAGTATGAGGTAGTAGAGTGTGAAACACTGGAAACATTTCGTCTTGGTAGCATTTTGTATTTCAGTAAATTTATTAGATCTGGGAAGTAATTGTCATAGTACGGAAACACATTTAAAGGTTCCAAAGAGGTAAACCTATTTAGCAATAGTATAGTAATGTTTTGAGAGTCCTGCTTACAATAGAATCACGATATTATGGATGGTAAATGGCCTGCATTTGTATAGCGCTTTTCTAGTCATTAAGGACCCCAAAGCGCTTTACACTACATTCAATCATTCACACACACAGGCAATAGCAAGCTACATTGTAGCCACAGCTGGGGCGCACTGACACAGGCGCGGCTGCCGGACACAGGCGCCACCGGGCCCTCTGACCACCACCAGTAGGCAAACATGTGGTTAGTATCTTGCCCAAGGATATTTGGCATGCAGCCAGGAGGCAGCCTGGGATCGAACCACCGACCTTCTGATTAGTGGCTGACCTGCTCTGCCACCTGAGCTACAGCCACCCAGGATATTATTGTAGCGATCGTGGCTCAAGATATGGCAGTTCGTCTTATAATTGGAAGGTTGCCGGTTCGAGCCCCGGTTCGGACAGCCTTTGTGTCGTTGTGTCCTTGGGCAAGACACTTCACCCGACTGCCTACCGGTAATGGCCAGAGGGACCGATGGCGTGATATGGCAGCCTCGCTTCTGTCATTCTGCCCCAGGGCATCTGTATCTAGAACTGTAGCTTGCCTTCACCAGTGTGTGAATGTGAGAGCGAATGAATAGTGGAATTGTAAAGCGCTTTAAAGGTCTCGAAAAAGCACTATATAGATGCAATCCATTATTATTATTATAGCATACAATAATGTATACAATTTAGGGTGAAAAATGTAGGAAACACTCTTAGACTAGAGGGTTTTAGTAAATCTGATTGTAGCTCCTTGGTCTTATTTGCAAGCGATCTGGTGTTGGTGAGGAAGATAGATGAGAGCGTCTCGCTACATTCCTTTATCAGTGTGTAACAGTGTGTGTGTGAGAGCCATGTAATGTCCATGTGTGCATGCTGACTGTGCTGCTCTGACCCCCTCCTCCTTTCAGGGTGGAGCCTGCTGGAGTCCGATGGTTGAGACCAGGTCTGAGGAAGTGTAAGTGTGTTTTTAATGGGATTCATGAAAACAAAGCAGCACACATTCAACCATCTTCATCATGTCAGGAGTCATCATCAGTGTCAATCAATGAACAGATGATGGATCAATAACTGCAGCTGGATTGTGTTTGTTCTCTCCATCAGATTCCTGTCAACTCACAATCGACACAAACACAGTGAACACAAACCTCAAACTGTCTGACAACAACAGGAAGGTGACACATGTGTGGAACGTTCAGTCATATCCTGATCATCCAGAAAGATTTGATTACTGGAAACAGCTGCTGTGTAGAAATGGTCTGACTGGTCGCTGTTACTGGGAGGTCGAGTGGAGAGGAAATGTTGATATATCAGTGAGTTACAGAAGAATCAGAAGGAAAGGAAACAGTGATGACTGTTGGTTTGGACACAATGATCAGTCCTGGAGTCTGATCTGCTCTGATCGTGGTCCTCAGTCTGTCTGTCACAATAGAATAAAAACATCCATCTCCTCCTCCTCCTCCTCCTCCTCCTCCTCTGTCTCTAACAGAGCAGCAGTGTATGTGGACTGTCCTGCTGGCACTCTGTCCTTCTACAGAGTCTCCTCTGACACTCTGATCCACCTCCACACCTTCAACACCACATTCACTCAAACTCTTTATCCTGGGTTTGGTGTATTTTATCATTGTCATGGTTCCTCAGTGTCCCTGTGCTGAGTGGAGTGTAAAGAGTGTCTCCTGTTAGAGAAACACTCTGACTGTTGAACAGATAGTTCAGTCTGTACATGTCTGTCTCTTTCACTCACAAACACATTTTCAGATTCATGGATTCAATCAGTTGATGTTTGAAACTCTTCTAAATGATTCCTGGTAAACTTCTTCCTCTTCAGTCCTTTAAAGATGGAAGCTCCCATTATTCCAGGATCCACATGTTGTTTTTCTGTCTTTTTCCACTCAAAGCTTCACAGTGAATATCAGTATGTTGTGTTTCTCTGAAGCTCAGTTTACTTTAAACCGTTTAGTTACTGCCAGCTATCTTCAGGCTTGTGCTGTGGAGACCTTATCAGTGCACCTTGGCTCTCCTGTGAATGAAGATGGAGAAAGCACATTAAATGACTTTAACAGACTGGTAGAAAACCCTTTCTAACATGTGACTTCCTGTTCACCTATTGCTATGAGAATATTATTGCATTAACTTCAAATACATATTTGGAGTGCAAAACTGTTATAAGTTAAATGTAATTGCGATGAGTCGATATTATGTTTCTCTGTGAGTTTTCTTTATGTACTACATCCCCTTTGTATTTAAGGCAGACTATGGGTGTCAGAAATTGTTAAGGAAAATGTTCTAAAACACTTCTTCAGTAAAGACTCAGAGAAGAGAAACACACAGAACTTCTTTTTTTTTGTCCCGTTTGGATCTTTAGCCATCAGAATTGTTGTCTTAAGGCCAAGAAAGATGCCAAGCGGATTTATTTTACCAAGTGGATCATCATGGCCTTGCCATATTGGTCCATTTGATTGACCTTTATTATAATTATGAATTTATTTTATTTTCAGTTGCTACAAACGGGACAGACATAACTGTGGGATAGGACAGGGGGAAAGAATGAAAGAAAGAGAGGGAGATAAAGAAAACCAAAGGGGAGAAGAGACGGTGAGAAGGGGGGGAAGAGAGAAAAAAAACAAACAAACAAAAAAAAAAACAACTCCTGGGTCACCTGTATGGAGAAAAAAAACAGAAGAGAAAGCAAACAACAAAGAGCAACATAATAAGAGAAAAAAAAGCACCATCACAATAAACTAGCTAGCCATAGATATCAATAGTTACTAAATAATAAACGATATTGTGCAGCACGCAAGATAGACAGCGCACAGTGTGCTTTGAGGCAGCAGCCAAGAAAGCTGTAGTCCGCGTCTGTGAACACCCATGTGTGCACACCTGTGTGCATACCTGTGTGGATCAGCATGCTTGCATTCCAAAGGTTTCTCCATGTAATGATCTGCTAGGGAGTGTGGGGAGCCACAGCCCTGTCCTCTATGGTATCAAGCAGGTATGGAGGAGATCAAAACTCCAGACATCCAGAGGCCCCCAGAACACAAGAGACCAAGGAAGACCCACAGAGGGGCAGCTGCGCCACTGTCCCAGTAAGAGCTGAGGAGAGTCCCAGATGAGGGCTCATTCAGCAGCCGCGGAGCAGAAGCCAGGGGGAGTTGCAGTGACGCGCCCGTGAGCTCCGCCGGCAGCCAGCTGTGCCTGAGTGACCGAGCCCCAGGCCTAGAGGCCGGGGGCACCCCACCTCCGAAGTGGACCGAGCGAGCCCCAATAAGCGGCTGCCAAGGAGTGAGCCGGTGTGTACCTGGACGCCCACCCCCAGATACAAAGAACCACCAACGCACCGACACCTGAGGGAGTCCGCCACTGGCAGGGGAAGTGGTGGTAGGGGGAGATAGGCCTCCAAACCTTGGAGGGCCTGAGATGTCCCCAGAGAGGTGGCGTCTGATACCCAACCTGACATATAGACACAGACATACAGGCACACACAGACACAAACATCCATTCCCACCCTCATGCTCTCATGTGCACTTCACACTCAACCGACGTGGAGACAGACATAAAGAGACACTGTACACACGATCACACTCCCCAGGCGTACTCTACAAACCGGGTCTAGGTACCCTTGCTCCTGGAGGGGGGAACTGCACCCAGACCCAGGTGGTGTTACCCTTTTCCCTGCGGTGGGGAGAGGCAGACCGCCCCGACTCCGCAGCAGCAGGGAGGCCCCACACCCCAGACCGCAGTCGGACGGCCAACTCCTCCTAGCACACAGAACTTCTTGCTAGCATGGGCAGCCTCCAGACTGAGAGACTCGCCCTGAGAAACTGCCCCGGTCTTTATTTATACTTCAGTGAGCGTTTGTTCTTTACATTGGAAATGTGGAGTTGTACGTGTGTGTGTGTGTGTGTGTGTGTGTGGGGTCAGAGTGTGATCCCATAAACGACTTCCCTTAACCTGCTGGTCTGGAAAATCTAACAGTTCATCTATATGTAAAGAAGCACTTAAACTAAAACAGACATAGCTACGTTAATCCTACCGTAAAACAATAAGACAAAGTACGACCTCTCTCATGCTCCTAGGATGTGGGGGTGAACACCCTAGAATGTCACAGACCTCCTAGGATGAGACATTCCTTCAATATGCCACCAACTATATACTTCTACACACAAATGATTACATGCATCATTCTACCATATGCAAACTTATATCACTAAAAGATTATACTGACTACTAAATACAATTTTCCATTGACAGAAATCTTCCCAAATTTCTCCTCCTGACTGTATCTAATAAAGTATGTCCATTCTAACTGAGAGTTGCTGTGTTACCTTTGTTATAAACTTGCATTTTATGTGTTTGTTTTGTGCAATCAACACATTTGTTTATGTTAATTGACGAATCCCTGCTGCGATCGGTGCGTGGTTATACAGCTCCAAAGTGACTGGTCCCAGCTGGAGAACCCGCCTATTAAATGGAGGCAGAAGCACTGCAGCAAGAGAGATCTCCATCATTTGCTAAGAATCTTGGAGGCTCTTAATCATGTCACTCAGGGGTGTGAAATTCCTCATCACAGCTGTAACACGATTACGTGACCGTAGTGGTAGAGGAAGACCACTGGCTGTTCTGGAGTGTGGATCAAAGAAACTATATTTGCCTAATGTGGATCTGAACACTGCGATACACAATCCACTCATGATCAGCAAGGCATACTGCACATCTGACAACAGGCAGCTCAGTCCAGCTTCTAAGCTGAGAAAGGTATCTACTGCTTCCTCTGGAGGTTCTCCAAATGCCCCATACCGGGAAACCTACAAGCATCAACTTTGTCTGGCAGCTCATCCGTTGCCAAATGAATACTGTCAGGGAATCTTTTCCTGGCCTCTTTGTACATCACATCACCTTTATCCAAGACCAGATGAAGGTCAGCTGTAGTCATGTTTTCATTCTCATGAAGGAAAGCAAGAAATGTGAGTGAGTTACATGTGCACTCACTGTTTCTGGAGTCTCCATATTTGGGATGAGCCTGGCTGTGAGATGCACAGACATGTGTTACAGAGGGCTGGTTTTCAATGTTCACTCTGCTCTGCATCACCTGGAGAATCCTGGAACTTAAGTAAGGATGTTCTTCATTGATTTCAGCTCGACCTTCAATACTATCATCCTAAACATTCTTATAGACAAGCTGGTAAACCCCTCTCCACATGTGCATGGATCCAAAAACTTCCTCACAGACCGATCACAATCAGTCAAGGTTGGCAACCAGAGATCATCCACCCTGTCACTCAGCACTGACTCACCACTGGGATGTGTGCTGAGTCCACTCCTATACACCAGTGACTGCACCCCGATGCACCCCTGCAACATCATCATCAAATTTGCACACAACACCACTCCTATGGAGCTCATCACCAACGATTATGACACCGCCTTCAGCTATGAGGTCCAGTGACTGTCAGAGTGGTGTAACTACAATAACCTCACCCTAAACCCCAAGAAAACAAAAGGAAGTGGTCATGGACTTCCGCAAAACAAGAACTGCCCCCCCTCCCCTCTCCATAAAAGATGACTGTGTGGAGAGGATCTCCTCCTTTAAGTTCCTCGGCCCCCACATATCTGAGGACCTATCTTAGTCTACAAACACATCAGCCCTAGTGAAGAAAGCCCAGCAGCGCCTCCATTTCTTGAGGGTCCTGAGATGAAACAGGTTGCAGACTGACCTACCGTGCCACTATTGAGAGTGTGCTGGTGCACGCCATTCCTGTGTAGTACGCTGGTTGCACAACAGCTGACAAGAAGAGACTAAGATAAGATAAGATAACTCTTTATTGTCATTGCACAGTCATACACAGTAGGATAGTACAATGAAATTGGAAAACTGTCCCACGTCAGCACTACACACAACACAACATGACACAGTAACTTAACTTAGTAATAAAATGAAGAATAACTGTACAAATATTGCACACTGTTATTAATGCACCTTGTTTTTATTAGAGATGGACCGATCCGATATTACGTATCGGTATCGGTCCGATACTGACCTAAATTACTGGATCGGATATCGGAGAAAAATAAAAAATGTAATCCGATCCATTAAATATCACGAAAGTACCTCACAAAACTTGCAACACGCCGTAACTCACCTCAGAACGTTAGCACGTCGGAGCAGTGTGCATCACGTGATAGAGCGGCTGTGGCATGCGGGACCTGTCGGTGGTCTGGATAGCATGTGGAGCTTCGCTAGCAACCCGGCATTTCATCTCCGACAAAGTTATTCCCGAGAGAAGTAAAGCAAGTGTGTAAGTCCATCTCTGAATGTTTGTAAAGCATTCCCACGTTAAGCTTAACGAGCGACTGCCTCTCGCTCTCCGGCTGCTACTTCAATCATGAAACTGCTTAAATGATCAGCTGATCGGCTTTTCTGTCGCGAGTCCGTCTCTCTTGTTTGTTTTTGGTCCACTTTGCACCAGAAAGAGGAAACCAGCGGCTGAACAACAGCAGCACGTTTAAGCTTGATAAGCTGTTGTTAGAATTTATTTATTATTACTTTCTACACCAGGATCTTTTTCTACGTAGCTGACGCTGGTAACTGTGCAGGGGCGGATCTAGCAAAGTTTAGCCAGGGGGGCCGATAGGGCATGAACTGGGAAAAGGGGGCACAAAGACAGACTTTTCTTTCTTATTCTCATTTAAAATGTCAAGCTTTTAATAAATAATTATCTGACACCCAAAGTTTTAATTTGATGTAAAAGGAATAGAAGTCAATTACTGTATATAGTGACTATTAAGTCTAATATATATACCCTAGTAAGCTATAGTACTTTTTCCTTTGGGAAGGTACCATCTGTGCAGTCTGCAATTTTGTTGAAGAAAGATGTTGAATCTATTTAATATTTCTTGAAAAATAATTGATTTCTGTGCATTTTTTTTCACACTGCATCAAATTAAGGTTGATTACGTCGATTAAGCATCATGAGGTGGAGCGTGAGGGGTGGTTCCCTATTTTTTATTTATTTATTTTTGTTGTTGCTGGGAGTTGGAGCCCTATTAGTTAGGTTGCTTAATATTTATGCTAAGTACTCTTTAAAATACCAGAATAGGGAGGATGGTGTAGGTCTAAGTTTATTAGATTGATCAGTATTGCTGAACTATGAAATATTTTTTTTTTGTATACAGGTATAACAGAATAGCTTTAGTGTAGTTGTTGTTTTAAACTTGAGTATGAACTTATACAAAATGCAGCAAGATATTTTAAAAAACAGTTTTGTTGATTAAAAAACACTATATCGGATTCATATCGGTATCGGCAGATATCCAAATTTATGATATCGGTATCGGTATCGGACATAAAAAAGTGGTATCGTGCCATCTCTAGTTTTTATGAATATAAATATTATTATTGTTGTTCCCCCCCCCCCCCCCCCCCCAAAAAAAAAAAAGGCCAGGGAAGTATCCAATCAAGTCAGCTGTTAGCACTGATCAGGGCTATTGCCCTGTTTTACAAGCTGTCCTTCAGTCTATTTGTCAGGGACCTCAGCAGCCCAAACCTCCTGCCAGACGGCAGCAGCTTACACACCCGGTGTCCTAGGTGTGTACAGTCCAGTGCCCTCTTGAGACACCGCGTGCTATACAGGTCCTTCAGGGAGGGAAGAGGATGTTCAAGTATTTTTTGGGCCATATTAATGACACTCTGAATTGCCTTTCTGTGTGCTGTGGTGCAGCTGGAGAACCACACACCGATGCAGTATATAAGCACACTTTCAATGGAGCAGCGGTAGAAGACGGTCAGCAGCTCCTTGTTCAGCTCCATTTTTCTGAGGATTCTCAGAAAGTGTAGATGCTGTTGGGCCTTCTTTAAAACCACAGAGGTGTTTGAGCTCCATTGGAGGTCTGTGTCTATGTGCACACCCAGGAACGTGAAACTGGACCCCCTTTCCACAAACTTCCCGTTGATGCTGAAAGGCTTATTAAACCCCGATTCTTTTGTTCCCATGATAGAACAGAGAAAACCGACTCATAGTGTGTTAAAATATTTATTTTTATTTTTATTCAATCATCTTCCGGAAGAGAGAGACCCCTGCACAGCGCAAATGCCAGTTGCAGGATCTCTAACATTAGAATCATAAGCTGTGTCTCATATAGGTGTTATTTTGGTACTTTACACGTCACATAGTCTCAAACATTGCTTATGTGGAAAGTTCCTCTTTTCTGTGTCTTATCTATTAATAGGCCTGTGCACTAAAACTTCCTGTTTTTCAGTGTGGCTGAGCACTTAGTTTGTGAGTCAAAAGTGGCCTTGCGCTACAAGCCTTCATTATTACCCTTTAGAGCCGGTCGGAGCGGGCACGCTCTGTTTTGCGTAACTATTTTTAAATCCCGGTAGCTCTGCAACCACGTAAGCTAGCGCAATAATTTTTTTTGCATATGAAACCGGAGGAGTTGTACTTACATTTTATGCCATCAGCTTGTCCCATTTCACAGTTTCCTTCCACATAAAGCTTTGCAAAAATTGCATAAAAAGCACTTGCAGCAACAAAAACATAATATTCCAGAAACTCGCTTTGCCGATCCGATCAGCTGTTCGTAACACTTCCTACATTGGAATAGACGTCAGCGTGAACTTTTGCATGTCCGCCATGACCGGAAGTGACGTCATTTTCGCAGAAATGTAGTCTTTTTTACTATCTTTCTTTGTGATTGTTTATGTTTAAGTTGTTTATTGCTGGCTTTTAGTTTGTCTTTGTCTATCTGGGAGCTGACACAGTCTCTATGGAGATGGGTTTTTGCCAGCGGTAGCATCAGGAGAGAAGCTCCAGAGAGGCGTGTTCCATGTTGAAAGCTAAAATATAACAAAAGAGATTATGCTAAACAAAACAAAACCTTTCAATTGCCCAACCCTATCTGTCCCCTCAACGGGTTATGTTTGCAATGTTTCCTAATTATTTTGTCATAAAAAGAAATCAAACAAATAAATCAAACTGTGAGACAGCACCTTGTGTTTACTCCGGGCTGTGAGCTGCCCTAAATCTACTTCCTACACCCCCTTTTCAACTAGAATCCCAGTTTAAAACTATTCCTGAGTTTACAGTGTGTTCCTCAGTGCACACTGTAAACTCCAAAAGATACAATTAGCTTTCTCCTGGTAAAAGGTCTTACTTTACTTTTGTCCCTGGTTTGGAAACATCCTCTATAAAGTTAACCCATTTCATCTTTAAAACTTGGGCCTGGTTTCTTTGCCCCCTTTAACGGGTAGCCCATATCCGGTCTGAACACTGTGTTTGGGCAATTTACATAACATAGAAATACTGCAACTATTCGTAAAGTCATTACTTTTATGCTCCCATTATAACCTGTGTCTAACAAGCTTTTGATCTTGTTTGCAATGTAAACAACTAGGTGTCTTTGTGCTCTGTTCTTCTCCTTTCTCTGGTTGGTTCCGTTCGGTCTCGGGCTTCCAGGATTCTCACCACCCCTGTGGTCGCTGTGGTCCTGAAATCTTCTCCTGTAAAGGATAGAAAACAAACAGCCTCTCTCTGCTACACCTCACTAATCTACTGTGTTCATCTGATTTTCCTTTAATCATTCAAAGTTGTTTCACCATATCATGTTCTGGGCTCTGTCCTTTATATTAACTTTACTTAATCTCAATGCTCTTTATGTGTGTAAGCAACACTTTTATTTTATTAAACACACCCAGGGTAAGATATAAACCATCACCATCTGAGCATAAATCTCTGCTAGAAACCACACTCCAAAATTTTGTCTATCAGTATTTATGCCTCTTTTGTAAGCAAAAAGTTGCAGTTAATGACAGTTAGACAAGTTTCTGTTATCTGCAACATTTTGTTTCAGCCGTCTCTGTCACGGCGGGGCGAGCTACACACAGTAGCTCGGCGTGCCTGTGTAGCGTGTTGACTAGACCCAAGCGCGGCTACGGCTAGCGGTGGGTTTGGAGCAGACACGCAGTTATTCTAGTAACGATCAGTGCACGAAGCGTGGCTTCGGAACTGTCGTTACAGACGGAGAGCAAGCGGAGCCGGGAAGAGAAAGAGGATTGAAGGGAAAAACACTCACGGTTGCTGAATCAGGCGGAGACTGACGTCGGCAGAGTTTCGGAGCTCCTGACACGAAGAGAATGATTTCTGAGCGATCGAACAGGTGGGTGGTGTCTCTCTTTTAAACCCGGCCCCGTGATCAGCTGATCACCGGCTGACAGGACACACACCCCCCCCCCCCCCCCCCCCCGGCGCCCGACGGGCCAGGACGGCGGCGAGATGAGGGAAGGATCCAAGATGAAGCGGGACGGCACCCAGGAGCGCTCATCAGGACCGTAGCCAGCCCAGTCCACCAAATACTGGACCCCCCAGCCCTGGGGGACGGGAGTCCAAGATCCGCCGGACAGTGTAGACAGGACCCCCATTGACGATCCTGGGTGGGGGCGGGGCCCAGGAGGGGGGGCGCCAGCGAGGAAGTGACGCGCCGCTTAAGCTGCGAGACGTGGAAAACCGGATGGACCTTCATGGCGGGTGGAAGCCGGAGATGGTAAGCCACGGGGTTGAGCTGGGCAGTGACTTCGTACAGGCCGACGAACCTGGGAGTGAGCTTTTTGGACTCAGTGCGCAGCCGCAGGTGCCTTGTGGAGAGCCAGACGCGGTCCCCCGGCTGGAAGGGGTGACCCGGGCGGTGGCGGCGACGATGCTGCTGGGTGTACAGAGCGTTGGCCCGGGTAATGGCAGCCCGCGCCTTGATCCAGGCCTGACGACAGCGCCGGACCATCCGTTCAGCAACAGGCACGTCGACCCCCGCTTCCTGATGGCTGAAGATAGGAGGATGAAAACCATGACAGACCTCAAAGGGCGAGAGACCGGTGGCGGAAGAGACGTGAAGGTTATGAGACAACTCAGCCCACACCAGGTAACGAGGCCAAAGCGACGGTTGGGCGGAGACGAAGCACCGTAAGAAGCGCCCCAACTGTTGATTGGTCCGTTCAACCTGCCCATTGGTCTGAGGGTGATAACCGGACGAGAGGCTGGGAGACGCTCCAATCAGGCGGCAAAAGGCTTTCCAGAACCTGGCGGTGAACTGGGGCCCCCGATTGGAGACTATGTCCTTGGGGAATCCGTGAAGCCGGACGACATGGTCCAGGAGGAGCTCGGCCGTCCATTTGGCGGAGGGGAGGCCGGCCAGGGGCGACCAGGAGCACCTTTTTCCCTAAACCCTGTTTCCCCATGGACCCTGGCAACCTGGACCCCTTTCCCGTGCACATTGTATATAGCCACTTGGTGATTGCGTTCACTGTAAATAAATGTCTTTCGCATAACGGAAAAACCTGGCCTGCGCCTGAGTCCCTTTCAGAATCCCTATCAAAATCATCCCCATCCAGGCCAAGGTGGAGGCACATTTCAGACGATGAAGACAATGTTTTCACCTCTCCAATAAAAGAGAAAGTCTGGGCTAGTCTGCAGAACAGATATCAGGTATTTTCAGACAATATCAATGAAAAATCATGAAAAATGGGGGTATCTTTTTTTCAGTATCAGCTCTTATGTTATATCTTGTTTTACTTAAAGGATGAAAACCTTCAGAAATTTCTGAAGGAAGCCACGATGATGGACCCAAGTTTTAAAGGTAGGCTAGATGGTGAGGCAGCTACTGACATCTGGGACAGGTTGGAGAAGGCAGCAGTTGCAAATGCCACAGTAGCAGTTGTACAGGTATTTTCACTGTGTGTGTACAATCTTGTCCTTTTGAATCATGATGTAGTTTCTATGTTGAAGGAATGCACTTTTACTATCTGTGTGTCCAAAGCCTCCCACCAAGGACCCCAAAGCACACAGCGAGGTGGATGACGCTGAGATGGACAAGCCAGACAAATATCAGAGTTTTTCTAACACAACCACTACCACTACATTCTAAAATTGACCTTTATTTATTTTGCAAACCTCACACTTGTTTTTTTGTTTTTCAGTTTAGAAAGGGCAAGAAGTCACCCTTAGAAAATCTGTTTGAGGATGCAGACAGCCTGCTTCAATCACAAGTACCCTCCATCACAGAGCAGTTACAGAAGGAGCTTGAAATATACAAAGGAGAGCCAGGAATTCCCTCTGGACAAGACCCTGTGGCCTGGTGGAGTAAGAGGTATACACTCCCAAATTTATCTGCCCTATCAGAAAAATACTTGTGTGTCCCGGCCTCATCAACGCCTTCTGAAAGAGTTTTCTCTTGTGTTGGGCATGCCATCAGCCAAGAGCAATGCCGTATAGCTCCAGAGAAGGCTAATATAATTATGTTTTTGCAAAAAAACAGCAAAACATGAGAGGTTTTTGGACAAAGTTTGTGTTTTTTTCCAATGTTTAAGCACTGCTTCCAGCAAAAGGAGGTATGTTGTATCAACAACAAAGGCTAACTTGGTCATCATTTTGCAGAAAAAAAGAGACTGCTAAAAATAAAAACATTAGAGATTTTTGGACAAAGTTTGTGTTCTCCATTCTTTAAGCACCGGTTCGAGCACCATTTAAGCACTGGCACCGTTTCAAAAGTACCGGTTTGGCACCGCTATCAGCGGATAAAACCTAAACGATACCCATCCCTAACGAGCAGTGAACACCCGTGTGCACACCTGTGTGGATCAGCGCGCTTGTATTCAAAGGGTTTCCACATGTAATGGTCTGCAAGAGGATGTAGAGAGCCATAGCCCCGTCCCCAAGGGCATAAAGCAGGCATGGAGGAGATCCAGGCCCCAGACATCCAGAGGCACCAGAGTGCGAGAGCCCAAGGAGGACCACCGGAGGGGCATCCGTGCCACCCTCATGGGAAGGGCTGAGGATCCCCAGATGAGGCGTCACCCAGTAGCCACCGAGCAGAAGCTAGAGGGGGCTGCACCGGCGTGGCAGCCACATCTACTGTGATAAAGTCTACTCTCCACTGCTGTGTAATCAGTTATTGTAAATGTAAATGTTATCAGGAAATGATCAGACAGGAGAGGGTTTTCAGGAAACACTGTTAAATGTTCAGGTTCGATGCCATATGTTACAACAAATCAAATCAAATCAAATCACTTTTAAATCAAATTCAAATTCAAATTTTATTTGTCACGTACACAGTCATACACAGTATGATATGTAGTGAAATGCTTGGACAACTGCTCGTGACCTAAAGAAAACAAAAAAGGAAAAGGCTATGAATAAGATAGGAAATAAATATGAAAAATTAAAAAGGGTAAATTTAACTAGGAAGGAATAAAATATAAATTAAGGTTAAAAATGAAATAACTGTACAACACAAATTAGAATGAAGGGTAAATTTAACTGGGAAGAATAAGATAAAATATATAAATTAAAGTTGAAAATAAAATAACTGTACAACAAAATACACAATATAGAACTATATAAGAATGTATGAAGAAATCTAAATATAAATAAATATATACACAATAACAGCAGCTGTACAAGTATTAACCGGAAATGAAGAATATAGTGACCAGTGTTGTGCAAAACCAAAGTCCAGAAAGTCCAGTGTGTGTGTAAGAACCATATGTGTGGGTCAGTACTGTGTGGTGGTGTGATTGAGAGACCGTATCGCCTGCGGGAAGAAGCTCCTCCTCAGTCTCTCTGTGTTGGTCTTCAGGGAGCGGAATCGCTTTCCTGACCTCAGCAGAGAGAACAGTCTGTTGTTGGGATGGCTGAGGTCCTTCACCATCTTCCTGGCCTTGGTCCTGCTGTAGATTGAGTGCAGGTCAGGGAGCTCGGAGCGGATGGTGCGCTCAGCTGACCGCACAACCCTCTCTAGAGCTCGTCTGTCCTGCATGGTGCTGTTCCCGAACCAGGTTAAGATGTTTTCAGTTCAGTTCAGTTCATTTTTATTTCAAACATTTCAAACATGTGCCTTCACAATCATTACAAAATATCATTCCATTATTTGTTTGAAAAGGAGTAGGCTGAAGTATTTACTTATTTGTCCCTACCTATACAGAATGTGTATATTTGCAGATACACAAGTTATGGAAAAACAACAAACCAAAACAAAACAAAAAAACAAAAAAGAACCGCAACACCATTACCAGCAACATTACCGTCCTGGGTTAACCCCGTTTTCTTCATTCTTATACTTATTTAAAATTAGGTTTTTATATTTTACTTTAAACTGTTTTATGTTTTGACTGTCTTTTATTTCTTCTGTTAGACTGTTCCATAATTTAACTCCTGCAATTGAGATAGACATAGTTCTTAAAGTTGTTCTAGCACTTTGTATTTTTAAATTCCATTTCCCTCTTAAGTTATACCCACCTTCTCTTTCTATGAACAATTTACAGATTTCTTTGGGAAGCAATTTATTTCTTACTTTATACATTATTTGCGCTGTTTTAAGCTTCACCAAGTCTTGGAATTTAATAGCTTGCATTTTGACAAAGAGTGCATTTGTATGGTCCCTGTACCCCACATTATTTATTAATCTAATGGCCCTTTTCTGTATTATAGTTATTGTTTGTGTGTTACTTTTGTATGTGTTTCCCCAGACCTCTACACAGTAGCTCATATATGGCAGTAGTAAAGCACAGTATAAAATGTGCAGTGCTTTCTGATCCAACATATGCTTTGCTTTCCCCAGGACGGCAATGCCCCGTGCCAATTTCCCCCGAACATGTTTCCCGCCAGGATGCTCTCTATGGTGCACGAGTAAAAGTTCCTGAGCACCTTGGAGGGCAGTTGGAAGTCTCTCAAGCGTCTGAGGTGGTTGAACGACTGGCGACCTGTAGCCCTGACCCCCATCGTAAGCAAATGCTTCGAGAAGCTGGTCAGGGACTTCATCTGCTCTGCACTACCCGACTCACTGGACCCTCTACAGTTTGCATACAGCCACAACAGGTCCACTGATGATGCCATAGCCCTGACACTACACACTGCCCTGTCACACCTGGAGAAGAGAGACACGTATGTGAGAATGCTGTTTGTAGATTACAGCTCAGCATTCAATACCATCGTTCCCTCGAAGCTGGACAGGAAACTGCAGGATCTAGGACTGAGCAGCTCCCTCTGCAGCTGGATCCTTAGCTTCCTGTCTGACAGACGCCAAGTGGTCAGACTGGGCAGCATCACCTCATCCCCCATCACACTGAACACTGGTGCTCCACAGGGGTGTGTACTGAGCCCTCTCATGTACTCACTCTACACCTACGACTGCACAGCCACTAACAGCTCCAACATCATTGTGAAGTTTGCGGACGACACTACAGTGGTGGGTCTTATCACCAACGGTGATGAGACGGCTTACAGGGAGGAGGTCAGCGCCCTGACCCACTGGTGTCAAGACAACCATCTCACCCTCAACGTCGCAAAGACAAAGGAGTTGATAGTGGACTTCCGGAGGTGCAGAGAAGTACACACCCCCATCACCATCAACGGCGCTGCTGTGGAGAGAGTGAGCAGCTTCCGGTTCCTTGGAGTACATCTGGCTGAGGATCTTACGTGGTCAGTACACACAAACAAAACAGTGAAGAAGGCGCAGCAGCGCCTCTTCTTTCTCAGGAGACTGAAAAGATTCGGCATGAGCCCCCGCATCCTCAGGACCTTCTATCGCTGTGCCATTGAGAGCATCCTCACTGGATGCATCACCACCTGGTATGGCAACAGCACCGCCTACAACTGCAAAGCTCTCCAGCGAGTAGTGCGGTGCTCTGAACGGATAATTGGAGGTGAGCTTCCCTCCCTCCAAGACATCTACAGGAAGCGGTGCCTGAGGAAAGCGGGGAGGATCATCAAGGACTCCAGTCACCCCAGCCATAAACTGTTCAGACTACTTCCATCAGGAAGGAGGTTCTGCAGCATCCGGTCCCGTACCAGCAGACTGAGAGACAACTTTTTCCATCAGGCCATCAGACTGCTGAACACGTCATAGACACCTCAGCTTCACTACTGGAACTTCAACATTATGCACTCCACACTGTATATAAATGCCACTTGTTTTGCACATATTCAACTCTGTATATTTTATATATTTTATTATTATTATTATTATTATTATTATTATTTTATTTTATTTTTTTACTATTTAATTTGTAAAAATGTGTATACACACACACACACACACACACACACACACACACACACACACACGTAGGAAAATATTTAGTATACACATCCAGAAATGCATACACTATTATATATTGTACATATATTTATTAGTTTCAGGTTGGCCATTCTTGTATTTTGCTCGTTTGTGTTGTTGTGTTTGCACATCTCTGTTGCTTGTGGGGCTCGCACACAAGAATTTCACTCGCATGTGCTGTGCCAGTGTGCCTGCACATGTGATGTGACAATAAAAAGTGATTTGATTTGATTTGATTTGGTAGAGATGCTGTCGGGCCTTTTTCACCACGGTGTTGATGTGACAGGACCATGACAGGTCCTGCGTGATGTGAACTCCGAGGTATTTGAAGCTGTCCACTCTCTCCACTGGGCACTCGTTGATGACGGGGGTCTGGTAGTTCCTCTCCTGCTTAGTGCTGAAGTCCACTATCAGCTCCTTTGTCTTACTGACGTTTAGAAGGAGGTTGTTCCTCTGGCACCAGTTCTCCAGATTCCTAATCTCCTTCAGGTAGGCCGTCTCGTTGTTATCAGAGATCAGGCCCACCACGACGGTGTCGTCAGCAAACTTGATGATGGTGGTGGAGCTGGTAGTGGCCACACAGTCATATGTGTACAAAGAGTACAGCAGGGGGCTCAGAACACACCCCTGGGGGGCTCCAGTGCTGAGAGTGGTGGAGGCTGAGACATGTCCGCCCATCCTTACTGCCTGTGGTCTGCCAGTTAGGAAGTTGGAGATCCACTGACACATAGATGAGCTGAGTCCCAGATGCTCCAGCTTGGTGGTGAGTGTGGAGGGAATTATGGTGTTAAATGCAGAGCTGTAGTCTATGAAGAGCATTTTAACATAATTCCCCCTTCTAGTGTCCAAGTGAGTGAGTGATGTGTGGAGGAGATGAAAGATGGCATCGTCTGTGGAACGATTTGGACGGTAAGCGAACTGTAGTGGGTCCAGTGTGTCTGGTAGTGAAGAAATGATGAAGTCTCTGACCAGGCGTTCAAAGCACTTCATCACTACTGAGGTGAGGGCTACAGGGCGATAGTCATTGAGAGAAGCAGGGTGGGGTTTCTTCGGGACAGGAACAATGATGGACTCTTTGAAGCATGTGGGGATCACCGACTGAGATAAAGAGATGTTGAATATCTCAGTGAACACAGGAGCTAGCTGGTATGCGCAGTCTCTTAGGATACGACCTGGGATGCCGTCTGGTCCTGCTGCTTTCCTGGTGTTCACTCTCTTGAAGGCTCTCCTTACTTCATGCTCGGAGATGACGAGCACGTTTCCGGTGCTGGCAGTATCTTCCTGTCTGCAGCCGTTACCGCCGCTAACACTAGCATTGTTGGAGACCTTAGCTGCAGCCTCGAAGCGAGCATAGAAAGTGTTCAGCTCGTCTGCCAGAGTCACGGCCGCGTTCGTCATACCGGTTGTTGGTGCTTTATAGTCCGTTATTGTCCTTAGTCCCCGCCACAGGCTCCTAGAGTCACTCTGTTGGAGTTGTGACTCTAGTTTCCTCCCGTAGCGCTGCTTCGCCTCTTTCACTGCCCTCCGCACGTTATATGACGCGGCTTTGTACGGGTCCATGTCCCCCGTCATGAGTCCCGTGTTGTAGGCAGCGGTGCGGGATCTCAGAGCGTCGCGGATGGTTTTATCCACCCACGGCTTCTGGTTGGGAAACGTTGTGATAGTCTTTGTCTCCACGGTATCATCCGCTAGTTTCCCGATGAATCCCACAACCGCTTCCGTAAACACGTTGACGTCATCGTCGGAGCTGTTTCTGAACATGCCCCAGTCTGCGTCATCGAGTGCGTCCTGTAACGCGGCCACCGATTGATCCGTCCAGCGCGCGACCTTCCTCTGAACCGGAACTTCCTGTTTCAGCCTTTGTTTGTATTTTGGCATGAGGAAGATGGCGGCGTGATCAGATTTGCCAAAAGGAGGGCGGGATTGTGCCTTGTAGCCGTCCTTGACCGTAGTGTAGCAGTGGTCCAGTGTCCTTTCACCTCTGGTGGGGCAGGAGATGTGTTGATAAAAGTTCGGCGCTGCGCGTTTGAGGTTGGCGCTATTAAAGTCCCCCGTCACAATAAGCGCAGCGTCCCGGTGTTGTGTCTGGTGCTGTGTGAGTGCCTCATGCAGCTCGCATAAGGCGGTGACCGTGTCCGCTTGTGGTGGAATATAAACGGCACTTACAATGACCGATGTAAATTCCCGAGGTAGATAAAAAGGACGACACATGATGGACAGTAGTTCCAGATTTGGTGTGCAGGAGCGTGTGAGAGGAACAACGTTCGCACTGTTGCACCAGTTGTTGTTCACCATTAAACACACGCCGCCTCCCCTTGACTTCCCCGAGTCCCGTGTCCTGTCCATGCGGTGAACCGAGAAGAACTCGGCCGGCTGGATGGCGTGGTCCGGCACCGCTGGGTTCAGCCATGTCTCGGTGAAGCAGAGGAGATTGCAGTCCCGAATGTCTCTCTGGAACTTTATCCTGGCCCTGAGGTCGTCAAGCTTGTTCTCCAGTGACTGGACGTTGGCGAGCAGGATGCTAGGCAGAGGTGTGCGGTGTGCACGAGCTCTCAGCCTGTTCCTGACGCCGGCTCGCTTCCCTCTAGGCCGCCGCCGCTTCCCTATGTTCTCCCTCGAGATCTCACTCGGCCAGCTCGGATCCGGAGTTAAAAACTTCGAATTGTGAGTACATTGTATACCAATAGAAACAAGAGTGTCACTGTCATACCTAATGTACCCAATGGTGATGATTTTGCCGATTTAGAAACGCTGAAAACTAACTTAAAAAGCAAAGACAAAGAAAAAGTGGTCGGAGAAGTCGTGACGGCAGCCGACCTCACCGGCGCCATCTTAGTCTTATCGTCACAGCACATGTGCAGGCACACTGGCACAGCACATGCGAGTGAAATTCTTGTGTGCGAGCCCCACAAGCAACAGAGATGTGCAAAACACAACAACACAAACGAGCAAAATACAAGAATGGCCAACCTGAAACTAATAAATATATGTACAATATATAATAGTGTATGCATTTCTGGATGTGTATACTAAATATTTTCCTACGTGTGTGTGTGTGTGTGTGTGTGTATGCACATTTTTACAAATTAAATAGTAAAAATAAATAAATAAATAAAATAAATAAAATAAATAAAATAAAATAATAATAATAAAATATATAAAATATACAGAGTGAGACATGTGCAAAACAGTGGCATTACTGTATGTAGTGCATAATGTTGAAGTTCCAGTAGTGAAGCTGAGGTGTCTATGAAGTGTTCAGCAGTCTGATGGCCTGATGGAAGAAGCTGTCTCTCAGTCTGCTGGTACGGGACCGGATGCTGCAGAACCTCCTTCCTGATGGAAGCAGTCTGAACAGTTTATGGCTGGGGTGACTGGAGTCCTTGATGATCCTCCCCGCTTTCCTCAGGCAGCGCTTCCTGTAGATGTCTTGGAGGGAGGGAAGCTCACCTCCAATTATCCGTTCAGAGCACCGCACTACTCGCTGGAGAGCTTTGCAGTTGTAGGCGGTGCTGCTGCCATACCAGGTGGTGATGCATCCAGTGAGGATGCTCTCAATGGCACAGTGATAGAAGGTCCTGAGGATGCGGGGGCTCATGCCGAATCTTTTCAGTCTCCTGAGAAAGAAGAGGCGCTGCTGCGCCTTCTTCACTGTTTTGTTTGTGTGTACTGACCACGTAAGGTCCTCAGCCAGATGTACTCCAAGGAACCGGAAGCTGCTCACTCTCTCCACAGCAGCGCCGTTGATGGTGATGGGGGTGTGTACTTCTCTGCACCTCCGGAAGTCCACTATCAACTCCTTTGTCTTTGCGACGTTGAGGGTGAGATGGTTGTCTTGACACCAGTGGGTCAGGGCGCTGACCTCCTCCCTGTAAGCCGTCTCATCACTGTTGGTGATAAGACCCACCACTGTAGTGTCGTCCGCAAACTTCACAATGATGTTGGAGTTGTTAGTGGCTGTGCAGTCGTAGGTGTAGAGTGAGTACATGAGAGGGCTCAGTACACACCCCTGTGGAGCACCAGTGTTCAGTGTGATGGGGGATGAGGTGATGCTGCCCAGTCTGACCACGGAGACGTGTCCAGGGTTACAAGATAAGATAAGATAAGATGACCTACTAGTCCCACAGGTGGGAAATTTGTTTTGTTACAGCAAAAGTGGAAAGTTATGTAGCAGAAATTAGAAAACACTGGAATGCAATAAAATACAATAAAATAAAATAAAATACTATACACAATAGAATAAAATAGAAATACAAATGGTATATACAACCTTTTTTATGTTTCCTATTTGGCTTGCCTTTGGGAAAAACCAACCACGGAGACCCTGGAGTTCTTATTATGCCCTCCGGAATGCCGTGAAAGGGGTTGATGGTCCGATGTAATGTCCCTTGCACAGAAAGTCCTGAAGACTGTAAGTGGACTCTACTTGATTTATAAGACAAGTCAATAACACCTTTATTTGTCACATGCAAGTTGGCCTGCACTGAAATGGGACATCCCGCCCATGTCCCAAGACGGTGAATGATTGGGTTTAATGCGAACAACTGCATCTAGTTTTTGCAGTTGGTCTAATGTCCATCACTGGTCACCAATTCTCTCAATTCCCATTGTTCTTCTCCAAGATGTTATCTATATTGGAGAGCCATGAGCATCTCCAAGATCTTGTCCATATTGCGTTCAGTAAATACAGTCTGAGTACTCACAGCCATGCCATTGGCTATCATGTCGACCAGCCTTGTGAGATTTTGAACAGCTGTAGCTGCTTCTTTTCCATAAGCCAGATCCGAGCCAGGTCCAATCAGCCAGAACTCTTTTTTTAATGGTTCCAAATTGGTAGATGTTGTTTAATGTCCTCCATCGAGAGTGTCGCCAGACACACGATGAAACCAACCATCAAGTACCCGGCAGCAAATGTCTCCACAGGACAATCAGGCTCTCCCAAGCCCAGGAAGGTGTCAATTCCGTTATGGGACCAGTTGATCAAATCCAATTCTTTAGGTTTTAGAGAACAAGACTGATAAACTCCTTGTGTCATGGTCGCTGCGTGGCAGGCAGGATGAGGACCCAATCGCAAGACTCACAGACTCAGGGGATGAACTCAAAAAGCAGCTTTATTGCTGAAGAGGCAGAACGTAGGAAATACACAACTAAACTGGGAAAAGTAAATTAACACCCGGAGAGAGACACAGGGAAATCCACGCAGCATGAGGGAGAACGCGACACAGAACTGAGGGAGACGCAGACATAAATACACCAAGGGTTAACGAGCGGAGTGGGAGCACATGGGGAACACAGGTGACACTGATAATAATCACGAGACATGGCAGGAGTGAACACAACACTGACGGGAGACGGGCGAGGTGAAACAGGAAGTACAGAGGTTCAGACAGGAGGAGAGAGAGCACGAGTAGAACACCAACATAACGGGCAGGGGAGACACGGAATAAACACGAAAGGGGACGAGGGCTCATGAATACACAGAGGGGCACACAGGGGGTGAGAGTCACAAAGGGAAAGCACTCAGGGAACAACACAACAGGGCAACTCAGGAAACAGAGCCTAAACAAGGAACTGAATACAAAGACACATGAGAACTAAGAATACTGGGCCAACATGGCCCAGGATCATGACAGTACCCCCCCCCCCCCCCCTCAAGGGCTGGCTCCCGACAGCCCAAACCCAGGAACCAAAACAGAAAACACCCCACCCAGGGCGGGAGGCAGGGGACCAGGACGGAGGGACCAAAACAGGAAACAAAACCCCCAACAGAAAACACAGGAGCACAAGACACTAGTTCATAACAAACGTCAGGAGGCCGGCTGCGTGGAAGAAGGCGGCGGCCAAGGAGACGATGGAGCAGTTCAGGAGGCCGGCCGTGCGGAAGGCAGCGGCGGCGGCGAAGGAGACGACGGAGCAGTTCAGGGGGCCGACTGCGCGGAAGGCAGCGGCGGCAGCGAAGGAGACGACGGAGCAGTTCAGGGGGCCGACCGCGCGGAAGGCAGCGGCGGCGGCGAAGGGGACGACGGAGCAGTTCAGGGGGCCGTCCGCGCGGAAGGCAGCGGCGGCTCTCCAGTGTTAGGCGTGCCCGGTGGGCACAGGACCAGTCGAGGCATGACCAGACGAGGCAGGACCAGACGAGGCAGGACCAGTCGAGGCATGACCAGACGAGGCAGGACCAGGCGATGACGGGGCCGGACCAGGCAAAGCACAGGCTGAGGCTGGGCCAGACGAGGACGAAGACTCTGAGGCTGGGCCAGACGAAGCACAGGCCGGAGCTGCAGCAGGCGAAGCACAGGCCGGAGCTGCAGCAGGCGAAGCAGAAGCAGAGGCTGGAGCCGCAGCAGGCGAAGCAGGAGCAGAGGCCGGAGCCGCAGCAGGCGAAGCAGGAGCAGAAGCCGACGCCGGGCCAGACGGAGCAGAAGCAGAGGCCGACGCCGGACCAGACGGAGCAGAAGCAGAGGCCGACGCCGGACCGGGCGTGGACGGAGCAGAAGCAGAGGTCGACGCCGGACCGGGCGTGGGTGCAGCTGATGCAGAGGCCGGACCAGACCACGGCTGAACGGGCCCCTCAGACCCTCCAGCGGAGACGAGGAGGTGCTGGCCGGGCTGACCTGAGCCGCCAGCGGAGACGAGGAGCAGCTGGAGAGGTTCTCCTGAACCCCCAGCGGAGACGAGGAGGTGCTGGCCGGGCTGGGCAGAGCCGCCAGCGGAGACGAGGAGGTGCTGGCCGGGCTGGGCAGAGCCGCCAGCGGAGATGAGGAGCTGCTGAAGGGGTCCTCCTGAACCCCCAGCGGAGACAGATGCAGAGCCAGCAGGTGCAGAGACTTCTGGCTGAGGGGACGCTAACTGTAGCTGCACAGGGCACGCAGTCGGCTTAGGATGCAACGGCTGGGGCTGTGCAGGGCAAACAGTCTGTCCAAAGTTTGTCAGCACCACGCAGTCCTCAGCTGGCGGAGAAAGCTCACAAAGGCTTCCAGCTGAGGTTGGCAGTGTCTGAATGGGTTGCTGAGCGATTAACTCGGCTGGTGACTGAGCTAACTGAACTAGAGACTGAGCTGGTGACCAAACAGGGAACTGGGCTGATAACTGTGCTAATGACTGTGCTGAGGACAGAAGTGCAAGTTGTAGTGGTGGTTGTAGTGATGGTGGAACAGCAGGTAGTTGAACTGGTGACTGAACAGGTGACTGACTCTTGGCTGCTCTCCTCCGAGGGACAGGAACGGGTGCTGGGCCTGGCCGAACACCAGCCATCCCCACCCGAGAAACAGATACGGGTGCAGGGACGAGCTGGGCTCTGGCTGCCTTTACCCTGGGGGCCGGTGTAGGTGCAGGAGCTAGCTGGACCTCTGTCGCTCCCACCTGAGGAACTGAGACGGGTGCAGGAGTCGGCAGGGTCACGGCTGACCTCACCCGGGGAACCGGAACAGGAGCAGGCAAAGGCTGGGTGTCCATCAACCCCACCCGAGGAGCAGGTACGGGTGCCGGGATGAACGGCGCCTCTGCCAGGCTGGGGACAGAAGCAGGGACCAGCTGGACCTCAGCCACCCTCTCCCGAGGAACTGATACGGGAGCAAGGGAAAGCTGGGCCCGCGCTGCCCTGGTTACAGGAACTGGAGGTGGAGAGCGAAGCATAGGAACAGAAACAGTCACTGGGTGAACCAAGTTGTTGGAGCCAAACACACTGTCAGCAAACTGCGACTCATGGTGGGCTGGTTCTAGCAACTCTGCTGTACTTAAGTTGTCCATGTCATAATTAGCAGTTTTAGAAGGAGTGAGTCTAGGAGCAGCCACAGGTACTGGAGACCTCACGCAAGCAGCGTCTGGACAACCTGAATGTGAGACAACACTACACACAGTCGTACGGGATGTAGCCCGAGACGAAGTGCACATAGAGTCCATAAAACCTGGCTGAAAAGCATGGCGCACAGAGTTAGAATGACATGACCGGGGAACAGAAAAGTTAACCTGTGCAGTGCTCAAACCAAAATCTCTTGCCAGTCTATGTATAGCGAATGAAGCCTTGCGGCTCTTAACCTTAGCAGGCATTGAATACACAGTTTCAAGGAGTCCACGAGGAAAAACAGAAACAGTCTCTTGCTTAGCAGGCACGAGAGAAGGTGAGGTTACACAGGTAGCATCCGAGTTAGCACTTTCAAGTTGTGGCACAGAAAAAACCACAGCCTGAGAAACTGAAGGAACCACACTGGGAGTCACAGACACAAGAGCTGGTTTAAAGATTAAACTGTTCATAGCAGAGGAATGGCTAATAGTCTCTGTTAGAGTTTGTATTGTTGATTGTCATTTATGCTTAGAAATATTTAACCATATATGCTTAGAGGTGTATAATCACTTGTGTAGTGATAGGATGTGTGAGCTTTAAATGGCCGCAAAGGCTTGGTGTGCATTCCAGGAATGCACACCTACATCCTGGGAGCATGGGAAAGTTCGTACCTTGTTTAATTGTGTTATGGTAGGATTAACGTAGCTACGTCTGTTCTAGTCTAAGTGCTTTTTGTGTATAAATGAACTGCTGGACTTCCTTACTGTGTTATCTAGGATGAGGGGGGGTCTACCCTCTTCCTGACCAAGGATGTTTGCTTGTGTGCTTTTATGACCCTTTGATCAGCAGTACCACACACACACACACACACACACACACACACACACACACACACACACACACACACACACACACACACAAGGTACTCTTTGTGTGTATGTAGACGTCATATGTTAATGAACCTATGCATATTCATGTAACCTCAATAAAAGGACAGTGGTACGGGAGTACGGAGGAGAGCAACTGGGGCCAAGCGAAGGAACGGCGTTTGTCCGGTTCTCTCCTGTGCACGAGTAACATGAAGAAGCTTGCCTATTTGTGTCTTGCTTTGCGGTGTAATCATATTGCCTTCAATGTTCCAGCGAATAGGTTTATGCTACAAACCTATCATTAATTGGTCCTTCGAGCCGGATCCCTGGAGTCGACATTCACCGAGGGGAGGAGAGGCACGCTGAAAGACTGACGTCAGCCAGGAAGTTCCTGTGGATTCGCTGTCTGTCTTTCTCCTCGATGAATGGCAATCGGCGGGATTCGAGGCTGATATTACACGCTAAGCAACGCCAAGTAAGTTTGAAGAGGCCGACTCTATAACCGTGTCGTTGTGCAGTCTCCGCCATTTTGTGAGACGTTGAGAAGTTCGCTGCTTTGTGGAGCGATAACTGGGTTAGTGTCCCGAAAAAGAAGTTTTGGTTAAATCGCCCAAGGGCCTAAGCGTCCGGTGAGTGTCCGGTTTTGAAATCGCCCTGGGTGTGTGTCCCGAGCGTCCCTTCATTGGGTTTTGTCGCGCGACTGGGTCAGGGTCCCGAGCGGTCCGGTGTGAGTCCGGAGTAGGCCTATTTTGTGTTATTGTCATTTTCGTCGTCGTCTCGTTGTTCTTGTTATGTGTGAGTGTGTGCGGAGCAGAACGCGTGGTGTGTGACGTCAGCAGCTGTCGTTGTTATCATGGGTTTCTAAGCAACCAAGAGTGAGTCGGAGGGAGAAAGACGTTTGTGCTGGACTTTGCTCCTGGCAGCACAAACTATCTATGTAAAAAAAGAGAGAAGTACATGATGGGGAAGTTGTATTAAATATGAAAGTGTAAGACTTTGCCGCTGTGGGCAAAGAATGCAACTACTGTGTGATGTTGCGTTGCAGTTTTTTTTTTCTGAGCTGATGAGCAAGCTACACATTATCAGATCGAGAGCTGTCTGAGAACCAGTGTTGGGTAAGTTACTTTAAAATAGTAACTTAGTTACATTACTAGTTACTTCTCTCAAAAGTAACTCAGTTACTTCAAGTTACTCGTTACTTTCAAAGTAACTAGTTACTAGGGAAAGTAACTTTGGTTTTACTCAGAATTCTCTTGTTAATCTGTTGCTTCCATAACTTTGCCAGTCTTCTAGCTTGCTTACTTGCCACAAGTGCACTGTGCCACCTACCAATAGAAAGGAAAAGATAATGTGCATATTTCCACGAGAGAAATCCCACGCCTGGACTGTCATTGACTGCTGCCATGATTCTAGCCTACGTCACAGCGTCATGTGCGCCTTTTACATCCAACACAAAAACTGCAGTCGTGGTGCTTTGATTGTACTCAGAACTCGGAAATTCTGCCTTCTGAATAGGAAGATGTTGGTAACACCAGACTGCAGATGAGCTGCATACAGGGCTGGACTGGGACAGAAAATTGGCCCGGACATTTTGACTAGAGACCGGCCCACCATTATAGGAAAAATTATAAAGCCTTTGAATGAAAACAAACGCTGTTGTGACAGTGATGTACACTGTTCTGATGGTATATATGTATCAATCTCGTTTGTTGTAAGATTGAGATAATTATTTTTTAAAAGCTAGACATTTTAAATGAGAATAAGAAAGAAAAGTTTTTCTTTGTGCCCACCTCTCCCTGTTAATGCCCTATCTGCCCCCCTGGCAACACTTTGCTAGACCCGCCCCTGCACAGTTACCAGCTGTCAGCTACCTAAAAAAGGATCCTGGTGTTATTTGTCTCTCAGAAACAGTTCATAACTTCCCTTCAACTCATTCATGTCACGTAAAAGGTAAACCTGTTTCTCCATCACCTGTTCAGCTCTGATGATTCAGTAAGGACATCTCCTGGTTTCATCTTCATGTTTCCCTCTCACCAGATATACAAACCGACATCATGACCAGCAGCTTTTTTGCAGCTGTGGCTCCAGCAAACATCAGCTGATACTAGAAATTAATATTAAATAAATTCTAACAACAGCTGCTCAAGCTTAAACGTGCTGCTGTTGTTTAGCGCGACATCCGCTGGTTTCCTCTTTCGGCGCAAAGTGGGCGATAAACAAACAAGAGAGCCGATCAGCTGATCATTGATCAGTTTTCATGATTGAAGTAGAAACGGGAGGGGGAGAGGATGAGAGGAGAAGAGGCAGCTGTGCAGCAAAGACACAGAATAACTCCAGCTTTGTGCCTTTTCCATTGTAGCTGAATTACGGGACAAACTGTTCCTTTTCACCTCAATAAGAAACGCGTAATATTTTCTCTGAATACCAGACAACTCTAATAACTTATGAACAAAATAAAGTTCAACATCATTAACTTCATAGCACCCACCCAGCTGTATAGAAATTCCGTCATGCTAGCTAGCACGCAGTACGGAAAAAGTCAGCATAACGAAAATAAACTCCACCTAAACTTGGTTTATATCTGACCCAGAGAGACTGCAGGTCATAACTTCTTACCTGAAGTTCAGTTCACACTTGGACCGGCGGCCGCCTCGGGTCTCTTTTCCTTCTGCGTCCCCTTTCTGTCATGGTCCTGCGACCATGACTCAGTGACTTTATGTTTATGTACTTATTGTTATTACTTTCATTATTATTCATGGCTGTTTTGGGATGGTTTGTGTTTGGGATTTTAGACACTGGGTTCTGGGTTTGTGCTCCCTCTGTTGGTCCCTGGTGTTAGTGTTCCCCTGTCTCGTCAGGTTAATCAGGTCCAGCTGTTTCCCCCATCTGTGTGTGATTTCCCAGTGTCTCTTTGTGTATTTATAGCGTGTGATTTCCTCTGCTCCTCGTCGCGTCGTCTGTGTTCCTACCTGTGTTCATCCTCTGTGTTACCCTGCGTACTCTGCATCTACCCTGTGAAATCCTCTGCGTGCTCTCCCTGCTGTTCTCCCTTCGTGTTCAGGTTTGCCACTCCTTTGTGTAGTTTCACCCAGTTTAGTTCATCCGTAGTTCTGTTTTGCCATCTCCTCTTTATGTTTGTTATTATCAATAAATCACCCTCACACCTGAATGAGTGCTGCGCTTTGAGTCCTCCTTCCACTCTCCACACGGCCGCTGCCCCGGACCGTGACAGTACGACGCGACCACAACATGGACCCAGCAGCGCTTAATCCATCCAGGGAACTACGGGAAAATCTCATCGATGCCACACAGGAGCTGATCGACCTGTGGCTGGAAAGCCCGGGTGGCACGTCCCAGCGCGCTGTAGAGAGGCGGCTACAGCGTCTGGTGACCGGTCTCCCATGGCTTCTGGGCTCGCTTTGTTCGTGGGAGCGGGAGTTCCTCCTTCTGGACCTCGGTCTTCACCCCCCGTCTGCTTTTACTTCCGAGCAGTCCGAGGCAGTGAGCGAGCGACATGTTCTGGCTTCCCCAGATTCCGAGACTCTGTTTTCTGGGGCTATCCAGAGCGGGATGGGAGACTGTTCGGATCGCTTACCCACCTTCGTGGTAACGGACCCTTCGCAAGTGGGCGTGTTCAGACCCTCTGTGAAACCGAGAGACTGTTTCTCTGCCGCTCCTTCTGAGCCAGGACTCTATCACCATTCTCCGGCTCAGTTCTGTGTCCAGCCACAAGCTTCCCAGTCTGTAGCTCAACCATTAGCCTCCCTTAAGCCACAATTTTCACACTGTTTTTCCACCGCCGTTTCTGAGCAGGGAGACAAACTGTTACATTACGGACCTGTTCCTCAACAGCTGGCAACATTAGTGACTGTTACTCACTCCGGGGCTTCCCCAGAGGCGGGGTTGCTGCCCTCAGCTTACTCTGGACCCCTGGTGGCCAAGATGCCAGCTGTGAACTGCACCGGGCTGTCACTGCCTGAGCAGGGTCAGTGCTCTGCGCAGCTGCAGCCCTCCGTATGTGTGCCAGAGGCCCACGTGCCTACTGGTTTTGTTTCACATGTGCCAGAGGCCCACATGCCTACTGGTTTTGTTTCATGTGTGCCAGAGGCCCACGTGCCTGCTGGTTTTGTTTCATGTGTGCCAGAGGCCCACGTGCCTACTGGCTTTGTTTCATGTGTGCCGGGGGCCCCGGTGCCCACTGGTTCTGCGGCTGTTTTCGCTGGGGGGCCCGAGGAGCCCGTCCAGTCTCCCGCTTCGCCTGCTGGGGGGCCCGAGGAGCCCGTCCAGCCTCCTGCTTCGCCTGCTGGGGGGCCCGAGGATCCCGTCCGGCCACCTGTGGCTGCTTCTCCACCTGTGGCTGCTTCTCCACCTGTGGCTGCAGCGCCGCCTCCTGCAGTATCATCACCTGCAGCGCTACCACCTGCTACTGCCACGCCTCAGCCTGAAGCTTCAGCCTCGCCTGGTTCTGGTCCAGCTTCATCCTCACCTGGCCCAGCTTCAGCTTCAGCGTCTGCTTCGCCTAGCCCAGCTTCAGCTACAGCTTCATCCACGCCTGGCCCGGCTTCATCCACGCCTGGCCCGGCTTCATCCTCGCCTGATTCTGGTCCAGCTTCATCCTCACCTGGCCCAGCTTCAGCTACAGCGTCAGCTTCGCCTGGCCCAGCTTCAGCTGCAGCTTCTTCATCGCCTGGCCCGGTTTCATCCTCGCCTGGCCCGGCTTCATCCACGCCTGGCCCGGCTTCATCCACGCCTGGCCCGTTTTCATCCACGCCTGGCCCGGTTTCATCCTCGCCTGGCCCGGTTTCATCTTCGCCTGGCCCGGTTTCATCTTCATCTTCGTCTGGTCCGGCTTCATCTTCATCTTCGTCTGGTCCGGCTTCAGCTTCATCTTCGTCTGGTCCATCATCAGCATCGTCTGGTCCAGCCTCCGTGTCTCCATCGTCTGGTCCAGCCTCCGTGTCTGCATCCTCGTCTGGTCCAGCCTCCGTGTCTGCATCCTCGTCTGGTCCAGCCTTCGTGTCTGCACCCTCGTCTGGTCCAGCCTTCGTGTCTGCACCCTCGTCTGGTCCAGCCTTCGTGTCTGCATCCTCGTCTGGTCCAGCCTTTGTGTCTGCATCATCATCTCCGCCTGCTGCGGTCCCGGCTTCCGTGCCCTCAGCCTCGCCTGGCCCAGCCTCGTTTGGGTCTGGAGCTAAACGGCCGTTTTCTGGACCGCTGGCTAGGCTACTGGCCGAGCGCCGTCGCCTGACTGGCCGCCGTTGCCTTCCGCACGGCCGGCCCCCGGACCGCCATCACCTGAGTGGCCGCCGTTGCCTTCCGCACGGCCGGCCCCCGGACCGCCATCGCCTGTGTGGCCGCCGCTGCCTTCCGCACGGCCGGCCTCCTGAACTCTTTACGCGCCGCCGTTGCCTTCCGCACGGCCGGCCTCCTGAACTCTTTACGCGCCGCCGTTGCCTTCCGCACGGCCGGCCTCCTGAACTCTTTACGCGCCGCCGCTGCCTTCTTCGTGGACGGCCTCCTGAACTGTGCTTTGGACTCTGCTCCCCTGTGGGTTTTGTGTTCATCTTTGTTTTGGGACTCTGGGGCCTCCGTCCGTGGTCGTGGTCCGGTCCCTCCGTCCTGGTCCCCCTGCCGCCCGCCCGGATCTGGTGGTGTGTTTCTGTGGCTGTCGGGGGCCAGCCCTTGAGGGGGGGTACTGTCATGGTCCTGCGACCATGACTCAGTGACTTTATGTTTATGTACTTATTGTTATTACTTTCATTATTATTCATGGCTGTTTTGGGATGGTTTGTGTTTGGGATTTTAGACACTGGGTTCTGGGTTTGTGCTCCCTCTGTTGGTCCCTGGTGTTAGTGTTCCCCTGTCTCGTCAGGTTAATCAGGTCCAGCTGTTTCCCCCATCTGTGTGTGATTTCCCAGTGTCTCTTTGTGTATTTATAGCGTGTGATTTCCTCTGCTCCTCGTCGCGTCGTCTGTGTTCCTACCTGTGTTCATCCTCTGTGTTACCCTGCGTACTCTGCATCTACCCTGTGAAATCCTCTGCGTGCTCTCCCTGCTGTTCTCCCTTCGTGTTCAGGTTTGCCACTCCTTTGTGTAGTTTCACCCAGTTTAGTTCATCCGTAGTTCTGTTTTGCCATCTCCTCTTTATGTTTGTTATTATCAATAAATCACCCTCACACCTGAATGAGTGCTGCGCTTTGAGTCCTCCTTCCACTCTCCACACGGCCGCTGCCCCGGACCGTGACACTTTCTCTCATCCACCTGCTGGCCTCCACCACTTGCTAATGTTACTGAATCTGTGGAAGCTCCACGATAGCCACCACACGAAGTAACGAGTAACGACCCTATCTAAATCCCAGTAACGACTAACGCGTTCCTGATTTTGGCATAATAACTAGTTACCGTGCTCGTTACCACAATAATAACGTAGTTACTGTAACGCATTACTTAATAATGCGTTAGTCCCAACACTGCTGAGAACTACTCACAGAGAGGGAAACAGAGAGGGTGCAGCGTTTCCATGAGCAGTTTTCCTGCATCTTGACTCATGTGTGTGGAGTGTTCATAGCATCAGCAGCATGTTTTTGTTTATTTGTTTTGTTGGGTTGAAAATAATTAAATAAACGTGTGATCATGCCTGTGGATCACCATGGCACATATCTCCAGCCATATGATTTATTTATGCAGATGAAAAAGTGAGTGTGAATGTGTCTGACATCACAGTGTTTTTGTGCACTGTGCAAAAGTAATTGCCTTTGATTGTGAGTGAGAGCGGTGATTTTGCGGATCACAAGCTGTTGTAAAGAAATAAAATAAAATAAAATAAAAGAGTGAAAAAGAGACAAGTTACATTGTAGACGAAGAAAAATAATCATAGGAAAAAGGTTTTGTGTTGATCAGCCGAAAAACAACTACAATGCCGTTGTCTGCTTTTAACCCTAGAACACTATTGCTACAAATAGTAACACGATCACTAATGCCGGGTGATTTTTACCCGATATAATATAACCAATGAAACGTAATCAAATATATCAAAATATGACAACACATGACAAATTAGAGTGGTCTTCTTTTACTTTCAACTGTGCCATGTCTAACAAAATGAAAAATAAAACTTCTAAAACAAAATAATGACTCTGGAAAGCTGGTCTTTGGTCCACCATTCCTGGGACATTTGAGACTTCCCTGGTGAAGGCACAGGCTCCTCGACACGCAAACAGCTGCAGGAGAGAGAAATCATGTAAATGTATTTTCTCGGGTGTAAATCACCCAGCGATAGTGTTCTAGGGTTAAGAAAGGATTGTTCACAAAAACACAGAGAGAGAGAGAGATGTGTGTTGATTAAGCAGTGATGATGATAATGAACATGTCTTAGTTTGTCACTTTCAGGTGAAAAGCAGACCTTTATCAATTTTCCACATGCAGCGGTCGGACGGAAGAAATTTATAGTTAAACATCATTGGAAACATGCAGGCCAAGTTCTGGCTGACTTATTTACAGCGCAATGTGTATGTGTCTCTCAAACTCACAAGCAAGCTCACTCCTCCCTGAAGAATGCAGCTCCAAAGCAATAACATGGAAGATAAAGAGACAGCAGCAAGTCCTGAGCAAAAAGTCTCAGCGAGCAGCAGCAATGTGGACAAACAGCATCAGAGAAGAAGAGCAAACCCATCATCCTGACTGATCGGATGAATGGCACTGTGTTTACAACAAGCTGCAACTTCACTATGCATGTGAAGAAAACTTTTGAGGAGAACTGAGGAGACTGTTGGAGTTTGACATTTGCCACCTGTGGAGTAAAATGGCAAGAAGAGACAGTGGAACACAGGACAAAGCTGAAGGAGAACTGCCGGCGCTGTTGAAGTGGGAGAGGACAACAGAGTGAGAAGACTAGGTGCGAACACATAGGAATTATTAAATGTGGGAAATCAAAATTTGGGTTAGCAAACCTGGGGAAAAGAAAACTGACTGCTTAAGTTGGAAAATTGTGAAGGAGTCTGAAACATATACAAACATATACAAAATCACACAGAACATGCCTTAACCCTACTAATACAAACACAAAATAACTCATGAAGATTAGACATTTTAAGCGTGAGCCTGTGTATCATCTTGTCCAAAGTCACCCCGTGTGATGCAAAGACCAGTAGAACTCATAGCACATTACATGCTCTGCTGGATATGCAGCTCCACAGACATGCATTAAACCTGCTTGTTATCTTTCATCAGTGTTAAAATAGTGTCAATTTAGCAGACACTTGTTATCAAATACTGAATTTATCCAATAAAAAAAATTGACTCTCTAGGTTGCAGGACAACAATTTAAACTTTTGTGGGGAAAAAAAAAGATCCTGGTTTGACCAATCAGTGATCAGACAATAAATTTAGTTGTTAAAATGGTAAATTGGGAGAAGCTTCCTGCTTGATTGATGCAGCATAAGTAATTTACTGTATGAGGGGAATTGTCTTTTGTGATACTATTTTGAACATGCTTTTCTGTCGTCCTGTCACCTTAGTGGGTTAATAGCTGATATGCAAATTAGTTGATCGGTTTTAGATTAATGAAAGGTGACTGAATTCTAGCACGAGTGAATGAGATGTGTTGTAGTTTGTTGTGTGTTGAGTGGAGACTTTAAAACACTGAGTTTCCTGTTTTGATGTGCGAGTGAATTCTGTATCTAGATACACAACTCTGAATACGTCAGAACAAACTTTTTTATGAAGTGCATGACAGCATGTCACATGTTTTATGATGAAGGGAAAAAGAAAAATTGAATAAAATAGATCTGTGGCCTAAATGAGTGAAGAGCACAGACCTGGTGATTAAACTCATAGCTAATATGACATTAGGGGTATGTTGTGTTTTGTGCAGCTGATGGTTGGTTTGGAGTGAATCTAGCTGATGATTCTTCTCCTCTTGTGAAGTTGATGAGGAGTTTGTGTCATGACTTAACAAGGCCTTTTTATTTTGATACTTTCACAGTGCACTGAGAGTTTGGTTTGATATTTTTCATTTTTATCTTTTGAACAGGCACTGATTTTGTTTGTCTATTTCTTTTCTTTAAGCAGATCTGCACGTCGGGAATTGAAAGTGCTACACGTCGTCGAGAAAATTGTGTCAAGTGAGTTTTCTCCACATTAAAATGGGCTTTGGAGAAAGCTGCTTATTTGGGACAATTATTAACTGAGTGTCCCAGCCTAAAAAAGGATTCAGCTATGTAATCCAAACTAAAGTTCTTCTTTTTCTTTTTGAAATGACGTCATTTTGCTGAGAGTGGAAATTAAATGCGACAATCGATTCCACTATCAGCAAAGAAAGAAAGAATGAATGAATGTATGAATGCGTGAGTAAAAGGAAAGAAAGTTGACTGACTGGTAAAAGCTGACAAGACTGACTGACTTAACACCATTGTGTGAAGTCAACCCCCACCTGACAAAGGTGTGGATGTATCTCTGTGTGTGTCTCTGTTACAGGAGCAGAAAGATGACAGCAACATCTGGGGTTGCGTGATGGTTTAACCTTTTAAATGCCATTTTTATGTTTGTGAATCTATCAGAGGTGTGTTATTCATGGGCTTGTGTTGCTCACAGAAATTACTGTGAGAAGGTGTACACACCTGCGCAGCGCTAACATTTACATTTCTTTTTACAGCAGATGATTAATCATGTGTTTGATCATGTGGTTTATAAGAGGATTAGTTAATGTTTTTCTACTATAGGATTTCTGGGTTTATATGTGAATGACATTCTTTCCACGAGAAGGGATGGTTGATTTTATGGTCTTTTTTATGGCACCTCTGGAACCTGTTGACCTGTGTCTGACCTCCGTCTGACCACAGTCAATGTGTATTGCTAATGTTTGTTACTTTGAGAATGCTGTGGAGGATTCGGCAGAAGCGGACAAGTGACATGAGTAAAACAAATGAGAGATTACGGTATTTATGGAATAGTTTATTATGGGCTCATTTTCTGGCCACTTTTGGACCCATAATAATAATAATTGAGTGGAGTGACTTTGCTTAAGAGAAGTCACCGATTACATTAATGTTAACTGAGCACATGGGATGATCCATGTTTGAGGCGAATTATGGTAACAATAGTGATTTAATGATTTGGGGAAACCTGCACATGGCACTTGTCTTGCCCGTGCTGAATGCTTATTACTCTTTTGATATAATTGTTTGTACGTGTGAAGTTTGCTTTTATTTCCAGATCTTGTGTATGCAGGCTCCTGGTGGAGCCAGTTTTTAAGACAGGGATCCAGGTTTGGTGAGTTGACGCATGGTTGTCCATGCGTCAAGAGGTGGGGTCCAGAATTAACATTAAACAATGTTTACTATTATTGTTGCAGTGATTTGTGTGATTAGCCGTTTATTTACAAGTATTAAATCTATGCAAGTGGTGCATCCATGTTCAGATGAGGCTTTGATGGCCTATAAGTGAAGTTCACTGAACTAAAGAATGTGGTTTGATGGGTGTTGACATGCTCTCCAAATAGAAGCCTTTCTGAAATATAGGTGCAGCAGTGAGAAGCAGAAACATTCCAAGCATAGCTGAGCCCAGGCAGTGGTTGAGGTCAAAGGTCAAGCTGGTTGGGGCCCATCATGAGATCAGACCTTGGAGTCACAGCAAGGACCATGAAACTGCCTGCAAAATAGAGGAGAGGATCGTCCACAGGATGGGAGCTGAGACCAGGAGAGAGACTTCAGGAGGATCAGAGATCATCTTCAGCACAGCAGACATGACACAGAGAGCTGTGCTACTGAGCTTCCAGGAGATTTTAAATAAAATGAAAGATTCAATATTGACGCTGAGGAAGACAACTAAGGTGTACGACGTGCTCTGCCTTAAACCTTCAGCAGTGTTGGAATATGAAAACTCGATGAATGAGGGGAGCGTGCCAAGCTCCATCGACAGCACAGAAGGAGTTCGAGGATGACATCATGATTCTGTGAAAGCACAGGAACCAGAAGCTATGGTGGTGATGATAGCAGTTTCCTATGAACATCACCTAATGCTGTACCACTGTACTGTGAATACGATGATACCCCGAAGGCTGCTGGGATCATAACAGCAGTAAGATAACTGAACCCTGCACCCTTTCCACAGAGGTGTTTTCTGCAGAGCGTGGTAAATTAAGGAGTCATAAATATCCCCCTCACAGGACGAAGGCTTGAATGAGGTGATGGGGGTTGGTGGAGGCCATAAAACTAGAGTGCTGAGAGGTCTGCAGCTTTGGAAATAGCTGAGACCCATGTTGACAAACAACAAAACTAACTGGTATGTTTGAACGTTTATTCTACATACATTTGGACTCTGGTCCTATGGACAATGATGGAAACAACTGGAAGAGACATTTATGACGCCCTGCAGAACTCAAACCACTCTGCAGAGAGACATGGAGGAAGCGTCACCAAGCTGAGATGTGTTTGAAAATGTTACTTTCTTGTTTTCACTATTAAATCAACAATTTCTTTGTTTGCTCGTAGGATGCAGTTTGCCATGAGATGAGAACACTGAATGGGATAACTGCTAATACATTTGTTAAACTGTGTACTTTTACAGTAATTTAGGGTGATTTGACATATGCTGAATATAACAATGTTTGCATTGAAACTGTCAGACATGAGGTATTCATAACTGGGAACTTTTCTAGCATGAAGGTCAAAAACGGGGGAATGTTAGAGTTTGTATTGTTGATTGTCATTTATGCTTAGAAATATTTAACCATATATGCTTAGAGGTGTATAATCACTTGTGTAGTGATAGGATGTGTGAGCTTTAACAGGCCGCAAAGGCTTGGTGTGCATTCCTGGAATGCACACCTACATCCTGGGAGCATGGGAAAGTTCGTACCTTGTTTAATTGTGTTATGGTAGGATTAACGTAGCTACGTCTGTTCTAGTCTAAGTGCTTTTTGTGTATAAATGAACTGCTGGACTTCCTTACTGTGTTATCTAGGATGAGGGGGGGTCTACCCTCTTCCTGACCAAGGATGTTTGCTTGTGTGCTTTTATATGCTTTTATTGGTACATGGGGCTGGACGGGAGGACGGTAAGTGACGGAAGTGACGAGTAAGGTAAGCGACCCATGTTGTAGGTGACGTCAGACGCCGGAGAATTGGCGGAAAGAAAAAAAAAGCAAATGGTAGCTTAGAGTTTAACAAAGGTTTTTCAAGCTTCAATATTACCAAATATACTAATCGATTGTCATATAACTAACAACATCTGTTCTATCATCTCTAACACCCTGGAGGACAACGGGGAGAGTTTAGACGCTCTCCAAGATTACATCGACCGCTGTTTTCAAGATTTAGTCATGAAGAAGGCCCAGAGTACATCCTCCCCGACCAAAATTGAGACGCCGTCATCGAAGAGATCTCGCCCGGCAGAATCCCCCGGTACAACATCGCCTGCCGGCAAAGACATCGCAGACATCCTGGAGTCAATCGACAAGCGATTGTCCAGTTTCGATGCGAGGCTGGCCCTGGTGGAGATTTTACACCGGGAATTTAAATCTCTGAGAGAATCCCTGGAATTCAGCCAGCAGCAGGTGGAAACGCTTGCCGCTGAAAATACCACGCTACGGGAGTCGGTCAAATCTCTCACCGATAACGTGACCCAGCTAAACATTGAAAATAAAAAAATAAAAGAGTCCGTTATCGATCTACAAGCCCGTAGCATGAGAGATAATCTTGTGTTCTCTGGTATTCCAGAATCTACCGGAGAGGATGCGGAGGCAACGGTGAAAAGCTTCATCAAAAGCCACCTGAATCTGCCGGAGGACACCGTAAAGAACATCGACTTCGATAGAGTACATCGCTTGGGGGGCATTCGGTCGCGGACTGGGAGACCACGGCCTATTGTGGCCAAATTCAGCCAATTCAAACAAAAGGAACAGGTGAAGAGTCGCGGCAGAGAGCTGAAAGGAACGGACTTCAGCGTGAACGACCAGTTCCCCAAAGAGATCCTGGAACGACGCAAGGTCCTGTTCCCAGTTCGACGTAGCTTTATCCAGAAAGGCTCCCGTGCTGTCATCGCTGTGGACCGGCTCTACGTGGACGGACAGCTGTACCGCGACCCCGGCACCACACCGTGGTTATACTGACTGCACTCCAGATAAGAACCCGCTACACTCTTTTCTTATTCATTCACACTCTCTCCTTTAACATGAGTTTAACCTAGTAATATCAATATGATGTCATAGCAGATATAACACCGTCACCCTCCGTCATTGCTTTAATTGGAATGTTTCCGTTTCGTTTCTTTTTTTTTGTTGTTGCTCACAGTTCATGTGGTTTCTTTCTTTCTCTTGTCTTTCACTGCTGTGATCACCTACTTCCCCACTCACCTACAAACAACACCCTCTATTTCTCCATATTTTCACAACACGATCACGCAAACACATCCGCTCAACGGCAGCACATTCACAACAGCCTCACAGCACGCACAGACTTGCAGGACACATAAGCAAGCCACGCTTGTTCATATTAGTGAATATTCACACACATAGTCAGACTTATGGAGTCTCTCACCACACTTCTTTTTCTCTTTCTATTTACAAACAAGGGATGTTTCCACACTCTCTCCACCTGTCTAAACGAAACACCCAGCGTACATCATTAGACATACACACACAATTATGGGCATTCTGAGGCTTGTCACATGGAATATAAATGGAGCTGGCACCAGAGGAAAGAGGTTAAAGATATTTAACCAGCTTAAAAATCTACAGGCAGATGTTGTTTTATTACAAGAAACTCACAGACCTGTCACAGGTTTAAACGAACTTAAAACACCTGAGTTTCCTAACGTGTTTGCAGCCTGTTATAATTCTAGACAACGGGGAGTAGTAATTTTAATACATAAAAATGTTAATTTTACAGTACTCGATACAGTTATAGATCCAGAGGGTAGATTTCTAATTATTAAACTATCAATATTGAACAAAAAACTAGGTATTGTAAGTATATACGGTCCAAATGTTGATGAACCCTCATTCTTCCACGGATTTTTTAGTGCACTCTCTGAACACCTCGATTGCACACTCATTCTTGGCGGTGACCTCAACCTTGGACTAAATGAAGAAATGGATAGGCTCAACACAACAGGAACTCAGCGTAATTGGCAGTCCACAAATATAATCAAACAGTATATGAGCGACTTTGGCCTTCGCGATGCATGGCGCTCCCTTCACCCCAACAGTAAGGAATATACTTTTTTCTCGCATGTTCATCACTCCTATTCTCGTCTGGATTATTTTTTGGTCAGCAGCTCACTGCTGAGTGACATTTCAGACACTGAGATTCATCCTATAGCTGTCAGTGATCATGCTCCTGTATCTTTAAAACTAATACACAAGAATAATACTATGCCAAGTAAAAACTGGAGATTTAATACATCACTGCTTAAAGATGAAGACTTTATTAAATATTTTAAAAAGGAATGGACTTCATACTTAGACTTTAATGACACTCCCGGAATATCTGCGTCTGTTCTATGGGAAGCAGGAAAAGCTGTGATGAGAGGTAAAATAATTTCTTTCTCATCACACAAAAAGAAAGAAGAAAACAAAAACATTCAGGAATTAGAAAAAACCATCAAATCACTAGAAGAAGCCTACGCGTGCAACCAAGATCAGGAAACATTGAACAAAATATGCAAAACAAAACTAGAATTAAATGAAACTATTAATAAAAAAACACAATTCCTAGTACAAAGACTTCGTTTGCAGAATTTTGAACACAGTAACAAATCAGGTCGATTTCTAGCTAACCAGCTAAAAATAAATAAAGAAAAAATAACTATATGTGCTGCTAAAGATTTATCAGGGAACACAATATATGACCCTGGAAGAATAAACAACATTTTTAGGGATTTCTATGAAACCTTATACTCACCACAAATAAACCCATCTAAAAATGAAATTGATCGGTTTCTTGACAACGTAAATCTCCCAAAATTACTAGACAGTCAAGCAATGGAACTGGATTCGCCACTGACACCAAGTGAGTTCCAGGAAGCCCTGATAAGTATGCCCAATAATAAGGCTCCAGGTCCAGACGGCTTCCCTGCAGAATTCTACAAAGAATTCTGGACAATTTTGGCACCAGTATTCCACGGAATGTTGCAGGAAATCGAGGAAAATGGCAGATTACCACCAAATATGAACTCTGCCAACATTAGTCTCCTGCTAAAACCAGGCAAAGACCCTTTATTTCCCTCAAGCTATCGTCCAATTTCTCTTTTAAATGTAGACCTTAAAATAATCTGCAAAGCTCTCTCAAAGAGATTAGAGAAAATAACCCCCCTCTTAATTCACCCTGACCAAACTGGTTTCATAAAAGGTCGACACTCCTCAACAAACACTCGTAGATTACTTAATTTAATAGACTACTCATACAATAAAAACATTGAAACCATAATATTATCCCTAGATGCAGAAAAAGCATTTGACAGAGTTAACTGGAAATTTTTATTCGCAACTTTACACAAATTTGGTTTCGGAAACTCTTTTATAAACTGGATAAGAATATTATACAATTCCCCAACAGCTCGTATCAGAACAAATGACCAGACATCCCCCAGCTTCTGTCTCCTGAGGGGCACCAGGCAGGGATGCCCACTCTCCCCTTCACTTTTTGCAATTTTTATCGAACCTCTAGCAGCAGCATTTAGACAGGCTACAACAATTAAGGGCATAAAATGTAAGAACATAGAACATAAAATCAGTCTCTATGCGGATGATGTGTTGCTTTTTCTGCAAAACACACAAACCAACCTCTCTGAGGTAATTACTCTAATAAACTGGTTTTCAAGAGTTTCAGATTATTCAATTAACTGGCCAAAATCTACAGTTCTCCCCATTAACTGCTCCTTCCATAATTCTTCCTCTGCCCCACTGCAATCCGGAAATATTAAATATTTAGGTATTAATGTTTCTCCTAAGCTTTCAGACTTAACTAAATTAAATCACATCCCACTTCTAAAGAAAGTAGAAGGCGATCTGACTAGATGGAAATCTTTACCCATATCACTCATGGGAAGGGTCGCCACTATAAAAATGATGATCTTGCCAAAAATAAATTACTTATTTTTGATGATCCCTAACAAACCATCACAAGATTGGTTCAGATCTCTGGATTCATATATTTCCAAATTCCTTTGGAAAGATAAACCCCCGCGCATCAGCTTAAAAACGCTACAAAGAACCAAGGATAGAGGAGGATTAGATCTGCCTAATTTTCACCAATACTTCTTAGCCAACAGGCTTCAGTTCATCTCAGAATGGTCAAAACATACCTTCCTAGATGAACCTTGGCTAGATGTTGAACAGGCACTATGCAAGGATCTAGAGATTTCAGACCTACCATTTATCAGCTCAAACATCAAAAAACATGAATGCTTTAAAAGTATCAACATCAGCTTCTCTCTGACAGCATGGTGGGAGTATCTAAAAATAACGGAGTCTTCACTAATCCCATGCAAACGTACTCCTATCTGGAATAACCCTGACATATTACAAAACAATAATATGATTAACTTCCCAGAATGGAGTTGTAAAGGAATTAAATACTTAGAACATATATTGGAGGGAACAGAATTGATCCCATTCGACAGACTAGTTGCACAATATGGGATCAACAAGAAAAATTTTTTAGAATATCAACAAATTAAATCCATAATAAAAAAGAAATTTAACCTCAGTCAAGTTGAATTACAAATACCACCAAGTGCGGCACATTTCCTTACTCTTAAATCCCCCAAATTATTATCTAAAATATATAGAACATTCTCTAAATTAGATGAATCAATATCCCTTCCTATTGCAAAGTGGGAAGCAGATTTATCAGTCAGTTTAGACCAAAACTTCTGGTCTCAGGTATGCTTAAAAACTTTTAAATTGATTAAAAATCCCAGTCTGCAATTAATACAATACAAAATACTACATAGAGTGCACTATACAGGTCATCGGATGTTCAAGATGGGCTTTACATCTTCCAAACTGCTCACACTGTCAAAACAATACACCAGACTACTACATCCACGCTCTTTGGTTCTGTCCACCAGTGCAAAAGTTTTGGCGCGAGATATGTGAAGACTTATCAAAGTGTCTGAAATGTAACATTCCAACTTCCCCCTTAGTGTGTTTGTTGGGCAGCTTAGATAATGTCACCTCAGAAAACAATTTAGCCCATATGGCTTTCACTGCCCTATGCATAGCCAAGAAAACTGTCCTCATGAACTGGAAAAATAAAAACAATCTTAATTCTAACCAATATAGAAATTATCTATTAGATTACATTAGTTTTGATACAGCCTCGGCCACCACATCAGATCAATTGCTCTGGGCTCCTTTGATCGGCTCCATCACCTAGTGGGGGTGGGGGGTCATAGTTTGGTCCCGCCTTCAATGTTGTGATTGGTGTGGGGGCAGGGACAGGCTTAGGGCGTCGGGGGGTTCCCCGGAGGCATCTTCCTTGGGGGGCTCAACCCGGGGTAGCGGTCATGTCCGGTTGGGGGCCTTTTTCTGACCATTTCCTCGTGGCTGCGTGCAGCGGGGCTAGGGGAGGGTCTGTGGTGATGGACGTGGGTTACTGACCTGGTAGCCTGTCTGCCCCTGGGTGGGTCCGGGATGGGCGTGAGGGTCTGGGGGCGCTCCATCTCTGGGCCGGGGCCCTGGCTGGGCCTCGGGGCCTTGGGTCCTGGTTTGTGTGTTGCCGGGGTTGTGGGCGGGTGGGTGCATGGGAGCCCATCCCTGGCGCAGGGTGCCGCCGGCGTGTCGAGTCGCCTGTGGGGCTCTTCAACCGGTGGGGGAGATTGTTACACCTTGCAGGAGCTTTCTTCCCCTCAGGAACTCTCTGCAGGAGGGGGAGATACAGGAGAGGTGGAGGAAGATCTCAGCCTGGGCGTCTATTGTCTCATGTAGTCTGGAAGACGAGTGGATGGTGGGGTGGGTGCAGTTTTCTCTGTGGTGGGGTTGGGTGGACTGTCCCGGGCTCTGTGGGGCCGGGGGGCGCTGCTGCGCTGGGCCCCGGTCTGGATGGGCCTGGGCCCCCCTTTCCCTGGCGGGTCGCGGAGTGTGGGAGTGCCTACTGGGGTCAGCGGGGGAGCTGGCCCCAGGGAGGGGTCACCTGCCCCTCCCTTCCTTCCCTCCCCATCTCCAGCTGCCTCCCTCCTCCTGCTCCACCACAACCACCCACACATGCAGGGCCTTGGAGTAGGGGTATGTCACCAGGGTGCAGAGGAGGCTACCCCCCCCCCCCCCCCCCTCTGTCCCCTTCTGGCTGCCTCTGCCTCAATTTTATCCCACAACTTAGACATTCACATTACTCACACCCTCATTACACATACATATAGGATCTTGGGGGTGGGCACGATACACGGAGTCCAAGTTACCATCAGGGTGTACGCCTCACCCCTGGCGTCGTTGCCCACCTCTCAATTTTAAATACATGTAGACATTGAGGGCTAGCAGGAGGGACCATGCGCTTACCTGCTGCTCTCTGGCAGGTAGCTCCAAGCCCTCCTGGGTTTTAATTGCACCTTAGAACACACATGCATCAACACTACAATGAGCGGGTGGAGGGAGGTTTGGAGTCTTCTCTCACCCCCATTCTCTGCGGCCTGCTGGAGCGGGGGGGCTAGGAGGAGTGGGCCGTCCGACTGCGGTCTGGAGTGTGGGGCCTCCCTGCTGCTGCGGAGTCGGGGCGGTCTGCCTCTCCCCACCGCAGGGAAAAGGGTAACACCACCTGGGTCTGGGTGCAGTTCCCCCCTCCAGGGGCAAGGGTACCTAGACCCGGTTAGTAGAGTACGCTTGGGGAGTGTGATCGTGTATACAGCGTCCCTTTATGTCTGTCTCCACGTCGGTTGAGTGTGAAGTACATATGAGAGCATGAGGGTGGGAATGGATGTTTGTGTCTGTGTGTGCCTGTATGTCTGTGTCTATATGTCAGGTTGGGTATCAGACGCCACCTCTCTGGGGACATCTCGGGCCCTCCAAGGTTTGGAGGCCTATCTCCACCCACCACCACTTCCCCTGCCGGTGGCGGACTCCCTCAGGTATCGGTGCGTTGGTGGTTCTTTGTATCTGGGGGTGGGCGTCCGGGTACACACCGGCTCACTCCTTGGCGGCCGCTTATTGGGGCTCGCTCGGGCCACTTTGGAGGTGGGGTGCCCCCGGCCTCTCGGCCTGGGGCTCGGTCACTCAGGCACAGCTGGCTGCCGGCGGAGCTCACGGGCGCGTCACTGCAACTCCCCCTGGCTTCTGCTCCGCGGCTGCTGAATGAGCTCTCATCTGGGACTCTCCTCAGCTCTTACTGGGACAGTGGCGCGGCTGCCCCTCTGTGGGTCTTCCATGGTCTCTTGTGTTCTGGGGGCCTCTGGATGTCTGGAGTTTTGATCTCCTCCATACCTGCTTGATACCATAGAGGACAGGGCTGTGGCTCCCCACACTCTCTAGCAGATCATTACATGGAGACACCTTTGGAATGCAAGCATGCTGATCCACACAGGTATGCACACAGGTGTACACATGGGTATTCACAGACGTGGACTACAGCTTTCTTGGCTGCTGCCTCAAAGCACACTGTGCGCTGTCTATCTTGCGTGCTGCACAATATCGTTTATTATTTAGTAACTATTGATATCTATGACTAGCTAGTTTATTGTGATGGTGCTTTTTTTTTTATTATTATTATGTTGCTCTTTGTTGTTTGCTGTCTCCCCTGTTTTTTTTTGTTTTTCTTTCTCTCCATACAGGTGACCCAGGAGTTTTTCTTTTTTTTTTTTTTTTTTCTCTCTTCCCCCCCTTCTCACCGTCTCTTCTCCCCTTTGGTTTTCTTTCTTCCTCTCCCCCTCTTTCTTTCATTTTTTCCCCCTGTCCTATTATAAAAAAAAAAAAAAAAAAGGATGACAAAGGATGAACTGAAGCTCCGCCATCACGTGATGTCACATGCTGCTGTTTCTGATGTCACTTCCAAAAAAAAAAAAAAAAAAAAAAAAGAACAACTCATTCTTTCAAAAGTGAGTAAAATTACACTTCGTGGCCATGCGCTTAGTTTTGCACACCTGTGGCAATAAGACTGCAAACATCTGGATTTAAAGATTAAGAAGAGTGGACCAACACTTTGTCTATATAATGTATTTCAGGGACTGCAACAATCTTGTAACACCAAACCGACTGCAAATTAGCTTCTTTTTAAAGATCTCAACAAACAGATGGTATATAACTGCAACTAATAAAAAGATGAGTAATGTGCTAAAAAAAAAAAAAAAAAAAAGGAATGCACACCTACATCCTGGGAGCATGGGAAAGTTCGCATCTTGTTTAATTGTGTTATGGTAGGATTAACGTAGCTACGTCTGTTCTAGTCTAAGTGCTTTTTGTGTATAAATGAACTGCTGGACTTCCTTACTGTGTTATCTAGGATGAGGGGGGGTCTACCCTCTTCCTGACCAAGGATGTTTGCTTGTGTGCTTTTATGACCCTTTGATCAGCAGTACCACACACACACACACACACACACACACACACACACACACAAGGTACTCTTTGTGTGTATGTAGACGTCATATGTTAATGAACCTATGCATATTCATGTAACCTCAATAAAAGGACAGTGGTACGGGAGAACGGAGGAGAGCAACTGGGGCCAAGCGAAGGAACGGCGTTTGTCCGGTTCTCTCCCGTGCACGAGTAACATGAAGAAGCTTGCCTATTTGTGTCTTGCTTTGCGGTGTAATCATATTGCCTTCAACGTTCCAGCGAATAGGTTTATGCTACAAACCTATCAGTCTCTGTGTCACCTGGCTCAGGCAGAACGCTAGGTGTAGACGTTAAGATGGCTGGCTCAGCAACACAGGTCTCAGTAACTCTTTGAGGAGCCAAGAAAGCAATGGCTGGTTGAGGAGTTAGAATAGAATAGAATAGAATTCAACTTTATTGTCATTGCACATGCACAGGTACAGGGCAACGAAATGCAGTTGACTGGGAAACATCAGAAATGTCTAAAGACAAAACAGGCTGGAATATGTAACAGTCACTAGAAGGAGCATCAGTTACAGAACACTCAGTCTCAGATAGTTTGGCTGATGATGGTGGTGGTGTGTGGCTGAGTTCAGACTGGAAAACCCCAGAGTGTACAGGCTGGTTAAAACAGTTCTGCGGAGCTGCAATGCTGGTAGCAGTATGTGGGTGAGTCTGGTGTAGGATAGCAGTCTTTGGTTCAGTTAACTCTACAGGTGAAACATTCATATCGGCTAAATCAAAGGAAATACTGCGAGCATTACAAGAATCTCATGGCTCAGAAACGCAAAGATCACTAGTGAGAGCTACAGGTGAATAATCTGACACTGAGGTGCCTCGCTGTATAGTGTCTCTAGAGTCCAAACACACAGTGGCGGAGTTATCCAATTCAGGCAACACACTGGCGGGTGGAGTGGTGGAAAAGTTATGAAGTCCGGGATCAGAAAACTTGGGCTGAGAGTGTGACGCACAGTCACTCTCTCCCACAGGTGCAGCCCGCTTAGCAGTACTGGCGCGACGGCGGCGTGAACGCCGTTTTCGCCAAGAAGGGGGAGGAGATGAGCCGGGCCGCGAATCCTCCAACGGACCGGGCTGAACATCCTCCGACTCTTCATACTGGAGCGGCTGCTCCGGGCAGATGCCTACGGTGGAGACGAGGAAGTCCTGGATGTGGGGGCGGAGCGCGCCGAATAGCCACGGGAGTCCGGACACCATCCGCTGTAGACGGACGGCTAAGGTCTCCCGGTATTCATCCTCTGGCAGCGCCACCCACTCCTGACAGTCATATTCCACCGTGTAAATTAGATCCTCACGGAGCTCAGCGGAGGGGTTGTGAGTTGCTGGGTCCATGTCGGGGTCGCGTTCTTCTGTCATGGCTCGGCTGTGTGGCAGGCAGGAGGAGGACCCAATCGCAAGACTCACAGACTCAGGGGATGAACTCAAAAAGCAGCTTTATTGCTGAAGAGGCAGAATGTAGGAAATACACAACTAAACTGGGAAAAGTAAATTAACACCCGGAGAGAGACACAGGGAAATCCACGCAGCATGAGGGAGACATAAATACACAGAGGGTTAACGAGCGGAGTGGGAGCACATGGGGAACACAGGTGACACTGATAATAATCACGAGACATGGCAGGAGTGAACACAACACTGACGGGAGACGGGCGAGGTGAAACAGGAAGTACAGAGGTTCAGACAGGAGGAGAGAGAGCACGAATAGAACACCAACATAACGGGCAGGGGAGACACGGAATAAACACGAAAGGGGACGAGGGCTCATGAATACACAGAGGGGCACACAGGGGGTGAGAGTCACAAAGGGAAAGCACTCAGGGAACACCACAACAGGGCAACTCAGGAAACAGAGCCTAAACAGGGAACTGAAAGACACATGAGAACTAAGAATACTGGGCCAACATGGCCCAGGATCATGACACCTTGAGGGTTAGAAAACGAGACTACACAAAAGACATGAGAAGCCAAGCAGGAAAGATAAGGGAAAGGGAGAGGGAGAAGGAGAAGGAGAAAAATGCGACCGCCTCCGTCAAGAGACACAATTAGAATCTTTAGACCCTTGCACTGTCCACACACGGAGGTCTGAGGGATCTATACAAATGGTAAAACACCAAAAATGACAAAAATAATAAGCATTCGTTCATCTCTGAGGTATCTTACACATGTTTTCAAATCTAACATTACCATTAATAATTATAATAATAATAACTTTATTTATAAAGCGCTGTCAAACAAAGTGCTGTACAACTATTTGAAACTAAAAAGATAAAAAATAATAATAATAAAAGCGATACATAGCAATACAGGTAAAAGACACAATACAAGTTCAAAACAGTAAAAATATAAAAACTAAAAGCCATAGAATTAAGACTTGTAAGATAAGGTGAACAAATGTGTCTTCAGCTTAGTTTTAAAAACCTCCACAGAGCAGCCTGCCTAACATCTTGAGGGAGGTTGTTCCACAGAAACGGGGCACGAAAAGAAAAACCTCTCCATTTGTCTTTTTTCTGGCTCTAGGAACCTTTAGAAGGCCAGAGTCCTGAGATCGGAGAGCACGGGATGGAACGTAAAAATGTAAAAGGTCGGAGAGGTATGAAGGTGCCAGTCCGTTTAAAGCCTTGTAGGTGAGCAGAAGGACCTTAAAATCTGCTCGAACCTGACAAGGGCTAATGTGCTCAAATTTCCCAGTTCTTGTTCAAATGCGAGCAGCTGCATTTTGCACCATCTGTAGACCTCTAAAACTTTTCTTTGGTAGCCCAGAAAGAAGAGCATTACAATAATCAATACGTGAGGACACAAATGCATGGACAAGAACCTCTGCAGTGTCGCTTGACAAAACCTGTCTGATTCTGGCGATGTTCCTCAAATGATAAAAGGCGGTCTTTGTTATCTCTTTTACATGAGACTCGAAAGAGAGCACCATGTCGAACCACACGCCCAAGTTTTTTACCTTGTCCCTACAATTTATGACACTGTCATCAATTCTCAAGATGGAATTTTTGGACAAGTGCTGAAATTTGTTCAGCCCAATGACCATCAACTCTGTTTTATCAGTATTTAGGAGCAAGAAATTATCCGATAACCAGCCCTTAATTGCAGATAGACAAGATTCTAGTTTAGAGACTTCAGCACAATTTCCAAAGGTTAAAGGAACATAAAGCTGCAGGTCATCAGCGTAACAATGAAAGGTTACATTAAAAGAACGTAAAAGAACACCAAGAGGCAGCAGGTACATAGAAAACAGCAATGGTCCAAGTACAGAGCCCTGAGGGACCCCATGCCTCACTGCACAGGTCTCGGAGAGATCATTTTTAAAACTAACAGTCTGAGACCTCCCAGACAGGTAAGATCTCAGCCATGATAAAACATTTCCTGTAATTCCAATAAAATGTTCAAGCCTATCTAAGAAAATGCAGTGATCCACAGTGTCAAACGCAGCACTTAGATCCAGCAGTAATAAAACTGAAGTGCGATCGTTGTCTGCATTTACCAGCAGATCATTTACCACTTTTACTAAAGCTGTTTCTGTGGAGTGATTTGGTCTAAAAGCAGACTGAAATGGTTCAAACAGATTGCTTGTTGACAAATGCTCAGTGAGCTGCTTAAAAACCACTTTTTCAAAGACTTTAGATAAAAAAGACAGATGTGAGATGGGTCTATAGTTTGCGACCACGTCAACATCCAGTCCAGGCTTTTTCAAGATCGGCACTACCACAGCTGATTTAAAACATTCAGGAAAGACTCCAGTCGTCAGTGAAGTATTTAAAAGAAACAGAATGTAGGGTCCTAATGCTGACCACAGTTCCTTTATAGCCCAGGCTGGCAGAGGATCCAAAGAACAGGTTGTACATCGAGCTGCTTTTACAACCTTAGTTAATCCAGACAGAGAAATAACCTCGAAGTCAGAGAATAGTTTATCAGCACTAACAGGCAAAACAGCCAAGTAGTCTAAAGAAAAGCTTTAGGAGGGAGTAATCTGATTCCTAAGTGCTTCCTGTCTCTGAAAAACGTAAGAAAGTCATGAGCTATCAAATTAGAACAGCAGAGAGTTGACTTACTCTCTGTAAGTTGTGACACTGTGTTGAATAAGAATTTTGACTTATGTTTATGACTCATGATGAGATTTGAGAAATAATTTGCTTTTGCTGCCGACATCGCTGATTGAAAAGAAGACAGTGAGTCCTTCCAAGCCTGGAGAAATACTTCTAGTCTGGAAGATCTCCAGTGATGCTCTGCTTTTCTACAATTTCTTCTCAAGTTCAAGAGTTCCTCATTTAGCCAAGGCATAGGGTTCCTTTTTTGACATTTCAACTTCTTTACGGGAGCAACAGAGTCCAGTAGTTCAAGAAGTGTATTATTAAGGTTCGCAGTCAAGGTGTCCACACATAACTCCTGGGTAAAAATAGGGTCCAACACATCAGGTAGATGTCATTTAACTCCAAGCAATGCTTCAGGGCTAATAATAATAAGCAATCTTCCCCTCTCAGAAGCTGGAGATTTAGGGATTAAAATATCAAATAAAATTGCTGAGTGGTCTAAGATAGGTAAAACACAATTTTGAGTCATTGATACATTCAGTCCATAACCCAAGACAAGGTCTACGGTGTGGCCCTTACGTGTTGGCCCAGACACAAATTGTGTGAAGTTTAAGGACTCAATTACATTTAAGAAATCTTTGACCAGGGGTTTATCCTCACAACACAGATGAATATTAAAGTCCCCCACTATAAGAATCCTTTCATAGTAAACGATAAAACATGTCAAAGAGCCTGAAAATTCCGAAATAAACAAGTCATTATATTTAGGTGGACGATAGGTGACTATAATTAGAACCACAGGACAGCTTAAAGTCAGGAGTTGGGACTCAAATGAGGTAAAAACACCAGGACTTTGTATCTGTTTGCATTTAAAACAGTCTTTGATGATAGAGGCTACCCCGCCTCCACTCCCAGACAACCTGGGGGAGCTGAAAAAGCTGGCATCGGAGGGGCAAAGTTCCAGCAAGGGTGCCACTTCACCAACGCGCAGCCATGTCTCGGTTAGGAGCATGACGTCCAGCTTATGAGTATCAAAAAAGTCCCAAAGAACATGAGTTTTATTTGATACAGATCTTGCATTTAAGAGAGCTAAGTTAACTCTCTGTCCATCCGTGGTAGCAGGCAGTATTTGTAGGTTGTTTATATTTGCTCCACCTCCCCTCATATCCCGTCGGCATGGCGACCAATAAAGCAGCCTCGGGTGAGCGTGCTCCGATGATGTAGGGTAAACAGGAAGAAGGCAGCGCTGTTTGAGGCCAAAATAAAGTCCTAAACAGCCACGGTCACCGATGGTAAGGACCCATTGCATCCGAGTTCTGACCCAAACATGCTTCCCAGAGCGCGTTCCGTGCATTTGTCCACTTCTCCAGCGCTTCCGTTTCGAAGGATTCCAGGGGGGATCACGGCGATGCCGTTCCCCCAGTACCGACGCCAGAGGCGGCGGGAGTCCTCCACATCGCTCACTAACGCTGGGAAACTTCAGCAGTGAGTCACGGTTAAGCAGCGTCTGTCGCTCATACGCCAACAAACAGTGGGTTTTTAAAACTAGCAGGGACACCACTAAGAACACAAAACATAAATATTGCAGAACTGAGAGATGGCGTGCCATGACACCCGGCACCATCTTCTTATGGTATCCAGAATTATTAAAATGAATATTTATGTTTCTTGTTTTGATATTCTTCACTGATTTTCTTATCCTTTAAATTTTAACTATTGATATTGATCAGTCTCTTTACTCGAACTGGTCAACAAGTTTGAATAAAAAGTGCAAATAATGAAATGAGGCCATAGAGGTAAAGGTATAAAATGAGACAGTCAAACACAATCAAGTCTGAACAGGTTGATCCTGGTCTGCTCACTAAAGTCATTATCTTTACCATTCATCTTTTATCTCACAAAACTGCTTTGTGTGACGATGATTGATGTGATGATGTTTCCTGTTTTTAGTCTTCCACGGAAGTTTTCAGACTAGACAAACAGGTACCTGCCTACAGCATAGTTTCAGCCAGCAGCACTCCTGTTACCACTGGTGTAACAATACCAGTGATTACTAGGGATGGGTACCGGTGTCCGGTGCCATGATGGCACCGGTTCTGACATAAACGGTAGTAACCAGACCGAAAAGCAGCGCACATTTCGGTGCTTTATTTCGGTGCTTTTTTTCCCTGATCTGTGATACACTTCTAGCCAATCATTTTACGTTTCCGAGGATAGTAGGCAGGTCCAGGTACGTACGTTTTGTTAGAGCAGAGCTACAGATTAAAAAAAAGGCGAAGCGGTCAAAAGTCTGGCTGTACTTCACAGCAAAAGATGCAAACTCAGCAGCAACAAGTGCTTTAAGCTGATACTGTGATACTGTCAAAGGAGGTAACACCAAGAATCCGATGAAACACCTCGCAACGCATAGCGTTTTTTTAAAAGCCCAGAAATGCACCGTATTTGATAGCTTGCTGCCAGACGTAACACCGAGCAAATCTACTGCGGGTGGGTTGCCTGTTATGCAACATCCCCCAAAAACACGAAGAGGAGAGTCCTGGCCCGTAGCCCTGCCAGTGTAGCAGAAATGATGATGATGATGATGCAGCAGCAGCCGTTCTTCTCTGCATGAGTAGCTTAATGTTGTTCGTGTGTAATTGTTGAGTAGGCTAACCACGTTATTACATTAATGCATGTAAGGTGAACTAGCAAACATCATCATAGCTACATGCGGCTGTCTTCTTGTTTGATGGCAGATACTCCCTTCACCCTGGCCAAAAAGGCTAAAATGACCAAAGAAAAAGTGGAAAACAGTTAAACATGAGAGGTTTTTGGACAAAGTTTGTGTTTTTTCCATTGTTTAAGCACTGCTTCCAGCCAAGAGTGATACCATATATGCCCCATAGCTGCAGAAAAGGCTAACATTGTTATCCTTTTACAAAAAACAGCTGAACATGAGAGGTTTTTGGACCAATTTTGTGTTCTCCGTTCTTTAAGCACCGGTTTGAGCATCGTTTAAGCACCGGCACCGTTTCAAAAGTACCGATTTGGCACCGGTATCGGATAAAACCTAAACGATACCCATCCCTAGTGATTACCAACAAAGATTAATGCATATCAGGACTTTGACTTAGAAACTGTTTTATTCATATTTCAGGGATTTCAAAGGTGTCAGATTTACTTTGTCTAAAGTGAAAAAACCCCCAGCTCAGTTCCTATTCTGCTCTATCAGTCCTATCAGTGTCTGCCACACCTGAATGAGCAGCAGAGGAGTGTACAGTTGAATTGAATGCACCCACATGTATTACAGCTTTCGGCTTCTTGGATTTAACCCTTGATGTACTGACAGTCAAATATCATGAGGCTCTTTTTGGCCTACATGCAACCGTCAGCTTGACTGAACTGCACCTGGTGTGTAGATTCAGATACCAGAATGTGTTTGAACATGAACACATTTTTTTTTTTTTTTGCTTAAAAGAAATGCTGACCTCAGTGCATGACCTCACTCGACAAACAAAGACATTTTAGAAGCATACTTCCTGACTTATTCTGAGTCATCTGTTACCAGGAAAACTCCAATGCAGCAGGCTGCTGAGTGCACACAGGCCTCTATTCTGTTTACAGGTTATATGTAGTGTATTGTAAGCATGTATGCAATCCTCTCATAGGTTGGGTCACCTTAAATTACTCAATAGATCGGCCAGACGTCGCGCTGCCCGAAGCTTCAGACCATCATCAATTAACTGACCGAGCTTCAACTCTTTAATTAGCACAAAAATGCAATGTGTATAACATGATTACAGTTGCACCTGCAATGAAAGATTGTTATCTAATTAAGCTAACAGCTGAAATACAGACTTTAATGTAACATCAACAGCTTCAATAAATGCTTCGATGAAATGATAATGATAAATGATAAGTAATGCAATAGTAATGATAATGGTTATGAATAGTAACAGTAAAATAATTTCCTAATCTCCACAGCCTCCATGTTCTGTCTTCTCTGAATAGCTACCCTGTACACTCTAACCACTGTGAAAAGACAGTATATGTTCCCAACATATTTTGAAGGCAGAACGAATAAAAATGATGATTTCTCTGACCAAGGAGACCTTCTTACGCCTATAGAGAACATAGAGACACTGAGGAACCAGGAGACCAGAGTCCAAAACCAGGATAAAGAGTTTCAGTGAATGTGGTGTTGAAGGTGTGGAGGTGGATCAGAGTGTCAGAGGAGACTCTGTTGAAGGACAGAGTGCCAGCAGGACAGTCCACATACACTGCTACTCTGTTAGAGGCAGTGGAGGAGGAGAGGATGGTGGTGGTGATGGATGTTTCTTCTTTTCTGTGACAGACTGAGTAACCACCATCATAGTAGAAAAGACTCCAGGACTGTTGATTTTCTCCAAATACACAGTCGTCACTGCCTCCTTTCCTTCCGATGCTTCTGTTACTCAATGATATATGAACCCTTCCTTTCCACTCGACCTCCCAGTAACAGCGACCAGTCAGACCATTTCTACACAGCAGCTGAGGATATCGGTCAAATCTGTCTGGATGATCAGGATATGACTGATCCTCCATAACATACATAGCCTCATTGTTGTTGTCAGACAGCCTGATCCTACTGTGTACTGTGTCTGAATCAATAGTGAGTGGACAGGAATCTGATAGAGAGAACAAACAAAATGAAAGCATAAAAATGTTCATTTATATTAACAAACAATCATTCATGAAATAACAATGAAACAAAGTTATAGTAGAAAATACACAGTCCAAATACAGGGTGTATCAAAAAGAATTAAATCCAAAAGGCTAGATGCACGCTCAATCATCCAGGAAAGTAAATCTACAAAAGTTGAATCTGTTCATCTGGACGTAGCGTTTTGTGGGAGAAACGTTTCGTCACTCATACAAGTGGCTTCTTCAGTCTCAGCTGACTGCAGGTTTCAATCTTATAAACAGTACATTTGCATAATGACTGAAACCAGCCCACTGAAACAAACAGAGTAACATAGTGTACGCGGTTAAGTGCAGGAGAATTGCTAGGATTTTTACATCGGGGAAACCAAACAACTTTTAGCGAAGAGGATAGCACAACACAGAAGAGCTACCTCGTCAGGCCAGGACTCTGCAGTCTATTCACACCTACAGGCCAGTGGACACTCTTTCAATGATGAGGATGTAACATCCTGGACAGGGAGGAACGCTGGTTTGAGCGCGAAGTCAAAGAGGCCATTTACATGAAAGGGGAAAGACCATCTCTGAATCGAGGAGGGGGCCTAAGGGTACATCTGTCACCATCTTACAATGCTGTGATTGCAGCCATTCCCCAACTCTCTGTTGGGGAATGGCTGTGGGATTATAATATTATCTTATGCCATGTTATACCCCTGATTAATGATTGTGAATTATGTAGTTTTAGTTTGCATTATTCTCCTGAATTAGAAGAAGGTGATAACTATTAAAGGTATTAAACTGATTTGTATTACATTAGACTGCTGATTTATTGTGAATGAATGATATTGTTTTATGATGCATTATACTGCTGAGTTATAGGAAATACTGTTTTCAGAGAGTCAGGGCCTTGCTGTTCTGATAGTAGAGGACACAGAGAGCACAGGAGCTTCTCTCCCACCGTTGATGAAGGCAGACAAAATAGGGAGCAGCCAAGGCCATAAGTCAGGCTCGCTAGGAGTTACCTAGTTTTTACGACTAGGTGGGGGCCACAGTGATGAGACAGCTTACAGGGAGGAGGTCAGCGCCCTGACCCACTGGTGTCAAGACAACCATCTCACCCTCAACGTCGCAAAGACAAAGGAGTTGATAGTGGACTTCCGGAGGTGCAGAGAAAGTGGTAGCCATCCATGTTAATGATTGATTTTGGTGATGAAAGAAATTAGGATTTGAATCACCAAATTGACTTTTTGTTTAACCATATTTGGACTCACGTAGTCACATAGATTTGTTGAGGTGGGATAGTTGATGAGGTTCATGTATCCGTTCAGAACATCTCCAGAGAGTTTTTGGAAGTTTTTAACAAGAGATTTAGTGTCTCTTTATGTTTGAGCGATTTATACATCAGGGAAACCAAACAACCTTTGGCGAAGAGGATGGCACAACACAGAAGAGCTACCTTGTCAGGCCAAGACTCTGCAGTCTATTTACACCTACAGGCCAGTGGACGCTCTATCAATGATGAGGATGTAACATCCTGGACAGGGAGGAGCGCTGGTTTGAGCGCGAAGTCAAGGAGGCCATTTACGTCAAAGGGGAAAGACCATCTCTGAATCAAGGAGGGGGCCTAAGGGTCCATCTGTCACCATCTTACAATGCTGTGATTGCAGCCATTCCCCAACTCTCTGTGAATGGGACTCATGGCCATTGATCAGAGGGCTTTGATCAGTGGGCTTTGATAAGTGGTTGTTGATCAATGGTCATGACAAGTTGCATATTAATGATCAAGCACTGAGCTCCTAGCCCATTGTTATAATAATAATGGATTGCATTTCTAGGCACCCAAAGTTCTTTACTCTCACATTCACACACTGGTGCAGGCAAACCATAGTTGTAGCCACAGCTGCCCTGGGGCAGACTGGCAGAAGCGAGGCTGCCATATCACGCCATCGGCCCCTCTGGCCAACACCAGTAGGCGGCAGGGTAAAGTGTCTTGCCCAAGAACACAACGGCCGGGACAGAGGGAGCAGTGGGATCGAACCGGCAACCTTTCGGTTACAGATGAGATTCCCAACCCCCTGAGCCATGGTCGCCCTTTTTCCTTCAGTGGGCTGGTTTCAGTCATTATGCAAATGTCCTGTTTATAAGATTGGGAAAACCTGCAGTCAGCTGAGACTGAAGAAGTCACTTGGATGAGTGACAAGACGTTTCTCCCACGGAAAATGCCACATCCAGATGAATAGAATCAACCTTTTGGGAGTTTTAGAAACTGTTTATTTAAATATACTTACACTTTATCAGACCTTTCCTCAGCCATCGGACTCCACCAGGATCAAATCTAAAATGAATTGAGGGGAAGGATGTAAGCACAAAATGAATTGAAAGACAGAGGGTTGAGTTACTAAATCTAAAACATTTTACTAATAAGCTTTTCGTCAGCTTTTTCATCCATGGATGCTTGTTATTAGCATTGGTTTTCAGTGCTCAGTGGGGGTTTCCACTCTCAAACTTGACTGAAGAGATCATTTATGATTGTAAAGTGAGCCATTATCTGAGGACTTTAAAATGATAACACATCTATTGTAAATGTCTTTATTTAAACTCAGTCAGACTGGATTTCTATGTGTAGCTGAGGTATCAGCTACTTTCCTGTATTTTTTTTAATATTCTCCTGCTTTTCAAAAATTCTCATTCTCAAATGTTAATGCTATAATTTTGTTAAAGTCTTGACCCTTGACATTTCAAGCATGTTTGAGGTTTGATGTCTGTCCAACAAATTTTTGGCCAAAGTATAAAGACAGATAAAGATTTGATCTTTCTCCCTGTTTAAAATATGTTAATTTGATATAGTCTGATTGATCTTAACCTAAGAGACTCCAGTTTACAGCGTGGACTCTTCAATGCAGCTGACAGTAGAATTTCTCCTGAATCCTGCAGGTTATTGTTACCCAGATCCATCTCCCTGAGATTAGTTGATTGAATAACTCTGATCAGAGCTCCACAGCTTCTCTCCGAGAGGTTACAGCCACTCAGCCTTAGAAAAGTTATTGAATAAGAGAAAGAAATGTAATAGTTAAACATCCACAATGAAGCTGCACACAAGTAACATAGATTTTATTAAATGGACATAGACCTGCATTTTAAATCTGATGAAATATAAACAGTTACCAAAATATAACCTATATAGTACAACTGTGGTAGATTAGCTGAAATGGCTTCACATTTCACTAAACATAATATGTTAACACACTAAAGATGCAATAAAGGACCAAACCGTGTTTCATATTTTCTTCCTTAGTCAAAAATATTCGTCAGCTCCAATGTAAAAAATGAAACAAAAGCCATCTATCTATTTATCTATATACATATACATATACATATACACACACACACACACACACACACACACACACACATACATATATATATATATATATATATATATATATATATATATATATATATATATACCATACCTGAGAGTTTCCAGTTTGCAATGTGGACTCTCCAGTCCAACAGACAGAAGAGTAATTCCTGAATCTTGCAGATCATTGTTGCTCAGGTCCAATTTTTGCAAACTACAGGTGTGGCAGCTGAGAACTGAGGAAAGAGCTTCACAGCTTCTCTCTGTGAGGTTACAGTCACTCAGTCTGAAGAGACAATAATACATTTATAAATCTAGAAATAATTTGAATAATGTAAAAGTCCAGCTATCAGTGTACTTACAGAGCCTTGTTTGAGGCTTTGACCACTGGCAGCAGCCTCAGAAGAGCCTCCTCTGAAGCAGAGTATTTCTTCAGTTTAAACACATCCAGATCTTTTTCTGATGACAGTAAGATGAAGACCAGAGCTGACCACTGAGCAGGAGACAGTTTATCTGTGGAGAGGCTTCCTGATCTCAGGGACTGTTGGATCTCCTCCACTAGAGAACGATCATTCAGTTCATTCAGACAGTGGATCAGATTGATGCTCTTCTCTGCAGACAGATTGTCATTGAGCTTCTCCTTGATGTACTGGGCTGTTTCCTGGTTGGTCTGTGAGATACTTCCTGTCTGTGTCAGCAGACCTCGTAGGAGAGTCTGATTACTCTGCAGTGAAAGACCCAGGAGGAAGCGGAGGAACAAGTCCAGGTGTCCATTTGGACTCTGTAAGGCCTTGTCCACAGCACTCTGGGTGACAAGTGTCTCTTCTAGTTCTTCTCTGGTATCACACTTAATGGGTGTTGTTTGTTGTTCTTGCATCAGATTGAGTCGAGAGTTGATGAAGGTCAGATGGACATGAAGAGCAGCCAGAAACTCCTGAACACTCAGATGGATGAAGCAGAACACCTTGTCCTGGTACAGTCCTCTCTCCTCTTTAAAGATCTGTGTGAACACTCCTGAGTACACTGAGGCTGCTCGAATATCGATGCCACACTCTGTCAGGTCTGATTCATAGAAGATCAGGTTTCCTTTCTGCAGCTGATCAAAAGCCAGTTTTCCCAGAGACTCCATCATCTTCCTGCTCTCTGGACTCCAGTGTGGATCTGTCTCAGCTCCTCCATCATATTTGACCTTCTTCACTTTGGCCTGAACCACCAGGAAGGGGATGTACATCTCAGTCAGGGTCTTGGGCAGCTGTCCTCCCTCTCTGGTTTCCAGCACATCCTCCAGAACTGTAGCAGTGATCCAGCAGAAGACTGGGATGTGGCACATGATGTGGAGGCTTCGTGATGTCTTCATGTGGGAGATGATCCTGCTGGCCTGCTCCTCATCTCTGAATCTCTTCCTGAAGTACTCCTCCTTCTGTGGGTCAGTGAACCCTCTGACCTTTGTCACCATGTCAACACAGTCAGGAGGGATCTGATTGGCTGCTGCAGGTCGTGTGGTTATCCAGAGGCGAGCAGAGGGAAGCAGTTTCCCCCTGATGAGGTTTATCAGCAGCGCATCCACTGAGGTGGACTCTCTAGGGTCAATTAGGTTTTTAGTTTTCTGGAAGTCCAGAGGAAGTCGACACTCATCCAGACCATCAAAGATGAACACAACCTGGAAATCTTCAAAGCTGCAGATTCCTGCTTCTTTGGTTTCAGTAAAGAAGTGATGAACAAGTTCCACCAAGCTGAACTTTTCCTCTTTCAGCACATTCAGCTCTCTGAAAGTGAATGGAAATATGAACTTGATGTCCTGGTTGGCTTTGTCTTCAGCCCAGTCCAGGCTGTATTTCTGTGTTAAGACTGTTTTCCCAATGCCAGCCACTCCCATTGTCAGCACTGTTCTGATTTGTTTAATTCTTTGTGGTGAGCCTTTAAAGATGTCTTCTTGTCTGATTGTTGTTTCTGGTCTGTGTGATTTCCTGGATGCTGTTTCAATCTGTCCGACCTCATGTTCATCATTGACCTCTGCAGTCCCTCCCTCTGTGATGTAGAGCTCTGTGTAGATCTGATTCAGTGGGACTTGGGTTGGATTTTCAGCTCTGACACTTCCCTCCAAGGCAATTTGGAACTTCTCTCTGAGCTTACGCTTTAGACACCGATGACACCGTAAAAGACACTCTTGGGGGGGGCAAAAGCAAACCTAGTGAGTATGACAATGTTACTTCAGTAACTCGCCTCACTAATGACGATGGTCACATGACAGGGTGAGGCAATGCCTCCCAAAGATTTCACCCAAAACATCTGTTGATGATGACCCAAACCCTTTTTCGCACTTTGGGTCATGTGGTGAGGCAAATGATTAATAATGGGTCAACGGCCCTGTTAACCCTTTAAAGCTGGCCGGAGCGCTCCGTTTTGCGTAACTATTTTTAAATCCCGGTAGAACTGCAACCCCGTAAGCTAGCGCAATAACTTTTTTTTGCATATGAAACCGGAGGAGTTGTACTTCCATCTTATGCCATCAGCGACTCCTAGGTCACGATTACCTCCCATATATAGCTTTGAAAAAATTGCATAAAAACCACTTTGCAACAACAAAAACATAATATTCCAGAAACACGCTTTGCCGATCCGATCAGCTGTTCGTAACACTTCCTATGTCCATCATCGTGAACTATCGCATGTCCGCCATGACCTGCCCGAAACAGGAAGTAACATCATTTTGCGGAAATGTAGTTTTTTACCATCAGGGCCTTATAAGCCTATACTGGTGTTTTTAAAAGTTATGTTTGACTTTATGACTTTCTGTATCGTTTCTGGGATGCTGAGGACTCATATTGCACTGCTGGAAATAGTTTATTTTGATGCATATGCTGCTTTTTTCGCAAATTTGCATTGTAGTATTTATTTTCGTTTTTCCTGCAGTGCATAAAAATTGGTGTATTTCAAAAATAAAACTATAAAGACACTCAAAATAAATTGCCTGTGATGGGAAAACAATTTGTGCAACTTTTTTGTACTTACAGTTTTGAGGAATAAACCTCTTAAATTTCTCTAACTACAAATATATGTTAAAAAAATAAAAACAATTTTCAATTTTTTTGTAGGTAATTGCTTTTTTGCAATTACTATGCACTTAAATGGTAAATGGCTTGTATTTGTATAGCGCTCTCCTAGTCCTAAGGATCCCAAAGCACTTTACACATCCAGTTATCCACACACTGGTGATGGCAAGCTACGTTGTAGCCACAGTCACCATGGGGCGCACTGAAAGAGGCGAGGACACTGGCGCCACCGGGCCCTCTGACCACCACCAGTAGTCAACGGGTGAAGTGTCTTGCACAAGACACACAACTTCCGAGACTGTCCAGGGCTCGAACCGGCAACCTTCCGATTACAAGGCGAACTCCCAACTCTTGAGCCACAATCGCACATAAAATGAGTTAAAGTTAGATATACATTTCAATATTGAGGTTGGCTTTTTTTCCTCTGGCAGAAGGGAGTATGGAGGGGAATTTTTGTTCTTTAGGGTTTCTTTTTCTTCTCTTTTTACCTGTCAGTGACTCTAGCTCGGTTTCACAAGACCCAGTTTTTTTCCCTTTCCTATTGATTGTAGCATCGGCCTATTTGGGGAGGGTACCAATATGGAAAATATATATATAAATCTTATAAAGTTTGTATCTGTCTTGTGTGAAACTTGTATGAAAAGCATACAAGAGTGAAAACCGATATTGTCATGTTTCGGCTGTGTACAGGCAAGAGAAGGACCCAAATGCAAAACTCACTACACAGGAATAAAACTCAAAAAGCTGCTTTATTGCAGAATGGCACAAAAATATAACAAAACTAAACTGGGGCATGGATAAACGGAAACACAGCCATGAGGGAGACTACGACACTGACAAAGAGAAACATAGGGCTTAAATACACAGAGGGGTAACGAGAGAATGAGACACAGAAGGAGAGCACAGCTGGGAGTAATCAGGCTGGACGAGACAAGGGAAGCAAAACTAGAAACACTCACATGAGGCATGGACCTCATGTGAGTGGCTGTAGCTCAGGTGGCAGAGCAGGTCAGCCACTAATCAGAAGGTCGGTGGTTCGATCCCAGGCTGCACCCTGGCTGCATGCCAAATATCCTTGGGCAAGATACTAACCCCGTGTTTGCCTACTGGTGGTGGTCAGAGGGCCCGGTGGCGCCTGTGTCCGGCAGCCTCGCCTCTGTCAGTGCGCCCCAGGGCAGCTGTGGCTACAATGTAGCTTGCTATCGCCAGTGTGTGAATGTGTGTGTGAATGGGTGGATGACTGAATGTAGTGTAAAGCGCTTTGGGGTCCTATGGACTAGAAAAGCGCTATACAAATGCAGGCCATTTACCTTCAAAGTAAAACAGGAAACACACTGACTGAATTCTAAACATGCAAACTTAACAGCAACTGGGGAGACAGAATATAGGAGCCTGAAACATGGTACAAAAACATCACAGTGGACATAACATGGAACACAGGGAAGCCATATGACAAAGCCAAAGAACTGAACCTATGATAACCATAACTGAAATCTAGGGAAACAAGAAACGGTACAACAAAGGACTCAAAACATAATCCATAATATAAAAACACCAGATCTCTTCAAAATAAAACTGGGAACGAGAGGCAGACATGACAACATAAGACAACAGACATGAAACACACGAAGGGCAAGGGAGACTTCACAGGGGTTGAAAACACAAGTAAGCAAATGAATATAGGAAACCTAAAAAGCTTAAACATATGAACATCAAAAGAACTAAAACTCAAAACACTGGGTCATAAGACCCAGGATCGTGACAGATATAAGATCCCTTGAAAAATTATATAAATGAAACTTGTATGTTTTGGATACTTACTAAAACAATATGTCATGGTCCTGGGCCATGTTGGCCCAGTATTCTTAGTTTCTTGTATCTTTTGTATTTCGTTCCTTATTTAGGCCATGTTTTCTGAGGTGTCCTGTTGTGGTGTTCCCTAAGTGTTTTCCCTTCGTGACTCTTACCCCCTGTGTGCCCCCCTGTGTATTTATCAGCCCTCGTCTCTCGTTGTGTTTATTCCATGTTTCCCCTGCCCGTTATGTCTATGTTCTCCCTGTGCTCTCTCTCCCCTCCTGTCTGAACCCCCGTGTACTTCCTGTTTTACTTTGGGACTCCCGCACCTGTATACGTCATGTTATGTTCACCCCGCCCTGTCTCGTTATGATTATCAGTGTCACCTGTGTTCCCCATGTGCTCCCACTTCCCTCGTTAACCCTCGGTGTATTTCTGTCTGCGTCTCCCTCAGTTCTGTGTCGCGTTCTCCCTCATGCTGCGTGGATTTCCCTGTGTCTCTCTCCGAGTGTTAGTTTATTGTTCCCAGTTTAAGTTTTGTATTTCCTGTGATCTGCCTTCCAGCATTAAAGCTGTGATTTTGAGTTTATCCCCTGAGTCCGTGAGTTTGCATTTTGGGTCCTCATCCTGCCTGCCACACAGTGAGCCATGACACAATATATGAAAGTAATGAGAAAGTGGCCACTTTCATGAGTAAATCATATAAGCCTTATATGATTTACTATATGAGGTAAGCCAAATCTTATGCAAGTCTTTGATAAGGTTTTTCTATTTATTTTCCATATGGGTAAGGGGTTATTAGGAGTTGCTTTTGTTTTCTTTTTTTCTTGTTATGTAAGGTTTTTGTTTTTGTTGCCTATTTTTTTCTTTTCTTTCTCTTTGTTTTTTGTTTTCATAATTTAACTAAACTTCAATTCAATTCAATTTTATTTATATAGTGCCAAATCACAACAAAAGTCGCCTCAAGACGCTTCATAGGTAAACTCACCTACATTCTCTCTTATGGAAATATATATATATGCCCTTGTGTAGTTGTGAACCCCAGAAATGATGTTTTACACAGCATGTTATAAAAAATGTTTTATGTTGATATAACGGACCTTAAAGTAATTTTCTTAAATGCTAAAGGGCTGCATAATGCTGTAAATGTCGTGGCCCTGGGTCAAAACAACCCAGCGTTCTTAGTTTTCTTGTTTATGTATTTTCTTAGTTCATGATTTATTCCACAGTTCCTAGGTTGTTTAGTTTAGTTTATTGGATTCCCTCCAGTGTCTCTACCCTTTGTATCTCTCTCTGTGTCTGTTGTGAGTTTCCTGTTTTAGTCTGAAGGTCTGTCTCATGTGAGTGTTCTCAGCTTTACATCTGTATCTCGTCAGCTCTGATTTCTCCCAGGTGTGTTCTCCTCCTGTCTCCCCTCCCATGATTACCCCTGTGAGTATTTAAGCCCTGTGTGTCTCCTGCCTGTTGCTGGTTTGCCTGCGTTATTGCCCTCCGTCAACCTGTGTGCATTGGTTCCCTGCATCATTTCCCTAAGTCTCCCTGCAACTCTCTTTCAGGTCTGTTTCTGTTAGTTTTCCCAGTTTAGTTCTTCTTGCGTTCTGGACATGACTTCTCCCCTGCTATATTTGTATTGTCACTGTCAAAATGAAGGTTCACTCACTTCGGAAGCTGCCCGCATCTTGGGTCTTTTATTAAAATTCCACTTGCCACATGAGCCGTGACAGTAAAAAGACAAAAAACTCTTTCACCATTGAAAAAAGAAAAACCCCCAAATTGCTTTATTGTCAGAAACCCCTCTAAATGATTTGTAACATTTATATTTGTAACACACACAACTAAAGAGAAGTTGAGTTGGTCAAGTTCTCTACTCATCTTGCAAAAGAAAAACTAGAGGAGTGGCTATCCTTATTCATCACAATTTGCTGTGTGCTGTACAAATCATGGACAAACAGTATCCCACATTCTTGATGTTTAGTTCACAAACACTTCTTGTAATGACTATTTACTACTCCTGGCATTTTGGAGATGTTATACAGTAAAGTTACAGTGGGATACAAATAATATCAGGCTGATCCTGCTGTAATTTGTTCCACCTGTCCAAATCACGGACAAACGACATCCCACAGTTGTTTGTTTTTGAACCCATTTTGCACAGAGAGGCATTTTTTAGAAAAATGTATTGATAGCAGTGTGGAGGTAAGCATCAACGACACAGAGCTCTCAGCTCTCACTCCTTCTTTATTAGTCTCCAACATCAACTGGGCATATCGCGCCACAAAACACAGGAACACACTTCCTATACACTGGGTGTGAGTGGAGCCCTCTAGTGCCCCCCCCCCCCCCCCCCGAACACACAGCAGAACTAGTCCAGGACCCGGGGCTTAAGCAAACGGCCGGAACGGCTGAACCGGGGGGGTGGGGAACTGACAGAGGGCAACCCAGCCCGGGAGCGAGGCTGGCACTGGCGGTCAGAAAAAGCTGCAGACGACTCGGACTCCGTTGATTTTGGGTCGCTCCTGGGGGAAAAAACAGAATCCATCAGCCCAGTGGCAGGTGGGCGGCCGCAGCGAGGGGCCTGGGCCGGGACCACCTGATCCTCCTGCATAACATGTGAAGGCTTAAGTTTGTCAACAGAGACAACCTCCTGCCGACCGCCAAAGTCCAAAATGAAATGTTTGTTGCCTGGTTTAAGAACCCTGTATGGCCCGTCATATGGTGGACGCAGCGGAGTCCTATGGGCATCGTGCCTGACGAAAACGAAACGAGCAGAGTCCAACGAACTCGGAACAAAAGTGTCAGGCAGGCAGTGGTGCACAGGACCAGGAACAGGAAATGAGTCTCTTGGGGGGCGAAAAGGCAACAAAGAGGTATCGAAACATGGGGGAGGGCTCTCAGGTAAGAATTCCCCGGGGACCCGGAGAGGCTGGCCGAGGACCAGTTCAGCCGGGGAAACCCCGAGGTCTTCTTTAACCGCGCTACGCAATCCCAGCAAAACCCACGGAAGACGATCGACCCAGTCGCCACTTGTTAAGGAAGCCCGGAGCGCGGCCTTAAGTGACCGGTGAAACCGTTCGCACATCCCATTAGCTTGCGGGTGGTATGCTGTGGTGCGGTGGACCTTGACCCCCAGGCCGTCAGCCATAGCCGACCAAAGCTCAGAAACAAACTGGGGGCCCCTGTCCGAGGTAATGTCAGCAGGGGGACCGAAACGTGAAACCCACGTTGACAAAAATGCCCTAGCCACCGTCACCGCCGTCGTGGACACCAGGGGTACCGCCTCCGGCCACCTGGTCGTGCGGTCCACCACAGTCAAAAGGTGCGTGAAACCCTGTGACTGCGGCAAGGGAACAACCAGGTCCACATGAACGTGATCAAAACGCCTACCCGGGACACGGAAAGGTTCGAGGGGTGCCTGTGTGTGCCGGTGGATTTTCGAGCGTTGACATGGGATACAAACCGCCACCCATTCTTTCACCGCCTTGCGAATGCCCGGCCAAACAAACCTGGCGCTGACCAGCTTGACCGAGGCCCGGACGCCGGGAGGAGAGAGGGCATGCACCGAGTCAAAAACACGATGACGCGACGAAAGGGGAACCACCGGGCGGGGGCGAACAGTGGAAACGTCGCAAAGATGATGCGGACCGCCGTCCCACACCGGGGTGTCCTCCAGGACGAGACCCGTTTTTGTTGACTGAAGGGCAAGGACGTTGCTCGGCGGCCATGGCAGCGTAGTCGACGCCGACATACACCGGAGAAACCAACACACGTGAGAGACAGTCAGCGACGTGATTGGACTTATCAGCCACATGCTGAATGTCTGTGGTAAACTCTGAAATGGCCGCCAACTGGCGCTGCTGGCGTGCGCTCCATGGGTCAGAGACCTTGGACATCGCAAACGTCAAAGGTTTGTGGTCAACGTACGCAGTAAAGTTGCGACCCTCGAGGAAAAAACGAAAATGTCGTGTGGCGAGGTGCAGGGCCAGCAACTCCCTGTCAAAAACACTGTACTTGCGTTCAGCATCCCGGAGCGTACGACTGAAAAAGGCGAGCGGTTGCCAGAGACCCAAAACCCGCTGTTCCAACACCCCACCCACTGCCACGTCGGACGCGTTGGTGGTCAACGCGATCTCTGCCGACGGAAGTGGGTGGGCCAGCAGGGTGGCGTCAGCCAGTGCAGACTTGGCTGCGGAAAATGCATGGACGCGTTCCGGCAGCCAGTCAACCGGATCTTTGGCCGTTTTACCCTTTAAGGCAGCATCGAGTGGCTGTAGCAGGTGAGCAGCTCTGGGGAGAAAGCGGTTGTAAAGGTTTATCATCCCCAAGAACTCTTGCAACGCTTTAACCGACGTGGGACGCAAAAAAGCCGAAACGGCCTGGACTCTGTCGGGCAACGGAACCACACCTTCAGCGGAAATCCGGTGCCCAAGGAAATCCTGAACAGGCAACCCAAACTGGCACTTGGAAGGGTTGATGATCAGGCCGTGCGCTGCCAAACGCTGGAAAACCTGGCGCAGATGGGACTCGTGCTGGCTCGCTGAGCAGCTGGCCACCAATATATCGTCCTGATAAACAAAAACGAACGGCAGCCCACGCAAAACGGAGTCCATCAGCCGCTGAAAGGTCTGGGCGGCACCTTTCAGGCCAAACGGCATGCGTAAAAACTCGAACAAGCCGAAGGGGGTAATGACAGCGGTTTTAGGAACGTCTTCGGCGCACACGGGAACTTGGAGATACTCCTGCACCAAGTCAATTTTAGAAAAAATCGACGTTCCGGCGAGATTGGCAGAAAAATCCTGAATGTGGGGGATGGGGTAACGGTCATTCTCCGTGGCATTATTTAAACGGCGGAAATCTCCGCATGGCCGCCACCGACCATCCGATGTGGGCACCATGTGAAGCGGAGAGGCCCATGCACTGTTCGAACGCTGTACAATGCCAAGGCGCTCCATGGCTGCAAACTCTTCCCGAGCGACGGACAGTCTCGCGGGGTCGAGGCGGCACGCGCGCGCGAACACCGGTGGCCCGACCGTGGGAATATTATGCTCTACCCCATGCTTCGTTACCGTGCTAGAGAAATTAGGGACAGACAGCGATGGAAACTCTAAAAGCAAACGCTGAAAAGCATCCCCGGAGGTCACTACATTAGCCCGAATCAGGGGCTCGGCGGCCCGAGTAAAACAGGGTAACGAAGAAAACGAGAGAGCATCGATTAAACGTCTGTTAGCAACATCGACAAGCAGTCCATGAGCACACAGAAAATCAGCAGCTAAAATAGGTACAGAGCTAGCAGCAACAACAAAGTTCCACTGGAAATCCCGGCCATGAAAACAAACAGTCACCAACCTTTCCCCAAACGTTTTGATGGGAGAGCCATTAGCTGCAATGAGCTGCGGCCCACAGTTCGCTGCTAGCCCGTCGGCAGCGGTAGGGGGAAGGAGGCTCTTCTGGGAGCCAGAGTCCACGAGAAAACGTCTCCCGGAGAGCGAGTCCTCTATGAAGAGCAGGCTTTCTTTATTGCCAGCAGTCGCGGCTGCTACGGCGCGCTGGCGGGTCCGTTTCCCTGGGCCGTGAAAGCGCAAGGCGGCAGGCAGCGACGCACTCTGTCGCCAAACGCTGATGGTAGAAACAGATGCTCTTTCCGCAGTGTCGGCGTGTAGCAATCCCTGTCGTCAGCAAGGGGGCGGATGCTCCGGGGGAGGCAGGTGGAGGCGTGGAAGGTGCCGCCGGCGGGTCCGTAGTCAGGGCGTGAACGTTGAAAGTGTGGCTAGCCAGGAGAATGCGATCCGCTTCTTCAGCCAGGGAGCGATAATCCTTCACTGGCTGAAGAAGCGGGGAGTTTGCGAGGACAGCTCTCACGGCGGCCGGTAGTTGGCGGAGGAAGAGGTGGGTGAAGAGGAAACCACCGTCATCCGGCCCAAGCAACGATAGCATGTTCTCCATGAGCTCGAGCGCGGTACCGCCACCCAAGCCTGACTGGTTGAGGAGCTTTTCGGCTCGTTCAGCGTCGGAGAGGGCATAGCGCCGAAGAAGCAGCTCCTTGAGGGCGTGTATTTCCCTTGGGCGGGTGGGTCCCGGAGGAGTGTCATCGCGCGACGGGTGGCCAGTGGGTCGAGCGAGGCCACCACATGGTGATACTTCGTGTCGTCAGCCGAGATGCCGCGAAGGGCAAACTGAGCCTCCACGTGTACAAACCATGACGGGGGGTCATGGAGCCAAAAGTCCAGCAGTTTCAGCGCCACAGCGAACGTAGCTGCAACAGGAGGCGGAGGTCCGGCGGTCCGGTCCATAGTGGAGTCTGCATTATCTGCGGCCCGTTGCATGCTCGAGTCAGGGGTCACCAATATGGAGGTAAGCATCAACGACACAGAGCTCTCAGTTCTCACTCCTTCTTTATTAGTCTCCAACATCAACTGGGCATATCGCGCCACAAAACACAGGAACACACTTCCTATACACTGGGTGTGAGTGGAGCCCTTTAGTGGTCCACCACAGCAGTGCTGAATATTATTACACAGGAAAAAAAACAACTACATGTAAAATAATTGCACCATGACACCGCTACCTTTCTTAATGGAGTGACAGTAACTGCGTGTGTGTATGTAAGCATGTAAAACCTGAAGATAATCAGATTAACAGTATTTTGTCTTTATCCGCCATTGTAGAAATTCATCTCATGTAAACAATAACGTGACGTGAAAAAAGGCACATACTTTTAATGTTGGGTGACGAACTCTGTATTCCTCATCCACACTTAAACGCAAAAACTGAGTTTTCAAAAATCTCCAACCTGACAGGAGTTTTCAAAAATCTCTTTTTTTGGTTATTCGAAACCCCATTTACATGTGGACGAAAGGTCCAAACGCATGGAAAAAGCTCAATTTTCAAAAATACCCGTGTAAGTGTGGACGTAGCGTAAAAGAGTTTGTAGTTTATTTTTTTGCTATCTGTAATTTATTGCGGTTTACTTCTATTTGTTTGTTTGTCTGTCTACTAAATGTTTGAGGTGTGAAATAAACTGCAATGGAGTTGCGTTTAAAAACAAAATAGGGATGTGAGTGGCTGGAGGATGTGTTTGTGCCTGAAGGCGCGGGGAGGGGGTAGGTGGTTGTTTATTTTGGTGTAAAACAAAGGGGCCTAGCATAAAAAGTTTGAAAACCACTGCTCTAAGCTATTAGTGACGAGACTGGAGGGCATTCTGCCCTTACCCTATAAACCCTGATCAAACAGGTTTCATTTAAAACCAATTTTCATCTACAAATATCAGGCGATTGTTAAATACTACACAACATTCAAATCAGACAAATTATAAAGCCTATGTCAAATCTTTAGATGTCGAAAAGGCATGTGACAGAATCGAGTGGACATACTTTTTTACATATTAGTAAGATTTGGCTTAGGACTTTATTGGATGGATAAAAACTATTTATGATCTCCCAGAAGCTTGTCTTATTACACATGTTGTACAATCACCAGCCTTCCCACTGCAAAGAGGTACGAGGCAAGACTTTCCTCTGCCCCTCCTCCTTTTTTGCACTAGCACTTGAACTGCCATTCAGCAGGATCAAGATGTGCATGATATAACAATGGGTGGAACAATCCATAAAATAGCATTGAATGCAGATGATATTCTTTTGGGGCGATCGTGGCTCAAGAGTTGGCCGTTCGCCTTATAATCGGAAGGTTGCCAGGCAAGACCCCAGGTGCAGGCTGTGTAAAGATGCCCCAGAGACAATCCAGCACATAACAGCAGGGTGCAAGATGCTAGCAGGCAGGGCATACATGGAACGCCATAACCAAGTGGCCGGCATAGTGTACAGGAACATCTGTGCCGAGTATAACCTGGAAGTCCCGAGGTCAAAATGGGAGATGCCCCCAAGGGTGGTGGAGAATGACCGAGCTAAGATCCTGTGGGACTTCCAGATACAGACGGACAAAATGGTGGTGGCTAACCAACCGGACATAGTGGTGGTAGACAAACAGAAGAAGACGGGCGTAGTGATCGATGTAGCGGTTCCGAATGACAGCAATATCAGGAAGAAGGAACACGAGAAGCTGGAGAAATACCAAGGGCTCAGAGAAGAGCTCGAGAGGATGTGGAGGGTGAAGGTAACGGTGGTCCCCGTGGTAATCGGAGCACTAGGTGCGGTGACTCCCGAGCTAGGTGAGTGGCTCCAGCAGATCCCAGGAACAACTTGGAGATCGTTGATTGTTGGGTTTTTCTCTGTGTTGTTACGAACTTGTATGTCCATGTGTTTGTTTGTGCAGGTGTTGTGTTTTTTCTATGTTAATTTAGCTGTGCCAGGATATACTGCCCCGGCGTGATTGGATCCAGCTGGAGGACCCGCCCATTAAAAGGAGGCTTGAGTGCTACAGCGAGGGAGGTCCTCGCGTTTCTCCTCATGACCCAGCAGTAGTCCTGTGGTAGCCGCTGGCTGCAGTACGTTTGAAAGTTGTGGAAGTGGAGTGGGTAGGGGTGAGCTGCCGTTTCTTTTGATCACCCGTTTTCTCCTGTTTTGAGTTAGTTAAGGAGGTCAGACTCTGTCTTTATTTTTGACTTTGTTTTGGTAAGGTCAGGGGTGCGGGATCTGTGTAGGTTTGTTTTGTTTATTGTTTTGGCCTTGGCTCACCCTGAAGTGTTGACACTCCCGTTTTGGTTCTCTTTATTCACATTGTAAATAAATCACCTCATATCTAACGGATTTGTTTCTCGTGGCTGCTTGGGTCTTGGGGGGGAAGCGGGTGCCTCGCTCATGTTATGGCCTGGCCCTAGACGGGTCATAACAGTATCTATAATACATTTGGTGCTATATAAATAAAATTGAATTAATTTGAAAAAATCTGTCCAGAAGAGCACAGTCCAAGGAACAGCTAAGATGCTGTGCAGGACCCTCAAGCTCCCAGGACTCTGGTAGAGGACCCGAGCTAGAAGGATAGACTGCCCGGAAGGGGGAGCAGAGAATTTATTGTGGATTTTAAAAGTGACTTTCGAAATGATATTTCTTTTAAAATCAATTTTTGATTTGAAGTAGTCATTGATGGATAAATAATTGATAATATGGATGGATAAATAGTTGCTTTATAATTATTCTTTTTTAATTTTACATTGAATGATCATATAATGAATTACTCTACTACTGTCTGAATGAATAAAATAATAAAAAAAATCATTAGTAAATTAATTTATTAATAAATATTATTTTGCACAATTCATTACTGAAGCAGAAAGGTTGATTTTGATGTGTTTTCGTGTTTAAATCTTAAGCAGATTTTCTGTAAACTGCCTATGTTAAATTTTAGGGGTTTGCTTCACATTTAAATCGACTGTGTAACTGCCTACACTAAGGCTACGTTCACTCTGCAGGTCTTAGAAAGAAAGAAGACATCACACACAACGCGCTCTGTTTAGACCCAGAGCAAACAGTATTGTTTGACTGATGGCCCTTAATATAAAGACTTCGGACTTTACGTTTCCCAGTTTTTGCTTTAAGTTATTTTGTTATTTACATAATAATGTAAATAACCTAATAATGATCCTTATTGCTGTTTTAGAGGAGCGCTGCTTCAAAGGATAGCTGCAGATTTCTGTCAGAATCTGCAGATTATGCAGTACAAAGAAAATGTTCACGTTTCTCCAACGTTGTCTTCCCAACAGTTTCACTAACATCTACACTGGAGGGCCAGGAAGCGTTCACGATGTCTTCTCGGGCGCTTCTCCGGAGCTGATAATTAGCGTCTGTCTTGTGTCAGTGACGTAAAAGACACATTTAATGTGACATGACAGTTCAAACAGCAGTCGCTTTCTAAAACATTGTGTACATATCCGATTCAGTACCACATACAAAAGTGACCCAGATTGGATTTGATATTGGATTTGTGCCGTTCACACTGTCACACCATGATCGGATATGGGTCGCATAGGGTAAAAAAAAAAATCGGATTTGATGCGCTTTCACATGCAGTGTGAACGTAGCCTAATACTACAACAGCCAGAGAAATACCAGATTGAAACAAGAGCTCTGATTGGTCACTTTCATGTGTTGAGACCTTAGTAAGTAAGTAAGTAAGTAAGTAAGTAAAATTTATTTATATAGCGCTTTTCACAGATAAAAATCACAAAGTGCTTTACAACACAGAAAATGGGAATATAAAAACAATATAACAGTAAATAAAACTATGTAAAACAATAAAACTATAAAAACAGCATAAGAAGAAATTAATCAAATGCTTTTAGTGACATTACTTCAGACTGTTAAACTCTTACCTTCTGATGAAACTGTATGGACTGGTTTTTCTTGTTTCTCCACAGCGTGTGAAGGTTTATCTGTTGGAGGAAATTAGAAATCATGAACAGGTCTTTGTAAGTGTTTTCATTTTTCATGATTCATGCATGATTTTTATTTATCTGTGTGTGTGTGTGTGTGTGTGTGTGTGTGTGTGTGTGTGTGTGTGTGTGTGATACAAGATATGCTAAATTTTATAGAGACACAACAGCAAGGTGTAAAAAGAATAGAATAGAGATTCAGTTTATAAATATACTTCATGAAAATCATTTCTCATGTTATCTGTACACCACACCAAGTGTTTCATGTTATTTCTTTGACTGACTTGTACGAGTCTTGACTTTGTCCAAAATCTTTTGTGCGACTCCCAAAGCATTTTCAGGTTTGTATTTATTGATCATCAAATTCACTATTTCCAGTTTATCAGCTGTCTGAAGATCACTCTTTGGGATGGCTGGTAAACCATCCAGTGCCTCAGATTTCTGTAGATACCACTTAAAGAGCTTCAGTTCCTTATCGCTCAAATTCCCAAGTGTTTCCAGAAGCTCGGTCTGCAGACCTTCCTTCATCTTTGCTCTGTAACAACACAAGAGTACAAATCTGAAGAAACTGGAAAGATCAGAGTCAGAGAGTTTTAAAGTTTAAGAAGCCAGTGTGTTTGTTTAATCAGAATCCCCATTAGCATAAGCCTTAGCTTTATTAATCCTGTGTGTCACTCAATCCAACACCACAACAAAAAACAAGCAGATTCTTAACAAACAGATAGCAATTAATTTCATATCACATGAAATATATTCCAGCCCTAACTACAGTGGATGCAAAAGTATTCGGCCCCCTTGAACTTTCCCACATTTTGTCACATTACACAAACATGAATCAGTTTTAGTGGAATTCCAGGTGAAAGACCAACACAAAGTGGTGCACATGTGAGAAGTGGAATGAAAATCAGACATGATTCCAAACATTTTTTACAAATAAATAACTGCAAAGTGGGGTGTGCGTAATTATTCAGCCCCCTGAGTCAATACTTTGTAGAACCAGCTTTTGCTGCAGTTCCAGCTGCCAGTCTTTGAGGGTCTGTCTCTACCAGCTTTGAAGATCTACAGACTGAATCTTTGCCCATTCTTCTTTGAAACAGCTCCAGCTCAGTCAGATTAGATGGGCAGCGTTTGTGAACAGCAGTTTCAGATCTTGCCACAGATTCTCGATTGGATTTAGATCTGGACTTTGACTGGGCCGTTCTAACACATGGATATGTTTGGTTTTAAACCATCCCATCGTTGCCCTGGCTTTATGTTCAGGGTCGTTGTCCTGCTGGAAGGTGAACCTCCGCCCCAGTCTCAAGTCTCAACTCTGACCAGCTTCCCTGTCCCTGCTGAAGAGAAGCCCCCCCAGAGCATGATGCTGCCACCACCATATCTGACAGTGGGGATGGTGTGTTCAGAGTGATGTGCAGTGTTTTCTGCCACACAAAGCGTTTTGCATTTTGGCCAAAAGGTTCCATGTTGGTCTCATCTGAGCAGAGCAGCTTCTTCCACATGTTTGCTGTGTCCCCCACATGGCTTGTGGCAAACTGCAAACGGGACTTCTTATGGTTTTCTGTTAACAATGGCTTTCTTCTTGCCACTCTTCCATAAAGGCAGGGCTCTAGACTAACTTTTTGCCATGGGCGCACTGGTACGCCTAACTTTAAAAAGTTAAAAAGCACTCAAATTTTTCAACCGCATTACTTAACACCACAGTTTTACATGTGCACTTTTTTGGGGGGGGAGTTGCAGTCCATACAGACAATATTCATTTCTAAATGATTAACTAACAAACTTGTGCTTAAAGTGCTTTGTCAATATTGTAGAAAATGTTCAACTTAATCATCATCTTGGCTCCTCTGATGACCTGTTTGCTGCTGTCTGCTGCTGAAAGGCAGTGGGGAGAGGGGACACTTGGGCAGTGCATTTACTGCAGCATTCAAAGATTGATGGCACTGTATCAGAGCACCGGCTATGAATTTCAGAAGGATCAGGCCTTAACTTAACAGAAAAGTTAGCAATAGTTCTTTTCCTATTACAGCTACATCCACTCTGTCGTGCCGAGGCTGCTCACTAGGGCTGGGTATCATCACTGATTTCTATCATCCATTCGATTCCGGTTTTCAAAGTCCCGATTCGATTCAACTTAGCCTCAGACAGTCAGAAATATTATAATTCTGATCATTTATCAGTACTGACTTCATCAGAATTGTGAACATCACAGCAGATGCCTTTGTGTGAAAGTAACTGAGAATAAAACACAGGAAAACATGAAGGAGATTTTCCTGGTCTGGCTTTTTATTGCAGATAACCTTAAAATATTCTGCAATAATCTGTAATTTTGCATAATTTTAAGAAGTTTAAATTTCTTCAGTATTGAACAGCAGAAATTAGGCTTTCTTGTCCGAGGTCATTTAAGTGAAAAAAGAAAAAGACAGCGCTGTAAACAACGGTAGACTGGTGGGTAATAAGCCAATGAATGATGCAGAAAACAGAGATTTGAAACTGTTCCTGAAGTACACACAGAGAGCTGTGCATGAAGTGTGATTTTTATCGTGGTGGAAGCAAAACAGCAAAAGTCAGAGGGAATTCATGACGACATTGATCAAATGTGAAGCGCAGTTTGCTGCTTCTTTTGCTGCTGGCTCGGTGAATTTTGGTTGGAGAGACAAAACCTGCAGCTCAGAATCAGCGCAAAAAGACGTAAACACAGCGCGGACCGGACGCATCAGGATCGCTGAGCTCCGACAGCGTGTCCATCTGCGGGCCGTCGGGTGAGAAAGCCGAGAAAGACAAAGCTGATTCTGATGCGTCGGTTCGTGTTTACGTCTTTGTGTGGAATCCGTGTGCCTGCTCTCATCTGCTGTTTGGTTGTTGTTGAAATGGTTTTGTGAGCTTTAATCTGAGAATCTGGCGTTTCTGGCAAAACACAGTTATATTTAAAAGTCGATTCAGGATTTAATGAATCGATATCGCTTTATTCAAGCTACTCACCTCGCTCTTCCAACTGGACTTTCAAGTGCCAACTTTGTGCAGTGCACGACTAATAGTTGTCCTATGGACAGATTCCCCCACCTGAGCTGTAGATCTCTGCAGCTCGTCCAGAGTCACCATGGGCCTCTTGGCTGCATTTCTGATCAGCGCTCTCCTTGTTCAGTCTGTGAGTTTAGGAGGACGGCCTTGTCTTGGTAGGTTTACAGTTGTGCCATACTCCTTCCATTTCTGAATGATGGCTTGAACAGTGCTGCGTGGGATGTTCAAGGCTTGGGAAATCTTTTTGTAGACTAAGCCTGCTTTAAATTTCTCAATAACTTTATCCCTGACCTGTACTGTACTGACATTAGATTACACACAGGTGCTCTCTATTTAGTCATTAGCACTCATCAGGCAACGTCTATGGGCAACTGACTGCACTCAGACCAAAGGGGCTGAATAATTACGCATACCCCACTTTTCAGCTATTTATTTGTAAAAAAAAAATGCTTGGAATCATGTCTGATCCGAGCCCATTGTTCCTTCAGTGGGCTGGTTTCAGTCATTATGCAAATGTACTGTTTATAAGATTTGGGGAAACCTGCAGTCAGCTGAGACTGAAGTCACCTGGATGAGTGACGAAATGTTTCTCCCACAAAACGCTACGTCCAGATTAACAGATTCAAATTTTGGAGAATCATGCATGATTTCCGTTCCACTTCTCACGTGTACACCACTTTGTGTTGGTCTTTCACCTGGAATTCCAATAGAATTCAATTAGGTTAGTGGCTGTAATGTGACAAAATGTGGGAAAGTTCAAAGGGGCCGAAAACTTTTGCAAGCCGCTGTATATGCTTCATCAAAACGAAAGCTTCAAGCCATTCAAACATGTCATAAGTCATACTCTAAATAATACAGAGTAAGCGGTATGTGCTGAGGACAGAGTCAAAGATTGGTAAATAAAACTGAAAATCTTAACCCAAATGCAGACATCTTAAAGAAAAACACACCTCGATTAACAGGATGTCCAAACAAAAGGCACAACAGACAGACAGCAGGCAGAAACACTCACAGGAAGAAGCCTAACAGTTTAACAAAGGTTAGTACCTAAGCAACAGCAAGTAACTCATACAAACATCAACTGAAAGTAAGTGAAACAATGGGGAAGGCAGAAAACAAGCAGATCAAAAACAAAAAATGCATTAATATAATTCAAATCAGAACTATAAATAATTACACACAAATAACAATAATAATAATAATAATAGCAGCTTGATTCAAATGTAATTTACATTTACTATCAGGTAAAAATTACTAAAAACATTACCATCAAGATAAAGTGACACAGATCAAATTAAAACATCCCATCGTATCTTGTAATCCAATGCCAACTACAGGGTGGGCCATTTATATGGATACACCGTAACAACATGGGAATGGTTGGTGATATTAAAGTCCTGTTTGTGGCACATTAGTATATGTGAGGGGGCAAACTCCTCAAGATGGGCGGTGACCATGGTGGCCATTTAGAAGTCGGCCATCTTGGATACAACTTTTGTTTTTTCAATAGGGAGAGGGCCATGTGACACATCAGACTTATTGGTAATGTCACAAGAAAACAATGGTGTGCTTGGTTTCAACGTAACTTTACTCACATATACTAATGTGCCACAAACAGGACTTTAATATCACCAAACATTCTCATGTTATTACAGTGTATACATATAAATGGCCCACCCTGTACTACTTATATTAAAGTAACATGTATTATAAAGTGTTTTTGACTAACAACTGCAGCAATAGGTACAATAAATTAATATTAATGAAAGTAGGGTTAGAATCTGCTTTAACTGCATCATAAACATGTGGATCATCATGTAAACATATATGTTTTATACACATGACATCATCAGCCAAAGACCAGAGGTCACTGTGTGAGAGCAATAACAGGACATTTAATATCAGACATTCATGCTTCTGTGTAACTGACGCTGACCTTATGAAGCTCTGCTACAAACCTATGCAGAGAGATCCACACCTGTTACAACTTTACATGTCCCAGCACTACTCTTTAATATTCACATAACCACTAGAGGTCAGTGTGAGCAGAGGGAGGAGCTCAGCTAGATGAGCATAAGTAAAGACAAGTTTAATATTCTCCTTGTCTCTCACAAAGTGAAGGAAAAATGAAAACTGTTAGAACCCGTTTGATGCCTGACAGCTGCAGTGGTTCTGATAAAGCGTGAGCAGTCTGAGATGTCAGTGAGCAGTAACAAGGAGAAAATGTTTGCTGCCTGTTGAACAGAAACACTTTCCACGACAAATGAAAGCTGAATGATCAGAGACTTACAGCAGTGACGCTGAGTCCTGGTTCTCCTCACAGATCCAAGAGTTCACAGAGTGGAGCTGAAGACTTCACTTCACCTGAGCTGGATCACCTCACAGGCAAACACTGACACAATAAGTCTCAGAACGTCCTGTCGAGCACAGCAGGCTCCACCTCTAAAACCAGAATGTTGAGTTCTTTCAACAAACTGGTTTGATCTGTTTTCCTGCAGTGTGAAACTCACACAGTTAACTGGTTTAAAAACACTGACAGACAGAGGGAGAAAAGCCTGGATGGTCACAGGGGTCATGGAGAGGTCCATCAGTACTGCAGAGAGCATTTCCCATCATGCAGCTGGATCTGTTGATCTGTACACTCAGAACCTTAAAACCTCCCAGTCTTCTTCTCTTAAAGTTCTTCCAGAGTCCTGTGAATCATATCTTCACTGTTTTCTCCATATATACACACTGTAGCTGCATGGCAGCAGCTTTTGACTCGTTCTTTCTGTATTCAAAAGGACTTGCCATTTTTAATAAAACCAAATGTGTCTGAATGATGCAATAATCTCTCTTTGCAGCCATTCAGACACACCTATCTGGTCTGAATGTCATTCTGATGTCCTTAACCTGTAGAATGATGTAGACAAGATGGCAGCAGCATGTCTCCTTGATGAATTTCTGCTTTGAATTTTTGGGGTATTTTTTGTTTTTTACTATTTTAAATGGATTTCAGTTTTTTCCAAGAAGCTTTTTTAAGAGTATTTTAAAGCATTCTCTAAATTCATGGAAAGTGGTCTATTTATTGGGACCTCTGCTTCTACCAGAAGTTGTCTGCACCACACCAGGGCCTGTGCTGCTAGCATAAACCAACTGAACCTCAGCAGCGCCTGTGCTGTTTGCTGAAGCCATCTCACTGCACCGGGGCCTTTGCTGCCAGCTGAACCAACTTTATCTGTGTTGCTAGTGGAAGACATCAGCACCACACCAAGGCCTGTGCTGCTAGAAAAAGCTCAGGTGCATTACATCGGGCGCCGTGCTGTTGATTGAAGCCCTCTACACCTCATTGGCCACTGTGCTAGCAGAAGCCCTCTGCTAGCAAGCCACCAGGACCTGAGCTTCTGGCTGGAGCCTTACATGCCATCCTAGGTTTGTGCAGCCTATTTAATTCAGCATCAACAATCATTGTGTCTTTTGGACAATGGCTTTCTTAATTACTTTACTTATTGGATCTGGGGGACTTTGGGATACTCAATTTTTCTAAGATGAGCACATTTAACAGTGTCCCCATTCTGCGAGACATGGTCCCCAGAGCTACATGCATCACTGCTGCTGTGCATCCTATACAATTTTCAATGTATTTGGAACAGGACATGAATTTATCATTTGACCTACACAAAGATTTACCTCACCTCACGGTACGGTTTGGTGACGTCACCGTGAAATCCAGCGTCATGACTTTAACATTGAACAAATCCAGTCCGCACAGGCTCAGGGACAGACTTCATCCTTTTACTTTAACCCTGAAACATGAAGCTGTCGCTCATAATGAGACAGGAGCTCAGCTTTCAGCGTCACAGCTGGAACAACATCAGCTGACATGAAAGAAACACCAGACCCCCACTGTGCCGGACCAGGCACGGTGGGGGTCTGGTGTTTCTTTCATGTCAGCTGAGAGTAAGAAATTAAGGCTACGTCCACACGTACACGGGTATTTTTGAAAAAGGAGATTTTCTGTTTTCGTTCTTTTTTTTTTGTCCCGTTTGGATCTTTACCATCAGAATTGTTGTCTTAAGGCCAAGAAAGATGCCAAGCGGATTTACTTTACCAAGTGGATCATCATGGCCTTGCCATATTGGTCCATTTGATTGACCTTTATTATAATTATGAATTTATTTTATTTTCAGTTGCAAACGGGACAGACATGACTGTGGGATAGGACAGGGGGAAAGAATGAAAGAAAGAGGGGGAAAGAAAGAAAGAAAACCAAAGGGGAGAAGAGACGGTGAGAAGGGGGGGAAGAAAGAAAAAAAACAAACAACAAAAAAAACAAAACTCCTGGGTCACCTGTATGGAGAAAAAAAAACAGAGGAGACAGCAAACAACAAAGAGCAACATAATAATTAGGGCTGAACGATATATCGCATTTGCGATAATATCGCGACATGATCAAGTGCAATTTTCTAACCGCAAAGGCTGCGATTATACTGCGATTATAAGGCTGTCCAAATTACTACCATATCCCAGAATTCATAGCGCGGCCCAGCCAAACTCCAGTTTCCAGCAATGGCGGCCGCTACTAAGTTTTAAAATTACTCATACTAATCTTTCTGGGTCACAAAATAAACTTTTAACATATTTTCAGGCGAGAAAGTAGTTGTGTAAACATCAAATATCTGCTCGGTTTATCAAGATATCCCATATTTGCAAAAGTGCTTCGACGTTTTCAGAGGCGTCTGCTACCCACCAGCTCGACAGCTAGCCGGGAGCTCGAGGGTTACTGATGCGGCCGAGAACGGCACAACTCCCGGCACATCATTTTCAGATCACCGCGGAGTTTCGCTGCTCGGGTTAAACGTAATATATAAGTCACTTAGACAACCTAAAAATGTTATTGTTGGGCTTTTTTCAGTGTTTTGTTTGTTCGTGAGTAAATCGGTTTGGCTGAGATTAAAGTTATTAGATTAGATAAAATAAAACTTTATTAATCCCCCGGGTGGGTTCCTCCTTGGTTTTCACACAGCTGACTAAACGTCAAACAGAAAACTTATTAAACAGAAGTATGAGACAGTCGAGAATTTACACCAGTGTCTGGTTATATTTTAGATAGCAAGGAGCAGACGGCCGAGTTTATTAAACTCCACCGAGACAGCGGTGACGCTAATCAGAACTAGACCGTCCAATTTCACGCCTTTAAACTTTAAAGGCGTGTTTGTGTGTGTGTTTATACAATTGCTATTATGTTTGCACTTTATGTGTAATGTTACTGACTGCAGAGATCAGTAAGATGTGTGTATTTTTTATTTATTAGTTTTATTTATTTAATATTATTTTTTAATTGAATGACTGTCTAGTAGTTCACAGATGTCGAAAAACTGAGTGTGGTAAAGCCACTGATTTTGTTTATGTATATTTCTGCAATCTGCACATTGTACTGACTTTCATTTTAATGTTTACACCAGGGTTCCTTGTCAGCACTTTATGCTCAGATGTTTGTAAGCTAAAAATAAACTATTGTGTATGTTCAAATATACTGTTGTGATTGAAGAAGTTAAATAAAAATGTCAGTCATCAATTCATGCATCACCTCATGTCATCATAACAGAGGTCTGTCTTCCAGGAAAGAACAGTTTAAAATTAATGTAATATAGTATTGGCCATACTATATGATGTATTGCTTGTCTTTGTTTAATAATACAGAAGACAAAGACCTTAAAAAATAATCGCATATCGCATCGCAATCGCAATATTGGGGCAAAAAATCGCAATTAGATTATTTTCCATAATCGTTCAGCCCCAATAATAATAGAAAAAAAAAGCCCCATCACAATAAACTAGCTAGCCATAGATATCAATAGTTACTAAATAATAAACAATATTGTGCAGCACGCAAGATAGACAGCGCACAGTGTGCTTTGAGGCAGCAGCCAAGAAAGCTGTAGTCCGCGTCTGTGAATACCCATGTGTACACCTGTGTGCATACCTGTGTGGATCAGCATGCTTGCATTCCAAAGGTTTCTCCATGTAACGATCTGCTAGGGAGTGTGGGGGGGCCACAGCCCCGTCCACCAGGGTATGAAGCGGGTATGGAGGAGATCAAAACTCCAGACATCCAGAGGCCCCCAGAACACAAGAGACCAAGGAAGACCCACAGAGGGGCTTCACTCCACATCAGCCGCTTTGCTAAAACACCGGAGTCGCCACATAAGGACGCTGTCATCAACCACGTTGATTGGCTGCGTATATACGAATCGCATCATTGGCTGGACTGTGGGATGAGGTGGCATCGTTCTAAACACATACGAGAGCAGCCAGTCACTGACTCACACTGCAAAACTGAATTGTTGAAGTTTTAATTTTAATTTCAATTCAGGTTCTATATATATATATATTTGTGCGCAGAGACGTGCCAGCAGCGCGCGATTGCGCACATGCACAGCGTAGAGGGAACGTTGGTCGTAAGACTGTCATTCATTTCCTTCAAGTTCACAAAGGTTTTCAAGGTGTTACAGTAATAACAGTTGCTTAAATTCAATTAGCATTGCATTTGCATAGGTAGTAATGTATGATTGCATTTAGTTAGCAATAAAAGATTTTAAGGAATAGCTTAAAGTACGTAATGACTTTTGTGATCAACTTTATATTCTGTATGTTCTCATAAAAGGTGATACATGTCATTTTTAAGCCTACGTATATTTTATCTGTGACACATTTTAAGTATTTCTTGTAAGGTGGTTCCAAAATGCCCATTTTATTTATGCGCTATGACTAAAATTTATTTCTTTGAATTTGATAAAAGGAGCTCAACAAATGACTGTCATGCTTTTGTCGCCTATTAATTAAGCATTTGTCAGTCTCATCCCCTGACAATCCTAAAATTCAATGCATTACTAAAATCTTCTGTTTACCTGGAACACAGTTGATACTTGAGTAGATACTATTCTACCTTAAAAACATAAACAATGTTCTTCAAAGGTAATTGATCCAGGTAAAAATTATATCATATATTTAAATAAAGAAAATCAATTTCTATAAACATTAGTGTATATATACAAAAAGAAAATGAAGTTCAGAAATTTCCTAGAAACAGTGTTAGCTTAGAGATTACATTGTCCCAGATGTTTAAAACTAACCTAAGTGACTGTTAATGAGTGTGACATCACAGCTGTATTGACAGTCTTTGGGTAATGACAGCATATCCAGACAAAGCCACCCAGGGTTGTTTGGCAAATGTGATGCAGCAGAGGAAAGATTACTTAATATGACTAGTTCAAATTAAGTGGTGACATGTGTGGTACCGTAAATGGTATTAATACAACTGTCAATACAGTACAGCTGTTACAACTACTAATGTACTACCTTTAGTCTTTTTAAATGCTTGTGTGAGTGGAAAGATTTAACCATTTTCTTTCTTTCTTTCTTTTATCTTTTTAGTTTACCAGACAAATGCTTGGATGTCCATCTATATCAAGTACTGACATCAGTGAGGAAGAATATGGTCCTCAAACTGCTGAAGAAAGTGACAGTTCTGCAGAAAGTCTCATACAACACAAAAGAGAGAAGAAAAAAGCACGGAAAACTACTTCAGGTAACTCTCAGGAAGATGTCCGACAACTGAAGAGAAGGTGTACTCGAACTCAATGCAATTCCTCAAATTCAAATGCTAAAGAATCCTCTTCACTTGATGCACAAGACACAAACACATCTGCGTCACCTGCTGCGTCATCTGCTGCTTAGGGGTATAACATGGCATAAAATAATATTATAATTTAACAGAGGTAATGTCAGAGGTGAAGCTTTTATCACCTCCTTTAAAAAATGTAAGTAGTTAAAAAAATTTGTTTACTTTAGATATCCAAAGAACTTTAATATCTCTGGTCCCTTGTAATGAGATGTATAGCAGAATTATGTCACTGAACCGCTGGCTGACCAGGAATTGAAGGAAGCTGGGATTTCAGTTTGTGGATAACTGGGCTTTTTTCTGGGGCCGCCCTGACCTGCTGAAAGCGGACGGTCTGCATCCTACTGGAAAAGCTGACGCTATTTTATCCAGTAACATAGACAGCGGCTTAAAGCAGGTTTGACATTAGGCATTTAGCATTCGGCAGGTCACAGGTGATTAGAGAGCCTGCTAGGTTTATTGGTAGTGCACTGCTGGAGTCTATTAGCTTAGCTAACATGTCCTGTCAGGGAAATCTTCAAAGTATAGTAAGACTGCAAGAGTAACCAGACCTATAACACTGAGATTGTCTGCCACACAAACTGTGTCCTGTGTAGCCTGGAAAGTTTAAGGCCATAGTTTATTACAACTTGAGTTGTAATGAACTTCATTAGCACTTCAAAAGAGCAGTGAGTGAGATCAGTGTATCTGAAAATACAGTTGTGGTGTTTGTGCAGCAGCCTCTCTTGTGTTCTTTTTGGCTAAAGGCAGAGCTCAGCTCCCCCACACAGTACTCTTTCTGTTGAATGCATTATAGATTAAAATATACACCTCAACCAACAGTCAGTACTTTTAATTGATAAAAGACATGTATATATAAATAAATGCATAATGGTAATAATACATACATAAATACTAATGTTTGACAATCAATCAATTAATTCTTTCATAGTTTGCAGCGATTTAACTGTAAACAATGCATTATGGGCTTTTCTTGTACTTATACTTGAGGAATACCAACAAGTACAAAGTATAGTCCAAATGTACCTATAGCTTTTGATATACTTGTCGACATACTCAAAGTATCACATCTGGTCATAAGGGGAGTCGTGTGATTACACACCAACTTGTTCTTCTTTTTGAATAACACGGTTACTGTCTACTTTATTCAGGGGCATCACAAACCACAAGAAGGAAGTGGACTGAAGCAGAAATAAAGGCTGTGGAGAAGACTCTAATGGAGTACATCAGCTCTGGAAAGGTTCCTGGGAAGGCAGAGTGTCTCAATTGTACTGAGACTTCACCATTAGCATTGAAAGAGAGACGTTGGGAGGGAGTTAAGTTTTACGTGAAAAACCGAATTGATGCTTTAAAGCGAGAGTCAGTGAAAAGAAGGTAAGAAGCTAATGTCAAACAAATGGAACATAAACAGCTTCAGTTACTGTTAAAGTTTTCTCATGTTTAGAGAAAAAAAAGATTGCTCATTTCAACCAGGCAATTGTTACAGTGCTGGGTCGGGGACCCAGTGTTCTTTGTTATTATTTACTTTGAAGTTCTGTGCCTCATGTGGATGTGTTTTGCTTTGCCCTCGTCTTTGTGATTTGTATCAGCTGTGTTCCTCGTGTGTTCTGACGCTCCTTGTTATTCCCCTGTGTATTTATGTCGGCGTCTCCCTCAGTTCCGTGTCGCGTCGTACCCTCACCTTGCTGTGTTTCTGCCCGTGTTTCCTCAGTTTGTATTCTCAGGTTAAGTTAGTTTGTGTTCAGCAATAAAGCTGCTTTTTCAGCTCACTTTCGTCTCCGCGAGTCTGCATTTTGGGTCCACCATTTCCTGCCCGTCTACACACAGCCATGACAGCAATGATACATTAGTATTGAAAAGATTGTTTTCTTTGCTGTTCAGGTTAACTTTGAGCAGGGAGAGTTCTTTTTTTATACTGTATATATAAAAGATAAGTTGGGAAGCTAAGCTCTTCAGTTGAAACATTTTTTTTATTGAAAGCAGAGGCCAGTGCACAAATTGTCCAGTGAACAAATACAAGGGGTAATGACAAAATAACAAAAACAATATAAAACTCAATAAATGAAAATTGTAGCAGAAACCATTCTCTGAAATCCAACCAGCACTTGAAAGCTTTTTCATTATACCAGCTTTGATTACACCCTCTAACTGTAAACATGCAACAGTGTCACCTGGTGGTGGTTTGTGAAAAGACATAAAAGCTGTGTCCCCACCAGGTAGAAAAACCTGACAAAAATTGGATTTTTTAAATTTAACAAATTGCGTTACCAAAATAGATGTTTGATCCCTAAAAAAATTAAGAGTTCAAATTATGCCTTAATAATACCTCTATTACATTTAGAAATGTGTCCCCACGCGTAATCTCCTACATGGAGGTCCCCACGTGACTGGAAAAACGTGTATGTGTGTGTGTGTGTGGGGGGTCAGAGTGTGACCCCATAAAATCTTCCCTAAACCTGCTGGTCTCAAAGTCCAGCAGTTCATCAAACCAAAAGGCACTTAGACTAGAACTGACATAGCTACGTTAATCCTACCGTAAAACAATAAGAGCAGGTACGACCTCTCTCATGCTCCCAGGATGTGGGGTGAACACCCTAGAGTGTTACAGACCTCCTAGGATGAGACATTCCTTCAATATGCCACCAACTATATACTTCTACACACAAATGATTACATGCAGTATTCTACCATATGCAAACTTATATCACTAAAAGATTATACTGACTACTAAGTACAATTTTCCATTGACAGAGAGCGTCACACTGAGCAGATCCACCTGACCTCTGAGGATGTGTTACACAGCTTTGTGCTGATCTGAGGTCAGTCTGCAGACACAGCCAGGAGCTGAGCTCTGATTGGTCCTCTCTGACAGTGGGATGATGATGATGCTCAGTGTGAAGCTCACACAGGGCCGCATGAACATGCATGATGCTGATCCACTAACATGCAGACACAGGTAAAAGTAAAACAGCGGGTGGGTCATGTGATCAATGCAGAGTCTGCAGCAGACAGAAGAAGAAGAAACTGAGAGGACAACGCTCCATCGTTAGTTCATACATGAGAGACAGCTTCAGCTGTTACACTGAGCTTCCTGTTTCACATCCATGGAGAAGGACGAGCTGACGGCAGCCTCCTCTTCATCATCTCCAGCTTCATCACATCAGACTGGCTGACTGTTCAGTGGATGAGATTCTGCAACGTTCTTCTTTCTGTGGACAGACAGACACAGACTGAGCTCTGGACTCTGAGTCCAAACTGCACCTGCAGCTCCTCTGGTGTCCAGCAGAGGCAGCAGTGAGTCAGTTCCTATCTGGTCGTTAAGTCTGACGTCATGAGCTGCTTCAGCTTTCAAAGGAACACTGTGGCATCACTGCGAGTTACAAACTGTCTAAACTCTTTCTTTTCAAACTAAAGCATCACAAGGTCCACGTCTAGCTGTCTGTAATGGAGGCGGAGCAAACTGGATCCGCACTCCATGCCTAGTGAACGCTCACGACGCAGTTTGTCGGGGACGCCTACCTCGGCACAACACCTGGTTTGGCAGCACATAGCGAGGCTCCAGATGCTGCGAACTCCAGACCACCGACAGGTCTCGCACACAACAGCCGCTCCATCACGTGACCCACACTGCTCCGACATGCAAAGGTCACTATATTTAATGGATCCTGTTACGTTTTTTCCCCCAATATGTGATCCAGTGATTTAGGTCAGGATTGGACCGATACTGATACGTAGCACCGGCTCGGTCCCTCCCTACTTTATGTATATGTGTTTAGAGAAGCTAGTGTAAGGTTCAGCATGAAGAGGCCACCTGTAGCCACGGGAAGCCGGCGGTAAGGTGTGTCCATGGTGTGATGTGTGTGGCACAGTCATGCTGCAGTCTGTAGGACATCCTGCTTTAAGTCAGCCGCCATCGTTGCAGTGCCCAGAAGAACACAGGGAGCTGCTTGAATCGTCCAGTTGCTCTAACACCATAATCACCACATGTTTTGAGCCTCATACTGGCAGACTTAGATCATGTCACACAAACGCCAACGTAATCCTCACACACCTGCACAACTGTTTGCTGACTTCAGCTCAGCCTTCAGTACAGTTAATAAACTCAGCAACTTGGGACTCAGGAGATTGTTCTCCAGTCCACACCAGTAACACCATTATAAATGTGCTGATGACACCACCATCACAGGACTGATGGACAACAGCAATGATTCAGCATCTGAAGCGATGGTGTGACGACAACAACCTGCATCTGAACACAGCCGAGACCAAGGACATGATAATGCACTTCAGCAGAACAAAGGATCTGAGCACTCCACCCTCTACATTGATGGAGGAGGTAGAAAGGGTGGAGAGCTTCAAGTTCCTCGGAGTCCACATCTCGGCCGACCTCACCTGGTCCACAAACATCTCCCACCAGGTAGGGAAAGCACAACAAAGGCTGCACTTCCTCAGGAAACGGCGTCAGGCCCAGTTACCCCAGAGCTCCACCATGAAGAGCCTTCTGACCTCCTGCTGCACACTGCTTCAACTGCTGCACCGTGGAGGACAAGAGGAAACTGCAGCGGGTGGTGAGGGCAGCAGAGCGGCCAATCGGCACCTCACTGACCCCCCCCTCAGAGACCCCGCCCCCCCTTCCCTCTGATAAACACTGCAGGTCCATCAGGACGAAGACAAACAGACTCAACAGAAGCTTTTACCCACAGGCTGCCCACCCTGCAGCCTGATTGGAGGATAACTCTGCTGCCAACACTCATGGACATCACACCTCATTTATACATCATATCTGTATTTACACTATAATGCCACCAACATATACACTGTGTTTGTTCTGTAGCACCCCCCCTTACTCACTTACAGAAGCACCCCCTTACTCACAGAGGCCGAATCAGTTATTCAGGCCAAAGTGTCATCAAACAGATGAATCACATGGGGCCAAACGTGGACTCACCCTTTAGACACACGAAATGAAGGTAAGCGCTGGGCCGCCTTGTTGCGTCTCCCGACTGCAGCTTTAATGGTCGTCATCAGGGGCTCTGCAGAAGAGAAACACAGCAGTGAAGCTAACGAAGCCTCAGACTGAGGGTCATGTTGTCATGTGATGGTGGGTCAGAGGTCTCTCCCTGCTGGATGACAGTTACCCAGCATGCCTCTGGGCTCACACGTGTGTGCAGAAGCATGTTAAAGATGATCCCTGCAGTCAGCACTCTCACAGTAAAAGGCATCAGTACGAAACTTCATGCAGGAGCTGACATCAGCAGCTGCTGCCAGCTCACTCTCTCACTGACCTTTGACCAGGAGCGGCACTAGCTTGAGTTTCATGGTGTTCACAGCCCTGTCGTGGAGGATGCAGAGGTAAACTCCTCCATCTGCACAGACGGGGTTCCTCAGGGTCAGGCTGAGGTCAACTTCAGGCCGATTCAGCTGGTCGGTCTTCGTCTCCTTGGGTGGGAATGACTCCATCTCTGCGCGCTCTCTGTAATCTGTGTGCTGTTGGTCATGTTTGACCTGACCGTTCTCAAACACGCACACCTTCTTGTTTTCATGCGTCACAAAGAACCACTCCACTTTGACGACCTCACCCAGGCAGCATGTGTGTGTGTAGGGCAGCAGGACAGACGGCGCCCCCTCCGTCACCTCCAGTGGTGTCAGCTGACTCACTGTGGACAGAACACAGGGACAGACTGAACCACAGCACGGGCAACAGGTTTAACCAGCTGCTTCTTCACCCGTGACCATCACATAAACAGCCCGTTACCATGGCAACATATCATAATAGTAATAAACTGATGAATGATTTCAGTTTGTAATCTGATAACAATAAATAACTTATAATAATTTAACAATAACGCAGCTTTGGTTTTACTCTGACTGTGCTTTTATTTTGAAACATCAGGGGTTGTGTCCATGGAAACAGTAGCTCATGCATACTAACACTGCTGTTGGTTGGACCTGGCTACCGCATCACCTCCACCTCACCACCTAACAGCCAATCAGCTACTGGTTGATGATGTCATTCAGGCTGATTGGACGTACAGGAGCCGACAGGTGCGTGTGGAGGTCAAAGGTCACAGACTAGTTGCAGTCACACACAGCCTCACCTGTCATGAGCTTCTCTCTTTGTGTCACGCGATACAGGAGGAAGAAAACGACAGCACCGAGGAGAACCACAGGAACCAGGACAGCGGGGAGGACTTTGGGCCAGACAGGCGGCGGAGGACGTTCTGTAAGGAACACAAAGAAGCAGAACATCATCCTGTACGACCTCTGACCTCTGATCATGTTCTCCTATTTGACCTTCTAGCTGAGCGCTGCTGAACCACACAGACCTGTTTAACCAGTCAGTGACCAGCGTCTGTGCTGCTGATGGTTGAAGCAGCACAGACGTCCTCTGTCTGTGACTCCATCCTCTCTGGACCTGACCTTTGACCTCATCAGGGTCAGATCCACAGCTGGAGTGAGGGTCTGAAGCTCTGTGACTAATGAGGTCAAGGTGGATGCTGATGTCAGCAATGACATACTCGTTAAGGTTTCCACGGAAACACAAACCTGCGTAAGCCTCTTCTGTGTAACTGAACGTGTTCACATACGTGAAATATTTCATGTTGCTGAACTTTCTGAATGCGTGTGATATGATTCAGTGTGACCTCTGACCTGAACCTGCAGCACTGACCTTTGACCTTCAGCTGGACTTCAGTCCTCTGCTGGTCCGCTCCATGTTTGCGGGTGACACAGGCGTAGGTCCCAGTGTCGGTGAACGTGGGCTTCCTCAGAGTGAGGCTGAGGTCTCTGGTCTGCAGGGTGTCGGCGGACATTGATGTTCGGTTGGAGTAACGCTCGTTTTGGTTGATAGTGTCATCTTTTCCCTCCACGATGGCGTGAACGATCTGAGAAGACAGATCTTCGCGTTTCCACACAATCGCATGATCCTTAGGAACAACCATGTTACAGGGCAGCAGGACAGACTCCTCCCCCTCAAACACCTCCACCCCTGATGCATGCTGGGACGCTGAGGACACAAACACAAGTTTAATCAGTGTGGTTTCCATGGTAACCTGACAGCGTGAGCAGGTGAACAGTTACCTGCAGCTGAGCGTGGGGCTGAGAGGAGGAGATGTCAGGAGTTTATCAGAGAGACTGAGTGCGTGAACACGTCTGAGCCACAAACACGACATGGTTGATAAAGACTTCCTGTGTGTGTGCGGGACAAACCGTGTGCACTGATGGGAATCTGTTTGTGTCTCTGTGCAGACGCAGTTAGTAAACTGTGCACCCACATCTGTTACACCTGCAGATGTTCTGTCTGCTGGAACATCTGGAGCACAGCTGATGTTCTGCACGCTGTGAACAGAAGCTCCACACCTGCTGGCAGCTGCAGCTCCACCCTCCTCCTGTCACAGTAAACTGCACAGAGGGGAGGAGCTGCTGAGGTCAGCACGTCAAACAGATGTGCAGCGCAGACACACACACACCAGCAGCTCCAGATGTTTGATGAAGCGCAACTCCATGAGCTTCCTGCCGCAGCAGTGGCTCACACTGCGAGTTCCGCCCAAACATGGCGCCCACAGGACATAACATAAATCACCAAGAGCAGTTGTGTGTGTGTGTGTGTTACACAGAGAGCAGTGTGTGCATGTAATCTGCTCTGAGCCTCGCGCGTTGGTGACATGTGCACAGATATGATCAGAGAAAAGTAGCGCGGTCACGATAGCGGCGCGTTAAAAATCTTTGCGCGTTTACATTCGTATTTACGGCTCCGCGTGTAGACGCAAACGGGGAATTCATGGTGCGTTTAAGTACCGTTCGTACGCATGTACGTATGTTTAGCAGCAAAGCTTCTCTTCCAACTGTATCTCTAGTAAATGGACAACACTCACAAATATTGATACTAATGCTGATAATCATAACCGCTGTTTGTCCCACTCACAACTTTGATTAACTGGAAATTGTCTTGTAGCAGGTTAAGGTAACGACATGTTAGCATAAAATCATTAAGCAGAAACCAAAGAATTATCAACAAGTACAGATACTGTCAGTAAACTTCAGCTTTCTAATAAATATATGATCCTTATTCCAGTAAAACATTTAAGCTGTGTGGCATCAGGAGATGGATTAACTTCGTTATAACTTTATTATTGTTTGTTATTATTTTGAAAACAGCATCTAATCCCTCAGTGTGGACGCTGCTCTAAGAACAGTGCCGACAGACTTATACAGCTTCAAAATAAAGGAAGAAGCTACTCTCAGCTTCTCCCTCACCACAGCACTGCAGGTTTGATCTACACAGGATGATTTTCTCGACGCAAAGCCAGGATAGGTTCGTGTCTCCGCCTGGAACTGACGCAGTGACGTTTTATTAACCGCTACATCGGTAGAAGGCAGATTTTCAAAATAAGAGCAAATGAAGAAAACATCGCCTTTTTGAAATCTCCATAGATATCTGGGGTTTACGGGGTGCACTCAAATGCACCACAAATTCGCCCTTTTTACCGTACCACGCGATATAGATGCCCAAGCACTTTTTAAGACTCGTTAGCTCCCAGCTCCGCGGTGACAAAGGGCGGAAATCTTACCGAGAGCGAGGATCACAAACAGCGCACACATCTTCATCTTCATCATGAATCCAGCTGTTAACCATTCCTCGCCGTCAGTCCCCTGACCGTGGTCGGGAGACACGAGGGGAGATGCTTCCTCCAGGGCCGAAGTTTGTCCTCCTTCGGGGTTAACTCCCTTCACTTTTGTGGAGTAGTGAGGCAGACAGAAATCAGCCGAGGCACCGGAGAGTACTGAAGAGATGAGGCTTTAATAACAGTACTGCACACTTTGGAAACACACTGCATAGCCTGTAGCCCGTTAGAACGCTGCTCCCGGTCGCCCTCTACCCATGACACACTCTCTCACTCTCTTTTTCCTCTTTCGCTCCCCGCGTTTCCTTCACGCGCATGCTCACACACACATTACATACACTCCCTACTGCACCCAGTCACACACAAGACAGCAATTCCTGCAACACTACCCCCACTCTGGATGGCAATTAAACAATAATTCCACTCCAGCATTGTAATGCATAAAACTGGTACACAATCCCCTTTACCACTTGGAGCCCACAGGAGATAAAAGTGTTAGCCATTACCGCATATAAGGTGAGGTATAGTATCAACGAGTGCACTTCAGTGACAAAGAGGTTGGCTCAAGTAAGGTGTACATACATGTGCAAAATAAAGCATTTCAAGTCCTGTTAAGTAGAAAAGAAATTACACAATTGTAACTATTACATGGCGACCGGGAATAACCAACTTATCCTAGCATCTAGGAAGGCACAAATACAAATGGATAAGTGCATGTAGCTAACCCCGTAGGTCCTTCAGATACTTTTTAAAAAAAAAAATGTAAACACTGGAACAATGAAAAAAAAATATAACTCTTTTAAACCATTGTAACTAACAGTATAGGAGGCTGAAACGATTTAAACTTGAACCGAATCTTCAGTCCTACTTGGAACTGTCCATGGTAGGTAAACCAAGTTAAGTGATCCACACTCCATACCGGTCTGGAGCTCTGCGCCGACGAGTTGGTCGCTGAAACTGCTGGCCCGGGTGGTCTGGCTCACCCACCACACCCCCACCATTCTCATGGTCTACATGGGAAGGGGACGATGGGACAACCACAACCAGAGCGGGATCAGCTGCAACTGAGACAGAAGGCTGAGAGGAGCTGGGGCCATTACCAGTTGCAGTAGAGAACAGACTGTGCAGACCCAGATCACGGTCTGCTGGGTCATCTTCTAAAGCTGGTGGTGGGACCTCTGTAGGGGACCACTGATGAGCCTGATCAAGGACCCAGGTATTGTCCAGTGGCTCGCGGCAGCGATAATGCTTTAGCTGGTCATGGTGGACAACTTTCACTTTAGACCTTGGGTTCTTCTGGATCCGATAAACTAGGTCATCCAATTGTCCCAGGACAAAGAATGGTCCTTCATACGATGGGAGGAACTTTCTGACCTTGTTCTTGACGTGACGTGTTCCTTTGATGAGATACCACACAGGATCTCCAGTCTTATACTGTGTGTGGCAACAGTTCTTGTCATATTGCCTTTTTGCGCGCTTGACTGACTCACCCAGGGCTTCCCTGGCGATGAGGTGGGCCAGCTCCAGCCGCTCACGCATTTGTTGCACATACTCTGGAACTGAGGGTTGGTTGCCTGGATCAGGAGGTAGACCTGCGACAAGGTCCACTGGCTCACTCAGTTCTCGGCCAAACATCATGAAGTTCGGGGTGAAACCTGTAGCACTGTGTTTGGTCGCCCTGTAGGCCATAACAGCGTACGGGATCATCAGGTCCCAGTCCCAATGACAACGCTCTGCTGTGGAGGCCAGGATCTTCTGGAGAGTGGCATTGAAACGTTCAACCTGGCCATCTGACTGGGGCCGGAATGGCGTTGTATGAGTCTTATCTATGCCAAACAAACTGCACACCCCTTGGAACACATCAGATTCAAAATTGCGTCCCTGATCACTGTGTAGTGCTTGAGGTATCCCGTAGCGGCACACCCACTCAGACGCAACGACCTCGGCAACGGTTGCAGCCCGTTCATCTGGGATAGGAAAGGCTTCAGTCCACTTTGTAAAGTAGTCTTGTATCACAAGCACATATCGGTTTCTGCGCTCTGTCTCATTCAGTGGTCCCATAATGTCCAGCGCAACGCGCTCCATTGGGGCTCCTACCCGGACAGTTCCCATCGGAGCTTGCGGTGTCTTCTGGGGTCGGGCCCTGGATGCACAGCTGGTACAAGTACGGCACCAAAGAGCGACGTCTTCCCTCATGTGATACCAATAGAATCGGGTTCGTAGTCTGGCCACAGTCCTCTCGACACCAAAATGTCCACCCACTGGCCCTTCGTGCATCTGGCCCATCACTTCTGGTTGTAGCTTACGTGGCAGTACGATTTGGGGATAGAACTGGGTCTCGTCAAGGCAGTAGAAGCGACGGACCAGAACTCCATCTCTGAAGTAGAGCCGTTTCCATTGAGCCCAGTATGTCTTAGTTGCTGGGCTGCATGGTGAAACAATAGTCCATGGGGGGCGCTCACTGCTGGCCTCCATCCAGGCGCGTATGGGTGCAATGTCTGCATCAGCGTCCTGGGCTTGGCTCAGCTCCCCCATGGTCCAACCATGAAACAGAGAAGCAGTATCAAGGGTTTTAGCCACATATACTTTCTCAGTCAGCTTTACAGTGTGTGTATTAGTGGACATGTTCTGGTGTGATATGTCTGTTCTAGTGTGAATTGTCTGTTCTGAGATGTCTGTGTTGATAGAAGTGTTTTGACATAAAATGTCTGACTTTGTAAGAGCAGTTTGGTCTAAAGTCTTTGTTTCTGGTGTGGTGGTGTTATGACTTACCCCCACTAGACACACCGCTGTAGTAGCCGGTTGTCCCTCCACCCTCACCGGACTCAGCAACAGGGAGCTGGTGTCAGAGTCCAACTCGCATTGAACTGCCTGATGACTGGTCCCCCCGAGATGCTTGGGGGGGTCCTGCACTCTGCATGGACAAGACTGGCGACAGGGTCTTCTGGAGAGGCTATCAGCATTGGTGTGCACTCGACCTGGACGGTGGATGATCTCAAAGTTGTACTCGGCAAGCTTCTCGAGCCATCGAGCTAATTGTCCCTCTGGCTCTTTCATTTTTGTTAGCCACCGTAGACTGCTGTGGTCTGTGCGCACTTTGAAAGGCCGTCCAAGGAGATACTGGCGAAAGTGGGACGTGAAATCCACGACGGCTAGTAGTTCACGTCGTGTGGTGCAGTAGTTTTGTTCAGTTCTTGATAGCTTACGACTGCCATATGCCAGCACACGTTCCACGCCCTGTTGCATCTGTGACAGCACCGCGCCGATGCCAGTGTCGCTGGCATCAGTGTCTAGTGTCATTTCTCCATGGTCAAGTGGATAGCCAAGAACAGGGGCAGAGGTGAGTCGACACTTCAGCTTGTCGAAAGCTGCTTGGTGCTCAGCATGCCACTGAAAATGTGCATTCTTCTTGGTCAGGTTGTGCAGGGGTTCGGCTATAGAGGCAAAATCTTTCACAAACCGGCGGTAATATGAGGCCAGGCCGATGAAGCGTCTGACCTCCTGGATGGACGTAGGTGTGGGCCACATCTGAACCTTTTGAACTTTGCTGGGGTCGGTAGCCACACCATGCTCGGATACCACATGGCCAAGATAAGCAACTTCGCGGCGAAAGAGGCAGCATTTGGCAGGTTTCAGTTTCAAGTTAGCTTGTTGAAGTCTATAGAATACCTGGCCAAGCCGTTGCAGCATCCCCGACACGTCCTTAGCCAGCACGATGATGTCGTCCAAGTAGACCAGGCAGGTCTCCCACTGCATGCCAGCCAGGACGCGGTCCATCAGCCGCTGGAACGTTGCCGGGGCATTGCATAGTCCAAATGGCATGACGTTCCACTCAAAGAGGCCTGTCCTAGTGCAGAAAGCGGCGGCCCTGCGTGCTCTAGGCGTCAGCTCAACCTGCCAGTAGCCAGATGCGAGGTCTAATGTGCTGAACCATCTGGCAGTTGAGAGTGTGTCCAGCGTGTCCTGGATGCGGGGCAGCGGGTAGGCGTCTGTTATGGTGCGGTCGTTGAGAGCCCTGTAGTCAATGCAGAGACGGTATGTCCCATCTTTCTTACGCACCATAACGATGGGCGAAGCCCAGCTGCTGCAGCTGCGTTGGGCGAGACCGCTCTGTAGACTGTCGTAGATCTGCTGATCAGCATTTTGCTGCTTTTCCCCTGCCATTCTTCGTGGATTTTGTTTGACTGGGGCACCAGGACGGGTTATGATGTCATGCTGCACAAGGCTGGTTCGGCCCAGGTCAGCAGGCCCTGTAGAAAACACATGTCCATAAGTGCAAAGCAAGCGTTTCAGTTGGAGCTGTTCATAGTCATTGAGGTCTGTGGAGCTCTGGGCATAGAGCTCCTGCAGGTGCAGAGGAACCACAGGAGGGCTGGTCAGAGAGTCTGCAGCTGGGGAGACCATGGAGGGTTCCACGGCCTCAGCTGGCTGGAGGAGCCCGGCAATGGATCCCACCTTAATTGTTACTGCTTTATTGCCAAGGTTAAAAAGGCGAAGTGGGACAGCTTTAGAAGGCTGTGCGTTGACTAGGACTCTGGCGATAAGTACTTTGTGCTTCTCAACAAAACCTTTGGTGGGACTAAGCATCATGTCACCTCGAGCTGCTGCACCAGGATGCACGTTGCCTTTCACCATATACTCTTGCCCCGGTTCCACCACCACAGTTCTAGCTATTCTCACTGCGTGTGACTTTGTACTGGCTTCGGTTTGGTAGTAGAGCACCTCTTCACCGAAAAGGATGATGCGGCGTTTGCCAAAATCAAGACGTGCTTCAGCTTGAGTGAGGAAGGGATGCCCAAGCAGCACCTCATTTCCTGCTATATCTGCCACCAAGAAATCAACATCCACCTGTCGATTGTTGATATTGACAGGTATCTGGGCTTCACCTAGCACCGGCACGTCCCCAGGTCCCACACCAAGCAAGGTCTCAACAACTGAGGGCTGCAGTGGTGGTCTCACGTCTGGGTGGATGGAGTTGTAGTAGGGCAGCGGCAGCACGCTCCTCCGGGCTCCACTGTCCAAAACAGCACATACCTCCACTTCGTAGAGGCGCATGGGGATACTCATTTCTTGGCTTTGGCACTTAAGGTGGAGCACAGTGGGTTTTGGGCTGTCCCAAGGGCTACTGTTCAATGTTAAGGCCTTGGTGGTTTTGTGAGGGGAAGGGCACTGCTTTTGGACATGGCCCCAACCTTGACAGTTATGGCAGCGAACCCCACTCCTTTTAAAATTTCTGTGATTGTTCGGTGTTGTCGAGGGTGTGTGTGGGACAAAACGATTCGGTGAGGGGCTAGCTGCAGGTGCATGCTCAGCAACAGTCTCATCTCTGTCTTTTTCTCTGACGACGGCAGCTCGGGGCCGGCGTTCAGCTGCGTTACGGGCTCCTTGCTGCATGGCACTGGTTACATAAGATGCAGCCCTTTTAGTGGTTTCGTGTCGGTGGGCTATTTCGTATGCGCAGGCAAGTGTGGCTGGGTGCCTCTCTAGCAACTTCTGTACTATTTCTGCATCACCCAGCCCATTGGTGAAAACTTCAACAGCTATAGAGTCTTGTTCAATCTCTGCTCTATTACCATATGCAACAGCCACTTTCCCATAAATGTCATCTCTGAAAACATGCAGGGCCTCACCAGGTTTACGCACTCGCTGCCTCAGTTCTACAGCAACAGCAGCTGCATGGTCAGAAGAAGGGCCATATGCAGTTTCCAGTTCGTCCACCAGGCGGCGGTAATCCCATTTGGATGAGCGGGGATTTCTGTGGATAATGGCCCCTGCTGCTCCAACTAGGCAGAATTTAAGCTGAGTTGTCATTGTTTTTTCTGACCAATAGTTGGCTTCAGCGCAGCTCTCAAACCTGTGCAGAAATTCCTTCCACGGTGTGGTGCCGTCATATTGGCCCGGACGTAGGGTGGGGACTCTCTCTCTAGTGTCACCGTCCTCTTCACTGTCAGATAGGGGCTGACGGGGCACACAGCGGGTCTTGCCTGGTTTCGAGCGGGGTTTATGCTGTGCAGTGATTTCCCCATAGCTAATGGCTTCATTAAGGCTACTGGAAGGCATACATTGCATGGGTGTATTTAACATTGCGTTAAACTGAGCCGGTGTGCTGTGTACAAAACTGTCCATGTGAGCGGAGGAAAATGGGTTTGAGTCTGGATAGTGGATTTTCATTTGGGGAGTAGGAGCTGGATAATAGTTCATGCTGCTGCCTGTGTTTCTCTCACGGCCGTAGCTGCGGCATTCAGCATCAACGAAGGGATTCGTGCGGGAAAACTGCGGCCGGGCAGGACCATCGGGCGGCGCGAATACACACTCTCCATTAGCGTGTGTGTTAGCACAACTTTCGGCACACAGGAATGGGTTCATATGTTCACATTTAGTCACAGCTCTGTCTCTGTTAGCTTCCCTAATGCTCGCGGCACCCTCGGAGACACTGGTCAGCGATATGAACGGGTTGGAGTAATTGGTCTCAAGTCCGTACTTTTCACGAGAATGGCGAGCAGCGGCCATCGCGAGTTAGCTTAGCTGCGGGCTAATACACTTGTAATTACAGTCACTCGGCTTTATCGTTAGCCGCTTTAGCCTGTCGGTTTTTCTCTGTGCTCACCACTTCTTTAACAACGTGAGAGGGTCCCTTCGTGGTCGCCAGTGTTAACCATTCCTCGCCGTCAGTCCCCTGACCGTGGTCGGGAGACACGAGGGGAGATGCTTCCTCCAGGGCCGAAGTTTGTCCTCCTTCGGGGTTAACTCCCTTCACTTTTGTGGAGTAGTGAGGCAGACAGAAATCAGCCGAGGCACCGGAGAGTACTGAAGAGATGAGGCTTTAATAACAGTACTGCACACTTTGGAAACACACTGCATAGCCTGTAGCCCGTTAGAACGCTGCTCCCGGTCGCCCTCTACCCATGACACACTCTCTCACTCTCTTTTTCCTCTTTCGCTCCCCGCGTTTCCTTCACGCGCATGCTCACACACACATTACATACACTCCCTACTGCACCCAGTCACACACAAGACAGCAATTCCTGCAACACAGCTGATCGCCTTTAATCTCTCTGAACTAACCCCGCGGCCACATCGCGCTCCTCCGTCTCTCCGCTGACGCACAACTAAAAGTAGTTCTTCTACTTACACCGGAAGCGAATCTGAGCCATCGGAGCGTCAAAAGACACTTTCAAAATAAAAGAACGCAGTTTCAGTGGGAGAAACATTTCTGACCTCCCAGCCCATTGTTCCTTCAGTGGGCTGCTTTCAGTCATTGTGCAAATGTGCTGTTTATAAGGTTGGAAACATGCAGTCAGCTGAGACTGAAGACGTCACCTGATGAAACCAGCTCACTGAATGAACAATGGGCTGTGAGGTCAGTTCCTTGATCATTAATATTGTCATGATCATTGATCAGTGGCCCTGGATACCCTCCACATACTTGGGGAATGCTTTTTTATGGACTGGAGCATGTTCTTAACAGATTCAGAACATCATCCTCATCATCACATCTACCGTGCATTCAAAATGTAAAGCAAACTTAACTCGCTCTAACAATAACCAAAACTTCCATTGAGAGAATATTGTGAAATCTGAATGTTTCCTTTAACTTGAGATCAGAAATGGAAAGAAATGTTTGCGTCAGTTACATCACTTCTGTCATGGTCGTGCAATCAGACCGTGTGGAGAGATTAATGGGATCCAAGTGCAGATAACTAGAGATGGCCCGTGTGAAGCTGACGCCCCGGCACTGTGTCGAGGCTTGATTCGTTTGGCCAGAGTCAGGTGATCAGTGACATCCTTCATTTAGAACACAGTCAGGGATTCAGTGGGAAGTGAATCATTCCTGGGATCTGTGGAGTGTTTTGATGGTGACAGAGTCACTGATCATTCTGCTGGAAGACACGGAGGCAGCGAGGCAGAGAGGAGCTTCTGTCACGCATTTTCAGTATTTTGAGCTGACTTTGTTCAGGTGGGCTTGCCAGCTTTGTTGTTCACTTTTGTTTTGTGTGTCTTTATTTATGTGAAAAACTTGTCTTTGTGTCTATATGTGAAGAAAATGTCTGAACAAAACAAAAATCAGCTTTTCATAATATAAATATCATTAAATAACTTTAGAAACACAATTTAATAAAATAAAATATATATTTTATTTTTTAAAATAAGCTTAAAATGTTATTCTACAAAATGTGCAGCAATGTGTTTATTCTTTTTTATCTGGCAGTCTGTGGAAGAGTTTCTGTGCTGCAGCGTCTTCTGCTCATGTGAGAGGATTTCCTCTGAGGCAGGAGAAATTATCTCCAAGAACAGAAACTCCGCCGTCGCACAGTGGAACAAATTCTTTTCTTAAATAAAAATGAAAAGGCTTACCTTAAAGGCGTCATGCTTTTACTTTACAAGTTTTAAAGTGTTTTCCTTTTCCGGTTCACGATCAGTTCGACCCCCAGGCCAAAAATGTGTAGAAGGAAGTTGGCCTAATATCACATTTATAAACATACCTGTCCAGCTGTCCAGTGATTAATTGCATAAGTACCTCGCAGCAGAAGCATACTCCATAATGTGTTGTACATTATGTGTATATTATATGTGTTTTTATCTATTGTATTTACCAACATCAAGAAGTCACAAGCAAAGAAAGACCACAGCACGGTGCACGTTTCAACAGCAACGTTTATCAATCAGATTTATTTATTAAACAAATAAACATAACAATTCGCACAAAGGTGACCCGACATCAGGCAGGATTGTGACCTCCACTCTGTAGAGTGGGAGGTCACAGTGAAGCAGTTTGTTTTCGTTCGTAAGGCAAGGCAAGGCAAGTTTATTTGTACAGCACAATTCAACAACAAGGTGATTCAAAGTGCTTTACAGAGACATTAGAAACAAGAACAAATAAAAAGCAGGATTTAAAATTGATTACAGTTTTTCTCAAATGCTAAAACACATGTCACAAACGTTACCACCAGGTCCCCCAATGTCCAAACACAACACCCTTCTCTAAAGCTACATAAACACAACCACACCTTCCCACTGCAAAACTCAAACTCCCACACCAAGAGAGCAGCTCGAAGCTGTCAAAACTGTAAACACTATACACAGCATTACACACTACAGCAAAACAATTGAAAACACAATGCTCAATTTGTGAGAAGGTTCTTTGTTTCATAACTGCCAATGCATATTTTAGAAGCTATACAGTAACGGATCGTCGTAGATCTCTGCAGAGGATTAGGCATTTAGATTTGTGAGTTTCATATGAGTAGTATAAATCTATAGAAAATCCTGCATGTACGTACACTACTGTAACACAACTCAATGCAAAAACAGAATCTATTGCACACAACAGTAATCTTGAAAACATGAACAGGGTGTGAAGTTTTTTTATTTACGTTATTCACACCACACACACACCACAATCACTGTGCGGCATCATGTCGCTGAGCTGTTGCTCGCATCTCGTCCGTAATGATGGTGCGAGGTTGTCTTGCTCTCCCTCCTGGACCTTCTCCTCTCCCATGTTGGCCTTCTCCTCTTCCTCGTTGGTCGCTCCTCTTCCTCCTCTCATTTGACCTCCTCTTCCTCATTGGCCTGCTCCTCTTCTTCCAGGGCCAGCTCTTCTCCCTCCTCTGCATCAAATTCCTCTTCCCCTGACTCTGCCTTCATCCATTGTGTTTGTTTGGAACCTTCAGCATACTGTGCACTCTGAACTTGCTTTTACATGTGGGTACAGCATTAGCAACAAGTGTCTTCAATTTTGAGTCATTGTGTGTAGTGAATGACGCCAGGTGTGTTCCCTGTGTTCAAAGATTGGTGACTGTGGCAAGCATTTTGCATCACATGGGCTTTCATTTGAGGATATGAGCAGAGTTGTTTTGCAACATGTGTTTTAGCAAGGAAAAATGTGTTTAGATTTATGAGTACAGAGGGTTGTGTTTTGTGAATTGTGTCTTCATGTGACATGTGTTTATGGTACTGGAATATGGTGGCTACATTTAGTAAATGTGTTTAGACTACTGGTCATTTGGGTTACAGGATTGGCTTTTGTGTTTTAACATTTGAGAAAAACTGTAAAATCAAGGCTGTGCTCAGTGATTAAATCATTAATTAAAAGTGTTTTCCCAGCTAAAGATCTAACGTTTAATAAAGCCAACTTAAGTGTTTTAGAGGCATTACTTGTCCCCTCGTGTTTGGGAGCAGTCTGTGGCACACAAGGTATGTTTACTATGTTTAAAGATCTTTTAGAGTGCAGCTCTCTGTGTTTTGACCAGGCCACATGTCTCCTGTCACCTAAAAGTACAGAGATTTTAAAACCTTCTAGTAAACAGGGTCCCAGCTTCTCCTGGGAAAAGTCATCACTGCCATAATCCTCACAGCCCGGACCCTCCACACATCACACATCAGACTGCGGAGACAGGGCATGAAGAGGAACTAAGGGGGGCAGGGCTGGGCAATGTGACTTCGATTGCTCTGTTGAGGGTGGGGCTCGATGGCGAACCTTTGGCCGCTCTGGTGGGGGGTTTATGGGGGACAAAAAGGGATTGGGACGGGGGGTAGATCTGAGCCCAGCATTGACCCGCTCCATCATCTCCTCAGTGAATTTCAGGTGTGGGGAGGAGGGAGAAAGGGAGGGGGAGGAGGGTGATGGCCTGTCAGGGGTTTGGGGGACTGGGGAAGGTCGTGGTCCCTGGTCCTGGTCGTTGGTGTTGTTGAGAGAGTTGGAGGCAAATAGGGACCCCTCTTCTTGCCTTAGATGTCTCTCCTTTCTGAGGCTCTTCCTCAGATGCCATGGATGTCTCTCCTTTCTGAGGCTCTTCCCGGGTGGGGGCAGATGGAGCTCCTCCTCAAGGTTTCTGCTGGGCTTTGTCTGTTCTTGGAGTTCTGTTTGTTCCTCTTTATGAGATAACTCCTCGTTTATCTCAGCCTTGGCACCAAGCACGGATGGATGACGTATGGAATAAAACAAGTTGGAGGTGAACAGTTTCACCCCTGACTTGTTAAAATTAAATCCATTTGCTTTGAACAGATGCCTGCGTTCCCAAAAAATATTAAAGTTGTTGATAAAATGCACTGAGTGGTCAGCACATGCTGATATAAGCCATTTATTCAGTGTAAACAACCTGCTGAATCTCTCGTCTCCTCCTCTGACCGGCGGTACAGGCCCACTGATGAATACAGCTGCATTCAGAGAGTTTACAGTATTTAATCGTAGATTCAAGCTGCGCTTCATATTTGCGGCCACCAGAGGTCACCAGAGAGGCCTGTGCTGAAACGCTTTGAGCAATGAACCGGTGTTAGGATCAAGCTTCAAAGCTTCAGAAAGCTTCATGTGGCCATCACTACAGCCAGCAGAGAGATAGGTGCAGGTTTAACAAAAACGCCTTTATTTGGGCTGCACAACAACACTACGATAAACTAACAAAGACGTAAACTGGGACAGCTAAACGCAACGGTGTGAAATACAAAGAAAAACAAAGAAAGAAACAAATAACACAAAAAAATCTGAAACTAGGAACCGGCGGCACAAAAACACCTGGGATGACATGCAGGACGATAAACAGACAACCGGAAAAGGAAAAGAGGGAAACGCACTGAAAATACTCAAGAACAGGAACACAGCAACATGGCTGCGATTAATCACATGTGACAAGGCGGGCAAGAGAGCAAAGCTGAGGGCGCTGACACGAAACACCGACTGTCAAAGTAAAACAGGAAATACAAGACAGACGCAGACTTGACCCTGGAGCACGGAAACATGCGTGGAGGAGAAGTGAGGCGCGAGAGCAGAACAGAAAGCAGGAAACACCAAGTGTAGGACAACAAAACCATAATACAGAGAACGAAACTGCAGCCAAACACACAAAACACTGGTAACAAACCCAGGACAACCTCCACTAATGTTGTGTTACAAATAATTTCTTCTTATGTGCACGTGGCCTTTCAGTCAGTCCATGAAAACAGAACTATGATGTCCAAAGCAAACAGCAAGAGAGTCTCCAAACAGGCCTTGAAATAAAATTGTGGAATCGTGTGAATATACAGCTCTGTGTGGAATGTGTCTGTGACTACTTTGATCCATGATGAACATGTAGTTGCTGCTGTCTGCACCTCTGTTTGTGTCCTCGCTGGCAGGAGAGTGGATAATAATGACTTTAAAACTGTCACAGTGGATTTTTAAACACACAAGATGAAATGTGTTCTTTCAGCAGACAAATCCACAGCATGCTAACATTTCACATAAAAGAACAAAGGCTCGTCACATAAAAAACTGACTGTAATGTCATAGCTCATTCAGGTGGTGTCTGAGGGGTCCAACACTTGGGTCATCTTCAGTGCTTCATGTGCTTTCGCTGGGTTTTGGGAAGCTGGGCAGACCCGTGTGGGAACACTTGTTTTCTAACGAAAACACCAGAAACCAAACAAACCCTGTGGGTGAAGGACACCTGTGTTCACATTTAGGACAGAGAACATGGTTTGAAAGAGGAGCGAAAGAGCCATCTATGTGCACTGTGAAAGGCCCCGCCCTCCGTTCAAAGAGGGCGGGGCCTTTCACAGTGCACAGTGCACAAAACTTTAGGATTAACAATAGGTGTGCCGTTTAATAGGCAAAGGCAAAACGAATGCAAAACCAAGCATGAACCTAAACTGGGTTAAATTTTGACACACAAACAAACAACGTGGAGCAATCGCACACAGACGGATTGTTACAGCGGGTGGGAAGGGCCAGCTTTACTTACACAGCCTCAGATTTTTACAGTTAGATGTAACAGATGTAACTTCCACTTTTGATTAAGATCTCTCCGTCTGCATATTTCTTAGGCGTCTTTATTAAGCTCTTATTTATACATGTCTACACATTAATAGACACCGTGTGCTCCGTGACATTATAGTCTTCTACTTCTGCTTCCATCGGTTTGCATTTTAAACTCCCGGCCTTTCAGGTTGTTATGAACGACTTATATTTCTAACATTTTGTGATGTAAGTGAACCGCGCTGCTTTTTTATTGTCTGTGTGATGGAATGAGTTAAGACATGAGTTATTAAAACAATTCTAAATGACAGTGTGACGGCCATGGTACTTTATGAGGGTCAAATGTGTAAGGATGATGTTTCTCAATGTAAAACTGCAAAGAGCTTTTGGACACAACATTTTAGAAACAGTTACCTCAGAACCGGCTGAACCTGCTGATATTCAAGCTGAAGAAAATTAAAATGTTTTTTTTGTTGTTGCTCCACAGATTAAAGAAAAATATGTTTAACAATTCAACAAGACCTTCAACACATGTACATTCAAACTTTGGAACTGTCACGGTTCGGCATGGCAAACCGTGGGAGGTGTGGGGAAGGAGGACCCAGGCGCGGTGCTCAGTGTACAAGCAGTGCGTTTATTTACAGTGTATGGTACAAAACAACAATAAATCCCCGTGCTGTCGTGTCTCTCTGTGAATAGTCCGTGTCTCAGCACTCCTCGTGCTGGCTGCTGTCTGGCGCTCCACTCTTCTCCTGGGGACACAATAGACGCAGCCGTCAGGACACATATAACCACACACACACACACACACACACACACACACACACACACACACACACACACACACACTAACTAAGCTCAACTGGGTGACTAACGTGGAGTCTCATGGAATGATCCCGCGTCGGTGGGAGCTCCAAGACTCTCCTAAGTAGCTTCCCCGATGAGCCCTGATCAGCAGCAGGTGTGTAGCTTCGGGTGTGGCCAGTCCCCTAGCAGGGCCACACCCACCAGGCCTGAAGGCGCCTGTAACCCAGTGTACATACACACCTGCACCCATATACACACACACACTCACATCTACAAGCATGGAGAAGAGCAGCAGCAACACCAAAATACATATAATAATAATAATAATATAATTCATAACTGCTCAGGGATCCTGGGTTGCTCAGACCCAGGATCCTGACAGGAACAGGCTCAACATTGCTGCTGTTCAGTAGCTTTTAGCCGCTCTCAGAAGTCATTTTATGGCTTGAATATTTCCAGACTTACTGCATTTCAAACGGTCTGATTCTTATTCAGTGCTTTTCTCTCTCAACGCGCTCTATACAACATGCCTCATTCATGCAAGCACTTCTAAACACAAGTGCAAACTCATCTACATTCACACACAGTCACACTCCGACGAACGCATCGGAGGCAATTTGGGGTCAGTATCTTGCCCAAGGACACTTGGCACGCAGACTGAGGAAGCCAAGGATCGAACCACCAACCTCCTGATCAGTAGCTGATCTGCTCCACCACCTGAGCTACAGCCACCCGTCCAGATGCTATAAACATCTGCTTTGTCTGTAACGACAGTATCAAAGTGCAGAGCATTGTTTTTACTAAAATTCAACACTTTCAGATGAAAATCTGCCTGCTCCCCCCTCAGTGCCACATTTTTAGGATGATATTCTTGGATATTCTTTTCTTTAATATTTATGCTTTTGGACTGAGGGTATCTAATAGACACGCTGTCACTGTACTACCAGCTGTGAGGCCTCTGCTTTTGCTTTGAGCTGTTTGTATTTTGTCTCCTGAGTGTGTTTTTCAAAGGACATCTTCATCAGTTTGATTTTGTTACCACAAACTTTGTGTAAAGTTCACAACAGAGGTAAAGAGATTTAAACACCCCAGTTTAAGGAGGCAGGCAGGGGCTGGACCAGCTGCACAGGACAGGTGAAGCAGAGAGAGTCGGGGAGACGTGCAAAGAAGCAGAGGGAACATTTTACAAGATGATAAATGGCAGATTTAGATGACTGAGGACTTTGTTGACAAGATTAAAAGACACCTCACAATCACAATCAGTTGACACCTCTCAGTCCACTGATTGTGTTTAGGAAAAAAGCAGCTAAATACACTGAGATGTTGTTTGTACGATGTGGGTTTGTCAAACTTTGAGTGAACAAAAGCAGAAAAACAGTAAAAGATGCAGAAGGTGAAATTCAGGTTTATTTCATGAACACAGTGAAACATTTTACAGTCCACAGAGCAAAGTAGCATACATGATAAATAGATCCACATAACACGGACAGTGAGAAGTAAAACTGTCATCATACCAGATATTCTGCAAACTTAAAATAAACCCCTGAAATTAGAGTTCAGTGTTTTAAGTCTTCTATTAAAAAACACGAGTCGACACTCCTTTCTCCAGCAGCGTTACTGAAGTGACACTTTGACGCTTCATATCGTTTGGCGTTATTTTTGTGCCACTATTCTGAGCGCACACAAAAACTATTTGAGTGCATAAAAACATTTTTGCAGCTGCAAGTGTTGCATTTTGAGGAGAAATTCATTTTGAGCAAAACAAAGCTAAATTTGAGCGAACAAAATTCATTGCTGCGTGCAGAAACTGTATTTCAGTGTTTGCTATTATCCACACACACACACAGACGCAGCCCCTCTCGTGGTTTTTCATTTTTATGTTTGTTTGTTTGTTTTTGTAACGCTATAAACAATAAAAGGTGGATTAGCCAGTTGGTCATGATCAACTCTGGGCTGGACCAATTACAATGCATCCATATTAAGGGGGAAAGGAACGCGATTCGTCCTGCACTTCAGCAACAATGAAGAAAAGACACACAGCTGTATGTATTTAATATTTCTTTCTAGTATCAGCTGATGTTTGCTGGAGCCACAGCTGTAAAGCTGCTGGTCATGATGTCTGTTTAGATATGTGGTGAGAGGGAAACATGAAGGTGAAACAAATCATACATATATACCAACAAGACGGTGCACATCACTGTCACAACAGCGTTTGTTTCAGTTCAAAGGCTTTATGGCTTTTGCTATAATACCTGGTGTTGCAGGCGGCCGACTTTTTTGGTCAGTTCAGCCTCATATATTATGTTTAACCCGAGTGACCACCCAGCAGTGTTGGGACTAACGCGTTATTAAGTAACGCGTTACAGTAACTACGTTATTATTGTGGTAACGAGCACGGTAACTAGTTATTATGCCAAAATCAGGAACGCGTTACTCGTTACTGGGATTTAGATAGGCTCGTTACTCGTTACTTCGTGTGGTGGCTGTCGCGGAGCTTCCACAGATTCAGTAACATTAGCAAGTGGTGGAGGCCAGCAGGTGGATGAGGGAAGGGGAGGCAGGAGGAGCAGAGACCCGAAGCAGCCGCTGGTCCGAGAGTGTCAGATGATCTGAACTTCAGGTAAGAAGTTATGACCTGCAGTCTCTCTGGGTCAGATATAAACCAAGTTTAGGTGGAGTTTATTTTCGTTATTCTGACTTTTTCATACTGCGTGCTAGCTAGCATGACGGAGTTTCTATACAGCTGGGTGGGTGCTATGAAGTTAATGATGTTGAACTTTATTTTGTTCATAAGTTATTAGAGTTGCCAACCGTCCCGTCTGGTATTCAGAGAAAATATTACGCGTTTCGTATTGAGCTGAAAAGGAACAGTTTGTCCCGTAATTCAGCTACAATGAAAAAGGCACAAAGCTGGAGTTATTCTGTGTCTTTGCTGCACAGCTGCCTCTTCTTCTCTCATTCTCCCCCCTGCCTCTCCTGTTTCTACTTCAATCATGAAACTGATCAATGATCAGCTGATCAGCTTTTCTCTCTTGTTTGTTTATCGCTCACTTTGCGCCAGAAAGAGGAAACCAGCGGATGTCGCGCTAAACAACAGCAGCACGTTTAAGCTTGATCGGCTGTTGTTAGAATTTATTTAATATTAATTTCTAGTATCAGCTGATGTTTGCTGGAGCCACAGCTGTAAAGCTGCTGGTCATGATGTCGGTTTGTATATGTGGTGAGAGGGAAACATGAAGATGAAAGCAGGAGATGTCCTTACTGAATCATCAGAGCTGAACAGGTGATGGAGAAACAGGTTTACCTTTTAGGTGACATGGATGAGTTGAAGTTATGAACTGTTTCTGAGAGACTAATAACACCAGGATCCTTTTCTAAGCAGCTGACAGCTGGTAACTGTGCAGGGGCGGGTCTAGCAAAGTGTTGCCAGGGGGGCAGGTAGGGCATTAACAGGGAGAGGGGGGCACAAAGAAATACTTTCTTATTCATTTCAAATGTCTCGCTTTTAAAAAAAATAATTATCTGAGTCTTACAACAAACGATTGATAGATTGATGCATATATACCATCACAACAGTGAACATCACTGTCACAACAGTGTTTGTTTTCATTCAAAGGCTTTATGATTTTTCCTATAATGGCGGCCGGTCTCTAGTCAAAATGCCCGGGACGATTTTCTGTCCCAGTCCAGCCCTGTATGCAGCTCATCTGCAGTCTGGTGTTACCTACATCTTCCTATTCAGAAGGCAGAATTTCAGAGTTCTGAGTACAATCAAAGCACCACGACTGCAGTTTTTGTGTTGGATGTAAAAGGCGCACATGACGCTGTGACGTAGGCTAGAATCATGGCAGCAGTCAACGACGGTCCAGGCGTGGGATTTCTCTCGTGGAAATATGCACATTATCTTTTCCTTTCTATTGGTAGGTGGCACAGTGCACTGTGGCAAGTAAGCAAGCTAGAAGACTGGCAAAGTTATGGAAGCAACACATTAACAAGAGAATTCTGAGTAAAACCAAAGTTACTTTCCCTAGTAACTCATTACTTTGAAAGTAACGAGTAACTTGAAGTAACTGAGTTACTTTTGAGAGATGTAACTAGTAATGTAACTAAGTTACTATTTTAAAGTAACTTACCCAACACTGCCACCCAGTCAGCTAGTGGGTAACGTGCATCTCCCTATTTCTTGAGATACACGGCATCTTCAAGCCTGAAACAGTCAACAAAGTGCAGTTGTTAAAAACAATGTGACAATGCAACACACACACACACACACACACACGCACACGCACACACACACACACACACACACACACACACACACACACACACACACACACACACAAACACAAACACACACACACAATTTGCCATTTCAGCTCAACTGTCTAACAACAAAAGTCTTTCTATAGTGTCAGGATAAAAAGACAAAGTAATTCCTGTCTGTATAAATTTACCATGAAACGCCAAAATGCACACAGTGGATGATGCAGCCTGGCTACAGAGCTGAAGAGAAGCCTGGAGTTGTTCTTATTTTCTTCAATCAGTGATGAATAGTAAGATGTTCTGGTTTCACAGACAGCTTTCAAACCAGGCTAAATGATGATCTTTTAAATTTGTAACACGTCATTTCCTCTCCAGCTTATACCAAGTACTTTGAGGCTCTATTTTTCACAGGAGCTACAGTATTCAGTGTCATAGAGAGGCCTTTAAACTTGAGTTGTACAATGCTTGCAAGCATAAGCCTGCATATGTTATTCAGTAGAATGTAGGGCATAGGGTGATTGGAAATAGTATAACAGGAAGGAGGCAGTGGAGACTGAGGAAGTAAACTCAAATGCCTTAACATGTTCATCTTATGAGCAGAGTCGTGTAAGAGCAATAAAGCCAAATATGGATGTAACAGCTTTTCGTGACATAGGAGCCGCCCCTGAAGGCTGGTAGAAGGAAAACTTATAACCATATTTATTCATACATATGTCTAAGGAACAAACAACCCCTTTGATAAAAGGTGGTAAAGGTTACTGATGGGTAGAGTAACTATAATTATCACAGATGTTCTGTCAGTACTTCACCTTTGTACAAAAACTTAATGGGAGGGGGCAATAGATTATAAATGTAGCCGTTGCATTAGGATGTTTTTACACCAGCTTTAGCATGGACTGCATGGGACGTAGTGTGTTGGTCTCCAAAGTGTGCACTTTGCTTTGCCTTGTGATTGAAATACAGGAACTGAACCTTTTACAGCACTTTCAGAAAGACATCTACTGTGATAAAGTCTACTCTCCACCGCTGTGTAATCAATTATTGTAAATGTAAATGTTATCAGGAAACGATCAGACAGGAGAGGGTTTTCAGGAAACACTGTTAAATGTTCAGTTTCTGTGAGTGTGATTAAAGTGGTGGGTGGGTTCTTTTACATGTTGAGAGAAGCCAGTTGAGTCTAATAACAGATTAAATGCTGTGTTGAGCGGTCAAGGTGAAGAGGTCATGCTGCTAGCAAGCTGACTACGAGCAAAGATAAACTAGTGAAACAGTAAAGACACACAGAGTGAATACTTAGATCAACAATATATATTTAATCTGTGTAATATGCTGGGATATTGATAGTTGAACTATTGTGCTATATTGTGTAAATTTGCCATATATTGTATTATTTAATTCAGTGAGTCAGTTACTTTTCTTGTCATCTTGAGCAACTATTAGCACATAATTTCCCACCCACTCACCCACTCACCCACTCTATCAGCTCGTGTAGCTGTGGTTAACCCTGTCATTGGAGCTGATGAGCTCCAGAGTCACAGACTGGCTGATTACATCAAGACGGCCTCACTGACTCACTGACTGACTGAAGCTCTCAGGCTGTTTACACATAAACTGCAGCCTTAAAAAATTCAACACATCACTCAAAGAGTTCAATGAGACAATGTAAATGTTCGTGTTGTTTAGTGCAGATATCAAACAGAGCGGCCCACGGTGTGTGTGGGCGTAAAGCAGCTTATCCTTCAGTACATTCACGTGTTCTGCCATCTGCACCCTGACCTACTCACCTAAAACAACACTGTGTTTCCTGTACACGTCTGACTGTTTCCTGCTATTTGCAACCTCTTCAAACCTTTTTCTGACTGGCTATGGGGGGTGGGGCTGCTGCATGGGATGCACACTCAATGCAACCCATGATGTATGTTCTTAATAATGATAATGTATACTTTATTGATCCCTCTGCATTGAACCCATTCACTCTGTGGAACACAAACTCACTATGTGTTCATACACCTCTCTGCATTTACGTTTTAGTTATTATTATTAATCTCTCTTCCACAGCGCGTCTCTGTCGCATCTTCCTCCCCTCGCCCAAACTGCTCTCACATGGCCCTCCCTCGCTGAGCCTGGTGCTGCTGGAGGTTTCTTCCTGCTATTCTTTTTACTTTGCACCTTCAAATAACACAAGTGCTGTACAAGATTAAAACAAACAGCAATTTCAATCATTCATAATAATGAAGCTGAGGTGTGATGGTGAGTATCTGTCACGAGGTCAGAGGTCAGCAGGATGGTCAATACTGTGGGAACAGTTCATGCTGTGTTCTCCTGATGTGATGTGGTCCACACACACATGTGGCCACGTTTATGATGTAATTATGTTTATATAATCACTACTTGTCAAATGTAACCCAGTGTTAAAAACAGGATTAAAAGTATAAATATTCATACTCTCACGATGGGAATAAATATTGATAAAAACAAAATTAATTATAATAAATACTGATAAAAAGCATGTAAACATAAGTTTAATATGTACATATGTATATGTGGTATATAGATGGTGTGGGGGCAGGACTTAGTCCTGTAGAGTGTGTTTGTCAGATCCACTGAGCGACCAATCATTGGCCGGTCTGACCCTCCCCCAGTCTGTGCGCTGCTGAGACACCTGTGTGTGCCTTCGTGTGCCAGTCAGATACGCCAGAGACACAGACGGTGAAAGATCAGTTTACCGTGCGGCGAAGAAGCTAGCTGGATAGTGAAAGTCCTTTTTTCGGCGAGAATAATAAGAGTGATACTGTATTCCAGAGGCCGTGAGCCAACGTGAGCACTGTGAAGCCCCGTGTAGCATTTGTTGCTTTGCATGGTAAGTCCCAGGCAGCACACGTGCGTTAGCATAGCATGCTACTTACCGCTAGCTCCGATGCTAACTTCTGTTAGCCATTTTGCAATGAAAGTGCCTTTTCTGAGGCTAAAGCAATTAGCACTGAGTCTGCTGCACTTTATATGAGATGTTCTTTAAAGGTTTATGTCACATTACTGTGGTATTGATGTATAATGTATGGTTTTGTGCGACGTTGTTATGTTAGCACATGTTCCCTTCTCTCATGGTGCTAATTATAGTTCTGCACACTAAGTATTAGCAATGTGAAATTAAGTGCCTTCACCTGCACTGTACTTAGCTGAAACTTGATAAGTCTCAAGCCAATGTGTATTTTTAATGCACTGCTGAGCTATTTTGTATTGTTTTAAATGTGTGTTTCCTATGCACTTTTTCCCTTTGAAATGAGAATAATTTGTTGTACAACATAGAATATTTTGAAAGAAATTTAGAAGCACTACAAGCAACCAGTAGTAATAATAAGTTACAGGCATGATAGCTTAAATGCTGAACTACTGTGTTCTGGCCTGGTCCCCAGGTCAGGTTTTTTCCCTTTGCTTATTTGGATTGGATTGGTTTTGAGGACCTGAGAAGAATCGAGGATCCCTTTTCCAGTACTGGATGGCGAGCCCAGCCCAAAGAGCCGGATGAACTGGTAGATTGTAACCCGACTGGTTACAAACACACTGAGTGACTACTGAACATTGAAAGACTGAAATTGACTTTAAAAAAAAGACACAAAAGACAATATATCCTTAGGTCGACCATTTGTGGGGTTTATTTTATTTTGTTTTCAAGAAGCGCGCTCTACTTTTGTTAAATGTGCACAACTTTAATAATTGCTAATAAATACAATTGTGTTTTCTACACCTACTGTGTACAAGTCCTGTGTTGTCATACACCCTTGGCTCCTACGAATCTAGAACCTGTCTGATCTGGTCCATATTTCCCTTCTGTCCGCGTACTGTGGTTAAAGGTAACTATACTGCCCGCACTACATGCAAAGAAGGCAAGAAGTAGCACTAACAGGTCTAGTATTGCACCACCAGTGTTACACAAAGGTTGCAGAACGCCACAATTTTTCTAATTTTTATTGACATTCAAGCAGCTTAATGACTCACTGCACTCTGAAAGAACGCAACAATAAACAATTTCAATTCATACATCATTTCTCTTCTCCAGAGGGACAAGAGGTGGGGTACAGTTTGGACAGGTCACCAACCTGTCCTAGAGGTAACACAGAGAGACAGAACTAGTCTCAGATTCACAACTATGGACAATTTAAAATCACCAATTAACCTAAACCGGCTAATGTTTTGGTGCCTGCGCAGTCCCCCAGGTTAGTTAATCCCAAAAAGTTGATTCTTTTTCATACAACTGATTCTGGATGCAGCATTTTAAAGCCGATAACTCGAAAGCTGGAGAAGAAATGATGTGTAACAAATTTAAATCATCATTTAGCCTGAAGAAATAATTTGCTACTTTATAAGAAAGCCCTCTGTAATGCTTCATATTATTATTAGGCTGTATTACTGTAGTTGTATCTGTGGTAATTTAGATATGATTTATTCTGCAGAGTCAGCTGGAATCACCAGTGAAAACTGAACATGTCAGTTACGGACAAAAAAACCATCAGATAAAAGAGGGCCGAAGCTACAGCTGCTCTTTAACTTTGGAGAGAGCCAAGTCCTCTGCTTTCACTTTTTATGCTAAGCTCAACCTCAGTGTATGAAGCTTCTTATCTGTCTTAGGAGACAAAAGAACTGTTCCCTTCAAAGCTTTCTCTACTAACTATTCCTGTAACGTGCATGAGTGACAGAATATAAGGTCGATAATAAATGTCAAACGGCAGTGTGAAGTAACTCAAATGTTACAGTCTGCCTGTAACTCACAAACACACCTTTATTGACGGAGTCCCAAAGATACAAAGCTAAACTTGGGAATTCAGGAAACTAAACTAACAAACGGAGCACACGGCCAGCCATCAGGGAGAAGACGACGTAGAACATTGGGAGACAAGGACACCAAAAGGGATTCTGCAATGAGACTGGAAGTTTCCGCCTGGTTTGTGAGTTTCACTGGTCTCCACCCCTGGGCAGGGCTGCACATCTCCAGCAGCTTCACATACCTGGAGCTCATTCAGAGATTTAAGCTCCACGTTGACGCTCCTTCAATGACAGTTTGTCAATTACACCAAGCTGGTAATCGGCTCACATGCTCCGTGTTTTTGTTGCTAAGTGCTTCACTTGTTTTCCTACCAGCTTTTGGCTGTTGTGACAGATTCAGGGCAGAGAGGAAACACCTGGGGAAAACGGCTGAACACAATCTTACAAGATGGGCCAGACACCCCATACACCTGAAGCGCCTCCCACAGGACACTCAGAGGGAACCGGTCGAATGCCTTCTCCAAGCCCACAAAGTACATGTAGACTAGTTGGGCAAACTCCCAAGCCCCCTCATGTATCCTAGAGAGGATAAAGAGACTTTAGAAACTCAGGACGAACCTCATCCACCCGACGGGCCGTGCCACCAAAGAGCCGGCATGTATGTATGTGTCCACGCCAACATCCACTCTTAAGAGGCTGGCATCAGCAGGGAAAAAAGAGCCCTCGTAAACGGAAACGGATTTTAAAAGGCCATAAAAAGAAAAGCCAGCGACCCTGCTGTAAAGCTACTGGCCGCCTGCTAAGGCCCACACTTCCTGCAATACATAATTAGTGTTTACTATAAAAGAACAATAAAGGGCAGAGATCATAACAAAGCTGAGTTACGTACCAATTAAACGACGTCACGTGAGTCATTAACAGAGTGGCTCATAGGAGGCTTCTACAGCTACAACCTATAAACTACATTGGCTTAGCACTGAGCAAAATAATGTACGCACTGCACCGAATAAACACATACCAGCCACGATGGAGGCTTAAGGAAGGTAATCTTCTGCAACACCAGGGGAATTCGAAAGGAGATAACAGGTACGCGATCCGGGGATGCTCAGATGGCCACTATTTCTACTAGCGCCCCTTAATGCGCCTGACTAAAAGTGGGATGATTTATTATTTATCCTGCCACACAAAGTTTTGCCAGGGGCCAGATAGGGCATTAACAGGGAAAAGGGAGCACAAAGAAATACTTTTCTTTCTTATTCTCATTTAAAATGTCTGGCTTTTATTAAATAATTATCTGAATCTTACACCCAAAGTTTTAATCTGATGTAAAACTATCTTCAGAACATTGCACAGGCCTTATTGACAGTATTTGGCCGTCTGAATGCTAGACACTCAGAGACCTGTGTCTCTGAGTGTCTAGCATTCAGACGGCTACCTGAGGACACTCTTCGTGTGAAAGAAAATCTGCTCACACAGAGACCTGTGTCTCTAAGTGGGAGATGAGAGTGTTAGGTTTTGTATTGTTGATTGTCATTTATGCTTAGAAACATTTAACCATATATGCTTAGAGGTGTATAATCAATTGTGTAGTGATAGGATGTGTGATCTTTAGCAGGCTACAAAGGCTTGGTGTCCTAGGAACATCAGAGAGGTCCTATCTTCTCTTTGTTGATATATGGTAGAGCAAACACACGTATATCTCTTTAAGTATAAGAGCCTTTTGTTCAGATGGACCCGCTAGACTCATGACACCAGCGTTGGGGAGTCTTCACAGGGTCACATCTTGACGTCACACACACACACACACACACACAGTATTCTTTGTTCACATGTATACCTATGTAAGATGTTATATGTTAATGACCCTATGCATATTCATGTAACGAGAAGCTTCTTCAGTTCTAAGGTCAAATGGTGGAGAGTCCCAGATTTAAACCTAGTGGGAGTTTCCCCCCAAAGACAGACAAAGGACCCCCCGATGATCCTCTACCTAATCACATGAGCCAAGGTGTGAAAGTGGGTGTGGGTCCCAATCAGCCAGGGTTTGATCCTTAGAACTGAAGAAGCTTCTCGGATGAGAGGTGAAACGTCTTCAAGCAACTTAAAGAAGTCCAGACGCTTTTCTTTGCAAGCTCCTTAGACTACGATGACCTGGATGACTGAGAACCTACACAGACAAGAATATTTCAAATACACCGACAGTATTTAAAGAAGGAAAAACAATATTTACAGTTGTTCACACAGGATCAACCCAAGTGACCTGTTCCTGGACCGTTTCTTTAACAACTGTAATAGATTACAGGAAGTCTCTGGCAGTGTTGCTGAATCTGCCCGAGCAAGATCAGACGTGGATGAGGTGCAGCAACTGAGACCTGCGGTTTGTCTTTTCTGGTGGGCGAGTGGAGAATCACACAGGGTCGTCTGCAAAGGACTTTTGGATGCTTCCTCCCGCTGTCCACTGCATCGTCCATCCACAGGGTTTGCAGGGCTGGCTCAATCGATGGGTGCCACACCACTAAAATGTTTTCAGAAATATGCAAGCAGGAGATGTTAGTAGTAATATAGTAATACTATATTACTACTAGTATAATACTTGTAACTCTGTAGCAGACAACAGTTTGATAAAGTGCTATTAAAAAAGAAACCAAAAGATTAGATTCTATAACTTTCAAAGACATTTAGTGTTATGCCTTTTGGTCAAAAGTCAGTAGTTAGTGCATAGTCTGATTAAGTTATATAAGCAAGGTGATAAATAAGTTCAAAGTTAAGAAATATAAGTGATTCATGCTAAAAACAGTTAAAATGTCTGGGTTCAAAATTTGCTCAGAGTGAGACATCGTTATCACAAGCGATCTTTGTATTGTATGTGCGGAAACGGGAGCGAGGGAGCGCTCTGATCATTAACCTATCTTTGACGTGTTTTCTCCGTTAATGCCGTGAAAAGTGCTTCGGCAGTATTAAAAGAGTGAACGAGTTCATGTACACGCTAAGAGTGCCCTACACGCTTGTACCTTGGGAAACGTTCGTCTTTTTACAAATAAGAAATAGCAAGGAGAAGCCTTGAGAGAGATAAGGCTTTAAAGGATCTTCATTAAAAGCAAGAAAAGCAAGCCTTGTGTGGAAGATCTCCTCTATTTTGTTCGCTAGCTGTCTAGCTTCACATGGTCACGTGTCGTGAGGGCAGCATATTTAGTTTATATATTTTATATAATACAGTAAATGTGTACAAATGACCGGCAATCATTCAGTAACTGAAATTATCCATGAAACTAGCTAAGTAACTAAGTAATTCCTAAATGCGTGTAGATTACCGAACATTATGTTACCTGGATTTGATTGTCTCTGATGAGCCTAAGGTACCAAACATGCTGGTGACGTTGATACCAGTTTTGCATCTCCTCTGAAATTAAACACTACACAGCACACTGAGGAACATTTATTTGTCCATTTTTCAGTTTTCGTGGCCGGAAAATAATGGAAGCAAGGACGGACGAAGGCTAGGAGGCTGTCCAATTTCACAATCGCTCACTTCAGGCCTACCCTGCCGTCGAAGGATCCTACCTACGTGGATCGGGTAGGTAGGATCCTTCGAAGCATCCTTCCCCTGAATTTGAAAACAGCACTTGTCACATCTGGATCTAGTCCTTTAAATTATCGCGTCCCCAGAAACAGTTCCTTTCTTGTTCTTGTGTTTGTGGCCTTTTTCTTCTACTTCCTTTTTCGTTTTTGCTTTTTTGCAGTCTGTGTGACCTCTCAGAGCCAACATTAGGCTGTTTTTATGCTCACCATGTTGCTCAGCGTGCTCTTCTCAACTCTTGTACCTTGGTGCATATTGTCATGTTCTCCTATGATGTAGGATGCTAACAGTGGGTGAAACTGACTGCATCTGTCTGATGATGGTGCAGCAGGTTTACTCGTGGTCTTCAGGGCTTCTTTTAAACACTCAGACTAAGTCCAACCATGAACCTGATCACTGATCATCATGACTCTATATGCAGAGTCAGAAAGCTGATGTTTGCAGTGTGATAACATCTTTAAGAACATTTGTCTATGAGAGCATGAGGGGGGGAATGGATGTTTGTATCTGTGTGTGCCTGTATGTCTGTGTCTATATGTCAGGTCGGGTATCAGACGCCACCTCTCTGGGGACATCTCAGGCCCTCCAAGGTTTGGAGGCCTATCTCGATAAAAGATGTATCACATGGACCAATACGGCAAGGCTGGGAGGGTCCATTTGGTAAAGTAAATCCGTTGGGCATCTTCGCTTTTAGACAATAATTCTGATGCAAAAGAGCCAAACGGGACAGGCAAACAAAAAGAAAAAGAAAAAAAAGAACATTTGTCAGCCTCATCAGCTTCCTCTCTTTCAGCCCTGCAGTATTTTTAGCCTCCCATCTCCCCTCTGCACCACTCCTTCTTTCTGTGGTTTTCTGCTGCTCTGAGGACAGCTGCTCTTATTTTAACTGTGAGTTTCAGGTCTGTGGGCTGCTGTTTCATCTTCATCACAGCGCAGGCAGTGACCGATGTCAGGGATTAAACATCTCATACAGATTATATTTACATCAGTGTGAATTTTAACAGGGTTCAAAGCTTAGTCAATCACGTTTACACACATCCTTAAAACCCTTCTGTTGGATTCATGAAGGGTTGTGAGGTCACTAAAAAATATATCTGTGGCTTCTCTAGAATGACCTCATACCTCCGACCTCCTGATTGGTCGGTTCAGTCAGAATAAGGAAGTTGTGTGGTTGAAGAGTAAACCACCATCACTGAGCAGCCACGTGTCTCCTTCTGGCTTCTCATTATATGAAAGTGTCCGTGTCACCTGCTCTGCTGTCTTCAGATCAGATCTGTACGTGGAATAAGTTTTTATAGGCTTCTATGTTTCCTCTGGTTCCCTTACAACACGTCCTCACACCCAAAGCGTAACATTGTACACTAGGTGACAAAGCATCAGGATGTTACGCCCCGCGAGCGAGAACAGGCCTCCTGTTACGTCAGCATGTTTTCACAGTAACACGTTTTCCATGACAGCGGTGAACCAAGCCCAGCTATACAACTGACCGTGCAGCCATCAGAGAGGCTGTCAACAGTATAGGCCCACCATCAGGGCCTGGGTGGTGTAAAACCACAGGTCCAGTTCTTAGTGTGAATGGTTTTGATCCTTGTTTTCAGATTTCAACAGTTCAAATGAGGTGATGGCTGCAGGTGGTTTTGTTATTCGCTTTTCCTTCTTTCAGTTTTAGACACAGTAAGAAGTTCCTGTTTTCCTCTTTGGTCACTTCTCATAGTTGGCAGGACAAACATGAGGAAACAGTGAAATTATTCACACTAAGGATATGAATATCAGACGTCGTCAGGGGCTGTCTTTCATGTAATGCTTTGTGTTATTTTGTTTTGTTTTCTTATGTTTTTATTGTTTTTAAGTTAAAGGTTTTAGTTGAGTAATTCTGTATTTTTGGAGTATTTATGAAATAATGTCTTAGTATTAATATTTATTCTCTTCGTGTCACCTGGTGTATGTGTGTCCTGGTCTTTTGTGTCATGTATTCTCCGTCCGTTCTCATATTGTCTAGTCTGGGTCATGTCCCGTTCTCTGCAGGTTTATTTTGAAAGGTCCTGTTTCCCTTGTTCAGTGTGCTTAGTTTTACTCTTGCCCTGTGGTGTCATCATGCATTCGTGTCAGCTGTTTCCTCGTGTGGTTCCACTTCCCGATCCTACACGATAGGATCAGCTCTGTGTCTGTGATGTTTGTCTTTGTTCAGTTTGCTCCTGTTTCCATCACAGCTTATTGGTGCTCACACTCTAAGGCTGTGGCTCAGACTGCTGTTAGCGCTCTCAGGCTAACCTCATCAGCACACAATAAACCATAATAAATGCCATAGTTCATCATCAGCCATAGCTCACACTCCTGAATCACTTCAATCACTGTTCATGTCACTGAAGTATCTGCTCTGTAATGTTCGAATGTTTTATTAAAGCATAAATCAACACAGAAACAGAGTCAGGTCTTACTCAGAGACTGTTTGATCCAATCACTGATCAGTTCAGCTTTTCATTCCCGCTCTCACAAAGTGCTTGATCATACCAGTTGTCTGATCTGACCTTACAGTATAACACATACTAAAAAATGCATTTTCTGATCACTTGAAGCATTAAACACATAAAAGCACAAGGTTAATGTTTGTATCCATCCAGTCACCAGCTGAACAGTTCACTGAGAAGCTGACTGACTCAAAGATCCGACTGAGGAGTCTTTACAGACCACAGGTTTGACTCTGGGTCAGAAACAGGAACGTCCCAGCTGCTCCAGCTCCTTCACTTCCTGTCAGCTCAGAGGTCAGAAGTGATGCTCAGTGGTGACATCATCCTGTACAGCAGGATGGCTCGTTTCCATGGAAATGACAGGTGTGTTACCTGTGGGCAGGGTTAAGACTTAAGGATGGAGCACTGAAGTGAGTGATTAGAGAGACTTTGTTCATATCTACCTGAGCTGGTGGCGAAGATGGACAGCAGCAGAGCAGTGCAGGCCACGTATGGACAGAAGACCACCAGGTGCAAGACGAGTCTGAGCACTGACATAGAGGGAGGGGGAGGAAGAGGGGTGATGGGGGGAGCAGAAGAACGAGGGGAGGGGGAGTCTACTATAGACGTAATACCAAAGAATAAGAAAGCAGGAGATGAGGTTGTAGTGGGTGGAGGAGGAGGAGGATTTGCAGGAGAGATGATGAAGATGGTTCAGTCAGTTCATTATCAGGTCAGCAGGTTAGTTTGTCTTTAAACAGGAAATGATGTCAGTGCCCTGACCTCTGACCCTCAGTCTGCTCTGAAGAGAAGGTGGATGAATATCAGTATAACACCAGTAGAGACCTTCATCAGACCGCTGGACGTTAGAGAGAATCCACTTTCCTTCAGGTCCAGATCCAAGTGTAACATTATCTCTGACGAAGTGAGACTTTCGTCTTTCTCCCTCTTTGGGTGTACACCACAAAGTGACATCACTTCCTCTCATGACAGGAAGTGCAGGAATCTCCAGGATCACATCTTTGTCTGTCCAGCAGAGACACAAACAGAGTGACACAGAGACAGACAGAAACAGAGACACAGCTGGAACATCTGTCTGTACCTGAGACACTGATGGAGACTTCATCACTCTGATGTCCAGATGAGCTTACACACAGGAAATTTCCACCAGTGGAGAGACTGAGATCGAGAGCACAGAAGGAACTGTTAATCCTACTAAACTCTGACCCAGCTGCTCCACAGTCCTCAGTGAGTCCTCCTCTGGTCCTCTTCACTGTCCATCCATCAGCTGTCTGTCCATCATCAACACAACTCAGATACACTGAAGATCCACTGAAGAACTGCTGAAGGTTTGGACTGACAGACAGAGACACTGGAGGACACACACACACACACACACACACACACACACACACACACACACACAGTAAGTGTATTTGTGTTCTTTTGGAGTCTCACTGATGGTTTTCACATCATCAACTCACCTACAGAAACAGTCGGTGCAGACAGCAGCAGCACACACACACCTGCAACAGGAGGACAGAGGTCACTAAAGGTCAGAGGTCACAAGGTTAGAGGTCACTAAAGGTCAGAAACAGTTCCAAATGGAGGTTTGTTCATCTTGAGCCAAACACTCCATGTTGGGAAACGTCCCAGAACAGGTTGTGGACGACAGGAAGTCATCAAGAAAAATAACTTGCAAGTGTCTGTTGAAAAGGTCTTTAAATGAACCACGCTCTGACAGCAACCCTGAAGCTGGGCACACATTTCCTCAGGAGACAATGTGAGTCTGCTGGGTCCATAATGAGGTCAAGTTCTGCCATGGTGGCTGCGTGGCTGGCAGAGGAAAGACCCAAATGTGAACTCAGAAACGGGAATGCTGAACTAATTATTGGCTTTAACAAACTAAAATAAGTGCAAAATAACAAAACTAGGAAGTCTGACCTTTGCATCAATGTCCCCGAGTCTCTCCGGCTGACTCTAAATTGTTTTTGTGTTCGCTCTCCCTCTCTCTTCTCCTCGCTGTCTCCTCCCTGCCTGGGCGGATGTCAATATTGGGCTCCCGCCTTTGATGCACCTGCTCTGACTAGTCCTGTCTCCTTGGCCTACAAAGACTTAGTTCTTCAAAGGTCCTGTAGACCAGAAGGGCAAGGCTGTGAAATTGGATGGTCTAGCCTACGACCCGTGGTTTCTGTTACCTAGTAACCATGACATAAGCAGCTACAGCTGTTGTGTACCGCATGCTCTGTACTACCTGACTCAGTGGACCATCTACAATTTGCATACAGTGACAACTGATGATGCCATAGCCCTGACACTACATACTGCCCTCTCGTACCTGCAGAAGAGAGACACGTATGAGAATGCTGTTTGTAGATTACAGGTCTGCATTCAATACCATCGTTCCCTCGAAGCTGAAAAGGAAACTGCAGGATCTAGGATCTCTCTGCAGCTGGATCTTTAACTTTCTATCTGACAGACACCAAGTGGTCAGTGCCAAGTGGGAACCTCTGGCAATTGAACTCACTTTGGAATTATGGAGGCACTGGCTGGTGGGCACAGTTCAACCTTTCATCGTCTGGACCGTTAAACCATAAAAATGAAAAAAACAAAACAAAACATAGAAATCTAGGATACCTACAAGCCCGACATGTGTCTGTCCTCGGGCACTACACTGCCCATTTCATCATGGTATCCACAACACTATTATCTTTCTCCGATGTTATTTCTGTTGGCCATCTCTGCCTCGAAGCAACCATTACAGTTTTTTACAGTCGCTAACAAGCGCCTACCCATACTTCAGATACCTTTTCTAAACTCTTAACACAGACCCACACCTACAAAACACAATTGGCCAAATGGATAATATCCTTCCCAAAAATACACTTTGTTAAATATATACTAACTCCTCATTTCAAAATTAGAACACATCTTTCTCTGCACACACTAACTGTACAAAAACACTATAAATCTGACTCAAAATGAAATTAGTCTGTCAAAGAATAACACTTGTTTTCACTTCACAAGGTACATGCAGTCAATCAAAGTACACCAGGTTTCAAAATACTGGCTATTATTGACATTACAAAAACTGCATAGACTTTTATGTTTCAGTTTTACAGGTATTTGCATGCGAAACATGCAATCCACCATATTGACACCAGAAATGTCTTGGTTGGTAACTGTATGTCCACATGTACAGTAATGTTCACATTCAAAAGCATTCCAGTAAAAAGCAAACAAGTTTTTGTTTCTTTACTGTTTACCACAGGAGGTACAGTAGAAACACGGTATGATAGGACAGAGAAAGTTTTACAGTATTGCTTACAGTGAACAAAATATCCATGAAACACACAAGCGCATTCTGAACAAAAAAACAACAGTAAAAAGCCAAGATAAAAAGGGGGGGAGGGGGAGGGGGGCTAAAAAAGGCATAAGATTTGCATCTAATCTCTGCGATCTTCAGGGTTAGGCCACATGTTTTCATCAACATCACATCTGATGTTATCCAAGTCGATGCACCTGGGATAAAACCGCCTGGTATGTCGGATCCACCGACATATCATTGCAGAAGCAGAGGTTTTTATACTGTATCTAAGGTTTGGGATATTGTTTTTGCTATTGTGGGATGTTGTGTGTTAACATTCGTAGATACTACAAAAACAGTTCATGATTTTGCTGGGAGGTATAACTTGTCTGTTAAGAAAATGTAAGCATTGTGGAAATGTGTTCACTGACTGCATATTGGGTGAACACGACATGAAATGTGTGACTGGTATGGCCACAACAGACCGATGCTGTGCTAATTGTGTTTAGAGTTTTGCAAATGTGACAACTGTTTGGACAAACGCTTGTTAGCGACTGTAAAAAACTGTAATACGTTTGAGTCTGTGCAACCTCTGCCTAGAATAAACACGGAAACCAACCCTATGGCGGCCTATTACAACCTCTGCCATCCCTGACATGGCCTTGCTCTTACATAGCATTGGATTTCGTAAGCGGCCTTCCTCCGTCTGCAGGTAACAACACTATTTTGACTACTGTCGATTGTTTTTGTGGCGTTCACTAAGCTCCCGTCTACCCTGGAGACCATCTAGCTGCCCAGTGCCCACGACCTACTTCTTCCATCTATGGCATCCTGTAGGACATTGTTTCTGATGGTGGGCACAGTTTCAAAGCTGTGTCTGTGTCTGTTCAATCCATTGTGACAATTGACAAGGAAAAGGTAGGAGCGACAGAGAACAGAGAGAAAAGCCGACAATATATAGACAAAAAGTACGGCAAGGGAATAGAACACAGGTGGGAACGCAACTGATACTAATCTGACTGAAAGACAGGGGAAGCAAAACTGAACATAATATCACTGCTCCCTTTGGATGGTTGGGAGCTCAGCCACTATATGGGCCAGCGCCTTCCCTGGCTGGCCCGGTGATAGCTCTGCTGTGACTACTCCGATTGGGCATAGACTACTCCGCAGTAGTCCAGGCCCAGAGTCGCCATTACACGAGGTGACCCAGAGTGACCCAGACTCTCCATTAGAACTTGGGTTGAAAGTGTGGACTTCAAACTATATACCAGCAGTTTTCTGTCTCCAACATAAATGAGACAGAAAACTAAACAGCAGTGACTTTTGTAGGGTTATTAAAGTTGGACAAGTTGGTATTTAATGATGTGCTACGTGATTGCTAACAACACAGCTATGTTAGCGTAAACATGGTGAATCTTGAGGATGAACGCTAACTTTTTTCCACTTCATGAAAGTTAACATGAGGGTTCTCGATGATCAGGGACAATGCAAGGATGTTATAAACGGACCAAACTTCATTCAGAAGAACAACTGAGATAATCCATCCACAATATGAGGTTAGTCATTAATACACTGCAACAACATGGGAACAGAGCAGCTGCCAGAGAATTCAACATTAACCCTTTACAGCCAATCGGAGCGGGCACGCTCTGTTTTGCGTAACTATTTTTAAATCCCGGTAGCTCTGCAACCACGTAAGCTAGCGCAATCATTTTTTTTGCATATGAAACTGGAGGAGTTGTACTTACATCTTATGCCATCAGCTTGTCCTCGGTCACAGTTTAGCTTTGCAAAAACTGCATAAAAATCACTTGCAGCAACAAAAACATGATATTCCAGAAACACGCTTCGCCGATCCGATCAGCTGTTTGTAACACTTCCTACGTCCATCAGCGCGAACTATCACATGACCGCATAACCTGCCCGAAACCGGAAGTGACGTCATTTTGCGGAAATGTAGTTTTTTTTACCATCGTGGCCTCATGAGCTTATACTTGTGTTTTTAAAAGTTATGTTTGACTTCATGACTTTGTGTCATTTCTGGGATGTTTAGGACTCATATTGCACTGCTGGAAATAGTTTGTTTTGATGCACATGCTGTTATTTTGCAAATTTGCACTTTAATATTTATTTCCGTTTTTCCTGCAGTATATAAAAATTGGTGTATTTCAAAAATAAAACTATGAAGACACTTAAAATAAATTTCCTGTGGTGGGAAACTAGTTTGTGCAACTTTTTTGTATTTACAGTTTTGAGGGATAAGCCTCTTAAATTTCTCTAACAAGAAATATATGTTAAAAAAACAAAAACGATTTTCAATTTTTTTGTAGGTTATTGCACTTTTTTGCAATTTATGTAATTACTATGCACCTAATGCAGACATATTATTAAAGTTTGGGCTATAATGGTTGTATTGATGTATAGCAACTTTAAATGCTCCCAAAAATGGCTCCACAGCATGTAAAAATATAATATAAGCTCTGGCGGACTTGGTTCTATGGTAGGTCTTAAAGGGTTAATGAATCAATGTTACAGAAGTGGAGGAAGCAAGAAGAATGAGTTGAGTAAAGTTAGAGTTATCTGACTGTTTTATTTCGGTTAATGCGCCTTATAATGTGGTGTACCTTATGGTCCATAAAATAGAGTACTTTTGTACATGTTATATTTTTATTTTTTATTTTAAATACATTTGGAAATATTTCAACCCAACTTTTTTCACTCGGTCATTCTGGTGTACTGTGTGCAGAATTTAGAGGTGAAAATGTGTTTAATATCTTTTTTAAAGGGCTATAACATGAAAGAAATGTGGAACAAGTGAAGTACTGAGAATACTTTTAGGATGCGCTGTACCTGACATGCACATGATGTCGACTCACGCATCACACCACTGTTATGTGCTGGGCTTGACACTTCTTGTGACTCAATCTCACCTTTTCCAATACTAATAACATAAAACCCACGATACACAAAAAGACAGCTATGGCTATTGCTATCCCAAATTCCTGGTAGTTATAATGTCATGATGACATTCATGTTTGTCATGTAATGGCAAAAAACAACCTATGAATGCAGGTCTCGATAGCGCTCTCCATTGGATGATCCTTCATGAGTCTCGACAAAATGCCTCTAGAAGCTCCCAGATAGTGAGATTAGAACTGTGTGAATGAATCTGACTGAATGTTCGAGACAACTGTCCTGCAGCAGAATGTATCTGACATGATGTGAATAATGTGTTGGATAAAAAATCTAAACGTGAAATGAATGCATCTATGGCAGTGTGCATATTTACTAACTGTAAACCTGCTAAAGTTTAAAGTCTGAAGTTTAGCTTCACTCTCACTAAAGTCTTTGCACTTGTGAATACTTCCACTTGTCTGCTCTAGATCTGTTTCCTTCGTTGACTGTGTGTCAGACCTGTAATGAAAGCGTTCTGTGTTTGACTCACCGAAGAGGAGAAAAGAGAACCATGCAGTCTTCATCTTGTCTGGATGAATAAATGACCAGTCTGAATATCAGAGAGATGCTTTTAATGCGATCACTTCCTTTTTAGCACCCACTGTGTGACTCTAAGTTCTTACTGGATGTACTTTATTTTAGGGGTGGAGAAAGCTGCTTTAATGCGTTGCATGTATCACGTGCAATGCTGAATCTTTTTCAGGGCTCTAGAGTGCAAACAATTTGATGGCAAATGCGACCAAATTTTTCAGTGGTGCGACTAAAAAAAACAAAAAAAAAAACTGTTCGGGTAACAAAAAAAAAAAAAAATCTGCAGCCTTCCCTGTGGTCAACAACAGACACATTTTGCCCCTATCGTGGACTAAACCAATCAGAGATAGTCAGGGGCGGGACCTCTCTGATTGGCCGTGGTCCAGTTGAAAGTGCAGGTGGAAGTGGGAGGTGAGTAGCTTGAATAAAGCGATATCGATTCATTAAATCCTGAATCGACTTTTAAATATAACTGTGTTTTGCCAGAAACGCCAGATTCTCAGATTAAAGCTCACAAAACCATTTCAACAACAACCAAACAGCAGATGAGAGCAGGTACACGGACTCCACACAAAGACGTAAACACAGAGCCGACGCATCAGAATCAGCTTTGTCTTTCTCGGCTTTCTCACCCGACGACCCGCAGACGGACACGCTGCCGGAGCTCAGCGATCCTGATGCGTCCGGTCCGCGCTGTGATTACGTCTTTTTGCGCTGATTCTGAGCTGCAGGTTTTGTCTCTCCAACCAAAATCCACCGAGCCAGCAGCAAAAGAAGCAGCAAAAGAAGCAGCAAACTGCGCTTCACATTTGATCGATGTCGTCATGAATTCCCTCTGACTTTTGCTGTTTTGCTTCCACCATGATAAAAATCACACTTCATGCACAGCTCTCTGTGTGTACTTCAGGAACAGTTTCCTGTCTCAAATCTCTGTTTTCTGCATCATTCATTGGCTTATTACCCACCAGTCTACCGTTGTTTACAGCGCTGTCTTTTTCTTTTTTCACTTAAATGACCTCGGACAAGAAAGCCTAATCTCTGCTGTTCAATACTGATGAAATTTAAACTTCTTAAAATTATGCAAAATTGCAGATTATTGCAGAATATTTTAAGGTTATCTGCTATAAAAAGCCAGACCAGGAAAATCTCCTTCATGTTTTTCTGTTTTATTCTCAGTTACTTCCACACAAAGGCATCTGCTGTGATGTTCACAATTCTGATGAAGTCTCACATGTATCAGTACTGATAAATGATCAGAATTATAATATTTCTGACTGTCTGAGGCTAAATTGAATCAAATCAGGACTTTGAAAACCGGAATCGAATGGATTATAGAAATCAGTGATGATACCCAGCCCTAGTGAACAGCCTAGGCACGACAGAGTGGATGTAGCTGTGGGTAATAAGAAAAGATGAAAAGAACGATTGATAACTTTTTCGTTAAGGCCTGATCTGTGTGAAATTCATAGCCAGCTCTGACACGGTGCCATCAATCTTTGAATGCTGAAAAAGCAGCAGTGTATCCAGGAAACACATTATATGCTGCAATAAATGCCCGAGTGTCCTCTCTCCCCACTGCCTTTCAGCAGCAGACAGCAGCAAACAGGTCGTCAGAGGAGCCGAGATGATGATTAAGTTTAACATTTTCTACAATATTGACAAAGCACTTTAAGCACAAATTCAAATTCAAATTCAAATTTTATTTGTCACACACACACACAACCATACACAGTATGACATGGGGGTGAAAGGCTTGTAGCTGTACAATGCCCGACCATTAAATGACAGAAAAAAAGTTTTACAATATTTACAATTTACAGGTTACTACAGAATTTACAAATTAACTTAGGAATTTACAGTAAAGAATGTGCAAATAGCAGAAGAGATTATAAAGGTTATAAAGATGATAAATTATAGGAATTATAGGATTATAGGAAATGTGTGGTGGTGCGTGTGGTGACGTGTGTGAGAGTCCAGTCTTATAGTGACGTGTGTGAGAGTCCAGTCTTATAGTGATGTGATGTGTGTGGGAGAGTCCAGTCCTACACCTGGTTCAGGCCCCGAATAGCCTGGGGGAAGAAGCTCCTCCTCATTCTCTCTGTTTTGGCCTTAAGGGAGCGGAAGCGCTTCCCAGACCTCAACAGTGAGAAGAGTCCATTGTTGGGATGGGAGAGGTCCATCATAATCTTCCTAGCTTTGGACTTGCACCGCTTGGTGTAGATGGACAGCAGGTCAGGGAGCTCTGATTGAATGATGCGTTCGGCTGAGCGCACCACCCTTTGCAGATCTCGTCTGTCCTGCTTGGTGCTGTTCCCAAACCAGGTGCAGATGTTTGCCGTCAGGACGCTCTCGATGGTGCAGGAGTAGAAGTTCTTGAGCACCTTCAGTGGCAGATGGAAGTCTCTAAGTCTTCTGAGGAAGAAGAGACGCTGACGGGCTTTCTTAACCAGGGTGTTGATGTGGCAGGACCATGACAGGTCCTGAGTGATGTGGACACCCAGGTATCGGAAACTGTCCACTCTCTCCACTGGTGTGCCACTGATGATGAGGGGTTTGTAATTCCTCGCCTGCTTTGTAGTGAAGTCCACGATCAGCTCCTTAGTCTTGCTGATGTTTAGGAGGAGGTTATTCTCCTGGCACCAGGTCTCCAGGTTCCTAATCTCCTCCAGGTAGGCCGTCTCGATGTTGTCGGAGATCAGGTCCACAACAGCAGTGTCGTCAGCAAACTTGACAATGGAGGTGGTGTCTGATGTGGCTACACAGTCATAAGTGTACAGTGAGTACAGCAGGGGGCTTAAAACACAGCCCTGAGGCACTCCAGTGCTGAGTGAGATGGAGGGGGAGCCTTGTCTTCCCACCCTCACTGTTGGGGTCTGTCTGTGAGGAAGTTGAGGATCCACTGACACAGTGATGAGCTGAGTCCTAGATCCGTCAACTTGGTGAAAAGCTTAGAGGGAATTATTGTGTTGAATGCTGAACTGTAGTCCACGAACAGCATCCTAACATAATTCCCTCTGCCAGTGTCCAGGTGACTCAGGGATGTGTGGAGCATCGTCTGTGGAACGATTAGTCCGGTAAGCAAACTGAAGTGAGTCGATGGTGGCAGGAAGTGAAGAAGTGATGTGATCTCTCATCAGTCTTTCAAAACACTTCATCACAACTGAAGTCAGTGCTACTGGACGGTAGTCATTGTGGCAAGCGGGCTGTTGTTTCTTTGGAACAGGGACAATAATGGACCGTTTGAAGCACGTTGGAACCACAGCTTGGGCCAGGGAGAGGTTGAAGATCTCCGTGAACACCGGTGCTAGTACGGACTGCAACTTTCCCCCAAAGAAAGTGCACATGTAAAACTGCGGTGTTAAGCAATGCGGTTGAAAAATTTGAGTGCGCCTAACTTTTGTGCCAGTGCGCCTAAATTTTTAAAGTTAGGCGTACCGGTGCGCCCATGTCAAAAAGGTAGTCTAGAGCCCTGTTTGTAGATAAAACCACAAAGTAACAGTAACATACTCAGAAAAGAAACCAGGAAGAAAGGGTTAGGGTTTGTTGAGACACATTTAAACTGTCATGATTATTATTTCATGTGGTTTTGTTTTGTTTACATACACTTTTAGATGACTTATTCTAATGAATGTTATTTGTTTTTGCAGTTATGGGGTGGGGGGGGTCATGTTTAGCTGCTCTACTTCTGGTTTCTGTCAAGAATCAAAGCGGAGAAGTTAAGAGTCTGCTAGAGCGTGCATGCAATAGCACATTTTTTCTTTTGAACACTTTTTATTTTGCAAATGGTCTTATTATTTTTTGGTTTTGTGAGCGAGGTATCTTTATTTATGTGTGCTTTGATGGATGGTATTTACAGTTTGATTTTGTCACGATCTGTGACAGCAACAGAGTTAATCAATAGCCACAACAGAGTGGTTGTATAGGATAAGTCTGTTCACACTCTTAGTTTGCAATTCCCACTCCTGATCAGACATTTCAGCTCTCACTTCTATGCATATTGTGATGCTCACAATGATGTGCTGGTGAGGAAGTCCACCCCCTCACAACGACCAGGTTCTGTGTCTGACTTCAGTTCAACACAATCATTCCTCAGCACCTGCTGGCCTGAACACTCCCTCTGCAACTTGATCCTGGGATTTTCTGACTTTACTTGAGTTGAAGAAGTAACTAGTAACTATAATTAAATATTAAACATAAGTCACTTGCCCAACATCGGTCATTATACACTGTATTTTGTAGACAAGTAGTTACAGGACTCTCTCCCAGGCCACAGTCAGAAAATCTCACTCAGTGCACAGCAGGAGCTTCACACAAACTCATGTTCACAACACATGTTAGAGCTTCATGTGTGTTTTCAAAATTGGAGTTATTTTTACTTCTAATAGTGTTTACATAGAGCCCAGGTCATGAACAAGATTTCTTTTTACATTTTCATTGTAAGTAGACTAAAGCAAAAACTTAATTAATCTTAATCTAATAGCCCTGGTGTTTTCTAACAATCCGGGCAGAATGGTAAAAAAAAAAAAACGTGGAAAAGGAAGACACAAAGTGGTCCTACATGCATAAGCAACTGAAGTTGGTATATACAGGTAACAATGTACAGAAACATGTATATGTATAAAACGTACAGAACTATGTATAAAATGGTGTTGTCCATGATGGATGTTAGCTTAGACAACATCCTCTCCTCCCCAACCTGCTCGATGGACTTCAGCGGACAGTCCAGGACCGAGCTGGCCCTCCTGACTAGTTTGTTGTGTTTCCCCTGGTCCCTCTCTGCCATTCCACCACTCCAGCAGACCACAGCATGGAAAATAGCAGAAGTCACTACAGTGTCGTAATATGTCCTGGAGCGTCCTGTTCACCCCGAAGGATCTCAGCTGCCGTAGCAGGTGGAGACGACTTAGACCCTTTTTGTAGAGTGCATTTGTGTTTGTGGACCAGTCCAGTTTGTTATTGAGGTGAAGACCCAGGTATTTGTACTCCTCCACCGTTTCAGTGTCCAAACCCTGGATGTTCACTGGTGTAATAGAGGGTGGCTTCTTGCTGAAGTTAATCACCAGCTCCTTCGTCTTGCTGGCATTGATGCAAGCTTCGCACCAGCTTACAAAGTCTTTGATGACCCCCATGTATCCCAGTTTGTTTCCCTCCAACACTCGACCCACAATGGCGGTGTCGTCTGAGAACTTCTGGAGCTGGCGAGTGTCCATGTTATAACTGAAGTCTGCAGTCTACAGGGTAAAGAGGAAAGGAGCGAGTACTGTTCCTTGTGGGGTCCCCGTGCTACAGAGAACGCAGTCAAGAAGCCTCACATACTGGGGTCTCCTGGTGAGGTAGTCGATAATCCACGTAGATAACTGATGGTGCACTCCTGCTCCTTCGAGCAGAGAGGTGTGAAGAGCTCTGGTGACTGGGGGAGGGAACGGCTTCTGAGTCAAACCTGTTAAAGAACTGGTTCAGTCTATCAGCCCAAACCTGTTCTCCAGACTCTGGACCCCCTCTGCTCGCTGTGCTTCATTCAGTGATGGTTTTCAGCCCTCTCCACACACCTCTGGTGTTGCTCTGCTGGAGCTGCTCCTCCAGTTTCCTCCTGTCGTTTCCCTTCCTTATCTCTCCCTAAGCTCCTTCTGGACTGTACAGTGTTATCCACACAGAAGTTGATATAGTCTTTTATGCAGGTAGTTAGTGTAAGTCCAGTGTTTTGTTTTCCACATACTGAGTGACAGTAGGGAGGGTTGAGGACAAGGAAGCATGATTAAAATCCCCAGAGATGAAAAGGAAGGCTTGGGGGTGTGATGTCTGCAGCTTGGACACTACTGTGTGAATTGTCTCGCATGCTGCTGCCGCATCTGCCGCTGGCGGATCGTAGACAGTTGTCGCGATGACTTGCGAGAACTCCCGTGGCAGGTAATACGGTCGGATGCTAACTGCTAATGCTCCACATCTCGAGTACAGCGCTGCTCCTTAACACTAATGTGCCCCACTTTAAACCATACTCACTGTCTTTTCAAAGATGGTGCAAAAGTGGGTTGCTAGTTCTGTCACCAAACATTTTAGACGACGTCCACACAGCACTTTAGACATCCGCATATCATTAACAGACACATCAGCGATTACATTTCTGCACTCTATGATACTGACTCATACTGGATACCGTATTACAAATTGGTCCTATACATGTCTAGCTGCTATTGGGCCAATCGAATTATGCTACAAATTAGCATTGAAAATATTAGACAGGAAACCGATGTCATACTATCACTGTCAAATTAGAGATAAATACAAGTTTTTAAATTTTACTAATTCAAAATTATTTAAATCTGTGTCTAATCAACAAGGTTATACATGGTCTGGCACCTCTACCAATGAGTGATCTTATTACACAAAAGTCTAGCAGACTAGCATCTCGATTGACTCGAGCCACTGAAAGAGGGGAATTGGCATTTAGGCGTACAGCATTTTCACAGAATGCTCTGTCATATCAACGAGTGACCTTGTGGAATAGATTTCCACTGTCAGTGAGGGAAAACACAAGTTTTCCTATCTTTAGAAATCACTTAAAAGGGTGACTGAGGGACACACAAACATGTGATCATGTTTAAGTAGTCATGATTATATGCTGGACGTGACACAGAGTGCATTACAAAAAGGGAAACAATTATTAGTGTAATGGGTCAGTGCAATATCAGGACAGTCAGGGCATGTGCAATATTGGGGTTTGTGCAATATAACTGATGTGATTGTATTGTGTTTTACATTGTCCTCTGTTGTCCACTCTTGTTGTCATTGTTTGTTCTGATATGATGTGAGTCTCTGTTTGTTTTTACTAACTTGCGCACCAACCTGCCAGAGGGTCTGCAGATGGAAATAATCTGGCATTTACATTTGGCTTTACATTTGTTAAAATATTCATCAATATGTATAGTCCCTCTTTCTAAATAACATAATTAAAATTCAAATTAAAAATTGAAAACAAAGAACACTGGCAGAACATGTCGAGTGAGATTATGATTCAGGATGAATAGAATCTACAGTTTTTACTTACACTGTAAAATCGAATTAGTTCCCAGAACTCAAAAAATCTATGCAAACTCATTGTCTCAAAAAATTGAGTAAAGCTTAATTAAGATGAGTAAGTTAGGGTAACCTACTCATTGCAAGTATACAGTTCTAAGAATAACTTTCTGACTGTGCAATACTGATTGTTTACACACTGACAAACATTTCAAGTTCTACTAAATTAAAAAAAAACAACCTGCAGTAACTTATATTAATATAACACTGTATTCAAATATGATTCAAATAGAATAATTAACAACACTTCTTGTAATGGTGTTTAAATCAGCCCAACTTTTATTTTGAAATGTAAAACAATATAACAGCCAACATCCTGGACACTGTTCTGCTGAACAACAAACGATTATACTGCCGTCACTGTTATAATCTTACAATGAAACTAAGTCTCAGATTTAATTATTCTGAAAATAAGTTTAGGCCTACCACAAGTTTGTTTTGTACTTACATTACTTATGTAATCAAAATAAAATGTATTTACTGTTCTGTCACAAGTGCAGTCTCTACATCAAACAATACATTTGTTTTACATTCATACACTGAAGCTGTTATGCTGTAATAATTTAAGGATGCTGGTTTCCAGTCCAGGCATCACTGCCTGAATGACTGTCATGGATCCAGGTGATCCAAATGTAAGTGCAGAAGAAAGTCTTTACCTTCCCTTCAGTACAGTGGCAGTGGATGTGGGTTGGAGATGCAATGACCTTCAACCTGCAGGTGACCATCTTCACTGACCAACCACCTGTGATGGAGGACTCATCAATCTCAGACTCCCTCCTCACTGGAGAGGTGACATTCACTGTCCCACTTGTCAGTCTGGATAGCCAGCCGATACACAATGATGTCAGGAAAGCATCATTTTTAAAAGGGCTCTGCAAACATGGCCAATAACTTTCATTCTGATGATCTGCAGAATAATTTGGCCACAAAACAAATTTCACCCTTCAAAAAGTTGCAGACTTCACTATATACAGTGCAGACAGTGTGGACCCTCTAAACTAAGTCTTTAGGATATGATCTTTGAATGAATGCAGACCAAACTGTCGTTGTATTTACTTACACAGCATGTCTTGTAGGATTAACTGGAGTCATCAGCAACAGCACAGAGCAGTCACATCTCAGGTCTAATAATAGAAGACAGGAAACTAAAGCATAAAGGAAGCAGCAAGTAAAGCAGTTTGATGTAAAGTATGATTAAAGTTCAGCCTGATTAACATAAATGTGACAGCTACTAACATATTGTGGGAAGTAAACTGTAACCAAAATCCTTCCCACTCAGCTGATGTCTTTCTGTCCAACAGCTGCTCTTCTAGACTTGTAAGAGTTTGATGTGATGTGTGGAGTGCTGGTCCGAGCCTCAAAGACAGTAAGAAGCACACAGAGGGAGAAAAAACATAAAATTATTTAGAAGCTGATTTAATCCTTAATGGCTGTTCAACCATTATAACCCTTGTAAACATTATAACCATTATAACAACACAGAAGGTCAATGTAGGCCTCATCCACTCAAATTAGACTAGCACATATAGTACTACAAACACCATCTATTACTGTGTCTGAATGTGTGGTAAAGGCACTGTCAGTATAGGCTTAAAGAGATATGTGTTTCAGGTCGCCGGTTCGATCCCCTGCTCTGTCTGTCTCGGTCGTTGTGTCCTTGGGCAAGACACCTACCGCCTACTGGTGTTGGCCAGAGGGGCCGATGGCGCAATATGGCAGCCTCGCTTCTGTCAGTCTGCCCCAGGGCAGCTGTGGCTGCAACTGTAGCTGCCTCCACCAGTGTGTGGATGTGAGACTGAATGAATAGTGGTATTGTAAAGCGCTTTGAGGGTTATATTAATGCAATCCATTATTATTGTTATAAAACAGACATGTTCATTAAATGTAAAAACAGCTTGCTTATGTTGGTAAAGAAAGATTAAATTTAACATTAATAGATGCCACAGATGTTCAAAAGAAACCACAAAGAATTAAAATAGATACAGAGGTTAAGAATATACAGTTCATATGTTATAAAAGTGGACTGAAAACAAGCCCCGCCCCCAATGGCTGCACCTTCAGAAAAAGTTTTCTCTCGGTTGTTATCTAGTAGCTGCTCACTTTTCTATTTCAAACAATCAACAGAAAATTTCACAGAGAGATTTTATATAAGGTTTTTAAATGTCAGAGGTTGGAGGTGAGGAAGAAAGTGGACCCAAACGCAGGACTCACAGTGCAGGAGTGTTTATTGGAGGGAACAGAATGAACAGATTGAGAGATGAATAACTGACTGACGGGAAGTCTGGCTGAACTAAGAACACGGTAACAACATTACATCAATGACAAGACAAAGAACTGGAGGAAACTGAGGACTTAAATGCACTGACGGAAAAAGACGATAGGAGACTGGTGAGTCACACAGTTGAACTAAATCTGACTAATGATACGCAGGGACTAGAACATAATGCACATAGGCAGGGGACTGACACAGGAAATCAGGAAATATGAAAACTAAACAGTGACAAAAGTCCAAAACTGAAAACAAAGGGTCATCGACCCGGGAACCCTGACATTAAAGCTGTGGGTTACTTTTTAAGTAACATGAGCCCAGAGGCAGCAGCAACGGCAGTCTAACACTAGCTAGCTAGCAGAGTTCATAAACCTGGTGCTAAGAAGGCACAAAATCTGTTTGAATAAGAGAGTCAGGGAATCACAAACAATGATCTCTGGAGCTGAAGCTTCTCCAGGTTTGCTCAACATATTCCAGAAAAAAATGAACATGAACACGCAGACTGATCTGTGAGAAGAGGAGGAAGGCATTTTCAAACCATATAGTCAAAACTTCCAGCTTGCTGAGTTGATCAGCTCTTTGAATAAAAAGTACTGGTAACTTACCTAACATGAGATCTAATAACAAGCTGATAAAAATTGAGTTCAATCTATTTACTGTTTACCATGGTTTAAGAACAGTTTACAAAAACAATGCCATCAGGTCATGAATTTAAATAAAAACATAGGACTTTTATACACACTAATAATGTGGGCAGCTGTAGACACGATGGCTAACGCCTGATAATTGCTCATGGCCACATCTTAGCTCAGTGCCTGCAAAACAAGCTGCTTCTTTCCACCACTTTTAACTGGTTAGATAAATGCACATTCACATATAAAACTCTGAACTACTAAAAGAAGGTACACCTCTTTTGGAAAGTTGGCCACAGCTGATGGCTTGCATACTCTGGCTTCCTGAACAAATGGGGGACCATGCACATCAGGGGTGTCAAAAGGGGGCCAAAACTCAAGGCCCGCTTTAGGTCTCGGGCCAAACAAGATAAACATTTATTGAACACACTAAAACAATGTTCTTCAAACATAAATATGAATAAAAACAGACAGGAATATTATTCCAGATTAAATAAACTTAAAAAATAAACTTTAACTTTAAATATTTTGCTCTTCATAAAAATATATCCTGTCAAAATTACACAAGTTAGAAATATGAACATGCTGCCAAAACCCAGAAAAATAAATGAAAGCAAACACAAGGTTGGAGCCGCATGCAGACGAGCTGGGCGCTGCTGCAGGAGTGCAGCTAATAAACTGCGCGGGCCATTCAGTGTCTTTCCCTGAGTGCATCATTACACTGCAGCTGCATCTGAATCTGCACAGGTGCAGTTTCCATGTAAATGGGTTGCGAAGCAGCTCGAAATTCACTTTATGTGCTTCAAAGTCACCAAAGTGCCGCGAACTCAGTGCACAGTGCGCTCAGCTTATCAGGAGAGTCAGCCGACTTCGTTCAACATTACTTGGCAACAGGGAGAGTGAGGCAAGTTGCACTGGTGCATTTGTGACAGCTTCACCGCATCATAGACGTCCATGAACTGACAGGTTTCCTTGCTGAGCTCAAAAACCCTATTGAAAGTTTTTTCCTCAACTCAGCCAACGGACCTCTGTATGAGTAATAGGTTCAGTCCAAAACACATGGTTTGCTTACATGTTGCTTCAAGCACAGATGTGTTGAAGTTTGGCATCAAATGAGTCAAAAGCTGCTCCTTTCTTTCTGAATTTAATTAAAAACTGTAAAAATCCCAATTTTTACAGGGATCACTAAGAACTAGAGAAATATGTACTGGGACAAACCTGATGATCTGTTGCCCAATGTGTCTGTGTTTGATCATCATATATTAGGCAGAGCTTCTGAATTTTCACTAGGGATGGGTACCGTGTGTTCTGACATAAACGGTAGTAACCAGACCGAAAAGCAGCGCACATTTCAATGCTTTATTTCGATGCTTTATTTTTTCCTGAGCTGTGATACGCTTTAGATTCTAGCCAATCATTTTACGTTTCCGAGGATAGTAGGCGGGGCCAGGTACGTACGTTCTGTTAGAGCAGAGCTACAGATTAAAAATGTCCAAGGCGAAGCGGTCAAAGTCTGGCTGTACTTCACAGCAAGAGATGCAAACTCAGCAGCAACAAGTGCTTTAAGCTGATACTGTGATACTGTCAAAGGAGGTAACACCTCAAATCTGATGAAACACCTGGCGACGCATAGCGTTTGTTTTTTTTGTTTTTTTTAAAGCCGAGAAATGCACCGTATTTGATAGCTTGCTGCGAGACCTCACACCGAGCACATCTACTGCGGGTGTGGTGCCTGTTATCGACCCGGAGTTAGCAACATCCCCCAAGAACCCGAAGAGGAGAGTCCTGGCCCCTAGCCCTGCCAGTGTAGCAGAAATGATGAGGATGATGATGCAGCAGCAGGCGTTCTTCTCTGCGTGAGTAGCTTAATGTTGTTCGAGTGTAATTTACGTTGAGCTACATGCGGCTGTCTTCTTGTTTGATGGCAGATGCTCCCTTCACCCTGGACAAAAAGGCTAAAATGACCAAAGAAAAAGTGGAAAACAGCTGAACATGAGAGGTTTTTGGACAAAGTTTGTGTTTTTTCCATTGTTTAAGCTTCCAGCCAAGAGTGATGCCATATATGCCCCATAGCTGCAGAAAAGGCTAACATTGTTATCTTTTTACAAAAAACAGCTGAACATGAGGTTTTTGGACCAATTTTGTGTTCTCCATTCTTTAAGCACCGGTTCAGCACCGTTTAAGCACCGGCACCGTTTCAAAAGTACCGGTTTAGCACCGGTATCGGATAAAACCTAAACGATACCCATCCCTAGTTTTCACTGCTGCAGGATTCATGTTTCAGGTACATAAAGTTTCATTTGATCTTTAACGTGAGCTTGAGTTCAATTACATTTTATTTATTTAATGCTATAACACAGCAGCAGCTGTGGAAAGGTTCTTAAATTCACCTGAGAGGTACAGAAATTGGGAATCTCGACATGTTGAGCTGAGCACATGGCTGCAGCATCTGCAGCAGGTGTTGGGGGCGGATGATGTTCTGTCTTTGTTCACAGAAACTGCAGGCTGCAGCCCATTAAAGGTGCTCCGCCCTCACCGTGAATTCATCACAGTAGCATGGCGACTTTTTCAGCCAGCGAATCACTAAGTGTGCTACAGAGGAAGTGATGAAGGAGATGGTCTCGGGCTGTCGTCCAGACGTTTAGTCGACGTCCAGACGAGATGAAGACCCCATCTGTCTCTCCACTCCTCGGTAAGTCAAATATTCATTCACTCCAACACACACACACAAAGAGGAGGACACATTTCTGGAGACTTACCAACGCCCTCTGACTGCACACTGTGTCCAAGCTGTCTGACAGGATTTTGTACTTTTAATGGGTTGCTACATCCACCTTTTACAAGAATTTATTAGTTTATTCATTTATTAGTTTTTATTAATTTTGCCTTATGAAACTGCATCATTAAAGGAAGTCAAGTTTACATTACAACGACTTCTGCTTCAGTTTGTAAAATCTTACATTTCTGTGACGCTACAAAGACATCATAATTTCACATAATAACTTAATCATTCGCATGACATTTGTTGTTTTATTTCACACGAGCTAGGGCTTGGGCTCAAAGTCATAAAGGGGCAGTGGGGCGTTATATGAAGGAGTCTTAGGGCTGTCAAGGATGAGGAATGGGGAACCAGGCACTGGGTGATGTTCAGAGTAGGAGCCTTGAAGTGGTTGGCAAGAGTTACGAGGCAAAGACTCTTCTCCCTCCTCTTCCATTTTAACAGCAGCTTGCATTCACAGAAGTTGCATTACTGCCACCCCCTGGAGTTATCTAACATCACATCTAACTCTCTAAATCCTCTTAAATAATCCTGTATTGCTCAGAAACCGAAGAACCACTCCTTTCCCATCCTAGCCATTCAACCACCTTCTCAAACCTGAATTCCCCAGTGTTTGCCATTTCTACCCTCATCATTCTCCTGTAGTTACCATGCCTCCTGCACAGGGCTCTAGAGTGCGACCAATTTAGTCGCAAATGCGACCAAATTTTTCAGTGGTGCGACTAAAAAAAAATATTTGGTTGTTTACAGGCTGTGGCTGCTGTCTTTTTCTTTTTTTCACTTAAATGACCTCGGACAAGAAAGCCTATTTTTTCTGTTGTTCAATACTGAAGAAATTTAAACTTGATATGCAGAACACTGTAGAATATTTTTAAGGTTATCTGCTATAAAAAGCCAGACCAGGAAAATCTCCTTCATGTTTTTCTGTGTTTTATTCTCAGTTACTTTCACACAAAGGCATCTGCTGTGATGTTCACAATTGTGATGAAGTCAGTGCTGATAAATGATCAGAATTATAATATTTCTGACTGTCTGAGGCCAAGTTGAATCGAATCGGGACTTTGAAAACCGGAATCGAATGGATTATAGAAATCAGTGATGATACGCAGCCCTATGAGCACCCTCGGCACGACAGAAGTGGATGTAGCTGTAATAGGAAAAGAACTATTGCTAACTTTTCTGTTAAGGCCTGATCCTTCTGAAATTCATAGCCAGTGCTCTGACACGGTGTCATCAATCTTTGAATGCTGAAAAAGCAGCAGTGTATCCAGAAAAACACATTATATTATATAAATTATTATAAATTTGTGCCGGTACGCCTAACTTTTTAAAGTTAGGCGTACCGGTACGCCCATGGCAAAAAGTTCGTCTAGAGCCCTGCTCCTGCAGTTAATAAATACATGCTCAACTGTTTCCATAACACCACACCAAGTACACAATCCTGTCGAATGTTTCCCCTTCCTTCAGATTTAGATAATGGTATCTGTACTAGACTTGTAATCAAGACCGAGACCAAGTCGAGACAGAAAAGTCTTTAGAGTGCAGCCAGATGCTGCTTCGTTCACGGGTGTCAGGCATATTTGTGTTTTTGCGATGCACTCGCACAGCCCTCCTCACCGCCCCGTCTCACTCCTTTACTGAGAGGACAGACGCACGCTCCACTTGACTGTCTCTCACCCTCTCTGTTTTTCACATAATGATATTGTTCTATATCCTCGCATGTGATTGGCCACAATATAGAGGGACTGAAGCATAGCTGAGCCAATCTGTGATAGCTGAGCAGTGAAAGGAAATGAAATCTCTAAGCACGGCTGTTAGAGCTGATGCTTTTGAAATGACTGGTAGATTTATTAGGCTGTTTTCAGTTTTGTTCAAAAAAGAATGACTTCATATAGGAAAAATATATATCACATGTGCAGGACATCTTAAACTAGTTTTTTAATTAAGCAGCGAGGCAGAACAAAGTCAGGCCTGTATCAAGACACGAGGACTAAACCCCAATTCAACCAGACCCAGAACTGATCCAGAATTAAAACAGGACTACAACAGTTCAAAATCAGGACTACTGAGGACTTAACCAAGACAGAATCAGAACTAGATGATAGCAGCACTAAAAATCATCATAGACCTGCACTACACTTGTTTTTTAATTCAAGTCCACTATTTTGATTCAGGAGTTTATATAATTATTCAGCCTTGTTGTGCAAACAAGCCTGCAGAGCTTAATAAATGTAGAGTTTGAAAAGTAACAAATGGCATCTAAAAAGAAACACTAGGTACGAGACACATGTTCTGATGAGTTTTAACAACCATGTGACTAACATGTGTCTCACCTGCTCTTGTTCATCTCTCTCTCTCCCTCTGTGCTGACAATCAAGCCAAACACCAACAGTGTTACAACAGTTGAAACCAGATATTTACTCTTCAGATAAAAACACTTTTTTAATTGTAACATCAAATCAGACTAAATGTTTATTTTTTTAGGTTGATAAATATAAAAACATATTTGTTAACTTTAAGAGTAAAGAGAGAAACTATCTGTATTTCTTAATTGCAAATGGCACCAAATTGAGCCACACTTATGGTTCTTATGGTATATCTCTTGATTTCCCCATGTCACAGAAACAGAGGCTGTATCCCAATCCAGGGTCTGCAGCCTAACGATCCTCAAGGGCCGCGTACTCAAAGACCGCTAAGGCCGGAAGTGCGAGGCTTGTGTAATGGGACGGTCTAGCCTCCGTTGTGCTGATACTGTTGTTTGTCAATAAAGTTTAAAAAAAAAGCCTTCGTTGCGCTGCCCAGGTTGCCTAGCAACCATGATACTAACAGCTGGAAACGTGTCATAGCTTTGTTTGACAGAAATGAAGGAGAACATATTTAGTTCATTTGTTTGTTTCTACATGAGCTTTGATCATTCTCTGTAAGATGAAGCTCAGCTACTGAACGGCGTATATTTTAAAGGCTTTAAAACCAAGTTAGTACAAACGTCACTAACGTCACATGACTTTGCCGACATGTAGCCAACAGTAATGTTTTAATGTTCTTCGTTATTAAACATTTGCACATAAATAAGTGACATAATATTCAGTACTTAAAGTTCACTCTTCGGCCGCTCCGCTTCTGCCGTCAGCCGCCATTTTTTTCTGCAAATTTATCCACACCCATTGCTGCGCTATGCATTCTGGGATATGTTGGGCCACGAAGTCTACACCGCCACATCCTTAAAATTCAGGGAAATGAAGGACGCATTTCAGGGCCGCATTTCGAGCAGCCTTTGAATTGGGACAGGCTTCGGCGCGCCGCTGTGACGTAATCGGCCTTGAAATGCGGCCTTAAGGCTGCAGACCCTGAATTGGGATACAGCCAGGCTCTGTGTTTTTCCTTATATGCATCCACAGCTGTGCCACCAGTTTACTCACATGGACTCTACGAACCAATCAGAAGCTTCTTCAGCTCAGAATGGAATCGTCTGGAGTTTTCTTTTTAATTAACAATAAACTTAATGCACATGTGCTCCTACATTTGATGAAAGTGATAAAAAAAAATAGAAGCTCTGTCTCTTTATTCTGACATTTAACTAATTCAAAAGATATTTCAACATGTATTTATCTAAAACAAAACAAGTTTACTCTTTTTAACAGTAAAAATTGGGTTTTTTTGTTTTCTCCAGTGTAAATATCTGGTTTCAGCTGTGAATATCCTGCTGTGTGTTGAAGTTCCTCTGGTTTTGCATAGAAATATACTGAACAACATCCAAAGCATAATATATAAAATAACATCTACCTGAGTTTTTTTTAACACATGACCCTACGCTGTGTCACTGCATCATTCCATGTTTGGCACTGATCACCACCTGCACTCATGTATATATCTTTCTACGTAGCACTTTTAATTCTTATCCCTACTTTTATTTTTTCATGTCTATTTAAGTGCTATTTATGACAGTATGTTTGCACTGAAGCACCGCAGCAATTTCCTAATGTTGTAAACCTGCTCAACATTTGGCAATAAACCCCTTTCTGATTCTGATTCTGATTCTTTGGAAGAAGCTCCTTATGTCCATTGTTGTGTTCATCAGTACACAACTGAAACCGATTTAGAGTTTGTTTATCCATGAAGGGAAACAACTGAAAATATGAAATAAACACACATGTAGCTGAGACTCTCTAAAAAACAGCATTGTTGTTGTTTGGATTTTCATTTCGCCATTTGTTGAGTCACTCGAAGAACAAGAAACGTAATATGGGTCAAGTGATCAGTTTGATGTCAATATTCGTGATACACAAACACAAACATGATATCAAACAGCAGCCAAAGGGTCCAGGGATTCCTAGGTTGGGGAAGGGCAACAACAATCCTCTCCAGTCACTAATGTCAGCACTTTGGAGGAACCAGGCAGGGATGGGTCCAGGGACATTTTTATACAAAAGAGAGGAAAGTGAAAAGCCAGGAACAGATACTGCGAACGAAATTACCATGAGAGAGCTGAGCAACACTGAAGAGAGTCACGCAACAATCCAGGGATGAGAAACGCCGACCCGCCATCTGAAATAGTCACCAGAGACCAAGGAGCAGCAGGTGATTAATTGACTGCAGATGTGTTGGCTGGTGGCGGGAACACACAATGAGTTTCCCCTTGGTAGAGGGGAAACTCTATAACTGCACAAAAAACTATTTTTGGCCCACCTTCCTCAAACACGTCTCTGCTGCTGAAACACCAGCGAGCACCGAGTTAAAAAAAACCACACATTTATTTAACTCACCTGAAATCGCACATCCACACTTCCTCCGCTCACACATGCTCCTCTTCTGCCACTCGTGCTTTCACTGCACTTCACACTGCCACACTCAGGGGTCCAGGGAGAGGTTCTCAGACAAGTCCGGGAATCTTTATACAAAGACAAGTGTTAATATGAGCCAGAAATATACAACGAGCAAAGTTTAGCCGAGGCTGCATGAACTCAGGGTGTTCAACGATCCAGCGATGAGACACTCTGAGCCACAAACCCTGAATACTGGCCAAGGAGACAGGACTAGTCAGAGCAGGTGCATCAAAGGCGGGAGCCCAATATTGACATCCGCCCAGGCAGGGAGGAGACAGCGAGGAGAAGAGAGAGGGAGAGAGAACACAAAAACAATTCTGCAGCCCAATGTGAGTCAGCCGGAGAGACTCGGGGACATTGATGCAAAGGTCAGACTTCCTAGTTTTGTTATTTTGCACTTATTTTAGTTTGTTAAAGCCAATAATTAGTTCAGCATTCCCGTTTCTGAGTTCACATTTGGGTCTTTCCTCTGCCAGCCACGCAGCCACCATGGCAGAACTTGACCTCATTATGGATCCAGCAGACTCACATTGTCTCCTGAGGAAATGTGTGCCCAGCTTCAGGGTTGCTGTCAGAGCGTGGTTTATTTAAAGACCTTTTCAACAGACACTTGCAAGTTAGTTTTCTTGATGACTTCCTGTCGTCCACAACCTGTTCTGGGACGTTTCCCAACATGGAGTGTTTGGCTCAAGATGAACAAACCTCCATTTGGAACTGTTTCTGACCTTTAGTGACCTCTGACCTTTAGTGACCTCTAACCTTGTGACCTCTGACCTTTAGTGACCTCTGTCCTCCTGTTGCAGGTGTGTGTGTGCTGCTGCTGTCTGCACCGACTGTTTCTGCAGGTGAGTTGATGATGTGAAAACCATCAGTGAGACTCCAAAAGAACACAAATACACTTACTGTGTGTGTGTGTGTGTGTGTGTGTGTGTGTGTGTGTGTGTGTCCTCCAGTGTCTCTGTCTGTCAGTCCAAACCTTCAGCAGGTCTTCAGAGGATCTTCAGTGTATCTGAGTTGTGTTGATGATGGACAGACAGCTGATGGATGGACAGTGAAGAGGACCAGAGGAGGACTCACTGAGGACTGTGGAGCAGCTGGGTCAGAGTTTAGTAGGATTAACAGTTCCTTCTGTGCTCTCGATCTCAGTCTCTCCACTGGTGGAAATTTCCTGTGTGTAAGCTCATCTGGACATCAGAGTGAAGAAGTCTCCATCAGTGTCTCAGGTACAGACAGATGTTCCAGCTGTGTCTCTTTTTCTGTCTGTCTCTGTGTCACTCTGTTTGTGTCTCTGCTGGACAGGCAAAGATGTGATCCTGGAGATTCCTGCACTTCCTGTCATGACAGGAAGTGATGTCACTTTGTGCTGTACACCCAAAGAGGGAGAAAGACGAAAGTCTCACTTCTTCAGAGATAATGTTACACTTGGATCTGGACCTGAAGGAAAGTGGATTCTCTCTAACGTCCAGCGGTCTGATGAAGGTCTCTACTGGTGTTATACTGATATTCATCCACCTTCTCCTCAGAGCAGACTGAGGGTCAGAGGTCAGGGCACTGACATCATTTCCTGTTTAAAGACAAACTAACCTGCTGACCTGATAATGAACTGACTGAATCATCTTCATCATCTCTCATCATCTCATCATCATCTCTCCTGCAGATCCTCCTCGTACCACAACCTCTCCTCTTCTTCTCACCACTTTCCCTCCCTCCTCTTCCTCTCCAGACTCTTCCTCCTCCCTTCCTCTTTATCTCCTGGTGCTCCCTGTAGTCCTGGTCCTGGTTCTGGTCCTGGTTGGAGGTGTGGTTCTGTTGAAGAAACTGAGAGGTATGGCTCACCTGAACTAACCAGGTAAAGTCATTCACCTGAAGCTCTCTGAGGGTGACAGTCAGATTTTACTCATGAGGATCTGATGATCTACTCGCGTTTCTATGTGAGATGATGCTCAGAGCTGCCAGCCTATCTCCGCTCTACCGTCACATGTCAAGCTTTTCTTATTGTGGAAGTGGGGATGCTTTTAATACTCACAGTAGAGCTGGGCGATATAAGATTTTTTCATATCACGATATGTTGTTTTCATTTCAGGCGATAACGATATCTATCACGATATCAGCCAAATAACTATATTTGTAAGATTTAAATGTGCCGTTGCTCACAAGTAAAATGTGAAATAATCAGCAGCTTGTTTTGATTTAAATATTTATTTCCCATAATAAGTTCAACAGGGTAGATGTACTTAAGGAACATGAGACTTTAAGCGCTAAAGCGTTTAAGTTTCAAAATAGAACAAACGAAACAGACTAAACTGTCAATTCCACTTAGAAACAAAATATTAATTCTAAAAATAAATCTTAGTTTGTTTTACAGAAGAACAGACAAAACTGACTAACTTTTGTCAACATCAAATAAACTGAGAACTAAAAGGAAATTCTCAATCTCTCCTTGTTGTATAGCTGAGCTTTTCAAACAGTTTTAACAGTTACTTTAGTCTGACAAAAGCCGAATGACGAATTAGCGCTTCCAGTCAGAGACTGAGCTGCACCGCTTTATTGTATTTCCAGACTTGCTTTCGGCACATTTACAGTGCAGCTGCTCTGTTTTTTGTCAGACTTGAAATAGCCGAAATACCTTCACACTACGGAACTTCTATGACTCTTCTGTTCGACAATCTCTCCGGCATTGGAACCATCATCTGTTTTCTCTTCGGTCACGCTCGGTTGATTTTTCTCTAGTCGGCACACTCATTTCCTCCATACTAGAGGTTTTTTTTCTCCAGCCTGTGTATAAACCTCTGGTACACAGAGAACCAGTTGTGAAACTCACAGTAAGGAAATGGTCGGCAGAGACTGAAGAGGCCCTGAGGGACTTTTTCCGTTCTACTGTGTGGGACAACCTCTGCAGCCCCCTGGAGGATGACCTCAACAGCATCACAGACTGCATTACGGATTACATGAACTTCTGTGTGGACAACACCGTACCCATCATAAAAGTATGGTGTTTTTCTAACAACAAGACATGGATAAATCCTGAAATTAAGGCTCTACTCAAGGAGAATAAGAGTCTTTAGATCTGGAGACAAACAGGAGCTGAGAGTTGTTCAGAAGAAGCTGAAATGGAAGATAATCAAATCAAATCACTTTTATTGTCACATCACATGTGCAGGCACACTGGCACAGCACATGCGAGTGAAATTCTTGTGTGCGAGCCCCACAAGCAACAGAGATGTGCAAAACACAACAACACAAACGAGCAAAATACAAGAATGGCCAACCTGAAACTAATAAATATATGTACAATATATAATAGTGTATGCATTTCTGGATGTGTATACTAAATATTTTCCTACGTGTGTGTGTGTGTGTGTGTGTATGCACATTTTTACAAATTAAATAGTAAAAAAAAAAAAAAAAAAAAAAAAAATAATAATAATAAAATATATAAAATATACAGAGTTGAATATGTGCAAAACAGTGGCATTTATATACAGTGTGGAGTGCATAATGTTAAAGTTCCAGTAGTGAAGCTGAGGTGTCTATGACGTGTTCAGCAGTCTGATGGCCTGGTGGAAGAAGCTGTCTCTCAGTCTGCTGGTACGGGACCGGATGCTGCAGAACCTCCTTCCTGATGGAAGTAGTCTGAACAGTTTATGGCTGGGGTGACTGGAGTCCTTGATGATCCTCCCCGCTTTCCTCAGGCACCGCTTCCTGTAGATGTCTTGGAGGGAGGGAAGCTCACCTCCAATTATCCGTTCAGAGCACCGCACTACTCGCTGGAGAGCTTTGCAGTTGTAGGCGGTGCTGTTGCCATACCAGGTGGTGATGCATCCAGTGAGGATGCTCTCAATGGCACAGTGATAGAAGGTCCTGAGGATGCGGGGGCTCATGCCGAATCTTTTCAGTCTCCTGAGAAAGAAGAGGCGCTGCTGCGCCTTCTTCACTGTTTTGTTTGTGTGTACTGACCACGTAAGATCCTCAGCCAGGTGTACTCCAAGGAACCGGAAGCTGCTCACTCTCTCCACAGCAGCGCCGTTGATGGTGATGGGGGTGTGTACTTCTCTGCACCTCCGGAAGTCCACTATCAACTCCTTTGTCTTTGCGACGTTGAGGGTGAGATGGTTGTCTTGACACCAGTGGGTCAGGGCGCTGACCTCCTCCCTGTAAGCCGTCTCATTACCGTTGGTGATAAGACCCACCACTGTAGTGTCGTCCGCAAACTTCACGATGATGTTGGAGCTGTTAGTGGCTGTGCAGTCGTAGGTGTAGAGTGAGTACAGGAGAGGGCTCAGTACACACCCCTGTGGAGCACCAGTGTTCAGTGTGACGGGGGATGAGGTGATGCTGCCCAGTCTGACCACCTGGCGTCTGTCAGACAGGAAGCTAAGGATCCAGCTGCAGAGGGAGCTGCTCAGTCCTAGATCCTGCAGTTTCCTGTCCAGCTTCGAGGGAACGATGGTATTGAATGCTGAGCTGTAATCTACAAACAGCATCCTCACATACGTGTCTCTCTTCTCCAGGTGTGACAGGGCAGTGTGTAGTGTCAGGGCTATGGCATCATCAGTGGACCTGTTGTGGCGGTATGCGAACTGTAGAGGGTCCAGTGAGTCGGGTAGTGCAGAGCAGATGAAGTCCCTGACCAGCTTCTCGAAGCATTTGCTCACGATGGGGGTCAGGGCTACAGGTCGCCAGTCGTACAATGAGGAGATGGTGGAGGATTTGGGTACAGGGACGATGGTGGCCATTTTGAAGCAGGCTGGGACTACAGACAGAGAGAGGGAAAGGTTGAAGATGTGCGTGAACACTCCAGCCAGCTGAGCCGCGCATGACTTGAGGACGCGGCCGGGAATCCCGTCCGGACCAGTAGCTTTGCGTGCGTTCACCTTCCTGAAGCACTTCCGCACATCCTCCTCAGACACAGTGTGCGCACTGACGTCATCCGCGGTGCGCACACTGTCCGGTCTCATGGTGTTCGCTGTGTCGAATCTAGCGTAGAATACGTTTAGATCCTCACACAGAGAGGCCGTGGTCTGCGGTGTGCTGGTTTTCCCTCTAAAGTCTGCGATCGTGTTTAGTCCCTGCCACATACTCCGAGGGTCGTCAAACTGTTGCTCCACCCTGTCCCTGTACTCACGTTTGGCTGCTTTGATCGTCTTCCGGAGTTGGTAATGTGCGTGTTTGTAGTCCGATGTGTTCGCGGAGGCAAAGGCGGTGTTCCGTGCCGCCAGTGCCGCGCGAACATCTCCGTTAATCCAGGGTTTTTGATTTGGGAAAGGCAAGGAAAGGAAAACTACAGGAGGAAGATGGAAGAGCAGCTGCAACAGGACAACATCAGAGGTGTTTGGAACAGCCTGAAGACAATCCCAGGACAAAAACCAGCCCCCCAGGCTGCAGGAGACTTGGGGTGGGTGAATGACCTAAATAAATATTTTAATAGGTTTGATCAAACACCCACCCCTCCCACAGCATCGTCCCCCCTGCTGCAATCTCCTTCATCTTCAGGGACTGCCTGTCCTTCATCTCAGGACTTCACACCTCCCAGCTCCCAGTCATTACACCCACCCCCGGCTTCTGTGGACTCCAACATACACCCCCCTCCCCCAAAATCCACTCTTTCTATTTCAGCACTTCAAGTGAGGAACGAGCTTCGCAAGATCAAGATCAAGGTGCAGAAGGCTGCAGGTCCAGATGACATCAGCTCCAGGCTCCTGAGATGCTGCGCAGATGAACTGTGTGGCATCCTAGGTTATCTGTTCAACCTGAGCCTGTCACTGGGGAAAGTACCACAGCTGTGGAAGACCTCCTGTGTGGTACCGGTACCAAAGACCTCCCATCCCAAGGACCTCATTAGCTACAGGCCGGTAGCCCTGACATCGCACCTGATGAAGACCCTCGAGAGGTTGGTTCTAAACCATCTGCACCCATCTGCACCAATCTTCTGCGCCCCCTGGTGAGGTCTTCATTGGATCCGCTGCAGTTTGCTTACCAGCCTGGCATCGGGGTGGAGGACGTCATCATCTACCTCCTGCACCGAGCTCTGACTCACCTGTCAGCAGAACCACCTGCTGATCAACGCCGGGAAAACCAAGGAGTTGGTGGTGGACTTCCGGAGACGCAGACCCACCACACTGACACCGGTGGACATTGAGATAGTGGACTCTTATAGGTACCTGGGTGTTCACCTGAATAATAAACTGGACTGGAGCCACAACACTGATGCTCTTTACAGGAAGGGTCAGAGCAGACTCTACCTGCTGAGGCGGCTGAGGTCATGTGGAGTCCAGGGAGCGCTTTTAAAGACCTTCTATGACTCTGTGGTGGCATCTGTCATTTTTTACAGTGTGGTATGTTGGAGCAGCAGTTTGAGAGGAAGAGGTTGGATAAACTCATCAGGAAGGCCAGCTCTGCTCTGGGATGCACCCTGGACCCAGGGCAGGTGGTGGAAGACAGAAGGACTCTGGTCAAAATAACATCTCTGATGGACAGAGTCTCCCCCATGCATGTAGATGTTGCTCCAGAGCTGCTTCAGTGACAGACTGCTGCATCCTCGATGCATGAAGGAGCGTTTCTGCAGGTCCTTCCTCCCTGCAGCTGTCAGACTGCACAATCAGAACTGCTCCCAACAAACACAGATGTTTACATCTGCGCTGTAACTGCAATAAGTTAATTAACCGATTCATACTACAACCTGGTTTGCCTCTTATCTGTTGTTATATTTTATTTAATTTAATAACTGTACAGTACTCTGTATATAGTAACCATTGTCCTTAAGAAAAAATATGTAAGAAAAATTGTGTATGTTTCTGTTCTGTGTCCTGTGTACTGTTTGTTTGTATATGTGTCTTTTTGGCTGCTGTTACAACCAAATTTCCCCTTGTGGGACAATTAAAGGATTATTCAATTCTATTCTATTCTATTCTATTCTCTATTACCCGGGCGGCACGGCGGCTGGCTGCTTCCCAAACAAATACACATGTGCGGCTTGGCACTTGTGCTGTACGTAACAAGTCATGTGACGTGACGCTGCGGCTGTGATTGGTTCGACTCTGCGTTACCTAATTTGGATCGGCTGTTCTTCTTTTTTTTTAAGAGGACAAGAGAGATGAGGTCTATCGCAATAGTTTAATTTTTTTATTGAGAAAAAGTTATTTCGCAATACATATCGTTATCGTTCTATCGCCCAGCTCTAGTTCACAGTCAGCTGTAGTTGACTCTAAGACTTTAGAAGAAGTCATGAATCTTCACAATGACACAAACTAACAATCATGATTGGTCTCTGATGAACTGAGTGTTGGTCAGCGTGAAGTCTGTTTGCTGAGAGTTTCAAAACTCCAAACAGTGAACTGAAGTGCTGCTCTTACCATTTTAGTGATCAGGCCGGATTAGGATTTGGTCCACCTGAACTAGCATATACAGGCAAAGGATGACACAGTGTATTTGAGAAAAAAGAAAGTCCTAAAAAACACCGAAACATGTCTTGAACCCATGGTTTTGAGTTTCTTTGTGGGTTTTTAATCTCCATTTCTGTACACATTATTTGAGTTTTACTCTATCAGTCACATTCTTTCTGTTTTTCTTGATGTCAATAGAAGTATAAAAATGATATTAGTCTGTCTTCCATCAGTCTTTATTTGTATTCTGCCTCGAAGTTCCTACTTCCTAGATTATTTTTCCGTTGAGTCTCTGTGTATCTTGATTATGCAGTAAGCAGTCCCCCTCTGTTCCTGCTTTTGTTCTCCTTGCTCCCCAGTTTAATTGTGTCAATTTTCTCTTATCTCCTTATTCTCCTCCTGTTTTCTTTTGTTTTTTTGTGGTTCTTTGTGTCCTGTGTTTAGTTTATCTTCCTATTAAGCATTATGTTTTCCTCACTTTCTACATGTCCTGCATCTGGGTCTAAATCCTGCCCTCCACATACTATTTGGCATATCAAATATTTATTAAAATTCAATCCATCCATTAATTTTCTCCTGCTCATATGGGGCTGGGTCACGGGGGCAGCAGCCGAAGCATAAAAGCCTTCATGAACTCAGGGCAAACTGCATCCACCCTGCAACCAAGGAGTTTTTTGACCAGCTCAGTGACCTAACCCTGTTGATGGGCAAGTTGTGCCCATCATCCCCAGACTCTCAGTTGACAGCCCAGCACCTGCTTTCACCCTAGATTCGCGAACATACAGCCACAAATCTGATGATACGATTACACGTGCATTTATGGACACCCTTATGTTCTGACATGGTGTTCACCATCACTCTCACTTTTCACAGAACGCCGAGCCATCTGGAATACAGGAAGAGCTATGCACTTTTCTTTCTTTTTACTACAGCTCAGTGTTCAGCACCATAGTACCAGACATTCTCATCACCTTCATACCCCCCACCACCTACTCCTGGATCAAAGACTTCTTAACCAACTGAACTCAATCAGTTGGTCCACCTCTCTCAGCCTGCACTAAGAACGCAAAACACTGGGTCAAATGACCAAGGACCATGACACTTCAGGAGGCACGACAAGTCCATTTCCCTTCCATTATAAATGTACAAGGTGTGGCAAGGGCGTAGATTTGGCGTGGACGGAAGGGACATGTCCCCACCAATATCCAGTGATTATTGAATTGTCCCCACCAATAATTTGATCAACTTCAATTGCAGGGAACACAAGTGGTTGGTTCCCCAGGGTCAACTCGAAAGGAGAGAGATGGGTGACAAATGAGATCATTAAGTTATGGGCCTGTTCTGAATAATCCTGTCGGTGTAAGTTAGTGGACTTGTTCTCGGTGCAGATTGAACAGGTAGAAACATATTCACAGACATCCTCAGACAGGGATTTCCACCAAAACCACCATCACAGAAACGAGATTGTGTGATTGGCTCATGGATAACGTAAATTTTGGGGTCTGGGCCCAGTGGATTTAATTAGCTCTTTCTCTAGTTTGAACATGGGAGGAGGCCAGGGGTTCCAGTTCCTGGGTCAGGTTCAGCCTGTAGAGCTTCATGGATGGCTGACTACATCTCCCAGGTTGGAGAGCAAAGAACAGGGGACAGGATGGTGGTCTTGGACATTGCTCAGTGATGGAGTTTTGGCGGTTCAGTGCGTCTGGCTTGATATTCTGAGAACCGGGTCTGTAAGTGATGGTGAAATTGAAATGAGAAAAAACAGGGACCATCTGGCTTGCCAGACATTGAGTCTCATTGCAGCTTGAAGGTGTGCAAGGTTTTTGTGGTTGTGCCACACGATGATTGGGTGTTTCGTCAGAAGCTCTCTATGCCCCACAGGCACAACTCAGTCCAGGCACTAGAACCGCTGGCCTCCTCTCACATCCACACTAAAGCAAGAGCAAAGAGTCCACACCGCATTTTTCACAACAGATTGAAGGTCAAATGCACCCATGTGCTTTTTTTCTCATTGTCTCTTCACTGGTGAACAGAACTGCCTCCATATCAGAGTCTGATTGGTCCACTTCCACAATGAAATGTTTGGGGAGATCTGGTTGAGAGAGAACAGGAGTTGATGAGAAACACTTGTTGAGATAGTGAAAGGCCACAATAAAAGTCTCTAAAGTCTCTGGTGACATGGCAGTAAAAGTTATCAAAACCAAAGAATCAGTGCCAGGGCTTGCGGGTCTCAGGAGTTGGCCAATCTCTGTCCGCTTGCACCTTTGTCTGGTTGGAAGGGAGATGCTCCTTTCCAACTATGTAACAAAGATAGGAAACAATGAAAATTACATTTCTCTACTTTAACAAACTTGTTCTCCAATAATCTTTCCAATACTAAGCACACATGATCTCTGTGTTCATCAAGAAAAGATCAAAGGGATGGAGAAAATCTCTAAGGAGTCCATAAGTGACTTGGAGTCATTTTCGACCAGGATATGTCCCTCAATGCACATATTACACAGAAAAACGAGTTCATGCATTTATTATTTTCAGGCTGGACTACTGTAATTCATTGTTATCAGGACGTCCTAAAACCTCCCAGAAAAGCCTTCAATTAATCCAAAATGTACTGACAGGGACTAGAAAGAGAGAGCAGATTTCTCCTGTTTTGGCTTCCCTTCAGTTTTCAGGCCCCTCTTCTGTGGAACCAGCTTCCAGTTTGGATTCAGGAGACAGACACTATCTCTACTTTTAAGATTAGGCTTCAAACTTTCCTTTTTGCTAAAGCATATAGTTAGGGCTGGACCAGGTGACCCTGAATCCTCCCTTAATTATTATTATTAGTTCGCGGCGCGATATGGCAGCCTGGCTTCTGTCAGTCTGCCCCAGGGCAGCTGTGGCTACAACCGTAGCTGCCTCCACCAGTGTGTGAATGTGAGAGTGAATGAATAGTGGCATTGTAAAGTGCTTTGGGTGCCTTGAAAAGCGCTATATCAATCCACTCCATTGTTATTATTATTATCCAGGTAAAAAATCTAATTTCCAAGAGAGACCTGCCATCGTGGCAACAAAAGTCAAAATACACATACCACATAAGTATGTGCAATATCCCATACAAACACATGAAAAATATACAAAAGAAGATCAACTTAAGAGTGACATTAAAAACAATCACACTGAGTAAAAGAGTTATTCTCTCATTCACTTAAGACAGACTTAAAACCTCCCAAGTTAACCAATTCTGATAACTTCAGTATGTTGCAGTAGGCACATATTTCAATATCCATCCGCGCATCACTAGTTTTCTTCTTCAGTCACCTTAGAGAGTGATATTATACCCCTTATGTCAAACAGAGTGATTTGTGGCCCCAATAAAGTTTTGTGGCCCTAGGAAGTAATAAAGTAATAAAGTTATAAAAATATGATATTCATCAAAAAATATGCTAGTTCATTGCTTTTTTTCCCCCTAAAAAAGAACTAATTGGTTATTTAGAAAGTTTCTTATACATCAAATAGCATTCTTTTATTTTTAAGCCATTAAAAAAGTTTTTACTTTTTATGCTCAAAAAACGCCATCTGGTGGTGGGTCAGTGTCTCCGGACCGTGCTGTGTGTCTCAGGCATTGAAATGCAGTTTAAATGCTTTTCCTCCATGAATTAAAAGAGCTTGTGTTCTGTCCTCACTACGTGTTGTCCGCGTGGACGTAGACGCAGCTATACAGACAGCTAAACACTCTAAATCAAAATCCAAGGAACAGGCCGATGTGTTGAGTTGGATGATGTAATAAGGAAAAAGTGTGATACCCGCTTCACACCCTGGAGGACGGGGGCTGTGGCCCCCCCACACTCCCTAGCAGATCATTACATGGAGAAACCTTTGGAATACAAGCATGCTGATCCACACAGGTATGCACACATGGGTATTCACAGACGCGGACTAAAGCTTTCTTGGCTGCTGCCTCAAAGCACACTGTGCGCTGTCTATCTTGCGTGCTGCACAATATCGTTTATTATTTAGTAAATATTGATATCTATGGCTAGCTAGTTTATTGTGATGGTGCTTTGTTTTCTCTATTATTATGTTGCTCTTTGTTGTTTGCTGTCTCCTCTGTTTGTTTGTTTTGTTTGTTTGTTTTTTTTTCTCCATACAGGTGACCCAGGAGTTCTTTTTTTTTTCTCTCTCTCTTCCCCCCCCTCTCACCGTCTCTTCTCCCCTTTGGTTTTCTTTCTTTCTCTCCCCCTCTTTCTCTCATTCATTCCCCCTGTCCTATTTATAAAAAAAAAAAAAAAAAAAAAAAAAGACAAAGGATGAACTGAAGCTCTGCCATCACGTAATGTCGCATACTGCTGTTTCTGATGTCATTTAAAAAAAAAAAAAAAAAAAAAAAAAAGGAAAAAGTGTGAAACTGTTGACAAAACCAGAAATAAACTAATAAAAATGTTGCATCAATATAAAATATAACAAACACACCAGTAAGTCACATATTCAAAAATATGAGCAAAATATTTATCTGCTTAGTGAGTGCCCGAATAAAACATCAAAGGAAATCCCGCTCATGATCAAAATGTTAAAGAAACCACATGGCATATGAGCTAGCTTAACCTTACTAGCTTAGGTTATACATGCATTCAAATTAAATTCTAACAAACGATATCACTCCTTCACAACAAATAATAATGCACACAAGTCGTCTCAGTGATAACAAACAATATTACTCACAGATGATGCCGTTTATCAACTTGTGAAGGCGTCGATGGCAACAGATTAACAGAGTAGGAACTGCCTCTGGCTGGATCAGTAAGAAATACACAAAAACAACCACTAGGGGGCAAACTGCAGAACAGAAAATACCTAATGCCAGCATAGCTTGAGTTTAAAATATTCATGTCCATGTCTATTATTTATTTTGTTATCCAGTAAAACCCTTTAAAATTAAAAAGAAAAAAGATTTGCACTTTGGGGCAAATTTTCTTGTGTGATTAAATTCAGTTAATCAAGATGAATTAATTACCAAGACTCGAATTAATTAGATTGACAAATATACCTAATAATTACCTGTACAAACCTTTGACCCAAAGCATGTAATTAATTAACACAAATGTATGTATTTTTGCTTTAATGATGATGCCGACTCCCAGAGCAAAGCCAGTGAGAATCAATAAGGGAATCAAATTGATATGTGATACCAATAATGAATCACTACATTCTTATCGATTCACATCGCTAGTAACTTGCTATATCAACCAGTAGGACCTACAACTACTCCCTGACCTATTCCACCCCAGCTTTCTCATCTGATCCAGCACTACGCAGTAATGCACCATTACATACAAAGTGTTTTGAGTCTGATTTTCCTGTCCTTCTCAGTCACCAAGACTTCACCTGCTCCTGAAGAAGTGACCTATGCTGATATCAACATCAGACAGAAGAAGAAGAGGCGAGGTAAGCTGAGTGTAGGCGCTCAGCTGCCATTTTGGGAAGGTTAGAATGAAGTTACTGTGCAGTTTATCACAGGAAACATGTTTCTGTTTGATCTCTGTTTATCTTCCAGAAAACCATTCTCTTGGTCCAGATGCAGTCTACTCTGCTGTGAGGACACACACTGCAGGTACACAATGCACATACACAAAATTATGAAACATTTGAAATTTAGTTCAGTTTATGGGGTTAGATAAAAAGCTGTAAAACTAATTAAGCTTACATCTGTGGGATGATTATTGGTAATTTTTTCTCTAATGATAAAAATCTTATTTGTGAAGAAGTTCATGAAGTCATTACTAGTTAACGTTAAAGGGATGGTTGGCTCAAAAGAGCTCTGACTGTTTGTCAGCCTGGCTACAGAGCTGAAGAGAAACCTGGGGTTGTTCTTATTTTCTTCAATCAGTGATGAATAGTAAGATGTTCTGGCTTTGCGGAGGGCTTTCTTATAAAGCAGCAAACTATTTCTCCAGGCTAAATGATGATCCTCTAGATTTGTGACACGCCATTTCCTCTCCAGATTACGAGTCATCTGCTTTAGGGTACGTGTTTCAGAATTATACCACGGAGTCAGGTACTTCTGATTAGAGACCTTAGTTTTCACAGGAGCTACAGTATCCAGAGTCGTACGTAGTGAGGAGGTGAAATTATTAACAAGATAATCGACCTCTGTTGGAGCAGCGTTCAGATAGCTGCTCTGCTCTGTGTTGGTACAGGGCATTGGAGATGATAACAGTGGGTGGATTATATTCTTAAACTTAGTTACAGCACTTAGACACTCCCTAAGGACAGGTGGACGACAGATTATTACAAGTAAGACTGTTTCTTGAGCTTTTGGAGTTCATATTATATAAACACTGTTCCGAACAATTTGACTGAGAGAACTTCGACTGCTCGCATTTAAATTTGCTGTATATCCAATTTTGCAGATTTCGGTATGAGCAGCTGGCTCTGTGTACCTTTATTTTGAAGGCCTTTGAAGAACCATCCTGATGTCTCCATTCGGCCTCCTGTTTGGACCCCATTAAGCCTAAAGAATATCATTCCTATCACAGAGTGCCAAGTCGTTTATGAGCACATTGCAATGTGTATATAAAACAGCTTTAATTAATCATTAAACCAAGCATATGCCAACACACAACACAAACCAATGTCCCCAATGGACAAGGGGTGACGCTTCCAAACTGTGTTCAAAGCATTCAAAAATAAACAGAGTGAATCCACGTGTCCTACCACGTCTGATGTGTGCATTGCGCTACGTTCCTCTGTGCCACTGTGATGGTGCCGTTTCCAATATCTCCTTCTCCAACAGCAGTGTCCCACCATGTGAAAGCATCGTCACTCCAAAAGCTGCATCCAGAAATCCTCTTCATTGTCCTGATGTATGCAGTAAAACATGCTTTGATGGGCTGTGATGCGTCTCCAACAAGCCATACTGTGTGCATTTTATTTTAAAACTAAACCAATAAACTTTCCGTTCATACAAAACAAATAATGGATGTATTAACTTACATCGTTTGTAATAAGGACTTAAAGGTGAAAAACTCCCCTTTGAGTTCACCCGTGTCAGGTAAATAACATGCGATCACACCCCCATGCAGTCAGCTGAGGTGCAGGAAAACACCTGCACCACCACAAGAAATAAACAAAACTTTCACTTTAACTCTTACAGGTCCATTTCCTTAGCTGAGTGTCAGTGTTTCTGCGTGACCTTGTTTCTCTGTTCAGTAAATCATCATCATCTCTCTCATTCACAGGCCCTTCTGAGGTCACTTATGGCCAAGTTCAAATCACATCTCAGAGACCTGCGGGCAGAAATACTGGTAACCTCTGCAACATCCACTCATACATAGACCATAGGAGGAAATCATTGGTGATTCTGGCTCCTTTGAATCAGTTTTTGGAGTGGTTTCCACAAAGGAGCAAATTGTTTCATTGCAAACATGGTTAAAGAAGATCCATGATGGACGACTACAGCCTCAACAAACCATTTGTTTTGCATTATATTCAGAGGAATGGGCTTTGATTGTAGATTGATAACAAGAAGATCATTTCAAAAAGAGAGAGTAATAAAAGGGTTATTTTACAGAGGTGCTGCTTTAGTGAGGAGGAAGTCATTCACAAAATTTATTAACACCAGAGTTCCACTGTCTGCCGACAGTTGACCAGGGCACATACGCCCACCATTAGGTACACGCTGAATGCTTCCTGACTACACATGCATTTGTTCGGGAGAAATTTAGGAGAGGACTCCACGACAACACCACATTAGTAACAATTTGGGACTTCCTGTTACTGATATCAGTGAGACACATTTTGCTTTCCAGGTTGCAGGGTATCTTCTTTAAGGTGCACGTTTGTGTTAAGCTTTGTGTTCAGGAGTCGAGTACTCCTGAATAGAGGCTTTTGTTTTGTGAGGAGCTACAGTATTCTTGGTGATGTGCAGTTTGTATGGCCCCCATGTGCTTGTATGCATGCCTGACAGCATCATAGACATGGACCTCCTTGGTTTTAAGTCAACTGAGCTTGGGGGCCAGTAACAAGTAACTTTCATTCTTTCACTCAATAACTAATAGCAGTCAGGCTGCTGTTGCCTAGCCTGTAGAGTTCTGTGTGACCCACAGACTGCTGGATCAGTCAGTTAGTACAGGAAACCTGGACCGGCCATTCATTTAAAGGGTCAAAGTTTCTGATTCCAAGGAGTGTTCCCCAACAGATAATGAAGGAACTGGACTGAACCAGTGAGGAGACTCGCCTAGCTCTAACTGCCCATCTCCAGTTATGAGCCTGTTCCCTCTGACAATGACTGCCTGATGTCTGTGAAGGTTCTCGGTGAAGGTTGTGAAGGTTCTCAGTGTGAAGGTTCTCAGTGTGAAGGTTCTCAGTGAAGGTTCTCAGTGTGAAGGTTCTCAATGACTGCCTGAGTAACCTTGCAGGTCAAGAGCAATTTAGCATGGGCGATGTAAATGCTTTAGCACATAGTAAGAATCACTTAATTAAATCACCAGAATTGTATCCTAATCTCATAAATGAACTCTATACTGATGCTGATCTCTTTTATTGGTCTTGAGATGAATGAGAGAGGAGGGGAAGACGTACATTCTGGTGATAAACTCCTTTCCATCCTGTGCGCAATAATATCCATGGGGAAAGCAAAAAGCCCTCCAAGTCTTTTGAGACAACAATTCAGCAAAAGTTATTTTTATAGATCCAATTGTTATGTTCACAGTGGTTGAACAATGATTTGTCACATCTCACTAAAATCTTCTGATGTTGCTCTCCAGTCCTCATGCCCAGGAAAGTACAGGACGATCTTCGACTCATCTTAAGAGCACTCTTTTATACTTATTGGCCTCTCTTGCTTTCTCTTTTTGAAACAATTACAAATCTTGCCTACTCCTTATGATTACTCCTCTCTTACCTCACCCTGAATCCTTCACTGCTATTGGTACTGTCAGGGTTCCTGGGTTGTTCACCCGGTGTTTTCAGTTCATGTTCAGTCTATGTTCCACAGAGACCACAACTACTAGAAATGCTGTACAGCATTTCTATTCTGTCACTTGTTTTTCAGTCTCTGTCCCCAAATATTTTTGGACTTATCTGTTATTTGGGTAGAGTTCTACTACTCTACCAGTCGTGAAAGATGGCCGACCTCGCCTGAGCCTGGTTCTGTTGGAGGTTTCTTCCTGTTAAATAGGAGTTTTTATACATAACTCTCACGCATAGCCCAAGATGGATGCCTCAGGGGGTATATGAGGTTCATACCTTGCCCAAGGGCATTTCAATATCTAGAGGCAGGAGTTGGTGATTGTACCACCAACTTCCTGATAAGTTCACAATCCTCTCTATATCCTGAGCAACAATATATCTGCGACTAGAGGTGGTAACTAGTGAGGAGTGTAAGGACTCCGTCCAGGAGGTAACTGTGTTAGCTGTACTACAACACACCTTATTAGCTAATTACTGAAGAAAAAAATGATTTCACATTTGTCTAATGTACATTTTTAGATGGTTGAACATAAGTAAGGACCATTTCTACAACGGCTAGATGACTAAATTTGCCTTTTTGAATTATCTCAGTTTCCTGTCAGTGTTTCCAAAGGACTAATGGACTTTATTATAACCTAGTCAAAAGAGTCTCTGTACTTTTACCCACGAGTAAATGATTTTACTGTAATATTAATTAATCTGCTGCAGTAATACTTTTAGAATCTTTAAAAGTGGATTTCATGACGTCGGAGCCCACTAAGGCCACTCCCGATCTCTTGTTATGAATTGACTCTATAAATAAAAGTCAAGTGAATGAATCTGTACTCTGTTGTGTTACAGAGTACCCAGCTGATCCAGATGTTGTGTACTCATCAGTGAGAGCAGGTACCTCAGCAGATCCAAATATAAATATGTTAATGTATTTGTATAACGACACAACTGATCCAGTGTGTTTCACCCACACAGGAAAATGAAGATAGACAGCTGGAGGAGCTTCACGTCTTTCCAACCTGAATCTTTTATTTTGAGTGTAACTCGATTCTGCCAGATATGCTGTTTGTTCTGCTTTGTTTCACCACCTTTATAGTGTAGCTTCTTCCTTTCAGCACAAGTTTAGATCTATGAGTACTTGAACAGTGAGCCACAGTGCATTTTAAAGAGTGCATATCTTGAGAATCCACTTCTAATTTGTTATGAGATTTTTATAAACTCTGAGGTGTAAAATTTTCAAATCCGAAGCCCCCAGAGTCTCTGGCAACTGGACCGTCTCCAGCTTTAAAACCACTGAGAGCATCCTGGCTTTGAGAAAACAGATAACCAATAGGACTTGAGCTAAATATTCAAGTCACAACCCCTTGCTGATCATCTCTTTGTCTGTCAGTGCTAAGCAGAACATCACAGCTTAGTGTGCAGCAGTATTTAAAATGTTTTCTCTCAGTTTAACTGTAGGGCTGTGAGCTGCTGTTATACATCTGTCTGCAAAGAGGAATTGATGCAGCTGTCTTAGTCATAGCCGTCAAACAGACAACCTGCTGCTACCTCGATTAACAAACTAATTCAGACTCAGACTGATGTGTTGAGCAGGTTTTAGACTTTCCACTTCCACGTTTCTTGCTCTCTGTAACGTAAATCTAATCCTTGTAAAGACATCTGCATACCTGTCTGTTTTCTGTGCTTGTTCACAGTCATGCTTAGAGAATTTAGATTGCAATGCACCAACAACATGTAGTTATCTATTCCTTTGTCAGAATACATAAACTATAAAATACTTTTTTGTCTATGTTGTTATTGAACAATAGAAACAAAATAAGAAAGCCGGGAAAAAGAGCAAAGAAAGACCTACTGAAAAATGTGGCCTTTGCTACCCCTGAATTTGGACACAGCCTATATGTACTCACACAGGTAATAAGGACATGGGTCGGGTGTATCCTTTGTGTCCTACCATATCCCAGGATTCATTGCGGGCATTGTCTGACAACGATGGCAGTCGAAGCAGGAGAGGAAAACACTTTCAAATATAAGTATATGATAATCTTTTGGTACTGTTACGTAAACCAGTTACACCCCAGTTCTTTTTCGCCTCAGGTCTCCAGAGACCACACCGGACCCAGTAGCATGCACCTTCTGGAAGAGGTTGCCCTTGGCCATCGGCCTCTTGTTGTCTTACTTTTACAGCTAAACATGTAGAGAGTCTCCTGCAAACCTAAAAGAGAGTCTCCTTTTATGACAGGCTTACCCCCAGTGTCCATAAATCCCTCTACACAATTACACACACTCTCAGGTCTAAAACTAAACCAAACTAAAACACGCAGACATTCACAAATCCTTTCCTATTCCTCTGATCGACAGCTGGACCCCCTCATCTAAGCAAAGTCAAGCACATTATATTCTAATTATGTTTTCTTTTACTCGCTTTCTTTTCTTTTACTCACAGTACAAAGTTAAATATTTATATTGGTTGTATTGTTAGGCTTTGGGCAGCTGCATAGACATGTTTTTTTAATTAAAATAATGGTAACCTAGCTTGTATGGTGGGTCCCGCAGTTTTTCATGTATTGCTCCTTACATACAGCCAAATTAGATTTTTTTTTAATGAACCTTTTTGTAATGTTTTAGGGACCAAAGAGCAAATGGCTCAGTTTGTTAAAATGAGAGGAGAAAATCATCACCTCCTCACTGGGGTGAAGAATTGGGCCACTGTGGTGTGGAGGTACAAGAATAAATCAATTTACACAACCTGATAACATTTACATTTACAATAATTGATTACACAGCGGTGGAGAGTAGACTTTATCAAAGAATATAATCCACCCACTGTTATCATCTCCAATGCCCTGTACCAACACAGAGCAGAGCAGCTATCTGAACGCTACCCCAACAGAGGTCGATTATCTTGTTAATAATTTCACCTCCTCACTACGTACGACTCTGGATACTGTAGTTCCTGTGAAAACTAAGGTCTCTAATCAGAAGTACCTGACTCCGTGGTATAATTCTCAAACACGTACCCTAAAGCAGATGACTCGTAATCTGGAGAGGAAATGGCGTGTCACAAATTTAGAGGATCATCATTTAGCCTGGAGAAATAGTTTGCTGCTTTATAAGAAAGCCCTCCGCAAAGCCAGAACATCTTACTATTCATCACTGATTGAAGAAAATAAGAACAACCCCAGGTTTCTCTTCAGCTCTGTAGCCAGGCTGACAAACAGTCAGAGCTCTGTTGAGCCAACCATCCCTTTAACGTTAACTACCCATACGGAAAAGAAATAGTAAAAACTTATATGTGATTACTCATGAAAGTGGCCACTTTCGCATTACTTTCATACATTGTTTTAGTAAGTATCCAAAACATACAAGTTTCATTATATAATTTTTCAAGGCATCTTATATCTGTTTTCACTCTTGTATGCTTTTCATACAAGTTTCACACAAGACAGATACAAACTTTATAAGATTTATATATATCTTTTCCATATGGGTAGTAATGACTTCATGAACTTCTTCACAAATAAAATTTTTATCATTAGAGAAAAAATTACCAGTAATCATCCCACAGATGTAATATTATCTACAGCTACTCTTAGTACCATTGATGTTAAGTTAGACTCTTTTTCTCCAATTGATCTTTCTGAGTTAACTTCAATAATTACTTCCTCCAAACCATCAACGTGTCTTTTAGACCCCATTCCTACAAAACTGCTCAAAGAAGTCCTGCCATTAATTAATTCTTCCATCTTAAATATGATCAACCTATCTCTAATAATCGGCTATGTACCACAGGCCTTCAAGCTGGCTGTAGTTAAACCTTTACTCAAAAAGCATCTCTAGACCCAGCAGTCTTAGCTAATTATAGGCCAATCTCCAACCTTCCTTTATATCAAACATCCTTGAAAGAGTAGTTGTCAAACAACTAACAGATCATCTGCAGAGGAATGGTTTATTTGAAGAGTTTCAGTCAGGTTTCAGAGCTCATCACAGCACAGAAACAGCTTTAGTGAAGGTTACAAATGATCTTCTTATGGCCTCTGACAGTGGACTCATCTCTGTGCTTGTCCTGCTAGACCTCAGTGCAGCGTTCGATACTGTTGACCATAATATCCTATTAGAGCGATTAGAACATGCTGTAGGTATTACAGGTACTGTGCTGCAGTGGTTTGTATCATATCTACAGTGGGGCAAAAAAGTATTTAGTCAGCCACCGATTGTGCAAGTTCCCCCACCTAAAATGATGACAGAGGTCAGTAATTTGCACCAGAGGTACACTTCAACTGTGAGAGACAGAATGTGAAAAAAAAAATCCATGAATCCACATGGTAGGATTTGTAAAGAATTTATTGGTAAATCAGGGTGGAAAATAAGTATTTGGTCAATAACAAAAATACAACTCAATACTTTGTAACATAACCTTTGTTGGCAATAACAGAGGTCAAACGTTTACTATAGGTCTTTACCAGGTTTGCACACACAGTAGCTGGTATTTTGGCCCATTCCTCCATGCAGATCTTCTCGAGAGCAGTGATGTTTTGGGGCTGTCGCCGAGCAACACGGACTTTCAACTCCCGCCACAGATTTTCTATGGGGTTGAGGTCTGGAGACTGGCTAGGCCACTCCAGGACTTTCAAATGCTTCTTACGGAGCCACTCCTTTGTTGCCCGGGCGGTGTGTTTTGGATCATTGTCATGTTGGAAGACCCAGCCTCGTTTCATCTTCAAAGTTCTCACTGATGGAAGGAGGTTTTGGCTCAAAATCTCACGATACATGGCCCCATTCATTCTGTCCTTAACACGGATCAGTCGTCCTGTCCCCTTGGCAGAAAAACAGCCCCATAGCATGATGTTTCCACCCCCATGCTTCACAGTAGGTATGGTGTTCTTGGGATGCAACTCAGTATTCTTCTTCCTCCAAACACGACGAGTTGAGTTTATACCAAAAAGTTCTACTTTGGTTTCATCTGACCACATGACATTCTCCCAATCCTCTGCTGTATCATCCATGTGCTCTCTGGCAAACTTCAGACGGGCCTGGACATGCACTGGCTTCAGCAGCGGAACACGTCTGGCACTGCGGGATTTGATTCCCTGCCGTTGTAGTGTGTTACTGATGGTGACCTTTGTTACTTTGGTCCCAGCTCTCTGCAGGTCATTCACCAGGTCCCCCCGTGTGGTTCTGGGATCTTTGCTCACCGTTCTCATGATCATTTTGACCCCACGGGATGAGATCTTGCGTGGAGCCCCAGATCGTGGGAGATTATCAGTGGTCTTGTATGTAGAGCTGGGCGATATGAGATTTTTCATATCACGATATGTTTTTTTCTTTTCAGTCGATAACGATATATATCGCGATATAAGCCAAATAACTAAATTTGTAAGATTTAAATGTGCCGTTGCTCACAAGTAAAATATGAAATAATCAGCCGCTTGTTTTGATTTAAATATTTATTTCCCATAATAACTTAAACAGGGTAGATGTACTTAAGGAACATGAGACTTCAGTTTCAAATAAATAAAGGCAAATATTGCAAACTAAACAAAAAGCAGCTGCTAAAGCGTTTAAGTTTGAAAATAGAACTAACAAAACAGACTACTAAATTGTCACTTCCACTTAGAAACAAAATATTAATTCTAAAAATAAATCTTAGGGTTTTTTTTTTTTTACAGAAGAACAGACAAAATTGACTAACTTTTGTCAATATCAAATGAACTGAGAACTAAAAGGAAATTCTCAATCTCTCCTTGTTGTATAGCTGAGCTTTTCAAACAGTTTTAAAATAAAGATGCTAACAGAATATTCTTTCTGATGTTTATTTTTTAACAATAACCATTGAAGTGATTTAGATCTCTAGCTTTTAATATGTTTACATGGGCTCAAAAACACAATTAAAAGAGGCATTTTTAATTTTATTCTGCTTCCCAACTTACCGATAGCTGAGTGAAGTCGATGTCCGAAGCACTGCAGCCGCGTCCAGTTATTCAGGGATGTGGCCTTCACTATATTTGTCCCACTATCGGTTGTGATGCAGACTTGTTTGTCTTCACTCAGTCCCCAGGATGCAAGCGCTTCTGACAGTCCTAATGCAATTACTTCACCCGTGTGGTCGTCAGGAAGGTAGGTAGCTTGAAGACATTTGCTTTTCAGATTCCAGTCTTGGTCGATATAGTGGGCAGTAAGGCTAAGGTAAGGTTCTGACGTGCGACTCGACCACATGTCGGATGTAGTAGCAAAGAACGATACAGTTTGTAGCTCCTTCTCAACAGCCTCACGGCACTCTCTATATAGCATTGGAAGCGCTGTCTGAGAGAAATGTTTACGTCCAGGGAGTTGGTAACGAGGATCCAGTACCTTAATTAGCTGCTTGAATCCTTCATTTTCGACCGTGTTTATTGGTAGCATGTCTTTAGCAAGACAGTAGGCTATGGCATTCGTTATGTCGCTATGTCTCTTACCTTTTTTGTCATATGGTAAGACGCTGGAGAAAGCCGACTCAATTGACTGTTGCTGCTTCGCAGGGATTCCCCTGGTAGTTTTCGATGACAAATTACCACTTTCAGTCAGAGATTGAGCGTGCTCTTGTGGGTGGCACTGCTTCAGGTGATGAAACAGGTTAGTTGTATTTCCAGTCTTGGTGGGAACATGCTGTCGGCACAACTTACAGTGCGTGTTACTCTGTTTTTTGTCGGACGTCAAATAGCCGAAATATCTCCACACTACGGAACTTTTCCGGCCCTTCTTTTCGACAATGTCTTCGGCATTCGAGCCGTCATTTGTGTTCTCTTCCGTTCTCTCGGTTGATTTTTCTCTACGTGGTACACTCATTTTCTCCATCACCCAGTCGACACGGCGGTTAGCTGCTAGCTGCTTCCCAAACAAACACACACGCGCCCTGGCACTTGTGCTGTACGTAACAAGTCACGTGATGTGATGCTGCGGCTGTGATTGGTTCGGCTCTGCGCTACTTAATTTGGATTGGCTGACCTTTTTTTTTTTTTTTTTTTTAAGAGGACAAGAGCGGCGAGGTCTATCGCGATAGCTTAATTTCTCTATCGAGTAAAAGTTATATCGCGATACATATCGTTATCGTTTTATCGCCCAGCTCTACTTGTATGTCTTCCATTTTCTGATGATTGCTCCCACAGTTGATTTTTTTCACACCAAGCTGCTTGCCTATTGTAGATTCACTCTTCCCAGTCTGGTGCAGGTCTACAATACTTTTCCTGGTGTCCTTCGAAAGCTCTTTGGTCTTGGCCATGGCTGAGTTTGGAGTCTGACTGTTTGAGGCTGTGGACAGGTGTCTTTTATACAGATGATGAGTTCAAACAGGTGCCATTCATACAGGTAACGAGTGGGGGACAGAAAAGCTTCTTACAGAAGACGTTACAGGTCTGTGAGAGCCAGAGATTTTCCTTGTTTGAGGTGACCAAATACTTATTTTCCACCCTGATTTACGAATAAATTCTTTACAAATCCTACCATGTGGATTCATGGATTTTTTTTTCACATTCTGTCTCTCACAGTTGAAGTGTACCTCTGGTGCAAATTACTGACCTCTGTCATCATTTTAGGTGGGGGAACTTGCACAATCGGTGGCTGACTAAATACTTTTTTGCCCCACTGTATATATATATATACATATATATATATACACACACTAAAAGACAGAAGAGGTTGGCCTCGTTGGTCCAGCTGAGAGTCCGTAACCGTGAACTGTGGAGCGGCAGATTTGTGTTGTTTGCTGGAACTAAGCTGCACACAGCTGATGTTTGCCAGGAAAATATAACAGATTAACTTTACTTACCTTCGCACAGAGACGATCACCTGACACCAAAATCAGGAAAGAGAAGTAAAACATGAATAAGGAATAAAAAAATCTCCCGCGTTGTGTTTCTGGGAACGTTCAGCATCAACAAAGTCAGGAAGTGATCCATTAGGAGATGATTATAGTTTCATCTTTAGAAGCTTGTGCAAATCTTAGAGGCCTTAAACCATCATTAGTGCTTCAGAATTGCCCCAGAAAGCATCACTGTCCAGTTATTGAGTGTAGCTTATAAAATGAGCTGTTTGTGGTGTATACTGATGCTTTGAATTCAAACTTGTGTCACTATTATATTAAAGAATTCACTGTTATTTGACTATTTTCAGCTGAGCGGTGTCTGAGTTTATGCTGTTGAAGAGAAGGGACACTCAGCAGTTTTTTAAGCCATTAAAGTCAAACTGATGATCAACTCTGTCAAGGTTCAAGGTTCAAGGTTCTTTATTTGTCACATGCATAGTTATACAAGTATAACACACAGTGAAATGTAGCCTGACACGCTCCTCGACATGTGCAAAAATTGGGGGGGGTGTAGAGGAAGAACATTATATATATATATAATATATACACTGGGTGAATGTGCAGTAGTAGCAGCAAGCAGGTGAATTCTGTACATTAATATGAATAGACATCTGACTATTTTACAGGAGACAATATAAACATATTTAAATTTAAAGGAATTTGAAATGTACAGTGTGTCACACTGATACTTTAAGTAAAAGGGAGAAAAGATTCCACCTTAAAGGTTGCAGGTAAATGAAACACTAGCAGCAGGAAGTGAGTTTTTTCTCTCAACACATACCAAGTGTAAATGTGTGTGTTATGCTGGGCAAACACTGTGCGATTTTTTCAGTCACGTTATTCAGCTCCTGCTCAAACTGCACGATTGACTCACAGGGGTTAGAAGTTGGTAGGTCACGATGCAGGTCTCACACTATACGACCCGATGCTCTGATGCGACCTGAGTGCTCACACTGTGCGTCCATAACATGAAGGTTATAACAGAAAATCTGTCGCTCTCCCTCTCTGTCTTTCACTCACACAGACACACACCACCATCAACGGGCAGGGATAGCTCAGTAGGTAAAGTGGTCGCCCCATGATCGGAAGGTCGGTGGTTCGAATCCACTTAACGGCTACCCTGAGGTACCCCTGAGCAAGGTACCGTCCCTACACACTGCTCCCCGGGCGCCTGCTTAGTGGGCTGCGCACTGCTTCACTGAGTGAATGGGTCAAATGCAGAGAAAAACAAGTAATTTCCCCATGGGGATCAATAAAGTATCCATTATTATTATTAACTTTGCTAAATTGCTAATGAAAAACATGATCAGGCAGCTGTGATTGAGCAGCAGTGTCGATCCAACTATTTTCACTGTTGTTGTGGTCGTGATAATTTTGTGATGCCACATCGAAAAGGCTCGGATGAGCCAAAGTTCTACAAGTTGTGCCTCCATCGCTTGTGTCCAGATTAGTGATGTTCGATTCGTGAACGAATCGTTCAATACTCGAGAATCACTTTACTGACTCGTGAATCATGATTCACAAGCCCAACTGACTCACTGACTCATCCCTGTTGCTGTTAGCAAACTAATTCCATTAGTAGAAATATATCTAGCTTATAATCAAAATTGTGGCGGAAAAACAACAGCCAGTTTCGTAACAAAAGCATTTCTGCTCTGAACTGGAAGAAAAACCCCTGAGTAGAAGCTCACATCAAGAAAATAGCTCCTCGGTTCACAGTAGCATCGCGCTGCTAACATGCTAACAGCACATTTGAGCTACTCACCCCCTCCCTTCCTGTGCTGAATCGTAAGCATAAGCGAATCACTCAGGACTCGCTCACCCCCTCCCTCCTGTGCTGAATCAAAGAGCGAACGAATCACTCAGGACTCGCTCACCCCCTCCCTCCTGTGCTGAATCAAAGAGCGAACGAATCACTCAGGACTCACTAACCCCCTCCCTCCTGTGCTGAATCATAGAGCGAGCAAACGAATCACTCAGGACTCGCTCACCCCCTCCCTCCTGTGCTGAATCAAAGAGCGAACGAATCACTCAGGACTCACTAACCCCCTCCCTCCTGTGCTGAATCAAAGAGCGAACGAATCACTCAGGACTCACTAACCCCCTCCCTCCTGTGCTGAATCATAGAGCGAGCGAACAAATCACTCAGGACTCGCTCACCCCCTCCCTCCTGTGCTGAATCATAGAGCGAGCGAACAAATCACTCAGGACTCGCTCACCCCCTCCCTCCTGTGCTGAATCAAAGAGCGAGCGGACGAATCACTCACTCACCCCCTCCCTCCTGGATCACAGCTTCTTCTTCTTCTTGGTTGGCAACCAATGTTAAGGCGCATTACCGCCCCCTGGCTCACAGCGCAGTGGACATTTAGATGAGAAAATATATATTTGACACACTTAAGGAAAATACTAATAAAATACAAATAAACAAAATAAATGTTTATTAAGCAATTTTGATAAGAAATTGCTTAATTTTAGAAATGTTTTTGCTCTTTGTTCTCTATAAAATAGTTGGGTTTTTTTTTTTGTTGTTTTTTAAATCATTCATCTTAGCAGTGGGATTTACATGAAAAGGGAAACAAATTAAGTTTGAGTGAAAATGTAAAATTTTTGCACTCTCTGGTCAACTGACTCAGTGAATCAAATGACTCAAAACACCCGATTCACTTTGGTGAGTGACTCATTATCACTCGATTCAGTAAAAAGAATCAAATTTACCATCACTAGTCCAGATCACACGCTGCACTGCTGTGCTGCGCCGTCTTTTTCGCTGACATTTGTGTTTGCGCGTGCGCAGTGTGACAAACTACGGTGACACCCTCACGATGGTCGCGAGGATTTCAAACAGGTTTGAAATCCTCACGACCAAGCGATTGATGATCGGGAGCTGGTCGTGAGGTGTTAATCGCGTCTCATTACCCCACGTATACTACACGACGCACGATGAAGGCCAAAATCGGGCCAATCGCCAAAACGGTCGCACGACTCAAAAATCGGCTCAAAATGGGCCAAAAATCGCACAGTGTAAGCCCAGCATAAGTGCTGACATAAGACATGAGCTCACAGTCAGTGCTTGTGTTCCTCTTTCTATCACAGCCACAGCAGGCAGAAGACTGGATTTCTTCAGGTAAATGGTAAATGGCCTGTATTTGTATTTGCTCAGTCCGTAAGGACCGCAAAGCACTTTACACAACATTCAGTTGTTAGATTTGTATTGTTGATTGTCATTTATGCTTAGAAATATCTACTCATATATGCCTAGAGTTGTATAATTAATGTCATGTTGGTAGAGGTTTGATCCTTAATAGAGATTGAAAATGTTACGTCATTCAGGGGTAAAACCGCAAAGAATTCTGGGAACTCGTGGCAAGAGGTACAAGCGCACGCAGGCTTTCAATTGAAATCAGTTACACAGCGATAAAAAGAAACACAAAAATGGCAAGAAGCTGTTGTATTATTAACTGCAATAGCCGGTCGCATGACAGCCACGGGAAGCTGACGGGTAAAGAGATCGGTTGTTATCGGATTACGTCGTTGAAGAGAAATTGTTCGAGCCATGTTTCCGAAGTAACAAAGAGGCGACTGGATTGCAGCCATTCAAAGACGTCCCAGAACACTCCAGCTCACAGGTTAGTCTGCTCCAAGCATTTCCACAAAGGTCAGTCTGCTGTTGTAGTAAATGCGTCATTTTTCTTAACATCAGAATCAGAATCAGAATCAGAAAGGGTTTTATTGCCAAATGTTGAGCAGGTTTACAACATTAGGAAATTGCTGCGGTGCTTCAGTGCAAACATACAGTCATAAAAATATAAAATAAGAATAAGAATAAAAGTGCTAAGTAGATAGATATATACATGATATATACATGAGTGCAGGTGGTGATCAGTGCCAAACATGGAATGATGCAGTGAACACAGCGTAGGGTCATGTGTTAGGGGTGGGAACAGTCGTACGGTTATTGTTCATGTGTCCAACAGCAGAGGGGAAGAAACTGTTCTTATGGCGAGAGGTTCTGGTGCGAATGGACCGGAGCCTCCTGCCTGAGGGGAGCAGGTCAAACAGACTGTGTCCAGGGTGAGAAGGGTCAGCTGAGATCCGAGCTGCACGCCCCAGTGTCCTGGAGGTGTACAGGTCCTGCAAAGATGGGAGTCTGCAGCCAATCACCTTCTCAGCAGAGCGCACAACACGCTGCAGTCTCTGTTTGTCCCTGATAGTGGCTCCAGCGTACCACACGGTGATGGAGGAGGTGAGGATGGACTCGATGATTGCAGTGTAGAACTGCATCATCGTCCGTGTTGGCAGGTTGAATTTCTTCAGCTGCCTCAGGAAGTACATCCTCTGCTGGGCTTTCTTAATGACGGAGGTGATGGTGGGCTCCCACTTCAGGTCCTGGGTGATGGTGGTACCCAGGAAGCGGAATGAGTCCACGGAGGTGATGGGGGTGTCAGTCAGGATGATGGGGGGGAGTGGGGCTGTGTGCTTCCTGAAGTCCACAATAATCTCCACTGTCTTCTGGGCATTCAGCACCAGGTTGTTGTGGCTGCACCAGGACACCAGACGTTCAACCTCCCTCCTGTAGGCAGACTCATCCCCGTCCGAGATGAGTCCAATAACGGTGGTGTCATCTGCAAACTTGATTAGCTTGACAGACTGGTGGGTGGAGGTGCAGCAGTTGGTGTACAGGGAGAAGAGCAGAGGAGAAAGAACACAGCCCTGAGGGGAGCCGGTGCTGATGGTCCGGGAGTCCGAGACATTCTTTCCCAGCCTCACATGCTGCTTCCTGTCCGTCAGGAAGTCAGTGATCCACCGGCAGATGGGATCAGGCACATTCATCTGGGAAAGCTTGCCTCGGAGATGGTCTGGAAGGATGGTGTTGAAGGCAGAGCTGAAGTCCACAAACAGGATCCTGGCGTAGGTTCCTGGGGAGTCCAGATGCTGCAGGATGAAGTGTAGGGCCATGTTGATGGCGTCGTCTACAGACCTGTTGGCTCTATATGCAAACTGCAGGGGGTCCAGGAGGGGGGCCGTGAGGGTCCTGAGATGGGAGAGAACTAGGCGCTCAAATGACTTCATGACCACAGATGTCAGAGCCACGGGTCTGTAGTCATTTAGTCCAGTGATCCTAGGTTTCTTGGGGACAGGGATTATGGTGGAGGACTTGAAGCAGGCAGGCACATGACATGCCTGCAGTGAGGAGTTGAAAATGCCAGAAAACACTGGGGCCAGCTCGTTTGCACAGTGTCTGAGGGTGGCAGGAGACACGCCGTCTGGGCCGGGAGCTTTCCGAGCATTCAGACTCTTAAACTGCTTCCTCACATCTGCTTCATGAATATGAAGAGTTGTGGTCGGAGGAGGTGGTGTGAAATCCTCTTTTGTGTGGGGTGAGGAGGGGGGTGTTGTAGGTGAACGGTTTGAAGGTGGTGATGGCTCTATGGAGGGGGGAGAGGTGGGGGAATGAGTGTCCAAAGTGTCTCTATTGTTGGGGTCGTTGGAGGTGTGAAGGCTGCCTGATGGCTCGTCTAAACGGCAGTAGAAGTCGTTGAGGGTGTTGGCTAAGAGCAAGTCATCAGTGGAGTGGGGGGTTTTAGGCTTGTAGTTGGTGATATTCCTAAAACCTTTCCACACAGAGGCCGAGTCATTCTCTGAGATCTGCTGCTGCATCTTCTCAGAGTGCTGATGTTTAGCAACGTCCACTTCTTTAGTGAACCTGTACTTGGCCTCTCTGTAGCAGTCCCTGTCTCCGCTTCTGAACGCCTTTCTCTTTTCCAGCCACAGCTTTTTGAGTTTAGGAGTAAACCAGGGTTTGTCATTGTTATAACTCACCCTGGTGCGTGATGGCACAATGCTGTCCTCACAGAAGTGGATATAGGAGGTGACAGTGTCCGTAAACTCGTCCAAGCTGTTAGAAGCAGCCTTCATTGTGTCCCAGTCTGTGGTCTCCAAACACGTGCGAAGCTCCTCCACAGCCTCGTTGCTCCACAGTTTTTTGGTCCTCACGACAGGTTTGGAGAGCTTCAGCCTCTGTCTGTACGCGGGGATCAGGTGGATCATGACGTGGTCAGAAAGTCCGAGTGAAGCGCGGGGCACCGCGCGATAGGCCCCGCTGATCGTGCTGTAGCAGTGGTCCAATGTCCTCTCCTCTCTGGTCGGGCATTTAATATACTGCTTATATTTCGGAAGCTCATGGCTCAGATTGGCTTTGTTAAAGTCCCCAAGAGCAATGATGAGAGAGTCCGGGTATGTCCGCTCCATGTGCAGTATCTGCTCCGCGAGTGCGCACTGAGCTGCCTGCGCATCCGCATCTGGCGGGATGTAAACAGCGGCCAGGATGAATGAAGCAAACTCCCGCGGAGAATAAAACGGTTTGCAGTGGATAAAAAGGTATTCCAGAGAGGAAGAGCAGTGCTGAGCAATCACTGTTACATCTGTGCACCAGCCACTATTGATGTAGAAGCAGACACCTCCACCTTTGGTCTTACCGGAGAGAGCGGCCTGCCGGTCCGCGCGCAGCAGATGAAAGCCCTCCAGCTTGAGCGCGCAGTCTGGGATGTCCTCACAGAGCCACGTCTCCGTAAAACATAAAACACAGGAGGAGGCAAAGTCTCTGTTCATGCTTCTCATCAGGGCCAGTTCGTCTATCTTATTCCCGAGTGAGCGTACATTGGAAAGGAAGATCCCAGGAAGAGCAGTTCGCAGTCCGCGTCTCCTCAAACGCACGAGTGTGCCGGCTCGCTTCCCTCTCTTCCGGCGTCTCACTTTCCTGATCAGAGTCAGCAGTAAATCTGCCGCAGATGCGACAAATATTGGAAGTAAATCCACAGGTGTTGTAGTCCTGTAGTTAAGAAGCTCTTCTCTGGTGTAAGAATATCCAGAGGAGTGCCCAGACACAGAAGTTATGCACAAAATAATAATAATTGGTGATATAGGTTACAAGCAAGTCTGGCGCTGAACAGAAATTGTCGCGCTATGCTCCTTTGTTTATTGTGCATAAACAGTGAATTGTCCTGACACAATATTGCGTTTCGCTTCTGTTATTATGGTACATTGACAAAAACATATACTTTTATTCACAGGATAAAACAGGTTTTTTGTATCACTAATTGCCCAGTACGATTACAGCATACAATATTATTGTCACTGCTACATTTCTGTGATGAACCAGAAATTATTTCCACTACTAATTAATTACCGTTGAGCTCAAAGGTTATATTAATAAACGGTTAACGAATGTGTATTTATGACGACGATTTGTGAGACTGGTAAACTTATGATACGTACGATGGTCTTTACTTTCTACACGGTGCATTTCAAGGTCCTGCACCCATCCGTCGGTAAACTGTACCTGGGCTTGTTGCAGTGACCTGAAGTTACTAAACTTCATGAGTGTATGCACTCACTCCAAGAACCGTATGATTATAAATCTGCGCGTGGTGAAAGTTGGGCAGCACACTGACGTCTTTTGTCCCTCTGTGTGCTCGTAAGGGTCTAACCCTTTCACTCCTTTGATTTTTTTCCTCGGCATTGTTCTCCTTTGTTTTGTACATACCCTTTTGGGGGGCAAAGAAAAAGCAAGAATTTATTGGAACCGAAGAATGAACGTTTTGCGGTGCTGCAAATGCTTGCATTTGATGCAGGTACTTGGATTGTTTTGCCACGAGTTCCCGGCATGCCAGGCACGTGCAGAGGGGGGGGGGCTAGAGGGGCTTGAGCACCCGCCCCTTTCCTGATGGGTGCTCAAAGTGCCCTTTTGTTGAGGCAACTTTTTAAAAAAAAATTATTATTATTATTATTTTTAGTGTGTGTGTGGGTGCGGAGTCCTGTCTGTGCCCCTCAACAATAATATTTAACTATTAATCACAGTTTTGCTAAATAAAAGGATCTGGCTTGCATCAGTCACATGATCACTATTAACCAATGATCGCCCTTGACGGCAGAACGCGCTGGTTACGAGCCGGGAACGAGCTCACAAAGAGCACGCGCATTGTTTCCGGTCCGGAGCTGTAGGAGAAACACAAGTTAACTCAGAGACACAGACTGATGCGACACAACCAGTAAGTAGGTGTACTTACTGGTTAACTACTGAAAGACATGCAGTACTTAAAGTATTATTTCATTGCTGTGGAAAGTTAGTGACTGTGTCAGCTAATATGTGCGAGTTAAAAAGATGTTTTTGTCTAATGCTACAGTTCATGTTATCTAAAGTATTCTCATCAGCTAATGCAGCGAACAATAGTCACTTAGTTTGGATACAGTTGTCCTGAGACTGAGTGCATCCATAAGAATATTGTTTTGGTTGTATTGCTTCTGAAACTCAATACAGACGAGTGAGAGTGAGAGCTGCGTGTCTGTGCCGTTCTTTCACCTCTCCTCACTATTTCCCCTGTTTAAGGGCACAACACGTGCTGTGTGTGCAACAGCGCGACAAACATTACCTGTCCTTTTATTAACTGCACAGGTAGTGCTGGTCACAGCTGCTGGCTACCTGTGTAAGGCTGTCATGGGTCTGTAGCTCTGTCACCGTTTTAGGGAACATATTTAGTTTTAAAGTAAGTTTCCGGGCTTTTCCTGCCTTTCTGGAGGGATTATATTTCACTAAAAAACGATCTAATATGCATGTCCACATAATAATTATTATAATTATAATATATTAAAAACACACGCTGTATTTTAAAGAACATACATTAAGAAGCAGATTATATTAGATTTATATTTTAAATAAGACAAAATTTGGATGTTACAGCAGTAAAATGATTGTATCTCTACAGTTTAAACATGTAATAAGCTTTGCCCTGCACAGAGAGGATAGTGAAACAAATGGAATCATCATAAACACATTATTTCATATTTATTACTTCCCCCTCCTCATTGCGTTATTATTGTAGCTCTAGTAATAAATAATAATGTAAGGATTCTGGATCAGCACTATGATGCCCATAGTATATACAGTATTCTGAAGAAGGTCTAAAATGTCACTGTGCGTGCGTGCATGTGTGTGTTTTATTTAGCTGGATTTTTAAAAAAAATATTACTCATGATATAACATTGTCCAGACATGCCTGGTAAGGACATGAGGAGGAAACAGTAGGAGCTGTGTGAGGCTACTAAAGGCAGTGCTATAACATTTTTCTGTCATCATTTTATTATAGATTAAGTGCAGGAGTTGTTAGGTGTGGATAATTAGATTATAGTTTATTGCAATAGCAAGTTGTGCCTTGTTCTCACATAGACAGCAAGTGGAGAGTGATATATGAGATGATGGGATGGAAGGAAGAAGAGAAGCAAAGAGTGATTCACAGGCAGAGCCTAATTTATTTCTCACAGTTTTTTGTGTCCTTATGGTTCCAAGCGCTGTCACCAATCTTTGCATTTAGTTATTATCTCATGATACTTGTTTAATCAGCTACCATCTCTCCTGTGGACTTTTTAATGTCTACAGTCTCAGATCAACACAGCCCTGCCCTCCAGCACTATCAGCAGCAGGAGCAGCAGCAACCCCTCAACAGCAACATTGTACTGTGGCTGTAGCTCAGGTGGCAGAGCAGGTCAGCTACTAATCAGAAGGTCGGTGGTTCGATCCCAGGCTGCCTCCTGGCTGCATGCCAAATATCCTTGGGCAAGACACTAACCCCGTGTTTGCCTACTGGTGGTGGTCAGAGGGCCCGGTGGCGCCAGTGTCCGGCAGCCTCGCCTCTGTCAGCGCGCCCCAGGGTGGCTGTGGCTGCAATGTAGCTTGCCATCACCAGTGTGTGAATGTGTGTGTGAATGGGTGGATGACTGGATATGTAAAGCGCTTTGGGGTCCTTAAGGACTAGAAAAGCACTATACAAATGCAGGCCATTTACCATGTACCCATCAGGTAAAACATCGGCGACGTTTGCTTTGCCTTGTTGCCCATATTAGATTCTTGATGAATGTGTGTTGTTGTTATTCAGCCTGCTTCAATGTGCCCCTTTTTAACTTTGAGCACCCGCCCCTTTAAACCTCTCTGCACGGCCCTGCGGCATGCAATGCGCGAAAGTCACGTGGTCTGTCAATCTCTATAGTCTGCAAAGACTTTGTGTGCATTCCAGAGTGTTCTGGCTTTCACAGCCACATCCTGGGAGCATGGGAGAGGTCGTAGCTTCTCTTATTGTTTTGTGGTAGGATAAACGTATCTATGTCTGTTCTAGTCTAAGTGCCTTTTGTTTAGATGAACTGCTGGACTTGCAGACCAGCAGGTTTAGGGAAGTCTTTATGGGGTCACACTCTGCCTGTGCGTTGTGTAAGTGTGTGTGTGTGTGTGTGTGGGGGGGGGGGGGGGGGGGTCAGAGTGTGACCCCATAACCGGCTTCCCTAAACCTTCTGGTCTGGAAGTCCAGCAGTTAATGAACCTATGTATATTCACGTAACCTCAATAAAAGAGCAGTGTTACGGGGGAGCGGACGAGAGCAACTGGGGTCAAGCGAAGGAACGGCGTTTGACCAGTTCTCTCCCGTGCACGAGAAACATAAAGAACTTTGCCTACTCGTGTCTTGCTTTGCTGTGTAGTTAAATTGTCCTGAACGTTCCAGCGAATAGGTTTAAGCTACAAACCTATCACAGTCACACACATTCACACACTGGTGATGGCAGCTACATTGTAGCCACAGCCACCCTGGGGCGCACTGACAGAGGCGAGGCTGGCGGATGCTGGCGCCACCGGGCCCTCTGACCACCACCAGTAGGCAACGGGTGAAGTGTCTTGCCCAAGGACACAACGACCGAGACTGTCGGAGCCGGGGCTCGAACCGGCAACCTTCCGATTACAAGGCGAACTCCCAACTCTTGAGCCATGATCGCCCCACAGGGTCAGATTTCATGCAGTTTGCAGTAAATTGTGTGTTACAGACTTTGTAGTTCATGTTTTGTGACTCATGTGAATCTTCTCCTGAAAGTGAAAGTCTTACAAACACATAAGGCCACAAAATTCTCTTGTCCACAGCTTCCAGTCACAAACTGACTCTGAGCCTCGTCAGTAAAGCCAGCAGCTTTTTACCATCTAAGAAAGTCTTTGTGCTGCTGCAGACATCAGTAAATCTATCCCTAAATATTCCTCTTTCTTTCACTAGCTGGCCCATTTCCTCATTTTAGGTTTGAGCGTTTTTATTAGATAAAGACGAACGGCTTTAACAATAATTGAGTTGCGGTTTGGGGAAGGCCTCAGAGGGAACTGCAACTACCGTTACATGGCATGGTTTCTGGGTCCGGCACTGGCGTCTCTTTTCAGCTAACTCATCCGGCCTGAATATGCACATGTTGCAGGCCATGATAAGACCAAGATGGCGCTGGAGTGACGGCAGCCTTTCCAAGTAGCTCTGCAAAACCGTACTTGTTTCTTAACTTTTAACTGTTTTAGACTAGTCCTTCAAACTCTTTTTCACCTTCCTTTAGTTGTTTTACTTTCTACCTCTTAGATATAGCAAAGGATAACGCACTTTTCAAAACTTCTGGAACCAGCTCCTTCATCTACTCAAGAGTGGAGCTGCTGGCACTAAACACAAAGACACAGACCGGCAAGAGACACAACATCCCGGCCGAGGAGCTACTGCCCACATAGCAAGCAGGTCTGGCCCAGATATGGTATCAAGCCGACACTGTTGGCTGACTCCTGGCATGATAAGACGTATATCATCCAGATATCGGGCAGGCCTGGCATAGATGGCACTGTCTATGTGATGGCATGCCACATCTGGCTCGATTGTGGTTTGGTTTATGTGGCCCAGTCTCATAGAAAACAAGCCTGGCCTGGATCTGAAATCAAGCTGGCACTTCTAACTGGTGTCGTGGCAGAGTGTATGTCAGGATGTCAAATTTTATGATTCATATATTTTTAGGGACCCTAAAGCTCCCCCAAAATAGGGAGAAAGATTTTTTCCCCCAAAATTAAAAATTCATGCAGTAGAGGGCTAAAAACAAACCGTGGGTAAGGAAGTCAAATCTGTCCTAAACATGAAGAAGAAGGCTTTCAGGAGCAAAGTGAAGGAGGAGGTGAAAGCAGCACAGCGGGAGGTGAAACGCTGCCCGAGGGAAGCAAAGGACACCTACAGGAGGAAGGTGGAGCAGAAGTTGGAGAGGAACAATATGAGGGAGGTCTGGAATGGTGTGAAAACCATCACAGGCCACAACATCAAGAGCAGCACAGTGGAGGGGACTGTGGAGAAGGCAAACGAACTCAACAACTTCTTCAACAGGTTTGACCAGCACACAACCCCCCCACCCTCACCTTCACTACAGAGTCCTCCCCCTACTCTCCTGGCTGGGAATAAATGTTACAGATGGGGCTACCTTATTCATCATACCTGTTTATCTAACAGGTGGGATGCTGCTGAACTTGGGGAGCTGCTACAACGAGTCTTAGATTCAGATTCAAGAGCTTTATTGACAATACAGTAGTATACACAGTATACAGTGTACTGAAATGCTGTTTCACCCTAAGCCCCCCATGGTGCATTTATAAATATATAAAGGATATACTTTTGACACATGTTCACCAGATGGTGTTAATGTTGTGGCTGATTGATGTAGGTTCTTGTCATATTTGGGATGCCACTCAGTTGGAAAAAAGAAGAGTGACTTGAGTCTAAGGCTTTGTTAGATCCTAACCTAGCAACAGCTGCTTGTTTTGTAACTTGTTAAAAGAAAATGAAAAGTTAGAAAACTTCTTTGTGAGCAGTTTGCGGAGGGCTCGATTGTACCTGAGGAGACACTGGACAGCTTTGTCCTGGTTAATGCTGAGAACCTTCAGAAAGTTTTCTCCACAGTGAGACCCACCACATGTCCTTTAGATCCAATCCCTTCTTCACTCTTTAAAACACTTTATGGATTTTTTGAGGCTGAGCTTTTATACATGATGAATTGCTCTCTTCAGTTGGGTGTCTTCCCTGCTGCCTTTAAAACGGCGGTGGTGAGGCCCCTTCTGAAGAAGAGCAGTTTGGATTGTAATGATTTTAATAACTACAGACCTGTATCCAACTCACCATTTTTAAGTAAAATCTTAGAAAAGCTTGTTTTTACTCAGATTACTGATTTTCTGAATGACAGACAGATCCTGGAGATATTCCAGTCTGGATTTAGGGTGAACCACAGCACAGAGACGGCTCTCCTAAAGGTTTTAAATGATCTTAGATGTAACTGGGACGCCCAAAAGCTCTCAGTCCTGGTGCTACTGGATCTAAGCGCAGCCTTTGATACAGTAGACCACGCTATTCTTTTAAACAGACTGAAACACATGGTGGGCCTCTCTGGTGCTGTACACAACTGGTTCACTTCCTGTCTCTCTGACAGATCTTTTATGGTGAGTATGGATACATGCTCCTCTAAGATCCATAAAATGACATGTGGTGTGCCTCAAGGGTCGGTTCTAGGCCCTGTACTTTTTAATTTGTATATGCTGCCTCTCGGCAGTGTCATCAGGAGGCATGGAGTGAACTTCCACAGTTACGCTGATGACACGCAGCTGTACATCTCCGTGTCTCCTGATGACACCAGACCAATGGATGCCCTTTTTAACTGTGTCTTGGATATAAGATCTTGGATGGCAGAAAACTTTTTACAGCTTAACCAGGACAAAACTGAAGTTTTAATTGTCGGTCCTGAGGCTCAGAGAGAGAAACTCTTGTCTAAATTAGAGGCATTTTCACTATGTCCTTCGCTACAAGTGAAAAACCTGGGTGTTATTTTTGACTCTGAGCTTGGTTTTATCCCACATGTTAAACATGTAACCAAAATTGGATTTTATCATCTAAAAATTATAGCCAGAGTCCGCCCTATTCTCTCTCGGGCCAACACGGAGATGCTGATGCATGCTTTTATTACCAGTCGCATTGATTACTGCCCTGCTCTCTGGTCTTCCTAAGAAGAATATTTCAACTTTACAACTTTTGCAAAACTCGGCAGCTCGTGTGCTGACGAAGACCAGAGGGCGGGCCCACATTACACCGGTTTTAGAATCGCTGCACTGGCTCCCCGTGTGTTTCAGGATCGATTTTAAAGTTCTTTTATTGGTTTTTAAATGTCTTAATGGTCTTGGGCCTTCTTATCTCTCAGATCTGCTTTTACCATACGAACCCTCGCGGACCCTGAGGTCCTCTGGTGCTGGCCTTTTGATTGTCCCTAAAGTCAGGACACATACTCACAGAGAGGCAGCGTTTCAGTGGTATGGTCCTCGTCTGTGGAACAGCCTGCCGGAGGAGCTCAGGGCCGCAGAGAACGTACATGTTTTTAAGAACAGGCTCAAGACCCACCTTTTTAATTTAGCTTTTACTTAGCGTTTATTTATTTTATGCTTATTTATTCTATCCTGTTATTCTATTATTAATTTAGGCTTTACCTAATATTTATTGATTTTATTCTTATTCATTTTTTAATCTTCTTACTCTATTTATATTTATATTTATATTGTATCCCGTTCTTATTTATTTTATCATTTTACCCTGTATATAGCCTATTGTGTCATATCTCCAGTGTTTCCTCGGAGGGCGCTCTCTGCACCGGGGCTGTGATTGACCGTGGCTGCTGGGTCTCTGGGGGTCCTCTCAGCCTGGTTGGGGGGCTCCTTGGCCTCCCTCCTGCTGTGTGCCCAGCCCGGAGGCTGTGGTCTGTGACCGGCTCCCGGTGCAGATGGCTCCCTGTTATAGTGTTTCCTCACTTGGCTCATGTGAACCCAGCCCAATTTTTACTCTTTAAGTGTGTGTGTGTGTGTGTGTGTGTGTGTGTGTGTGTGTGTGGGGGGGGGGGGGGGGGGGATATGTGTGTATTCACATCATTTATGTTAATGAGAGTGTGGGGAGTGAGTTGGAGGGTGGGCTGGGCTGCTTTTAACCACGTAAAGCACTTTGTGCTACATTTTCCTGCCGGAGGAGCTCAGGGCTGCAGAGAACGTGAACATACATACGGCCTGCTGGAGCGGGGGGGCTAGGAGGAGGAGTTGGCCGTCCGACTGCGGTCTGGAGTGTGGGGCCTCCCTGCTGCTGCGGAGTCAGGGCGGTCTGCATCTCCCCACCACAGGGAAAAGGGTAACACCACCTGGGTCTGGGTGCAGTTCCCCCCTCCAGGGGCAAGGGTACCTAGACCCGGTTCTTAGAGTACGCTTGGGGAGTGTGATCGTGTGTACAGCGTCTCTTTATGTCTGTCTCCACGTTGGTTGAGTGTGGAGTAGATGAGAAGGTGAGTAGGTGAGTAGGTGTAGGTGAGAAGATGTCGCCGGTGAGGTCGGCTGCCGTCACGACTGCTCCGACCACTTTTTCTTTGTCTTTGTTTTTTAAGTTAGTTTTCAGCGTTTCTAAATCGGCAAAATCATCACCATTGGGTACATTAGGTATGACAGTGACACTCTTGTTTCTATTGGTATACAATGTACTCACAATTCGAAGTTTTTAACTCCGGATCCGAGCTGGCCGAGTGAGATCTTGAGGGAGAACAAAGGGAAGCAGTGGCGGCCTAGAGGGAAGCGAGCCGGCGTCAGGAACAGGCTGAGAGCTCGTGCACACCGCACACCTCTGCCTAGCATCCTGCTCGCCAACGTCCAGTCACTGGAGAACAAGCTTGATGACCTCAGGGCCAGGATAAAGTTCCAGAGAGACATTCGGGACTGCAATCTCCTCTGCTTCACCGAGACATGGCTGAACCCAGCGGTGCCGGACCACGCCATCCAGCCGGCCGAGTTCTTCTCGGTTCACCGCATGGACAGGACACGGGACTCGGGGAAGTCAAGGGGAGGCGGCGTGTGTTTAATGGTGAACAACAACTGGTGCAACAGTGCGAACGTTGTTCCTCTCACACGCTCCTGCACACCAAATCTGGAACTACTGTCCATCATGTGTCGTCCTTTTTATCTACCTCGGGAATTTACATCGGTCATTGTAAGTGCCGTTTATATTCCACCACAAGCGGACACGGTCACCGCCTTATGCGAGCTGCATGAGGCACTCACACAGCACCAGACACAACACCGGGACGCTGCGCTTATTGTGACGGGGGACTTTAATAGCGCCAACCTCAAACGCGCAGCGCCGAACTTTTATCAACACATCTCCTGCCCCACCAGGGGTGAAAGGACACTGGACCACTGCTACACTACGGTCAAGGACGGCTATAAGGCACAATCCCGCCCTCCGTTTGGCAAATCTGATCACGCCGCCATCTTCCTCATGCCAAAATACAAACAAAGGCTGAAACAGGAAGTTCTGGTTCAGAGGAAGGTCGCGCGCTGGACGGATCAGTCGGTGGCCGCGGACTGGGGCATGTTCAGAAACAGCTCCGATGATGATGTCAACGTGTTTACGGAAGCGGTTGTGGGATTCATCGGGAAACTAGCGGATGATACCGTGGAAACAAAGACTATCACAATGTTTCCCAACCAGAAGCCGTGGGTGGATAAAACCATCCGCGACACTCTGAGATCCCGCACCGCTGCCTACAACACGGGACTCACGACGGGGGACATGGACCCGTACAAAGCCGCGTCATATAACGTGCGGAGGGCGGTGAAAGAGGCGAAGCAGCGCTACGGGAGGAAACTAGAGTCACAACTCCAACAGAGTGACTCTAGGAGCCTGTGGCGGGGACTAAGGACAATAACGGACTATACAGGGAGTGCAGAATTATTAGGCAAGTTGTATCTTTGAGGAATAATGTTATTATTGAACAACAACCATGTTCTCAATGAACCCAAAAAACTCATTAATATCAAAGCTGAATGTTTTTGGAAGTAATTTTTAGTTTGTTTTTAGTTTTAGCTATTTTAGGGGGATATCTGTGTGTGCAGGTGACTATTACTGTGCAGAATTATTAGGCAACTTAACAAAAAACAAATATATACCCATTTCAATTATTTATTTTTACCAGTGAAACCAATATAACATCTCCACATTCACAAATATACATTTCTGACATTCAAAAACAAAACAAAAACAAATCAGCGACCAATATAGCCACCTTTCTTTGCAAGGACACTCAAAAGCCTGCCATCCATGGATTCTGTCAGTGTTTTGATCTGTTCACCATCAACATTGCGTGCAGCAGCAACCACAGCCTCCCAGACACTGTTCAGAGAGGTGTACTGTTTTCCCTCCTTGTAAATCTCACATTTGATGATGGACCACAGGTTCTCAATGGGGTTCAGATCAGGTGAACAAGGAGGCCATGTCATTAGTTTTTCTTCTTTTATACCCTTTCTTGCCAGCCACGCTGTGGAGTACTTGGACGCGTGTGATGGAGCATTGTCCTGCATGAAAATCATGTTTTTCTTGAAGGATGCAGACTTCTTCCTGTACCACTGCTTGAAGAAGGTGTCTTCCAGAAACTGGCAGTAGGACTGGGAGTTGAGCTTGACTCCATCCTCAACCCGAAAAGGCCCCACAAGCTCATCTTTGATGATACCAGCCCAAACCAGTACTCCACCTCCACCTTGCTGGCGTCTGAGTGGGACTGGAGCTCTCTGCCCTTTACCAATCCAGCCACGGGCCCATCCATCTGGCCCATCAAGACTCACTCTCATTTCATCAGTCCATAAAACCTTAGAAAAACCAGTCTTGAGATATTTCTTGGCCCAGTCTTGACGTTTCAGCTTGTGTGTCTTGTTCAGTGGTGGTCGTCTTTCAGCCTTTCTTACCTTGGCCATGTCTCTGAGTATTGCACACCTTGTGCTTTTGGGCACTCCAGTGATGTTGCAGCTCTGAAATATGGCCAAACTGGTGGCAAGTGGCATCTTGGCAGCTGCACGCTTGACTTTTCTCAGTTCATGGGCAGTTATTTTGCGCCTTGGTTTTTCCACACGCTTCTTGCGACCCTGTTGACTATTTTGAATGAAACGCTTGATTGTTCGATGATCACGCTTCAGAAGCTTTGCAATTTTGAGACTGCTGCATCCCTCTGCAAGATATCTCACTATTTTTGACTTTTCTGAGCCTGTCAAGTCCTTCTTTTGACCCATTTTGCCAAAGGAAAGGACGTTGCCTAATAATTATGCACACCTGATATAGGGTGTTGATGTCATTAGACCACACCCCTTCTCATTACAGAGATGCACATCACCTAATATGCTTAATTGGTCGTAGGCTTTCGAGCCTATACAGCTTGGAGTAAGACAACATGCATGAAGAGGATGATGTGGACAAAATACTCATTTGCCTAATAATTCTGCACTCCCTGTAGTGGCTCACTGGGGTGCATGTTCCTAATAGTGTGTTTACTTCATTAAACTGGATGCCATTTTTCTATGTTTTTTTGTCTAAGTTACGCTACAGCTGTTCAGAGGGAGCTGGAACAAATGACCCTTGCTATCTTCACCATCGAAAGAGTTGATCCCAGCACTCCTTCAGCCGATGTGGGTATAACCATTTAGTGTGTCCTGCATGACCTGGAAGACCTGGCCTCTGCATGCGCACTCTTAATGGGTGGGATATATGCACTAAATCTCAGTTAACCTCAAGACTGAAAGCTTTCTTTGAAGTACTTCAGAAGCTCTTCCTTCATCTGTATGTCAGCAGACTCTTGACCAAGGTACAGTTGCTCAAGAATAAACTGAATGAATAAGCCAACCTTTAATTTGGATGATGAATGTTCTGTCAGATGGACAGAAGTTTTTCGGAGGCTGAATGGGAATAAAATGGTAATTTGTTGAAAATGACAGATAAAGGGAAAATTACATTTAAGAGAAATTTTGAAAATTTTGAAAAGTTTGTAAACTACTACAATTTGAGAGATTTTACTCTTGTGGGGGGGATTTAATTGAGAATCAAAGGATTTAATTGAGAGATGATACTGCACCAGAAATGTTGAAGGGTGGTGTGTATATTAGCGTTCAAGGCATATTGTTATGAGGTGGAAATATGTTCATATTCAGTTTGTGTTACATTGTGTGCATTGTAAAGGTAATTGCAATACATACTAAGAATAAGGGTAAGTTAGGAATGCAGGATGAATGTATAATTTGCGGACTTTTAAAGACGAACAATTGTTTCCATGTTAAAATGTTTACAACTCAAGCTTTTTGCCCAAACACTGGTAAAATAAATGTTGACAGTGGGGAGTGTTAAATGGTTACTGCTGTGCTGTTGCAAAAAAACTGAACGCTGACAAGCTGTTTTATTGTTAGACCATAATGTTGGCAAGTTTTATTAAAGTTTTATTTGGGATGGTGATATAATTTTCTTTGATTGCTAATATCAGTGGGCTATTTATTATTATTATTATTATTATTATTACATTAATTTTTTTAATTGTGGCTGTTGAGGTGGACACTTCACTTTGCATTGTTAAAGGAAAGCACTTCATTGGCATTGTGTTACTGGACTGACCCTAAGCAATCATTGCAAATAGCAACTTTGCTATCCATTTAAGACACTAAAAGAAAAAACACTCCAGACCTTACTAGCATCACATGTGCATAACTCAAGTGTCATCTTATCAACATGTTATGTGGTCTTCAATGTATTTTTTTCTATTTCTGGCAGATACAGACATTTAATTTAAAGTCGTGATGTTGCATCTGTCTACATACTGTTAGTTACTAACCCTAATGAGCTGTTGTGTTTTATTTTGGACTGGGTTTACACAAATGCTCGCTGAATGTGTTGGCAATAAAAGAAATTTAAAAAAATAAGTTGGATGTACTTAATTCATTTGTGTGGAACCTGTTGACAAAATAGATTTATGTAAAACTAATTAATAAAGCACAAGGTGGCTGAAAATATAATATTTGAATTAATCTAACTTAAATTTAACATTTTACTGCCACAAATAAGAAATGTGTTGAAGTAACTAAACTATCTAACCTGAAAATATATCATCTATGTTCATACAACAGAACTTGATTTAGTTAGTCTTAAATATCTCTTGTTAATCTTAAGTAGTTTTTTAAAATTAGATGAACTAAAGATTTTTGCTTTAAACTAACACAATGCAATTTCGTGGAACCTGTTGACAAAATAATTTTAATTAAAGTCAACGTTTCATTTTTTTGAGTGCAGAGGGAGGAGGAGGTGAACAGTGATGTTTGTTAGACAGGATCAGACTGAAGAGGGAACATAAGAAGAGTTTCATGCTGGATTTGAACAGGACAGGAAGATAAGCTCCGCCCAGCAGCTGAGTCCTCTCTGCTCACACTGGTGTTGGACTGCAACATCAGGGAGTCTGCTTCCACATCTGGTTTCCACAGCTGGAGGAAGCTGTCCCACGAGCACGCCTACGCCCCTCTGTCATTACTGAAGTAGTGATGGTGTTTAATCAGTGTGAGACTGTTTCACTGGTCCAAGCAGAGATTTACATAAATGAGCTTTTATGAGTTCTTATATTATCTGATCAGGCCGTTTGCTCCTGTTAAAGAGAAATGTGCATCGAACGTTGTGGGTATTCATGAGTCTAACAGTTTAAACCTGTGTGTGACGTTGTGTCCTTGAACGGCCCTGACAGACGGCTGTAGTCCATAATATTAATGTTTCCTGCTGACTGAAATAAGCAGCTGAGCTCTGTGAGGGCAGAGCTGCTGCTAACAGGTGAGTCTGTTACTGGACTGGACTGAGTGAGCTGCTGTGTCACAGCTTTATCAGTGACACACTCAGCATGTGTGTGTGTGATATGTCACAGTGCTTGAAACACACATGAAAATATATTAAAGGTTGATTCTTTTTTCTTTTGGTTTGTGGAACAAAAATCACCAATGAAGAAACATTGAAGAAACGCTGGCGTAGAACTTAGTGTAGAAGTGCAACAAAGGTAAGCCGGCTCATTTGATGGTGTGATGCTTGAAAAGGATTTGCGCACCTACATCATTATTTACGGTTTAAATTGTGCTGCCTTCAGGTGCACCTGGTAAACTCAGGAATCTCTACTCCAAACCACAGCAGGTTGTTTTAGAGGCTGTTTTGGGTTAATGTTGGTTTGTTGGCAGAAACGTCTGTGATCGCTGTGTTGTTCTTTTTGATGCAGGATTTCATGTAACTAAAACCATAACAATAAAGTAATTTTAGTACTTTATTACTATTACTACAAGTCTAGTGCGCATGCGTCAACTAGCATGCGTCAGCTAGCATGCGTCAGCTAGCATGCAGCCTGTTTCAGTTGCTCCTGCTTTTACTCTTTACTCTAATTTTTTCTTACTTATTTGTCCTTTACTGAGTGTGTCCATCTGTTTAAAAGCTTTCTTTTCAAACATGTGGATCGAGAGAGTTTTTGTTCTGCTGTTGCTTTCACTGAGGAATGGGAGCGCAGCACAGCAGCTACACACCAGAGATCAGCTGAGCCGCCTGATGCTGCTGTTGCAGATTAACTGGTGTCTCAGATTAACTGGAGACGGTCAAACAGATGTGTGACAGACTTTAAGGAGCCGCTGCCAACAAACCAGCAAATAAACACTGAATATTTCATGTGTGACATTTGTGAGGTGGCCTTAAACACAGTCCGTCAGTCTTTTTGCTCTTGAACAGTGAAATATTAAAAACTGTCTGGAGTTTATTTGGTGATGTTCTCGTGCACGAGGCGAAAACAGCAAACAAACGTCACAGTAAATCTTTCCAGCTGATGTTAGGCATCCTCCACCTGCTGAATCCACTTCAGCCTCTTCCTGCTCATGTTCCTGTTTAGAGGCACAGTCGGCCTGTAAATGGAGAAAACTGAACACAGGAATATTTGGATTTGCTTCTTTTTCTCTGCTCGTGTTCAACTTGTCTGATTCAAGCTGGGAATATTTATTAGAAGCAAAGTGAATAATATTATTTTATTATCACGTTGATGCAGCACATGGTTCAGTTAGCTTTGTATAAACACGTGTTAGAAATGTTCTTCAATCAGCTCTTTTTACTCTCATTTCACAGCCACTACTTTTTACTTTTACTTGAGTAAAGAAGTTGAATTAGTACTTGGAGTATTTTTAACAGTAGTACTTCTACTTCAGTACACACTGTGTGTACTTTTACCACCTGTGTCTGAGACCTCCTTCAGGGTCCACCTGAAGCTCTCAGTCTGCTGTGGAAAAAGGAAATCCAGGTAGTTTCTCCTGATCACCTGAGGCCGTCATTACTGTGTGAACCCACACACCACTCCTCACTCCTCCACCCGCTGCACACAGTCACTGAGTACAGACCGGCTGATTCCTGTAAAGGGAGAGGCAGGAAGAGGCGGAGCAACAGCTGAAAAACAAGAAGCCCAACGTCATTTTGCAGAAGTGACAGTGTGAGAGAGCAGCAGCAGAGCTGCAGTCGAGTCCTGTTTGTCTCTAAAAGAAGATTCACTGGAGTCCATCAGGTTCCTCTCAGCAACAGTGGTGAGTGCAGCTGATCACACTTCCTGTTTCTACACAAATCTTCACTCTGTTCAGGGCTCTAGAGCGCCACCTCATTTCTCAATGGTGCGACTAAAAAAAAATCCTAGGTTTTACTGGTGCGACCAGCCATTCGAGTAAAAGAAAAAGTCTCTGAAAGTGTCCGAGTGGTCACCAACAGACACACATTATGCCCATTTCGTGGTCTAAACCAATCAGAGATAGTCACCTCTGTGATTGGCTGTGGTCCATATGTTCCTGTGTGTGGGCGCATTTGAAAGTGCAGGCGGATAGAGAGAGGTGAGTAGCCTGGGCCTGATGGAAGTGGATGTAGCTGTGGGTAATGAGAAAAGAAAGTGGCTTGACCAGTTTCTCTGGCTAAGATACAGTAACACTGACAACATGATGCACTGCATTTACTGTGGTGAGTGTGGAAAGACCATGGGCAGTCTTGTGCCAAGGTGGGTATCCCTGACAGAATTAGTTTCCCCTGCGTCGCTGGGCAGGGAGAGCGGATCCAACTGACTCCGCCTCCGCTACAACCAACTAGATAAAATAAAATTTAGTTTAGTGAAAATGTGAAAAATGAGAGTGACCGTTCAGTTTGTGGGTTACAAAAGTGTTCTGAAGGCAGGACTGTGATGCAGTTTTCTGCCTCGCCACTAGAGGGCGCGGCCGTTTTGTGAGTAATGTTTTGACTGGGATGGAAAATGGTGTTCATGAAGGCAGTGTGAATCACAAGTTATGCTCGGGAGCAGTTTATGTGGGTTCAATGAGAGTGTGCGTCCATAAGACTGGTGAGTTACAGGATATTTCTTGTGTAAGAAGGATAGCCTGTATGTTTTATTGCTCTGGACGTCCTCTGTTTGTACATTTTCTATAAGCTAAGTTATCGCTAAGCTAAGCGGGCTAAGCTAAGCTAAGTTCGCCTAGGCCAAACTGAGTTTGGTTTGAGTTGGGGATTTGTTATGTGTATTTGCCTTCTTTAGTTGGCATCATAAGTGAGTGGGGCACAAGAGTTAAGTGATGGGAAGATGTTTATTTTCTTTGTTGTCAAATATGGTTCAGACTATAAGTAAAAGCCGCCAGCTTAGTATTAGGGCCTATAAGACAAGTATGTGGCTGTAATATGTTATATGGTGATTATTGTTGTCTATAATTTGATTGTAATTTGTGTTCTGTTTTCCATTCTGTTTGTAGAACCACACACACACACATACCCACACCCACACTAAATCTGCCATTAAAGAGCTGAACGATCATCCCCTGTCCTCGTTATTTTCTGGAGGGTCATAGTGGCACTTGACCTGTGCACACCCTGCGATCACCACCGTAGAACTGAACCTCATATCACAAATCATCATAACAAAAAGAATGTGACACATCTATTGTTCTCACGTGTTATCGGATGGGATTATTTCAACAAACAGTTTGACTGATAATTATTTGTATCCTTCTGTAACTGTACAGAACTGTAATGAGCTAAAACCTGATTGTCATTCTAAGAAGTGTTTTTGAAGTGGGTGGCTGTAGCTGAGGTATCAGAGCAGGTCAGCCACTACCCAGAAGGTCGGTCGTTCGATCCCAGGCTGCTCCATTCTGCATGCCAAATAACCTTGAGCAAACTACTAACCACATGTTGCTCTCCGATGCATCCATCGGAGTGTGAATGTGTATGAATCTTAGATAGAGCACTTAGGAGCTTAGAAGAAGTGCTTGTGTGAATGGGTTTGAGTGAGTGAATTAGTTGTATAAAGCGCTTTGAGTGCTCAGGCAGAGTAGAAAAGCGCTATTTAATTCAATTCAATTTTATTTATATAGCGCCAAATCACAACAACAGTCGCCTCGAGGCGCTTTATACTGTACAGTAGATAGAGAGAAAAACCCAACAATCATATGACCCCCTATGAGCAGCACTTTGGCAACAGTGGGAAGGAAAAACTCCCTTTTAACAGGAAGAAACCTCCGGCAGAACCAGGCTCAGGGAGGGGCGGGGCCATCTGTCAAGTCAAGTCAAGTCAACTTTAATTGTCAATTCTGCCACATGTACAGGACATACAGAGAATAGAAATTGCGTTACTCTCAAACCCTAGTGATTAGAAAAATGCAAATAAAATAATTAAAAAGTAAAAGTTTAAATAAATACAATACAGTTTTATGTATAACAAAAAAAAAGCTATGCAATATACAATATACAATATACAATATACAATATTCAAGTAAGGAGGCATAGTGGTGCAAAATAGGCAAATAGTGCAAATGGAGATGTAGTAGTATACGGTAAGAGATAGTGTAACAACAGAGTCTTATGAGGTAATGGCAGTCCAATGCTCCACAAAGTGACTGGAGCAGGCCAGTGAGTGCGTGTGTGTGTGTGTTTGTGTGTGTGTGTGTGACAGAGTTCAGTGAGACCGTGGAGGAGAGAGGGGAGAGGGGGCAGAATCGGGAGGGAGTTAAGCTTCCTGACAGCCTGATGGATGAAGCTGTCCTTCAGTCTGCTGGTCCTGGCCTGGAGACTCCGCAGTCTCCTCCCCGACGGCAGCAGCTTGAAGAAGCTTTGCATTGGGTGCGTGGGATCAGCCGCTATGCAAAGGGCTTTTTTAGTGAGACGGGTGCTGTAAATGTCCTGGAGGGAGGGGAGAGAGACACCAATGATCCTCTCTGCAGCTCTCACTATGCGTTGGAGGGTTCTATGACAGGACGCATTGCAGGCTCCAAACCACACAGTGATGCAGCTCGACAGGATGCTCTCGATGGTGCCTCTGTAGAAAGTGTACATGATGGGGGCTGGTGCTCCTGCTCTTCTTAGTTTGCGGAGAAAGAAGAGACGCTGCTGTGATTTCTTGGCCAGTGCTGTGGTGTTGTACGTCCAGGAGAGATCCTCTGTGATGTGCACACCCAAGAACTTGGTGCTGCTCACTCTCTCCACAGACGCTCCGTCAATGGTCAGAGGAGCATGTTGGGTGTGCATTCTCCTGAAGTCCACGACAATCTCCTTCGTCTTCTCCACGTTCAGAGAGAGATTGTTGTCAGCACACCACGTGGCCAGGCGTCTCACCTCACTTCTGTAGTCGGTCTCATCCCTGTTGCTAATGAGACCCACCACCGTTGTGTCGTCCGCAAACTTGATGAAGAGGTTGGAGCTGTGTGATGGAGTGCAGTCATGGGTCAGCAGAGTGAAGAGGAGGGGGCTCAGCACACATCCCTGCGGGGCCCCCGTGTTTAAAATGATGGTGCTGGATGTATTACTGCCGACCCGTACTGCTTGAGGTCTTCCGGTGAGGAAATCCAACAGCCAGTTGCACAGTGAGGTGTTGAGCCCCAGCTGGACCAGTTTTTGAGTGAGCTGTTGGGGGATTATAGTGTTGAATGCTGAACTGAAATCTATGAACAGCATTCGAACATATGAGTCTTTTTTGTCCAGGTGTGTGAGTGCTGAGTGGAGTGCAGTGGAGATGGCATCATCGGTTGAGCGATAAACTTCATTTCAAAAGACATTTTCCAATTCCACTTTAATAAACGTCATTTCAAAAAACATTTCCCTTACCTGTTCGCTCAGGGATTAACATGTGAATTAGCATTTTGATTAACAACTTCATTTAAAAAATCCTGCTGCTATTCAAATTAGCCACACCACTGCCTCAGAGCCGTAACACCATCCATGGCTGCAGTATGGAACAGATGTGGGTGTGTCCTCATCTCCCAGAGGAGTCCAAATCATCATCAAACAGCCCTACTGACACAAAAACGTGAAAATATAAACAACCAGACTATCAGCAGTGATTTAACTACTTTAAGACCTCTGTGAAAACCATTTACAGTATATATCACAGAATTTAAGGCCTTTATGATCACAGAGCATACAGAGAAAAGTACTAAAATGAATCAATTTCAGCTTTTGTTTCTCATGATGTATATTGTATTAATAATTACATTTCATTATCTGTCTTTACCCAGAGGTGGGTAGTAACGAGTTACATTTACTCCGTTACATTTACTTGAGTAAGTTTTTGAAAAAAATGTACTTTTAAAGTTCCTTTTTTGCACGATACTTTTTACTTTTACTTGAGTACATTTGTGAAGAAGAAACTGTACTTTTACTCTGCTACATTTGCAAAATTCGACTCGTTACTTTTTTAAAAAAAAAATTAGTTTAACACATTAGATAACATGCCGCCAGTGGAGTTTCCGGTAACTTTTTCACCAATCAGATGTGGCCATGCAGTCACATGACCAGTTTGAAACTGTGGCGGGCAGAGCGGCCCAAGCGTTTCAAAGTAGCGGACACACGGAAAGAAGAGCCAGTTGTCTACGCTAGAGCTGAAGAGGATGAACACCCTTGGCCTCATATACTAAGAATGTTTCTCTTAAAAGCAGCACAAAAGAACAGCTATGTCTTCAGCGTCGGTGTCTTCAGTGAGAGCCAAAACAACAACTTTTCAGCGTGAAACAACTCAACTCGTGTAACCTGAGGAAACGGTAAGTTTTCTCTAAATATCTGTTAGCTGTGGTTTGCTGGATGTCAGTCTGATGTTACAGCAGCTGTGTCGAGCTCGAGCTACGAGTCATATTTTCGGCGCTACGTTGTAGTGAGATAAGGTTGTGGGTGTTTTGTGCAGCTTCAGCTGTCTTTTAACGGCTCGCTGGTTAGCTAGCGTGAGCTATAAGCTAACAGCTAGCCTGGTTAATGACGCTAGAGTTCCACGCACATGCAAACAGCTCGTCTCTACTGCTTTAACTGTTAAAACAGAAGCAATACTGCGGCTGACAGGGTTTATTATGTGAAGCAGCAGCTTGTTTAGTTTAAACAGTCTACATTAAGCTGGGCAAACACTGTGGGATTTTTTTCAGTCACGTTATTCAGCTCCTGCTCAAACTGTACAATTGAATCTCAGGGGTTAGAAGTTCATAGGTCACGATGCAGGTCTCACACTATACGGCCTGATGCTCTGATGTGACCTGAGTGCTCAAACTGTGCGTCCGTAATAGAGATGGACCGATCCGATATTACGTATCGGTATCGGTCCGATACTGACCTAAATTACTGGATCGGATATCGGAGAAAAATAAAAAATGTAATCCGATCCATTAAATATCACGAAAGCACCTCACAAAACTTGCAACACGCCGTAACTCACCTCAGAACATTAGCACGTCAGAGCAGTATGCATCACGTGATAGAGCGGCTGTGGCATGCGGGACCTGTGGTGGTCTGGATAGCATGTGGAGCTTCGCTAGCAACCCAGCATTTCATCTCCGACAAAGTTATCCCGAGAGAAGTAAAGCAAGTGTGTAAGTCCATCTCTGAATGTAAAGCATTCCTGCGTTAAGCTTAACAAGCGATATATGGAGCGACTGCCTCTCCTGCTGCTACTTCAATCATGAAACTGCTTAACGATCAGCTGATCGGCTTTTCTGTCGCGAGTCCGTCTCTCTTGTTTGTTTTTGGCCCACTTTGCACCAGAAAGAGGAAACCAGCGGCTGAACAACAGCAGCACGTTTAAGCTTGATCAGCTGTTGTTAGAATGTATTTAATATTACTTTCTACTCGAGGATCTTTTTCTACGTAGCTGACGCTGGTAACTGTGCAGGGGCGGATCTAGCAAAGTTTAGCCAGGGGGGCCGATAGGGCATTAACAGGGAAAAGGGGGCACAAAGACATACTTTTCTTTCTTATTCTCATTTAAAATGTCGAGCTTTTAATAAATAATTATCTGACACCCAAAGTTTTAATTTGATGTAAAAGGAATAGAAGTCAATTACTGTATATAGTGACTATTAAGTCTAATATATATACCCTAGTAAGCTATAGTACTTTTTCCCTTTGGGAAGGTACCATCTGTGCAGTCTGCAATTTTGTTGAAGAAAGATGTTGAATCTATTTAATATTTCTTGAAAAATAATTGATTTCTGTGCATTTTTTTTCACACTGCATCAAATTAAGGTTGATTACGTCGATTAAGCATCATGAGGTGGAGCGTGAGGGGTGGTTCCCTATTTTTTATTTATTTATTTTTGTTGTTGCTGGGAGTTGGAACCCTATTAGTTAGGTTGCTTAATATTTATGCTAAGTACTCTTTAAAATACCAGAATAGGGAGGATGGTGTAGGTTTAAGTTTATTAGATTGATCAGTATTGCTGAACTATGAAATATTTTTTTTTGCATACAGGTATAACAGAATAGCTTTAGTGTAGTTGTTGTTTTAAACTTGAGTATGAACTTATACAAAATGCAGCAAGATATTTAAAAAACAGTTTTGTTGATTAAAAAACACTATATCGGATTCATATCGGTATCGGCAGATATCCAAATTTATGATATCGGTATCGGTATCGGACATAAAAAAGTGGTATCGTGCCATCTCTAGTCCGTAACATGAAGCTTATCATACAAAATCTGTCTCTGGCTCTCCCTCTCTGTCTTTCACTCACACAGACACAATATTTTTTGTGTATGTGTATGGCCAGCTTTTGGAGGCTAGCTCCAAACAAACATCTGCAGCTTGGCAGTGTATACAGCACTATAATGACCAGACCTAATTCTTTTGAAAACCTTACATCTTTCCACAGGTCTCAACTTCATCAGACATCACCTAGACTCAGAGCTGGATGAGGCCAGCACAAACAGCGGCCTAACCGACGAAGATGATGGATCCATGGGGTCAGGAAAGCCAGAAGCAGGGCTGGAGAGGTACCTTTCATGTCCATTCACTGGAGGTGTGGATCTATTGCATGGCGTTCCTCACATCAAGAAGCTGTCGATCAAAGTCAATACAGCTCTCCCTGCATTGCTAAATATGCAGAAATAAATGCAAACCCATACAATTTATGGTAAACTGAGCTGCCTTGTATGAACATATGTTAAAGTTGCCTCATGCTAATGTTTTTACCTGAGGCTGCTGTGCCATTTGGAGCAGAAATGAATATAAAGTTTACAGCATATCTTGTCACTGGAAATTGTTTGCACTGTTTATATATTTATATTATTTACTGCAGGTTTTGGTGAAAAAAGCTTTATGTTGTGAAAAAATGAAGTCTGGAAATTAGAATTGTTGTGCCTTATTTTTGTTGATGTTTTTACATTTATTCCTTTTGAAAATACTAAAATTTGTACATTTATTTATTTTTATTTGTCTGATAGCATTTATTTATAAAATAAATCGGACATTTCAAACAGTTACTCACTACTTGAGTAGTCTTTTCGCCAAGTACTTTTTTACTCTTACTTGAGTAACTTTTTTGACGACTACTTTTCACTTTTACTTGAGTAATAATATTTTAAAGTAATGCTACTCTTACTTGAGTACAATTTTTGGATACTCGACCCACCTCTGTCTTTACCACACATCAGGGCTGGACTGGGACAAAAAATCGGCCCAGGCATTTTGACTAGAGACCGGCCCACCAGTTATTATAGGAAAAGCCATAAAGCCTTTGAATGAAAACGAAGGCTGTTGTGACAGTGATGTACACTGTCTTGTTGGTATATGTATGATGTATGATGTACATTTTATATCAGATAAAAACTTTGGATGTAAGATTCAGATAATTACTTATTGGGGCAGGGATAGCTCAGTAGGTAGAGTGGTGGCCCCATGATCGGAAGGGCGGGGGTTCGATTCCCTTGAACAGCTACCCTGAGGTACCCCTGAGCAAGGTACCGTCCCTACACACTGCTCCCTGGGTGCCCAATGGCTTCCCACTGGTTCACTGAGTGAATGGGTTAAATGCAGAGAGGAATTTCCCCACGGGGATCAATAAAGTGCACTTCCTTTCTATTAAAAGCTAGACGTTTTAAATGAGAATAAGAAAGAAAAGTATTTCCCTGTTAATGCCCTGCCTGGCCCCCTGGCAAAACTTTCTAGACACGCCCCTGCACAGTTACCAGCTGTAAGCTACGTAGAAAAGGATCCTGGTGTTATTTGTCTCTCAGAAACAGTTCATAACTTCAACTCATTCATGTCACCTAAAAGGTAAACCTGTTTCTCCATCACAGCTCTGATGATCCAGTAAGGACATCTCCTGGTTTCATCTTCATGTTTCCCTCTCACCACATATCCAAACCGACATCATGACCAGCAGCTTTACAGCTGTGGCTCCAGCAAACATCAGCTGATACTAGAAATTAATATTAAATAAATTCTAACAACAGCTGATCAAGCTTAAACGTGCTGCTGTTGTTTAGCGCGACATCCGCTGGTTTCCTCTTTCTGGCGCAAAGTGGGCGATAAACAAACAAGAGAGAAAAGCTGATCATTGATCAGTTTTCATGATTGAAGTAGAAACAGGAGAGGGAGGGGGGAGAATGAGAGAAGAAGAGGCAGCTGTGCAGCAAAGACACAGAATAACTCCAGCTTTGTGTCTTTTTCTATTCTAGCTGAAGTCCGGGACAAACTGTGTTCCTTCTCAGCTCAATACGAAACGCGTAATATTTTCTCTCAATACGGGACGATTCCATTTTTTCCGGTTGGCAACTCTAATAATTAACCTTATGAATAAAATAAAGTTCACTATCAGTAACATCATAGCACCCACCCAGCTGTATAGAAACTCCGTCATGCTAGCTAGCACGCAGTACGAGTTATTGTAACTGACTAAAAAGTCAGCATAACGAATATAAACTCCACCTAAACTTGGTTTATATCTGACCCAGATAGACTGTATCTCATAACTTCTTACCTGAAGTTCAGTTCACCTGACACTCGGACGGGCGGCCGCCTCGGGTCTCTCCTCCTTCAGCCTCACCCGCTGGCCTCCACCACTTGCTAATGTTACTGAATCTGTGGACGCTCCGCCATAGCCACCACCAAACAACTGAGTTATTTTTACACATCTCCCAGCATCTGGCCAATCCACCACATTTCAGTTTTTACACCGTTACGAAAAAAAAACAAAAAAAACCCATCGGCCCATAAAAACGGAAAATCACCATCGGGTTTCTTCGGGACAGGAACAATGATGGACTCTGTTAGGTATTTTAGTACCATGGTAGCATTTACTGGATATTGTTTTATAGTGACATTATGCAGGAAAACTCTGTCATTCAATAAGGCCCCTTTGTTTTAGTTATTTTTCTCTCTGACCCAAGAATTGATGTGTAAGACTTACAAGCTGGTCCCCCAAGGTCGAAAACACCACAGAGATGAGACCACTTCCCTACTCCCATCCTCCCTTTTCTTTATCTCCTGGAAAAGGCTCGTTAAAGGCTAGGTGGTTTGTTTCAGAATTCACTAATGAAAGAACTCTGTATTTTATGTCTAGGAGTGTATTTTGCTGGGATGATCATAAATTATAGCTGAACTGATAAACTACACAAGGGATACTTTGCTCAGAAGGCAGGAAGACGTTTCCTTATTTAGTCTGTACCGGTTTGAACTGGGAAAGCTGACACACGAACCTTTTTTTTCATCTATATAAACTGCTGTGTATCAAATAAACCTTTGAGTCGATTGGGAAGGCAACCTAAAGCAGTCTCTGTTTTCTTGTTCTCCCAAGCTGCTCCCGAGCTCGTACTAACACGCTGAATGGCATACCTGAGTGTTACTTTAAATAATTAGGAATCTTAGAAGGAAAGGACAGAACTCTGCTTATCGCTCACGCCACGGAGGAAACCCGGGAAGGCAATTTCCTTCAGACTCTTTGAAGCATGTGGGGATCACCGACTGAGATAAAGAGATGTTGAATATCTCCGTGAACACAGGAGCTAGCTGGTATGCGCAGTCTCTGAGGATACGACCTGGGATGCCGTCTGGTCCTGCTGCTTTCCTGGTGTTCACTCTCTTGAAGGCTCTCCTTACTTCATGCTCGGAGATGACGAGCACGTTTCCGGTGCTGGCAGTATCTTCCTGTCTGCAGCCGTTAGCGCCGCTAGCACTAGCATCGTTGGAGTCCTTAGCTGCAGCCTCGAAGCGAGCATAGAAAGTGTTCAGCTCGTCTGCCAGAGTCACGGCCGCGTTCGTCATACCGGTTGTTGGTGCTTTATAGTCCGTTATTGTCCTTAGTCCCCGCCACAGGCTCCTAGAGTCACTCTGTTGGAGTTGTGACTCTAGTTACCTCCCGTAGCGCTGCTTCGCCTCTTTTAGGGACAGCATCGCTAGCGGTAAGCGTAAAGGAGGTGGGCTTGCTGTTTTAGTTAACAACCGGTGGTGTAACCCTGCCAACATAACAATCAAAGAAAGGATTTGTTGCCCGGACACTGAACTGTGTGCTGTTGGACTCAGGCCGTATTATTTACCCAGGGAATTCTCTCACGTCATCTTGGTGGCTGTTTATGTTCCCCCCTCTGCTAACCCCACAGCTGCATGTGACACTATCCACTCTGCCATAGCTCGGCTACAGACTCAGCACCCGAGTGCCTTTATTGTGATCTCGGGTGACTTCAACCATGTATCACTGGACAATACACTACCAACATTCAAACAATATGTGGACTGTCCCACCAGGGGAGAGAAAACTTTAGACTTACTGTATGCTAACGTCAAGGATGCATACAGCTCCTCCTCCCTCCCCCCACTTGGTAGGTCAGATCATAACCTGATTCACCTCACCCCCCGCTATGTGCCAATTGTGAGGAGGGAACCTGTGACCACCAGGACTGTTAGGAGGTGGTCAGAGGAGGCAATAGCGGAACTACAGGGCTGTTTCGAGGTGACCGACTGGGAAACACTCTGTGAGCCTCACGCCGAGGACATCAATGGGCTTACTGAGTGTATCACAGACTACATAACTTTCTGCACCGACTCCATTGTTCCAGCTCAGACTGTTCATTGTTACCCAAATAACAAGCCGTGGGTGACTAAGGACATCAAAGCCCTCCTCAACAACAAGAAGAGGGCTTTCAGAGGGGGCAACAAAGAGGAGGTGAGGAAGGTCCAGGTGTTACTAAAGGACAAGATCAGAGAGGCTAAGGACAATTACAGGAGGAAGCTGGAGTGGAAACTCCAGCAGAACAGCATGAGAGAGGTGTGGAGGGGCATGAAGACCATCACTGGATTCAGGCCAACCAACAGCAGGGGAGCTGAGGGAGGTGAGAATAGAGCCGACGAGTTGAATCTGTTTTTCAATAGATTCGACACCACAGTGTCTGCTCCCACCCCCACAACCTCACCTGCAGTCAGCCTGGAATCCAGAGCCACACCACTGTGCCAGCCTCTCTCTTCACATGTTGCCTCCTGTGAGATTCCTGACACCCCTCCCCCACCCATCACCTTCACTCAATACCAGGTTGAGATGCAAATGAGGAGACTTCACTCAGGCAAGTCTGCTGGACCAGACGGAGTGAGTCCCCTTGTCCTCAAGGCCTGTGCCCCCCAGCTGTGTGGAGTCTTTCATAAACTGTTTATGCTGAGTCTGAGTCTGCAGAGGGTCCCGGTGATGTGGAAGACATCATGCCTCGTCCCTGTACCAAAGACGCCTCGTCCCAGTGGCCCCCAGGATTACAGGCCCGTGGCACTGACCTCCCACATCATGAAGACCCTGGAAAGGCTCATCCTGGACCAGCTGCGACCCATAGTAAGACCACATCTGGATCCCCTTCAGTTCGCTTATCAGCCTCGTCTCGGAACAGAGGACGCCATCATCTACCTGCTCAATCGTGTCTACACCCATCTGGACCAGCCGGCGAGCACTGTGAGGGTCATGTTTATTGACTTTTCCAGTGCTTTCAACACCATCAGGCCGACCCTCCTGGGTGATAAGTTAGCAGCGATGCAGGTGGATGCTTCTCTGGTGTCCTGGATTGTTGATTACCTGACAGGAAGACCACAATATGTACGTCTCCCACAGTGTGTGTCTGACAAGGTGATTAGCAACACAGGGGCACCACAGGGGACTGTCCTCTCCCCCTTCCTCTTCACCCTCTACACCACAGACTTCAGCCACTGCACAGAGACCTGCCATCTTCAGAAGTTTTCTGATGACTCTGCGGTGGTTGGATGCATCAGCAGGGATGATGAGACAGAGTACCGGGCTGTGGTCGACTCCTTTGTCACGTGGTGTGAGCAGAATCATCTGCAGCTCAACGTGGCAAAGACCAAGGAACTGATCGTGGACTTCAGGAAGACCAGGAAACACTTGACCCCTGTTTCAATCCAGGGGGTCAGTGTTGACATTGTGGAGGACTATAAATACCTTGGAGTACACATTGACAATAAACTGGACTGGGCTAAAAACACCACAGCACTTTACAGGAAGGGCCAGAGTCGTCTCTATTTTTTGAGGCGACTGAGGTCCTTCAACATCTGCCAGAAAATGCTGAGGATTTTCTATGAGTCTGTGGTGGCCAGTGCGATCCTCTATGCTGTTGCATGCTGGGGGAGCAGGCTGAGGGTCGCAGATGCCAACAGACTTAATAAACTAATCCGTAAGGCCAGCAATGTTGTGGGGATGGAGCTGGACTCCCTCAAGGTGGTGTCGGAGAGGCAGATGCTGTCCAAGATAAAGACAATGTTGGATAACACCTCCCACCCACTCCATGACATGTTGGTCAGTCACAGGAGCTCGTTCAGTGAGAGACTGAGATTACCGAAAAGCACCACTGAACGACACAGGAAATCATTCCTGCCTGTGGCCATCTCCCTGTACAACGCATCCACTTAACACACTGTTTGCTGCTAGAACTACACATGTTTCTTTTCCAAATATTTATTTATAAGTGACTTATGTATGTATGTATGTATATATATGTATATATTGTACTATTCTTAGTTAGCGTATTGTCTGTCTTGTCTTAATGTTGGTTTAAAATGGAGCACTGTAACAAAAAATAATTTCCCCCAGGGATCAATAAAGTATTCTGATTCTGATTCTGATTTACCGCCCTCCGCACGTTATATGACGCGGCTTTGTACGGGTCCATGTCCCCCGTCGTGAGTCCCGTGTTGTAGGCAGCGGTGCGGGATCTCAGAGCGTCGCGGATGGTTTTATCCACCCACGGCTTCTGGTTGGGAAACGTTGTGATAGTCTTTGTCTCCACGGTATCATCCGCTAGTTTCCCCATGAATCCCACAACCGCTTCCGTAAACACGTTGACATCATCATCGGAGCTGTTTCTGAACATGCCCCAGTCTGCGTCATCGAGTGCGTCCTGTAACGCGCTGGACGGATCAATCAGTGGCCGCGGCCACTGATTGATCCGTCCAGCGCGCGACCTTCCTCTGAACCGGAACTTCCTGTTTCAGCCTTTGTTTGTATTTTGGCATGAGGAAGATGGCGGCGTGATCAGATTTGCCAAACGGAGGGCGGGATTGTGCCTTGTAGCCGTCCTTGACCGTAGTGTAGCAGTGGTCCAGTGTCCTTTCACCCCTGGTGGGGCAGGTGATGTGTTGATAAAAGTTCGGCGCTGCGCGTTTGAGGTTGGCGCTATTAAAGTCCCCCGTCACAATAAGCGCAGCGTCCCGGTGTTGTGTCTGGTGCTGTGTGAGTGCCTCATGCAGCTCGCATAAGGCGGTGGCCGTGTCCGCTTGTGGTGGAATATAAACGGCACTTATAATGACCGATGTAAATTCCCGAGGTAGATAAAAGGGACGACACATGATGGACAGTAGTTCCAGATTTGGTGTGCAGGAGCGTGTGAGAGGAACAACGTTCGCACTGTTGCACCAGTTGTTGTTCACCATTAAACAGGTGGTCAGACTGTGAAAACAGGCACTCAGTCAGATGTTGAGCTCTCCGTTTCGCTGCAGGGTCCCTTCATTCTAAACTTATCCGTGTCGAGCCGAGTGTAAATCCCGAGGCTGAACGGCCTTTGTACAAGCACACACAATTTGTAGCAGGGCGAAGCTATGAGCTAGAAAAATCCAAGCTGGCAGACAGCCTGTGTCTGACCAACCAATCAGAGAGCTCCTTACATCCCACGGTGTGGCTAATTTGAATAGGAGCAGGATTTTTAAAATGAAGTTGTTAATCCAACTGCTAATCCAAATGCTAATCCACATGTTAATTCCTGAGCGAACAGGAGAGGGAAATGGATTTTGAACTGCAGTTTATTAAGGTGCAATTCAAAAAAGGTTTTTTAAATGCAGTTTATTAAAGTGGAATTCGAAAATGTTTTTTGAAATGAAGACTTAAAAAGCATTTTAAAAATCAGTTTATTAAATTTGAATTCAAAAATGAATTTACAAATGCAGGTTTTATTCTACAATTCATTAATTAAGCACAGAATTTTTTATTTCGATGCGCGTGGCTCTTGTGGTCCTTCATAGACCTTGAGCGGCCAATCACCTGCGGTCCTGCGTCCTGCACGACCGGTTCGGGCCAGTCTGGCGTCTGCAGACTGCTGCCTCCACCCCCTGGCTCGGCCTTTGCGTCTACGAAGCCCTGACTAGGGTGCGTTGTCATTGACTCCCGGCATCTTCACGGCAGTTCGGTTGCACTGTCTGCTCACTGGTTGTCTTACAGAGTTACCCCGTACATATGGAATATGTAACGGTGTGGAGAGATAGTCTCTCACTAAGAGAACCAAGGTTACACCGTAACTGTGCGATACAGCTGTCTTCATTAAAGATGAGTTCAGATCAAAAATGATGAACTGCATTAATGCTTTTTCTGAAGTATCAGGTCTGACTTTAAACATAAAATGTGTCCTGTTCAGATAGGCTTGTGTCCATAAAGAAATCAAAGGTATTCCTGTCAAACAACAAGTGACTTATTTGGGAATGTCAGTCTCAGAGGGTTATCTCTCATTTTTAACATTTAATTCCAAAAATGACAAATATAGATTTGATCTGTGGCTCCTGAGCGATCAATCACTGAAAGGTAGAATCCTTTTATCTAAAACAGAGGACTTATCTCACTTAGTGTATCCTGTAAAAGTCATAGATGTTCCTAAATCATTCAAAAAACAGTCGATGCTGCACTTTATAACTTTGTGTGGAAAAATAAATCTCAGTATTTAAACAGATGTTTACTAAATCATCCTGATAATCAAGGGTTTAAATAGGTTAAAGTTCCATACATCAGCTTAGATATTCAAGGTAAACTGGATCAAACATGTCATCAGACACAAACATAGATGATGGTGGCTTTATCAAAGGCTTCTTCTCTACAAGCATAAATCTTTGATTTGGACAAACAAATGTTTTAAAGACAAAAATAAATCAATGTTTTATGAGAAATGGATCCAGAATAATATTAATGATGTATCGCATCAAGTGAATGGAAAAGGTCATCTTCTTCCTTATCCTGAGTTTGTGACTAAACTTAAAGAAACCTAAAACTTCTTAAAACTTATAGAAGTCTGTTCGCTTTTCTTTCCAAGCTTCTTAGACTATTGATGCTTGTTTCTCTCTTTTAAAAGATGAAATTTAAATTGAATTTTGAATGAAATGTGTTTCTTTTCTTTCTCCCTCAGAGTGCAGACATGTCTGCTGCCGGCAATCTGCGATCTGAAGATCAGTTTCTGTGCTCCATCTGTCTGGATGTGTTCACTGATCCAGTCTCTACACCATGTGGACACAACTTCTGCAAAACCTGCATCAGTCAGCACTGGGACATGAATCAGAGCTGTAAGTGTCCCATGTGTAATGAGACTTTCAACATTAGACCTCAGCTGAGGGTCAACACCTTCATCTCTGAGGTGGTTGCTCAGTTCAGACGTGAAGCTCAGCAGAAAGCCAGCAGCAGCAGCTCAGAGCAACAAGCTGCCAAACCAGGAGAAGTTCCCTGTGACTTCTGCACTGGAACCAGACTGAAGGCCCTGAAGTCCTGCCTGGTGTGTCAGACCTCCTACTGTCAGACTCACCTGGAGCCTCATCAGAAAAAGGAAGCTCTGAAAAGACATCAGCTGATTGATGTTGTGGAGAACCTGGAAGGCAGGATGTGCACGAAGCACGATAAACTCCTGGAGCTGTTCTGTAAGACCGACCAGACATGTGTCTGCACGCTCTGCTCTGTTTTAGACCACAAGAACCACGAGTTTGTTCCTCTGAGAGAAGAATATGAAGGAAAGAAGGCAGAGCTGGAGAAGACAGAGGCTGAGATTCAGCAGATGATCCAGAAGAGGCGACTGAAGATTCAGGAGATCACAGAGTCGGTGAAGATGAGTAAAGATGCTGCAGACAGACAGAAAGCAGAAGGTGTTCAGGTCTTCACGGCTCTGATGGAGTCTGTTGAGAGACGCCTGAAAAAGTTCATGAAGGAGATCGAAGACAAACAGGAAGCTACAGAGAAACAGGCTGAAGGTCTCATCAAAGATCTGGAACAGGAAATCTCTGAGCTGATGGAGAGAAGCTCTGAGGTGGAGCAGCTCTCATGCTCTGAAGACCACCTCCACCTCCTCCAAAGCTTCTCCTCCCTGAAAGCTCCACCCAGCAAGGACTGGACAGAGGTCAGAGTTCATCCACCATCATATGAGGGGACTGTGGTGAGAGCTGTGGCTCAGCTGGACGAGACAGTCTGGAAATATATGAATGACTTGTTTGAGGCTGAGCTGCAGAGGGTCCAACAGTATGCAGTGGATGTGACTCTGGATCCTGATACAGCACAAACTAATCTAATCCTGTCTGATGATGGAAAACAAGTGTACTGTGGTGATGTGAGGAAGAACCTTCCAGACAACTCAGAGAGATTTTCTTACTGTCCTATTGTTTTAGGAGAGCAGAGTTTCTCTTTAGGCAGATTTTACTTTGAGGTTCAGGTTAAAGGAAAGACTAAATGGGATTTAGGAGTGGCCAGAGAGTCGATCAACAGGAAGGGAAAAATCACACTGAGTCCTCAGAATGGTTTCTGGACTGTAGTGCTGAGAAATGGAAATGAGTACATAGCATGTGCTGACCCTCCAGTCCGTCTCTTTCTTCTTCCTGGTCCTGAGAAGGTGGGGGTGTTTGTGGATTATGAGGAGGGTCTGGTCTCTTTTTATGATGTAGGTGCTGCAGCTCTGATGTACTCCTTTACTGGCTGCTCCTTCACTCACAAACTCCACCCATTCTTCTGTCCAAGTCTAAGTTATTGTGGTAAAAACTCTGCACCTCTGATCATCTGTCCTGTCAATCAAACGACATCAACGACTGATTTTATTTGATGAATGATTGATTTTTATTGAAGGGAAGAAATGAACATATTGAGTGTAAATACTCTACAGTGTCTGAATTGACCTAGCTAGAAGTCTGACTAGCTATCCAAACAGCTAAACATGAACCCAGAAACTCCAAAAAGTAGATGAGCTCTTAAGAAGTTTACTGGTTCTTTCATTTTCTGAAACTGCAACAATAAAGGGAATGTGCATTTTCTGTGCTCAGAAAGTGAGGACAGTGAGCTTTATTGTAAAGTAAAAAACATTGACTATGATCATATAAATGCACACAAACACATCTCTACACACATATGCCTCTTGGCCAGGACTCCCTTGCAAAAGAGGTTTTTAATCTCAATGGGACTTTTCCTGGTTAAATAAAGGTTAGAAAAAAAAAAAAAAGAAAATGCATTATATTGCCTGAAAAAAATTGGGCTAACTGCGCAATGTTGCCTTGAGGCAACGAATGAAAATGAACAGTTTTATTGTATAAGTAAATTTTAAAAAGTAGAACAAACAATCAAATATGCTTCTTAACATATTCATGCACATACAAGTATATTTTAATATACATTTATTTCACTATAAACATGTAAAATAGTGATCTTTATCTTGCCTCCTAATGGAGATGTCTCTCATGTAGTGCAGCTTGCAGAAAGGGGTCCTTCCCCCCCCCCCCCCCCCCCCCCAAAAAAAAAAATGAAAGTCACCCCACCTTCAACTCATCATTTTTATTGGAAAGAGATGTGTCTGGTTGCATTATTTGACAAAAAAAAAGTGTTGTCTTTTTTTGAAGGGCCAGTGTAAGGCATGAAAATGTGGTTTGTTGCCTCAGGGCAATGCTATGCTGTAGAGGGTTAAGTTATTTAGCCAGACTGAAACTGTGCAGAACAGGAAGCTTTGTGCAGAGTTGCACAGGACATCGCCTATTTTTATGCTGCTAAGAGAGAATAACAGGAAACAGCTTGGGGTGAAAGAGTGTTGAGACTGTAAGTGAGGTGCCTTAGAGGGGGGAAGTTAGCTGTGTATTTCCTCTTTGAGATCTACCAGACTGCACTTTGGGTGGTGTCGGGTGGATCTACCACATATGTGCGTAATAAATATTTGTTTTTGACTGGACCTGCTCTGAGTATTGGTTATTTATTCTCAGCACATCAAAATGAATCGGAAAAGGCACTTGGCCGGAGGTGGTGCTGGTTGACTCGACTCCATTTTGACTGCACACAAAGTAAACTGCACACTTTAATTGTGAAGCAGAAACGCTGAAATCGGAGAAATAAAACATACGAGGGGAACGATAATGAAGACAAGATTTACTCTTGCTGTCCTGTGAACAGGATCGGCGTAGTGTTAATTGTTTGCTGTTTTCGCGATCACGTCACGCATGAGAATATCACCAGGTAAACTCACGACATTTTAAAACATTTTGCTGTTCAACAGCATGAAGACTGACGGAGTGTGTTTGAGGTAACCTCACAAGTGTCACAGATGACACATTTGGTGTTTATTTGCTGTTTTGTCGGTAGCGGCTCCTGAAAAGCAAGTCTACCACACATCTGTTCGACCAACGCCAGTTAATCTGCAACACCAGTTAATCTGGAACACCGGCTTCTTCGCTGTTCCGCTGCGTGTTGTTGTTTTCGTGACGTATCTTCCATCGACCAGACGATTGGTCGTCTACAGTGGGATTCAGCGTTCCTATCGGCCCAAGTCTACAGTGTCTACACTCACCGTAGATTCCGGGCCAATAATCTGGGTCCAAAACTCCGTCTCCATGAAAAGATGCAGTGCTTGAAATGTTTGATGGATGTTACCGTGTGAAAGCTTCAGTAAGAAAACCTACAGACAAAGAAGCCCCAAGAAACATCAGCCGTCTTCTTCAGGTCCTAAAGTCAAACAAACACTGCTGCGTCACTGAGAGTTACAAACTGACTAAATTCTTTCATCTGTAATAAAAAGATCAGCGTTGCTGCTTTACCAGGTGTAACTATTAAGTTTAACATCCAGGCATCCATGAAAACAGAATTTGTTGCATTTAACAGAGTTAGAAGTTAGAAGAAGCTAAACATGATATGTAATTTTCTGACTGAGAAATTTCTGAAAAAACTCAAACGTACAGCACTGCTATCAAATGAAGACAGAAAACTAAACAGCAGTGACATTGGTAGGGTTACTGAAGCTAGCTGGTATATAATGATGTGCTATGTGATCGCAAGCATAACAGCATAACACAAACACAGTGAAGCTGGAGGATCAATGCTAACTTTTTTCTACTTGATAAAAGTTTACATGAGGGTTCCTGATGGTTAGAGACAAATGCAATCGCATGGCAGGATGCTGTAAACCAGGGGACTCAAACTTGCAGCCCACTTCACCTCTACTTGCGGCCCACATTTTGATGTGAAGAAATATTTTACAAAGTTATTATTCAAAAAATGATTTAATATGAAGGCAATATGAGCAGAGTGTTAGGCAGGCATAGCCCTTTCAGACTGTAGCCTCATGGGTGGTGTAGTCCTTGCTCCAGGAATAACATGTGGGACTGCCCCTCCTGTGTGTGTGAGCACAAGGGAGGGAGAAAAAGGCAATATGAAAAGTATGAGGTGCTACTGCCCAGAAACGGGAGATGGAAGCATGTAAATATAATAATAACCACTGCAGCCAAAAAGAGTGCCTCACGATCCAAGTTGTAAGTAAGCTATTAAGACTCGACTGTACACTGTGTTTGTGTTTTCCTCCAAAACAAGTAAGTTCAGCCTTTCAATGCCTCTCTCTGTCTCTCGCTAGCAAAGTTGACCCAGACAGTAAAGCTAGCTCCCGGCTACGAGCCCAACACGGAACCCAAAGTATTAGCCAGAGGTCTCCTTTCCACGGTTCGGAGCCGCGGACCTGGTCGAGGTAACAAGAGAGTACAAACATGTTAGATAAGATAAGATAAAACTTTATTAATCCCTCGGGTGGGTTCCTCTGGGAAATTCAGTTTCCAAAAGCACAGCACCGACAGAAGTTACAGAGAATATTATATATATACACATATATAAATACAGAGACATATATAAATAAAATATACGAAGGGGATAAATAGAATAAATAGGAATAAAAATAAAAATACAAGTGAACTGCACATTTCAAGTATTGAGGCTATTAACCCTTTAAAGCCGGTCGGAGCGGGCACGCTCTGTTTTGCGTAACTATTTTTAAATCCCGGTAGCTCTTCAACCACGTAAGCTAGCGCAATACATTTTTTTGCATATGAAACCGGAGGAGTTGTACTGACATCTTATGCCATCAGCTTGTCCTCGGTCACAGTTTCCTTCCACATATGGCTTTGCAAAAACTGCATAAAAAGCGCTTGCAGCAACAAAAACATAATATTCCAGAAACACGCTTTGCCGATCCGATCAGCTGTTTGTAACACTTCCTACGTTGGAATAAACGTCAGCGCATTTTTTTTGCATGTCCACCTGCCCTAAACCGGAAGTGACGTCATTTTTGCGGAAATGTAGTTGTTTTTTTTTTACCATCAGGGCCTCATCAGCACTGTAGCCAGGCTGACAAACAGTCAGAGCTCTATTGAGCCAACCATCCCTTTAACGTTAACTACCCATACGGAAAAGAAATAGTAAAAACTTATATGTGATTACTCATGAAAGTGGCCACTTTCGCATTACTTTCATACATTGTTTTAGTAAGTATCCAAAACATACAAGTTTCATTATATAATTTTTCAAGGCATCTTATATCTGTTTTCACTCTTATATGCTTTTCATACAAGTTTCACACAAGACAGATACAAACTTTATAAGATTTATATATATCTTTTCCATATGGGTAGTAATGACTTCATGAACTTCTTCACAAATAAAATTTTTATCATTAGAGAAAAAATTACCAGTAATCATCCCACAGATGTAATATTATCTACAGCTACTCTTAGTACCATTGATGTTAAGTTAGACTCTTTTTCTCCAATTGATCTTTCTGAGTTAACTTCAATAATTACTTCCTCCAAACCATCAACATGTCTTTTAGACCCCATTCCTACAAAACTGCTCAAAGAAGTCCTGCCATTAATTAATTCTTCGATCTTAAATATGATCAACCTATCTCTAATGATCGGCTATGTACCACAGGCCTTCAAGCTGGCTGTAGTTAAACCTTTACTCAAAAAGCATCTCTAGACCCAGCAGTCTTAGCTAATTATAGGCCAATCTCCAACCTTCCTTTCATATCAAACATCCTTGAAAGAGTAGTTGTCAAACAGCTAACAGATCATCTGCAGAGGTTTATTTGAAGAGTTTCAGTCAGGTTTCAGAGCTCAGCACAGCACAGAAACAGCTTTAGTGAAGGTTACAAATGATCTTCTTATGGCCTCTGACAGTGGACTCATCTCTGTGCTTGTCCTGCTAGACCTTAGCGCAGCATTCGATACTGTCGACCATAATATCCTATTAGAGCGATTAGAACATGCTGTAGGTATTACAGGTACTGTGCTGCAGTGGTTTGTATCATATCTATCTAATAGACTCCAGTTTGTGCATGTAAATGGAGAGTCCTCTTCACACACTGAGGTTAATTATGGAGTTCCACAGGGTTCAGTGCTAGGACCAATTCTGTTTACATTATACATGCTTCCCTTAGGCAGCATCATTAGAAGACATAGCATACATTTACACTGCTATGCAGATGACACCCAGCTCTATCTGTCCATGAAGCCAGATAACACACACCAATTAGTTAAACTGCAGGAATGTCTTAAAGACATAAAGACCTGGATGGCCGCTAACTTTCTGCTTCTTAATTCAGATCAAACTGAGGTTATTGTACTCGGCCCTGAAAATCTTAGAAATATGGTATCTAACCAGATTCTTACTCTGGATGGCATTACCTTGGCCTCCAGTAACGCTGTGAGGAACCTTGGAGTCATTTTTGACCAGGACATGTCCTTCAACGCACATACTAAACAAATATGTAAGACTGCTTTCTTCCATTTGCGCAACATCTCTAAAATTAGAAATATCCTGTCTCAGAGTGACGCTGAAAAACTAGTTCATGCATTTATTACTTCCAGGCTGGACGACTGTAATTCATTATTATCAGGATGTCCAAAAAACTCACTGAAAAGCCTTCAGCTGATCCAAAATGCTGCAGCAAGAGTCCTGACAGGGACTAGAAAGAGAGAGCATATTTCTCCTGTTTTGGCTTCCCTTCATTGGCTTCCTGTTAAGTCCAGAATTGAATTCAAAATCCTGCTCCTCACATACAAGGTCTTAAATAATCAGGCCCCATCTTATCTTAATGACCTTGTAGTACCATATCACCCTATTAGAGCACTTCGCTCTCGCTCTGCAGGCCTACTTGTTGTTCCTAGAGTATTTAAAAGTAGAATGGGAGGCAGAGCCTTCAGTTTTCAGGCCCCTCTTCTGTGGAACCAGCTTCCAGTTTGGATTCAGGAGACAGACACTATCTCTACTTTTAAGATTAGGCTTCAAACTTTCCTTTTTGCTAAAGCATATAGTTAGGGCTGGACCAGGTGACCCTGAATCCTCCCTTTGTTATGCTGCAATAGATGTAGGCTGCCGGGGGATTCCCATGATGCATTGAGTTTTTCCTTTCCAGTCACCTTTCTCACTCACTATGTATTAACAGACCTCTCTGCATTGAATCATATCTGTTATTAACCTCTGTCTCTCTTCCACAGCATGTCTTTATCCTGTCTTCCTTCTCTCACCCCAACCGGTCGCAGCAGATGGCCCCGCCCCTCACTGAGCCTGGTTCTGCTGGAGGTTTCTTCCTGTTAAAAGGGAGTTTTTCCTTCCCACTGTCACCAAAGTGCTTGCTCATAGGGGGTCATATGATTGTTGGGTTTTTCTCTGTATCTATGAAGCGCCTTGAGGCGACTTTTGTTGTGATTTGGCGCTATATAAATAAAATTGAATTGAATTGTTGTGAATGCAGGTATGTGACTGTGCCACACTGTTTAGAGAATTTATATTGTTTCATGTACAGCTTTAAAATATATTTCTATATTCCTTTCATTTGGGAAATTTAACATGCAATGTTAATGGTGTTGAAGTTTTTCTATTTTGGTTGTATAAATTTACCACTATACGATCACACTGCAAGTGGAAATGTAATCCTGAGAATAATGGAGGATTCCTGCGAGATTTTGTGCTGATTGCCCACGACATTAAAAAGAGCATTCTAACCATTGCCTTTTTGTTGTGAATGCAGACCAGAGAAGACACTACACAGAGGTCACATACATACATATATATATATATATTTCAAAACTTACATTAACTACTGATTTTATCTACTGTTCTGATTTTATCTGTTTTGATTTTATATACTGTTTTGTTTGTTTGTTTGTTAATTAGTTTGTTTGCTTGTTTTAATCATTGTAAATCATGCTTTTTGTTTGTTTTTGTTTTTAATGTCTCTGTAAAGCACTTTGAATCACCTTGTTGTTGAATTGTGCTATACAAATAAACTTGCCTTGCCTCCACACTCTGTGCTGACTCCAATGAACGATCAGAGCTGCTGAGCCTGAACCTCTTTACTCGGTTGGAGGCGGCTGAGCCCTCCGTCTGCCACAGCAATGTTTCCAGCATCACTTTATTTTATAGCGGCTGGAAGATTTCTGAAAGTCACCAAAAACAACAAAAGTAGGACTTCCTGCTTCTCACAGAGGACTTCCTGCCAGTTCAGACAAAAAAAATAACCAAAGTATGAACAGCATTTCTTCATGGACATGACCTTTAACCTCTGACCGCTGAAGCTGGCTGACCTTTTCTGCTTCCTTTTCCATCTATTTCAAATTAAAGGCCCTCCTAATAGCTGCTGGACAGTTTTGTATTAACAAGGCTTTTATTGTGAAATACTGATTTTGTCCTTAAGAATATGTGTGGCTTTGACAAATGCTCCGTTCTTTGCTGTGAGAGACAGAGTTTAGTTTCCTGTGAGGACAGGAAGTGACGTGTGAAACTATGAGGAAGCTGAACTCTGTGGCAGTCTGCCGTGATGTTTGGCTGCACACACTAAACTGAGCTGAAAGAGAGTGTGTGTGTTTTAGTATGCAATAAGAAGTGAAACACACACACAGCAGCTGCTTTCAGCACACACACTCACTTTGTTCACACGAGGACAAAAAACTTTATTTAACTGAGCTTGTGTGACAGGAGAGCGTGAGTCTTCACTTCTGTGCTGTTTTCTATTCTACGTTTTTATTTTTGCATTTCTGTGAAGATTCAAACACTGATTATCTTTCACATGTCAAGTGTTTCTATTACCGTGCGCTCACAGACTTGGAAGGAGCGCTTGCTTGTTTTATACTGGTGTATTTAAGTCTGTGTGCTGAATGACAGACCCTGATTCATGTGCATGAGGAGAAAAAGCAGTGATTCGAGTGTGTTTATATGTGTTGACAGATTCATGTTTAAGCTTTGCCTCAGACTTCAGTGTGCAGGAAAAGGACATGAAAATGAGTGGAAGGAGCATTTTGATGTAAAATATTTGATAGATGAAGGTAAAGTTTGACAGCAGATCGACCAGGGTGCGCACAGGGGGGGGGTTTCATGGGGCCACAGAACCAAAACAAGAGGCAACATTGAACTGTTTCATCCATGAAGTGAATTTATTTGAAGCACAAACAAAGTGAACGAACATTTAACAATCAAACTGAAGATTTCACATCCTGCACATCTTTAAAAAGCACTGACTGACATCACTGTGGACTGAAACGTCTGCATGCACGAGTCCATAGTTACAGAGAAGTCCACCCAAGGAGGACTTTCCTACCAGCTGGGCTGGAAGCTGCGCCTCCTGTCCCCCATTCATGTGGTGGGAACGTCCGCACACTGGGGGGGGGGGGTCGTCCTCGCTCCTGCTGATGTCTGAAAGAGACGAACGTGGAGTAAACACGAGGATGTAACTGAGAACTACAGTAACTTATTACTTTATCTTTTGATTGTTATTCATTAGTGTTAATGAAACTGAGTGCATGGAGTTTAATCACAGGGCAGTGTGAGACACACAGGTCTGAGGGCTGGTCCACTGCGTCCCTCACAGCTCGTGTCCTCCTCCTCCTCTCTGTAGTTCCCTCACGCTCTCCATCTTCATCTTTGCTAACAGGGAACAAACGTCTGTGTGTCTTTCATGTCAGCTGATGTTGTTCCAGCTGTGACGCTGAAAGCTGAGCTCCTGTCTCATGAGCGACAGCTTCATGTTTCATGGTTAAAGTAAAAGGATGAGGTCTGTCTCTGAGCCTGTGCGGACCGGATTTGTTCAATGTTAAAGTCATGACGCTGGATTCCACTGTGACGTCACCAAACCGTACCGCTTACCTTCGTCTTGTCACGTGTTTTCACGTTAGTCGGCTTTAACGATGCGCTTGTGCTCTTTTTTCTCCTTTCTTCTTGTTCCGAAACCCGCGGGCTGAGAGAGCGAGTGTGCAGCGCACTAAAGAGTCCGTGTTAAACACAAACTAGAACACTAGTTCCAGTTTCCGTAAGAAATTAATTCATCATCGCATCTTCAGCCTTCACGGGACCGAAGATGTCTAAGACATAGAAATGCTTATTATGGGTTCACCTGATGTCATTGAAAAGATGCACATAGGTAACGCGCAGGCCGTCCAGCGCCGAGGTTTATCTTATCACCTCGAGTCTGCGACACTCTCTCCATGTCCTCTCAGATAAGGGCGCGCACATTTCTGCACGATCTTCTAAATTACAAAGAGTGATTCACAAAACAGAAGCTGACCATCACAAACCAAACATGGCTCCACTGAGCGTCAACCTATCACCAGAATTTACTGATAATCTAAAGACTCACATAACTCGTTTTGTCTCATTTTGTCTTAGTTTGAGACATAAGTGCATGATTATAATACTGTGTAGTTAGATGAGACAGAACTGATGCTTCCTCTTAATTATCCTCTTCATTTTTCCCGAGCCTCAGCAGTGGAAGCCTGAAATGACATGACAACGATCCCGTGCCAAGGAGCGCTCAGCCACACTGTTAAGTAGCTCCCCAACAAGGCTTGATCAGGTCCAGGTGTGTGATGAACTTCAAGTGTGGCCAGCCAGCTGGCAGGGCCACCCACCCACCAGGCCTGAAGGTGCCTGTCACAGCCACATCCACACACGCAAACACACCTTCCTATACACACACAAGCATGGACACGAGAACAGCAGCACAGTGCAGAAACACACATAATATAAAAGGAGTCATAACTGCTCATGGACTGGGTCGCTCAGACCCAGGTCCCTGACATGGACGGAGTTTTGGGCACAGATTACTGATTACTGGCAGATTACAGATTACTGGCTCCTGACTACAGTAGCCGTAATCCATCAAGCGAAGTGGTGCGGCTTCGTAGCTTACCAAAGTCGTACTAAAACATTTTTGACAGATTTTTGAGCGACGTGTACCACATAAAATCGGTTTGCAGGGCTCGCAAAATCGCTAGCCCGACGTCCTGGAGCTAGCGATATGTCCGGTCGGGCGACCAAAATCTATCTCAGCCCCGCCCGTCAGGTTATCATATAGCCCGACGGGCGGGGCTGAGATAGATTTTGGTCGCCCGACCGGACATATCGCTAGCTCCGGGACGTCGGGCTAGCGATTTTGCGACTTTGTGATCAGCACAACGAGAATTCATACATAAGGCGCACTGGATTATAAAGCGCACTGCTGATTTTTGAGATAATTAAAGGTGTTGGGTCTAAACTCAGACCCTGCTGTATCCAGGACTTATTCCCGTGAAAGAAAAACAAGGCAACAGTGATCGATCGTTTACTTGCAAGGGAGGCCTCGTCGGTATCTCAGCTCATTACGAATGACCCCGACAATGGCCTCCTCTCGCTGCCTTTTATTGGGAAAACAGTTCATCACAGCAAGGCAACGCCCAAATGGTTCTAAGACAAGGCATTGTATGTATATGTGTGAACTTCTGTATGTATGTAAGAATGTGTGTGTGTGTGTGTGTGTGTGTGTGTCCTCCTGCTGGGCAGGAAGCTTACATCAAAAAGACCGTCACAAGGATGTGTCTGCAATAAAAGACTACAGCCCCCCACCCAGAACCTCGAGAGGGAGGGGGGCAGTGGAATTCCTTGCATCACAGAGTTAAAACGATGTAGAGATGGTAAGCATAAAAATGACAACATTTAACAGTTCAGTCTAACAAAAGGATTTTAAGTGCACCTTAAAGTGCAGAAGATACGGTAGTCACTGTTGTTACTGGGAGCAGAAGAGTTATAGCACAAAAACATTTTTGAGTAAGATAAGATAAGATAAGATAAGATAAGATAAGATAAGATAACCTTTATTAGTCCCACACGTGGGAAATTTGTTTTGTCACAGCAGGAAGTGGACAGTGCAAAAGTTATGAGGCAAAAATTAGAATACAATAAGAATAAATACAGTACACAACTGTACAGAATAGAATAAAATAAAATAAATATACAATAAGATAAAAATAGAATACAAATGCTATATACAACTGAGTAAAAATACAACGATGACAGAAAGGATTATTGCACTTAGTATTATTGCATATGTATGGATGTGTGTGTTTGTTCAGTTAAAGTCTTTGTTGTGGAGTCTGACAGCAGTGGGGAGGAAAGACCTGCGAAATCTCTCCGTCCCACACCGTGGGTGCCGCAGTCTCCCACTGAAGGAGCTGCTCAGTGCTGTCACAGTCTGCTGCATGGGGTGGGAGATGTTGTCCATCAGGGATGACAGCTTAGCCGCCGTTCTCCTGTCACTCACCACCTCCACTGGGTCCAGAGGGCATCCTAGAACAGAGCTGGCCCTTCGGATCACCCTGTTCAGTCTCTTCCTGTCCCCAGCAGAGATGCTGCCGCCCCAGCAGACCACACCATAAAAGATAGCAGAAGCCACCACAGAGTCATAGAAGGTCTTCAGGAGTGGGCCCTCCACCCCAAACGACCTGAGTCTCCGCAGCAGGTACAGCCTGCTCTGCCCTTTCCTGTAGAGGGCGTCTGAGTTATGAGTCCAGTCCAGTCTATTGTTCAGATGAACACCAAGGTACCTGTAGCTGTCCACAGCCTCAATGTCCATACCTTGGATGTTCAGTGGTTGCAGTGGAGGATGCTTGTGCCTGCGGAAGTCTACCACCAGTTCCTTGGTTTTACTGGCGTTGATCTGGAGGTAGTTCAGCTGGCACCAGTCCACAAAGTCTTGGGTCAGACCTCTGTACTCCTTGTCGTCCCCATCAGTGATGAGGCCGACTATTGCAGAGTCATCAGAGAACTTCTGCAGGAAGCACTGGGTGGAGTTGTGGGAGAAGTCTGCAGTGTAGATGGTGAAGAGGAACGGAGCCAGAACCGTTCCCTGTGGGGCCCCCGTACTGCAGACGACCCTGTCCGACACACAGCCCTGAGTCCTCACATACTGTGGTCGGTCGGTGAGGTAGTCCAGGATCCAGGTAGTGAGGTGATGGTCCACTCCAGAGTTCACCAGCTTGTCCTTTAGAACCGAGGGAAGAATGGTGTTGAAGGCACTGGAGAAATCAAAGAACATGATTCTCACAGTGCTTCCAGCGGTCTCCAGGTGAGCGAGGGAACGATGTAGGAGGTGAATGACGGCATCATCCGCTCCAATGCCAGGCTGGTAGGCAAACTGAAGTAAACATAAGAGTAACAACCTCTGGGTTTTTATACAAAATTTCACCTGAGCCCTTCATACATTTCAAACTATATTGCAATCCATTCAGGCACTGCCAGTGAAAACTTGTTAATAGCTACATGAAAATACTTGGATTCAGCACTTTAAGATGTGATTTTATGTTGGTAAAAGTGAAAGAGTTTACAATATTCTGACAAGGCAAAAATCAGTAATTATACAGTAAATATATCAGAAAATATCCTGCAGACATTGCCATGAACCAAAAAATAAAAACCCAACAAAAAATTAAATTAAAACTGATAACATCAGAAGTATGCGGGAAAAAAAAAATCAAATTCTAAAAGAAAACAAAAAAACATGCAGAAATTTGCAATCACACATTTGGTGAAAGGTTTAAATGAAAATGTTTAAATATAATATTAAAAACTACATGAAACAAATAGATATTGTTAAGAAATACACTATCATGCCATGAAAAAGTTAAAAATTACACATCTATAATTGTTGTGTGTCATAAAATGCTACAAGTCAATAAGAATAAATCGATGAGTAATGCGTTTTTCTTTACTCCTTGAAGAGATTAACAGCTAGGTAGGTACAAATTCAGCGTTTGGACAGCACTGTCCTAGGAGCACTGAGAATGTTATGTTTAGTGACAGTGGCTGTCAGCAAGATCATCTGTATGTGACAGCTCTCCGTTTTATTTCAAACCTAGATGTTTATAGAGAAAGGGATCCTCCTCACGGAGAACCTCAAACATTTCTGAATCACCACCTTTCCTGCTCACAGTGTCAAAAACCCAACTAGCTTTATCTTTTCTGTTTTTCACTGTTTTTGCTTCGTCCACTTCATCTATAGTTAACACTTTTTTTTCCAGCAGGTGGTCCAGCAGACAGCTGAGAACAGGTCCTGATATCCTTTCGATGAAGCTCCTCCGTATCTTTTTTGGACCAGCATCCAAAGATTTCACAGTACCAGTTGTTCCTCCAGTAGGCAAAAGACAAACCTCTGTTTCCCAAACACAGGTGGAGCTGCTCTCGTCTCTCAGACACAGGTTAATATCTGTAAAGACTTCCTTTAAGAACACCTGAAATGATGGGAAGTAGCTTTCGAAGAACTCCTCTTGAAAATCAGCTTGTTTTGGTAGAACTTTAATGAGGTCATGTTCAGGATCAGTGGCCAGAGTGTAAGCCTGCTTTGGATGCAGTTTGCAGTCAGAGGTTGTCTCGATGTATATCTCAGTTTTGTCTGACTTCTTCCTGTCACGCCGCATTTTGGGGAACACAATATTACGTGGCAACATGAACACACTGAGGACAGATCTGGGATTACAATCGTTTGGGGGTTTGTAGAAGAGCAGAACCAATGATTGGACTGGGTCGGGAGGAGAGTCTTCATCCTTGACATTACCATAAGCAGAAAACCCTTCGATATTTATAATAGCATGAGTTTTGGTTATCTTGTGAGGGTGGATAAACTCGATGCCCACATCTTTCACATGAGCAACCTGCAAGAACTGGCCTCCACCTGTGGAGATGACCTCACAGTGTAGGATATGAAGCTGACACACAGACTGCTGAGGACACGTGATGTCAAACAGAGGTCCTGCAGGCTTCTTGTGGTGTTGGGCCAGCAGCCTTCTGTTCCAAGGGACAGTCCTGTAAACCACATCTCCTTCTCCCTTCATGACAAACATCAGGTTGGTCACACTGCACTGGTACAGGCCTGGACAGGAGCACTGGAACATGTAGGTTTCATCACCAAAATCATCAACACTGATGTTGGGTGTATACTCATGTAACTTCATGGATGGTAAGCTTGCTGCCCGTGTTAAGTTGTTCCTTGGTACGTTGCTCAATAAAGATGAGTGACTTTGAGAGCGAGTCAGGCAGCAGAAAGCTGTGGAGCAGATGTGCAGGTGGGAGCTTGGTGGCAGGGCGCTGCTCACTGAATTAAACTCAGTCCCTACAGGTGTTTCTTCTGTATGATTTTCAACATCTGGATGGGTTTCTGCTTGCCAGGAAGAAGCTCCAAAAGGGTTTTCAAGCTTTTCTTCATTGCTGCATTCAGGAGACCCAGTTACCAGTAGACTGTGAGAAAGTGTGGAAACAGACGATTTACTTTGGTATCTGCTGTAGTTCATAGGTTCACAGTTTAATTTAGTAACCTGACTTCTAAGTCTCAAGTTCTTCTCTATTATACTATTAAATTTCAGGCAATCACAAAGTTTGTGAAGAATGTATGTCACCAAATTTAAATCAGACCACATATGGTCCTTTTAGTGTTCAGGTCAGTTACTTTTCGTAAGTTCTGAGGCGATCTGTAGCACCTCCTCTACTGTCTCTGTGGCTGCTGTGCTCCGTCAACATATGGCTAATTACTGACACAACACTATTTGACAGTGAGATAGACCAGGCCGAAGAGAGATAATAATGATCCACCAAGAACACATTATGAAATTTCTTAACCCAGTCTTCCTTAACTGGATGAAAGGACATTTTCTAGGACATCTGCCAGTCAGTGACATTTTTCTTCATCTCACAACAGGACACTGCAAGCAACATGGAATACACAGAGTTTCTGATTTCTCAGACTTTTTATGTAATTTAGTTCTGAGCTCAGATAAAATAATTATTGTGGGTGATTTTAACATCCATGTAGATGCTAAAAATGACAGCCTCAACATGGCATTTAATCTGTTATTAGACTCAATTGGCTTCTCTCAAAATGTAAAAGAACCCACCCACCACTTTAATCACACTCTAGATCTTGTTTTAACATATGGCATAGAAACTGAACATTTAACAGTGTTTCCTGAAAACCCTCTCCTGTCTGATCATTTCCTGATAACATTTACTTTTACAATAATTGATTACACAGCGGTGAAGAGTAGACTTTATCAAAGTAGATGTCTTTCTGAAAGCACTGTAACTAAGTTTAAGAATATAATCCACCCACTGTTATCATCTTCAATGCCCTGTACCAACACAGAGCAGAGTAGCTATCTGAACGCTACCCCAACAGAGGTCGATTATCTTGTTAATAATTTCACCTCCTCACTACGTACGACTCTGGATACTGTAGCTCCTGTGAAAACTAAGGTCTCTAATCAGAAGTACCTGACTCCGTGGTATAATTCTCAAACACGTAGCCTAAAGCAGATGACTCGTAATCTGGAGAGGAAATGGCGTGTCACAAATCTAGAGGATCATCATTTAGCCTGGAGAAATAGTTTGCTGCTTTATAAGAAAGCCCTCCGCAAAGCCAGAACATCTTACTATTCATCACTGATTGAAGAAAATAAGAAAAACCCCAGGTTTCTCTTCAGCTCTGTAGCCAGGCTGACAAAAAGTCAGAGCTCTGTTGAGCCAACCATCCCTTTAACGTTAACTAGTAATGACTTCATGAACTTCTTCACAAATAAACTTTTTATCATTAGAGAAAACATTACCAGTAATCATCCCACAGATGTAATATTATCTACAGCTACTCTTAGTACCATTGATGTTAAGTTAGACTCTTTTTCTCCAATTGATCTTTCTGAGTTAACTTCAATAATTACTTCCTCCAAACCATCAACGTGTCTTTTAGACCCCATTCCTACAAAACTGCTCAAAGAAGTCCTGCCATTAATTAATTCTTCCATCTTAAATGACAAACTTGTCTGGTGGTGTGTGTTAGAGGGATCTGAATTAAACTGTAATTAACCAGAAGCAATGTAAACCGTAAAGTGAGTTATCACATAATCTGTTCCATCAGGTTGAGTTTGTTTTTTAGTAATTATGGTCACCTGGCACACCTTTAGTTTAATGGGAAGAGCAAGCGGACATATGCCGTTTGGCGAACAGTGGCTTGCCTGGGTTTGAGTCGGACCTGTGGCCCTGGTCTTCCCTCTCTCGCTCCCTCTGCTTTTCTGTCAGTCTCTACTGTCCCTATCAAATAAATCCAAAAAAGACCCCCATTCTTTTTTTAAATAACAAATAAAATAATTATAATTTGGTCACCTGTATGAAGGTTTTTCAGCCTCAGTCATTTGTGCTTTTCTGAAATCCTAAAAAGTGGACAGTAAAAAAAAGAGATTAGTAAATGACTTCACGCAATTGATGGTTTTCTATAACAGGACGAGACTGCTGATACTCAACTGCACACAGGGACACTGAGGAACCATGACGATGATAAAATACACTAAACCCAGGATAAAGAGGTTCAGTGAATGTGGTGTTGAAGGTGTGGAGGTGGATCAGAGTGTCAGAGGAGACTCTGTAGAAGGACAGAGTGCCAGCAGGACAGTCCACATACACTGCTGCTCTGTTAGAGACAGAGGAGGAGGAGGAGGAGGAGGAGGAGATGGATGTTGGTCTGTTATTGTGCCTGACATAACGAGGACCATCATCAGAGCAGATCAGACTCCAGGACTGATCATTGTATCCAAACCAACAGTCACCACTGCCTCCTTTCCTTCTGATGCTTCTGTAACTCACTGATATAAAAACGTCTCCTCTCCACTCGACCTCCCAGTAACAGCGACCAGTCAGACCATTTCTACACAGCAGCTGAGGATAAAAATCAAATCTGTCTGGATGATCAGGATATGACTGAACCTCCTTCACATGTGTCACCTTCCTGTTGTTGTCAGACAGTTGGAGCTTTGTGTGCACTGTGTTTGTGTCGATTGTGAGTTGACAGGAATCTGATGGAGAGAACAAACACAATCCAGCTGCAGTTATTGATCCATCATCTGTTCATTGATTGACACTTTGATGATGACTCCTGACATGATGAAGATGGTTGAATGTGTGCTGCTTTGTTTTCATGAATCCCATTAAAAACACACTTACACTTCCTCAGACCTGGTCTCAACCATCGGACTCCAGCAGGCTCCACCCTGAAAGGAGGAGGGGGGTCAGAGCAGCACAGTCAGTTTCAGTTTATTTGTCATATGCAAGTTAGCACAGGGTCAACATTGCAATGAGATGTGTTTGACGAGCAGCAGTCACTCAGCAGCATGATACAGTAGGAGAAAATAAAATAAAATAATAAAACAATAGAAAACTAGTAAGGAGCAAATATTAGAGAGACGTGGTAAAAGAGAAAAGACTAAATATATATGTATCTATAAATATAAATATATGTACACTAGTGATTAAATAAGAAACATGACGGGGGGGCAGATGGGACATTGTACAGGAATGAGCAGCAGAAAATCACAGTATTGCACTTTTAAATATAGATATCAATAAAGTGGAGTGACCAGTTCAGATTATACAGAGTACTTGTGAAGCTGCAGCTTCTGAGTGCTGTGTGTGTGTGTTTAAGTGTTGTGGTTGATGGTAGAAACTGTGTTTAAGTCTTGTAGTCCAAGCAGACAGAACCTGTAACGTCTGCCAGATGGTAACAAGAACAGCTGATGTGCTGGGTGGCTGTGGTCCTTGATGATGCTGTGAGCTTTACGGAGGCACAGCTGGAGATAAATGTCCTGAATGGCAGGAAGCCTCGTGCCAGTCATGTGCTCTGCTGCCTTCACCCTCTGTAGTGATTTACGGCTGCTGGCAGAGCAGCTTCGTACCAAACTGTGATGCAGCTCATCAGCAAGCTCTCGATCGCACACCTGTAGAAATTTGAGGTGATGTTGGCGTTCATGCTAAACTTCCTCAGCCTCCTCAGGAAGTAAAGCCGCTGGCGAGATTTCCTGATAGCAGTGTCTGTGTGAAGCAGTGTCTGTGTGAAGGGTCCAGGAGAAGTCCTCTGTGATGTTGACTCCAAGGAACTTGAAGCTGCTGACCCTTTCGGCCTTGACACTGTTTATGTGGATGGGCTGGTGATCCCTGACTGGTCGAGAGTCAGGTTATTTTCCAGACACCACTCGTACAGCACCATCACCTCCTCTCTATAGGCCGTCTGATCATTGTCTGTGATGAGGCCTATGATGGTTGTGTCATCCGCAAACTTGATGATGATGTTGGAATCGTGTTTAGCAACACAGTCGTGTGTGAGCAGTGAATATAGGAGGGGGCTAAGCACACAGCCCTGTGGCGAATGTGAAAAAAAATCCATGAATCCACATGGTAGGATTTGTAAAGAATTTATTGGTAAATCAGGGTGGAAAATAAGTATTTGGTCAATAACAAAAATACAACTCAATACTTTGTAACATAACCTTTGTTGGCAATAACAGAGGTCAAACATTTACTATAGGTCTTTACCAGGTTTGCACACACAGTAGCTGGTATTTTGGCCCATTCCTCCATGCAGATCTTCTCGAGAGCAGTGATGTTTTGGGGCTGTCGCCGAGCAACACGGACTTTCAACTCCCGCCACAGATTTTCTATGGGGTTGAGGTCTGGAGACTGGCTAGGCCACTCCAGGACTTTCAAATGCTTCTTACGGAGCCACTCCTTTGTTGCCCGGGCGGTGTGTTTTGGATCATTGTCATGTTGGAAGACCCAGCCTCGTTTCATCTTCAAAGTTCTCACTGATGGAAGGAGGTTTTGGCTCAAAATCTCACGATACATGGCCCCATTCATTCTGTCCTTAACACGGATCAGTCGTCCTGTCCCCTTGGCAGAAAAACAGCCCCATAGCATGATGTTTCCACCCCCATGCTTCACAGTAGGTATGGTGTTCTTGGGATGCAACTCAGTATTCTTCTTCCTCCAAACACGACGAGTTGAGTTTATACCAAAAAGTTCTACTTTGGTTTCATCTGACCACATGACATTCTCCCAATCCTCTGCTGTATCATCCATGTGCTCTCTGGCAAACATCAGACGGGCCTGGACATGCACTGGCTTCAGCAGCGGAACACGTCTGGCACTGCGGGATTTGATTCCCTGCCGTTGTAGTGTGTTACTGATGGTGACCTTTGTTACTTTGGTCCCAGCTCTCTGCAGGTCATTCACCAGGTCCCCCCGTGTGGTTCTGGGATCTTTGCTCACCGTTCTCATGATCATTTTGACCCCACGGGATGAGATCTTGCGTGGAGCCCCAGATCGAGGGAGATTATCAGTGGTCTTGTATGTCTTCCATTTTCTGATGATTGCTCCCACAGTTGATTTTTTCACACCAAGCTGCTTGCCTATTGTAGATTCACTCTTCCCAGTCTGGTGCAGGTCTACAATACTTTTCCTGGTGTCCTTCGAAAGCTCTTTGGTCTTGGCCATGGCGGAGTTTGGAGTCTGACTGTTTGAGGCTGTGGACAGGTGTCTTTTATACAGATGATGAGTTCAAACAGGTGCCATTCATACAGGTAACGAGTGGGGGACAGAAAAGCTTCTTACAGAAGACGTTACAGGTCTGTGAGAGCCAGAGATTTTCCTTGTTTGAGGTGACCAAATACTTATTTTCCACCCTAATTTACCAATAAATTCTTTACAAATCCTACCATGTGGATTCATGGATTTTTTTTCACATTCTGTCTCTCACAGTTGAAGTGTACCTCTGGTGCAAATTACTGACCTCTGTCATCATTTTAGGTGGGGGAACTTGCACAATCGGTGGCTGACTAAATACTTTTTTGCCCCACTGTATATTTATAATATACTATAACTTCTTTAATTATATGCATAATTTATCTATTTTGTACATTTTATACTTGGGAGCAGTTAACACTTAACACATGAATGTCACATTCACAACTTAGTTATAACTCACGTTTCTGTAGCAAAGGACGGTACAGAGTCCATGGACCGAGCACTTGGAAGAGGCAGAAGCAGAGGCCGAGCACTTGGAAGAGGCCAAGCACTTGGAAGAGGCCGAGCACTTGGAAGAGGCCGAGCACTTGGAAGAGGCAGAAGCAGAGGCCAAGCACTTCCCAGGAACAGATCACTTCCCATGGATCCAGACTCTGTTTCAGAAAAGTCCTTCCTTCTAAGAGGAGAGGAAGACCACAAGGAACTCTCTCCGGCTCTGACAGAGAGAAAAATACATCTGTTAGTCATTTTCCACTGAAGCTTTTCTCTCCTCCCTGATCCTGGCTCTGTTAGAACTATCCTCCTGTTAAAATGTAGTTTTTCCTTCCCACTGTCACCAGGTGCTGCTCATAGTAGATCACCTGATTGTTGTTGTCTCTCTAATATTGTACATTTTATCTTACAGTAGAAAGTCAGTTGATTTTTGTTGTGAGCATATTTTAATCTTTTGATTAGAATCTAAACTCAACCTGTCATTCAATAAAATGTTTTCAATGGAAATAAATTTTGTTTATATTATTTAACTGTAAATGTTTTAATAAAAAATAAATGATAAATATATTTTTCAGGGGTCTGTACATTAGTTTGGAAAGAAATAACTCGTGTACTTGCTCCACTGTCTGTGTTACACCCTTTCTGTCTGTGTAACCTAATAAAAGGATCATTTACAACCAGAGCAGCTTTTAACATGAGGTGGTGTCATCACAAATGTAACCAGGATTCTGCCTCTCAGCGAGTCTTGTTTTGTTGTTTTGGATTCATCATGTAAGAGTCAGAGGTTTTTGACCGACCACGTTGCATACATATTTCTCAGAGTTCCTTCCTCAAAGAGCAAAATAGCATAAATCAAGCATTCAGTCAATGGAACTTGGAAACATCTCTGGACTTAACTAAAGGAAGTCCAGTACATGCAGTGTACTGCTTGTGTCAAAGCCTAAAGCAAAAGATGTTGTGTTGTGTGTAAATAAATGTGTCTTCAATTAAATCTTATACTTTATTATTTCAGGGCAAGCAATGAATTGAAAAACAAATTATTGGGAACTGCTAATGAATTTCTGGTGCTGATAATTGGATTGGTTCAAGCATCAAAGGTAACTAATCCTACTGAACAGCTCGTTAAGTAGAACGCACATCCAACAGGCAGCATGAACGATTATTTCATTTTTATTTAGTGGGGTGGATTTTAATGGTGGACAAATGGGGAGAAGATTGTTGGGGATGGTTTCTCCTCTTTGGTCTTTAGACAAGATGTTCGGTTCTTATGACAAACTTTGATTCCTTTGTGTTTAAAGACAAATCCCCTGATTGTGAACCGGTTTGATAAACAGCTGGTATTTAATTTCTTTAGAAACTGTCTTGTGATTTTATTTCCTGGTAGAAAACGGTCTTCTTGGCACTAAAGACAGACAGCAGCTTACTGTTGTTTTCTATGAAACTCAAACTGATCTATAATCTATAATAAAATATATATAATATAATCTATAATCTAAGAAGTAATTACTGATGGTTGAGTTTTGAGTATAAGTGATTTCTATGCTTAACTGAGTTTACCGCTAACTTCCTCCACAGCATGACTGATGCAGAAACCATGAGCACGAGCATCACTTCCTGTTTGCTGAAGTGGATTTTCAGTTGTTTTAAAGAGACAGTTTAAATGGACTGAGGGAACGACGTGTTTGTAGTTTATATCCAACAACATCAAGCAGTTTAATCAAAGAGTTCATGTTACTAACAGCTCACCTCTCTGCAGGTTTGACATTTCTTCTAAAGCTGGTGCTACGACTGGAGGTGAAGTCAGAAAAAAAGCTGTGTAGAGGTTCAGCAGGTCTCTTGTAGAAACTGTTAGAGAAGAAAAACGTGTTTTTCATTTGCAGCCACAGAAGCTGATGAAGACTCAGAATCCCTTCGTTGTTCCAAAAATAAACTTGTTTGCAGGCTGAGCATGAGCAAAAGGAAGAACAGAGCGCCACCCAGAGGTAAACAGTTTTTTACATGGTAACAGCTCACCTCTCTGCAGCTGACTCAGGCTGGGATTCAAATTCAATGGAGAAATGTTTAGACCCATCACTCTGTAAGGACACAGAGCTGGGTGGAGGTCCAGGCTGGTTCCTGTGAATAATGATGCAGCAGTGATGTGAGTGCTGAGCTGTGACATGGAGAAGAGTCATGGACAGTTAGAGATGGTCATCTCACCTCTGAGCTTTGGTCTGGCTCTCATGTTCCCCACACAGAGTGCTTTTAGAGGGAGGGGCTCCCTCCTCTCTGTCCTCACACTGATCCATGCTGCTCAGCTCACACACACTTTCTACCTGCAGAGGAAACACAAATCATTCATGTGCACATCAACTGATGTCCATCATGTGTGCTGTCCAAACATCAGCTGCTTCTTTCCTGCTTCATCTCAGTGTCAGCTGGATGCAGTCAGACAGCAGTGTGAGGCAGAGGAAGCTGCCATCAGCTGCTCTGCTATCAGTCCACTAGATGGAGCCTGAAGCACACACGATGCATTCACTGACACACACTGATGCACTGTGACTGGAGGCTTCAGTCAGTCCAACATGTGTGAACAACATTTGCAAAAGCTTCACACTAATATCTCTGTGGTCAGGATAAATGTGAGTGCCAACCAGAGTTGTTACTAAAGTTGCTTCACTGCTGAAAACAGTTATCAGTCTAACAATATTCAGCATAGTGTGTATGGGAAATTCTTTTACTGATGTATTAATCACATTATCTTATTGTATGATGCCTTGGTGCCACTGGGTTTTAACATGTCTCACACTCAGATGTTACTGCCGGGCTTACACTGTGCGACTTTTTCAGTCACGTTATTCAGCTCCTGCTCAAACTGTACGATTGACTCGCAGGGGTTAGAAGGTCATAGGTCACGATGCAGGTCTCACACTATACGGCCCGATGCTCTGATCGACCTGAGTGCTCACACTGTGCGTCCATAACATGAAGGTTATAACAGAAAATCTGTCGCTCGCTCTGTCTTTCACTCACACAGACACACCACCACCATCAACTTTGCTAAATTGCTAATGAAAAACATGATCAGCTGTGATTGAGCAGCAGTGTAAATCCAACTATTTTCACGGTTGTTGTGGTCGTGATAATTTTGTGATGCCACATCGAAAAGGCTCGGATGAGCCAAAGTTCTACAAGTTGTGCCTCCATCGCTTGTGTCCAGATCACACGCTGCACAGCTGTGCTGCTCCGTCTTTTTCCACCTACATTTGTGTTTGTGCGTGAGCAGTGTGACAAACTGCGGTGACACCCTCACGATGGTCGCGAGGATTTCAAACAGGTTTAATTTTTTATGACCGAGCGATTGATGATCGGGAGCTGGTCGAGGTGCTAATCGCGTCTCGTTACCCCACGTATACTACACGACGCACGATGAAGGCCAAAATCGGGCCGATCGCCAAAACGGTCGCACGACTCATCGGCTCAAAATGGGCCAAAAATCGCAGAGTGTGAGCCCAGCATTAGACAAATGGTGGGGGTGTAGTAAGGATGTTGGGGGAAACAGGAACTCCACAGAAGAGTCTTTTGTGTCTTCGAGGACTCTGGGAGTGTGAAGCTTAAGATGTGAAACAGCTGTGCACTGCCTTTAGTTCCTGGAGAAGGTTTTTAACTGAGAGCCATGCTGGGCTCAGACTCTGCTGACCGTCTGTGCCGCGGACATGTGGGCTCTCCACAAGACCTCAGGGACCTGCTGCGGTGATAAGGAAGAAGAAGATCACTTAAGTAAGTTGGAGCTACACCGTGCAGGGCCCTATAGGTCATGATTATGATCTTAAATTGGACCCTGAACTTGACAGGGAGCCAGTGCAGCTGAATCAGCAGGGGCGTGGCATGGGAGTGTTTGTGATGCTGTGTCAGAAGCCTGGCAGCAGCAGTCTGAACACCCTGCAGTCGTTCCAGGGAGGCGTTACTTCAGCAAGTAAAGAAGGAATTACAATAGTCTACGCGAGATGAAACAAAAGCATGAAGAATCATTTCCAGTTCAGAGCGTGACACAATGGGACTCAGTGATATTTCTTCAATGGTAAAAACAAGAGCAAACCAAAGATTTAACGTGTGTGTCAGAGCTGGGTCAAAGGTAACACCAAGGTTCCTAATGGAGGATTTAATATAAGCAGCACGAGGGCCTCCATTTTTAACCTCGAGGGTTGTATAATATATAATGTTCTTCTCCCCCTTTTGCACAAGTGGACGAGCAGTCAGGTTACATTTCACTGCGTGTTGTACTTGTATACGAATAAAGAATCATGACTTGTCTGAACATCTGACTTCACCTGTTGACATACCTGATGTCTAATTATCTGTTAATGTTTTTTCATTTTGCCAAACTTAATTTTCCAATTTCACTGATCATTATCAATAATTTCATTTTAATTTGTGTGTTTAGTTTTTATTTCTGTTTTAACTTTTCCACATCTAGTTTTAGTTGTGAGTTCAGTTCTAGTGAACTACAATAACTGGTGTGTTTTGTAACACTTCTAGAGTTTGTGACGCAGTATTTTCAAGACCGACATGTTGAATCTGCGTCTAACACTTTTTTTAAAGAACTTTATTTAACAAAAATGAGTATACAACATACGAACAGATGAAGTATACAAAAGGACAGAACATGAACACACAAAGCCAGGGGTAAAAGAAAAAGGTAACAATTATATGAATACATGCAAAAATACACAAATATTGTTTTTTGTTGGTGCAGTCTGATATTGATTGTATGTACATTTGCACATCCTTAAAATAATGACAGAAATGTGGTGTTTTGTTAGTAAACTTACATTATGGATAAAAAATGTAGCTAAAAGTATTAACAAATTTATCATAAAAAACATTTATCATTCTTCCTGGGGAACTTAAAGAAACAGAATAAAACATTTTCCCATCGTAAAGAAAACTCCCTTAAAATATGGACAATAACAAAGCTGCTAAATTCTTCCAGAATCTCTGTGAAAGAACAAGAAAGATGTGTCACAGTTTCTGGATGATCCCCACAGAAAGTACAATTAGTATTAATGTCCCTTATAAATGTGACCATGTAGTGACTGGCTGGATAACATGTATGTAGAATTTTAAATGAGACTTCTTTCACCTTATTTACAATCAAATATTTATGGGGGACCATCCAGACTGTCTTCCACTTGATATCTGGAACATGTCGGTTCCAATAAGATTTTACATATGGGAGAGACGATATCTTCTTGGAATAAACTACGTATTCTCTTATTGCTGTGACCAAGTTCCTGTGTAAAGCAGATTTTTCCCCACTGCTGACTCAGCTGGATCAGGGAGAGTGACTGAGGCAGAGATTGAGCTGTCAGTGTTTTTATATAACATTAACGTCTAACACACATCTGTACTAAATGTTCATTTACAAAGTCCGCTCTCCCGCTGCCCCTGTCAATATAAACGGCCGAGCTCAGACCACATTAAGGGTGTTTAGTCTGAGGCTACACGGGTATTTTTGAAAACGGAGATTTTCCGTTTTCGTTTTAAAAAATAATCCCGTCCACACATAAAGGCAGAAATGAAGGAAAACGCTGCTATGAACATGCCAAAGCAGCAGGTGGCGCTAGATTCCTAACCGTGCAGAAATGTTGGCCAATCAGAAGTCTAGAAGCCTCGGTGGGAAAAAGTAAACCAAGCTGGGGTCGTATGTGTGGAGGGACAGTAACTGTGTGTAAGCATTTAAACACTGCAGAGAGTAGAATTAACAGTATTGTAGAAATTCATTTCACCGAAACAATAACTTCAATTCAATCTTTATTGGCAGACTTCATGTCCATAAAAACAAGACAAGAAACTAACGGGAAGCACTCACTGTCGGATCTGTAAGTGCTAAAATTATACTGTTACTCGAACCATCCAGTCGTTCTCTAAAATTGAACATTAACTTTCTTAAAAGTGCTTTAAAAGTCCAAACACCCACAGCTACAAACATCTGGCTGGCACTACCACTTCTAGGTATCCTGCAAAGGATTCTCATCATTATATGCAACATGCAGCTTCTGCATGCTACATTGTTTGTAGGATGACCACAAGGGGGCAGTATATAGCGGTGTGCAATACGCTTTAAACAAAGCCACTTTAACTGGAAATGAACAAAAGCTGAATTTGCGTGCAATAGTATTTGCCTGCACATAGAGCTTACACCGCTGTCTGTATATGTCATCATCATCATTCGCTCAGTAATAAAGTGACCGAGGTATTTCACCTTTTTATGAACTTCAAGAGTTTGTGCCAGTTTAAACAAAGGGAAATTTAGCTGTTTATCCTGCTTGGTTCTACATATCAAAACAGCACTTTTAGCAGCATTGTACTCAATGTCATATTGCACACCATATTCAGTACAGACATTAAGATCCTGTAACCCAGCACTGCTTGGACTAAAAACAACCAGGTCATCTGCATACATAAGATGATTTATCAGTGCTTTACCTAATATACACCCAGTGTTACAGGCTCTCAGCTGTATGGACAAATCATCAACATATAGATTAAATAAAATTGGAGACAAAAATCCCACCCTGTCTGACACCAAGGGGGCAGAAATACTGCTTCCCCATTTTGCAGCTTTGTCCTTCATAACTGGTACCAGTAAAATACACAGCATTGAGTCTGGTAATATGGCATGAATCATAAACCCAGTGAAACAGAGCGCTAGAAGAGGAGCTAGCCTTACACTAGCATGTTTTAAATGTTCTGCAGTGATGTGATCCAAACCAGAGGATTTATTATCAGACAACCTATGAATGGCTTCATATTCTTCATGTGTCCTTACACTTATTGTGTCATTGCTCATGTCAAGATTGTCCTCATATGGTTCACTTTTTATACAGTTAAACAATGCACTGTAATGCTGTCTCCATAATACTGCAATGTTATCTGCCCCAGAAACACCTTCAGCAGTTGATGGTAGAGATGGTTTACAGTTATTAAGAGCTTTCACCTCTTTCCAACAAAAAAACAAAACAAAACAAAACAAAACAAAACAAAAAAAACAAAAAAAAAAAAAAACACGGAGTTTTAGAAAATCTCCACCCTGGCCGGAGTTTTTAAAAATCTCCGTTTTCAGTGACAGAAAACGCCGTTTACGTGTGGACGAAAGGTGCAAACGCACAGAGAAATCTGCGTTTGCAAAGATACCCGGGTACGTGTGGACGTAGCCTGACTCCCGGAGTCTGATCACACACAGACAGAGGCGGACACACTCGGCCTCGTTAGAAAACATTACGCACTGACTTTAATACAAACACACAGTTTGTTGTGTGAAGAACTCAAACACGAGCTGAACAAACAGTAAAGTTCCTAAACACAAACTGTTAGAGGAGGAAACGAAGCAAACTTACAGTTTCTTCACACCAACAAGCTCCACTCCACGAAGCTCAGCAAAGACGAAAGAAGGAAACAGCCAAAGATGCATTTGAGGACACTCGGGAGCATCCAAACACTACGGATTGCGTTCACGTAAACCTCGGAAACTCGCAAACCTCCGGCAGGTGGATACACAGTAGAGATGTTTTAAAAGGCGACGAGAACAATTCAGTAACAGCGCCTCACTTCTCACGGACCGGGTAGATGGCATGAAACTGTGGCCCGATGTTAGCTACATCAACATTATTAATTAACTTGTATTTTCCAAAGACGTTGATGGCGAGGAGTTACGTAATTATAAGAGCACCGAGGCATATAGTCATGTGTGCGAAGGCGGGTTACCCTTTAAGCGCAGATGGTAGGAAACTGAATATTCAAATAAAAGTTAGAAATAATTGCTTAAAAATATGCTGGTGGCAGGGGTGGGGCCAAAGCCTAAGACCCTACCCCCAACACCCCTAACCCTGCAAACCCATTGATCACAAATAATGTGGTGATAGAATATGGAATTTATTATTAAGACGTTTATGAATATGGTGAGCTAACAAATGCACACATTATGCTTTGTTGTTCAGTATTGTAACGTTCGCAAGAACCAGACGTTTGGATCTCAGTTGTCCGTTTATTCGGTAACACAGGCAAACGGGCCGCTACCTCCGGGAGAGTGCTCTCGTACAGCCCCTCACAGTCACACAACAACAAGGACCCCCCTCCCCTTCCTGCACACATTGACTCCCTTTTTCCTGCAGCACAACCAAACATGCATCTTAAAGAAATAACAGTGTGCAGAGATAACCAACATGCCACTGTAAACAACATTTAACCATCATTACAGTTCATTTCTATGCAACACCAGAGGGATTTCAATACACAGCAGTGTATTTGTCACGGCGGAGCGGGGAGCGAATGGGCGTGGAAAGGAAGAAAGGAAAGAAAGCCCCGACTTTATTACCACCGTGGGTTTTGTGCGAAGGAAGAAAATCTTCCTCCAACCGGGTTGAGCAGTGGAGCCACCGAGGGGAAGCACACAATACAACTGTCAGATTAAAATATGATTTATTATCTTTAAAATAAATTAAAATAACCTTGGCCAAGGGATAACAAACAATCAATAAACCAACATTAAAAGTCCTGTGGCCTGCGCCACGACCTAAAAGTCCCAGGGAGCTAAGAAATCCAGCGAAGTATAAAAAGGGAAACCCAGCGGAGTCCTCTCCTTCCTTTGCGCGTCCCGATATGCTGGAGAAAGGGAGGAGCGGCAGTCACTATTCTTCTAGACAGTTTTACTTCATAAAAAGGGATAAGTGAGGGACTTACCCCGGGTGGGCAGAGCTCTCAACTCCGCCCGCCGCTTCTTTAAAACTGCAAATCGGCACAGCCGTCTCGTGCCTTCCGCTGGTGCTGTCTCCGCTCTCTGCGCGCTGGTGCCTCTCCGGTCTCATTCGTCTCGAGCCTCTAGCCTTTGAGCGTAACTCCTCAAAGCAACGCTTTCCTTCCCCACTCGTCCTCAAAGAGCGCTCCTTTCTGTCGTCTACCCAGCCCTCTTATTGGCCTCTCTGGTACCTCTCAGGTGAAATCAAGTTAGTAATCAGATAGGGGTGGAGACAGGTGTTCAATTAAATAGGATAAAAACCTGCAATAGAACTCATCCAAACAAACCCAATATACAATATTAAAATATTAAACAGATAAAACATCGCAAAACATGCACAGTAAAACTAAATAACTTGTCCCGTTTCACCCCGTGACACATTGACAGTTGAAACCAGATGTTTACAAACACTTTAGGGGGAAAACATAGAAACATTTTTTTTACTGTACAACATCAATTTAGAGTAAACTTGTTTTGTTTTGGATAAATAAAGATTGAAATATCTTTTGAATGAGTTAAATGTCAGAATAAAGAGAGACAGCTTTCTATTTTAATCACTTTCATCAAAGGTAGGAGTGCTGCATCCAAAACTTAAATATTACAATGAATAAAAGACAAACTGACATTATTTCTGCATCTTCATTCATCTTCATTCTGTGGCAAAGTTGGGATTAATGACAAACCTCTGTGATGAAGCAGCAGTGCTTCATATTAAGATATGAAGAACAGTGGATGGGTCATCAAACACTATCTGTGGGTTCAAAGGAGATGTGAGGAAGAAAACAACAATGGTTTAACTCAGGAGGTTTATTCACTATGAACTGGATTAAATTATGATCCCAAACAACACCGTCTCACTGGAGAGAACATCAAGAGTGAGTCATTGTAGCCTGACTCTTTACTTTTACAGAGGATATGTGTTTTTGGAACAGGATGGATACTTGCTTCCACATGAAAAGCTCTGTCTTTAAAGTGGGTAAACTTGTCTTTAAAGTAAGTTTAAAATATTCTAGAAAGTGTTAAAAATGCAACAATGCAGCTTTTTCATATGTACTGCATGTTGTTCTCCCAGCTGCAAATCTCACCTGGGTGGTGTTTTGCAGGAGGCCTCTCACTGTGACAACTCCTGACTGGAGCAGAGTCCAGACCCTCTCCAGCAGACTGCTTCCACGGGCCAAGCTGTGAATCACCATATCGAGCCTGTACCATCAGTATTTCTCTCAAGCTCACACACACTAGCTCAGGATCACTTTCATTTCCTGCAGGTTTAGCAACTGTGGGTGGTTCTGTTGAAAAAGAGTGCATGCCTGCAGGTCTCATTATATTTGAAGTATTTATTTCTTTTTCTTTCTTGTTGTTTGAGTATGTATTCATAATTATTACCTGTTTGATTTAGGAGGAATGCTTTTATTTTAGATAGATTATCTTTATTAAAAGTGTCGGTTTTTGCTTTTTTTGTTAGATTACATTTCCATCGAAAGGTTCACACAGACTGGACATGTGTCTCTACACCAATAAAAATAAGTTCACTCCCTGTTATTTTGCATATGTTCCTTGTGTGACGCCCACAAGTGTATGGTCACAATTGTAATTTTTTTGTGAATTGTTTTTGATGTAAAAGACCTGATTTTATGGTGGTATTGCACTTTTCATTTAGCGTTATGGACAATGTAATTGCGTGGCATTGCCACAAGGGGGAGATAGTGGTGAGTGCGATAGGCCGTTGCAACGCGTCTCTGCCTCAGACGAGGAAGAGCCTGCAGACCGAACGCAACTGATGTCTCCTGTCTCTGCTTTTCTGTTAAAAAAACAGTTTAAAAACAGACCCCATCGAAGGCCTGTAACACTTTCGTCAGCTTACAGCTGATACATGGAGAGCAAGGGAAACGTGGTTGCTATGGTCCCTGCTGAGGTCACACAGGTGTGTCATATATAACAGCTGACTCGGGACTGCTGGGTACAGAGGTCCCTTTACATTTTTGACAGAAATCTTATTTCTAACATCAATCTTTATTTGTTTTGATGTTGTTTAAGATTTTTTATGTAGAACTTACTGTAAAACGTACTCACCTCTCAACATAGCTTCATATTTTTTTTACTAGATAATTTTCAATCTGACAGCTGGGATAGGCTCCAGCGCCCCCCGCGACCCTGAAAAGGATAAGCGGAAGCGAATGGATGGAATGGATGGAATTTTCAATCCTGATGATCAGAAGAGTGTTTGAGGGTTTCAGATCCTTCAGAACAACAGTAAGTGTTTAAAATGACGTCTTTCAGCCTTTTACGTAATCTGACAGGTTGATGAAGTCTGTGAGCTTCAATGGATTAATTGTTAATGTGTATCCATCTGAACCAGGATTAAACCTTGCAGATTACTGGTCCTGATGATGGTCTTTAGTATGTAGCTGATGGCTGATGATGATATAGCTTATGTTTGTATTCTTCTGTTTTAAACACTCAGACCTGCTTTAGAGTCCACCTCTTCTCTTATGACGAACTTTTTAATCATCCTTAAGTCCAACCCACTAAATGTCCCTCTAATGCGACTTCAAGAATCTGATCGAGTGGCTTAATGACAGATCTGCCGATTGGTGACTTTCAGCATTATTTAACCCTTTAATTTAATCTCATATAGTCAAGTTTTTAACTCAGTTTCTCTTCAGTCCGTTCTATTCAGTCTGCTTTAGACAAACTAAGTATCAGGTCAGTCAAACTCGAGAACGTGGAAATGTCTGCCGGAGCACAAGCATCGCTCTGCTCGACTTTGCTGTTTGTCAGTCTCCTCGTGTTTGTCTCTGCAGGTGAGATTTAGTGAACTGATCTTACAGAACTTTAAATGTGTATCATGTTGTAGTTTAAGGAGTTAAAGGTGAACAGCCACAAAGTTTTATACATGACATTATTCTGCTGACTAGTGCCACGTGTACAAAATAGTGGCACAGTAAATGCAGCCTGGCAGACTCCATTTGATGATTTTATTCTATAAATATTTCAAATTCCTGATTATGTATTGTATGATGTACAGTATCAGAGCTGACAACAATTGCATCATGATGACTTTTATTTTTTTAATTCATTCATTTCTTAATGATTATTGTGAAGTCCTCTTGTAATTGCTTACTTTATCAGTATTATCATTATTTTATTATTTATACAAATTTAATATTTAACAAATATCAGATTTGGGGAAAAATTAAATAATTTTTCTGTCAAAGTTGATTTTTGTATTAAATTTATTAAAACCAAATCCACAGCCATGTTGGAATCATGTATGAAATTTATTTGTAACATCTCTTGGGTTTGTTAAGGTTCAAAATATTGGGGATGGAGACAAGAGGAAAAACCACAATAACAACACTGGTCCGGCCGGGTTGAGTCAAACGATGATTTTAATGATCACACACGTGGGAGATGGACACCGTACGCAGACAGCATCAGATCTCAAAATGGTGGTGTCACGGGTCTGGGTCCGTTGGACCCAGTATGTGGAGTTTCATGTTTTTGTTATTCCATGTTTGAGGTTATTATGTTTTGGTTTTAGTTTGCATCAGGGATTGTTTTCTTGTTCTCTTGTTGTGTTTATGATGTTTATTATTTGAGTTTCATGTTTAAGGATTTGTTCTCGGTTGTATCTCACGTTTAGTTTAGTTCAGGTTCCATGTGTCATTCTGTCTGTCTCTCAGTGTCAGGTCTGCGTCTTGGTGTGGTGTTCTCATTTCCTGTTTTATTTGTGAAGGTCTGTGTCTCATGTGAGTGTGTTCAGTTTTACCTCTGTCTCGTCTTGTTGATCATTCCCAGCTGTGTCCACCACCTGTGTGTAATTCCCCTGTATTTCTCTGGGTGTATTTAAGTCATGTCCTCCGTTACTGTAGTTGCTGGTCCGTCTGTGTTTCCACCCTGCCTCATCTGCGTTTCTACCATGTCTCACCCGTGTGTTCTCCCTGCTGTCCATCATCATTCTCCTCTGCTCATTCAGGTTTGTGCTTTGTAGTTTAGTTGATCCCAGTATAGTTTAGTTCTAGCTCCATTTGCCGTTTGTATTTACTTTCATGTTCAATAAACCACCTTTACACCTTCACGACTGCCTGCATTTGGATCCTCCTTCATTTCCTCCACACGGCTCACCTCACTCGCCGTGACAGTACGGACCAGCCAGATATGGATCCAGCAGCATTCACCACACCCATGGAACTTCGGGACCTCATCACGAACTCCGTTTCATAAATAATCAACCTGTGGCTAGAGCATGAGGGAGAAGCATTCCTCCACGTTCTGGAAGCCAGACTGCAACAGCTGCTCACGGATTATCCCTGGTTATTGGACTCGCTACACCCACTCGTGCAAGACTTCATCCTTCACGAACTTCACCTACACCCACCAGCCGCTACCGCTTCCCAACCCAGCCGGACGCCGGAGGTTTTGCCCGGCCCGCCGGAGGTTTTGCCCGGCCCGCCGGAGGTTTTGCCCGGCCCGCCGGAGGTTTTGCCCGGCCCGCCGGAGGTTTTGCCCGGGAGCTGGAGAATAGGACTTCGGAACTGCCGGCTGTGGTGAGTGGAAAAGACGCTCCGTCTGTTTCACCAGTTCATGTGACTGTTTATACCGGGGCTGGGTTTGTTGAGTCAGCTTCCCAGCCAGAAGCTCAGTTAGCTGCCCAGCCGTCACCTCCATCACATTCAGCCTCACTACCCATAGCCCAGTTACAGTCTCAGCCAGACTTAGTAGACACTATGTTACAGTCCATAGCCCAGTCAATAGCTCAGTTGGTAGAAGACTCATCAGCCTTATTATCAGCTCAGCCACCTATTCAGCCATCATCTTCACCAACTCCTCCTGCACAACAAGTTAAGTCCATTCAACCCGAAAAGAACTGTTTTTCATCTGTTCATTACAAGCAGGGAACACACTCCACACAGACTTTAACTGGTTCATTTAAGCTGGCCATCTCAGAGACTGTTGCTCCCTCTAGGGCCTCCCCAGAGGCTGGGTGCCAGTCACCAGCCACCTCTGGACCCCTAGAGGTCGAGATGCCAGCACCAGTGGCTTCATTAGAGGACTTTACTGAGCAGTCTCAGCCGTCATCCCCTGCTGAGAGCTCCAGTGAGTCCGCCCCTCTACCCCTGTCCTCTGCTGGAGGACCAGAGGGACCCATTCAGCCGTCAATCTCAGCTGGAGGGCCCGAGGAGCCCGTCCAGCCTCATGTTTCCCTGGGAAACCCAGCTGTGTCCACCACCTGTGTGTAATCTCCCTGTTTCTCTGTGTGTATTTAAGTCGTGTCCTCTGTCATTGTAGTTGCTGGTCCGTCTGTGTGTTCACCCTGCGTCATCTGTGTGTTTCCCTGCTGTCAACCATCGTCTGTTTCCGCCCGCTCTCATTCATCTCCAGGTTCGTGTTTTGTAGTTAGTTTGTTCCCAGTTTAGTTTAGTCTTTGCTCCGTTCGCCGTTTGTCCATTTCCTTTTTGTGTTTAATAAACCAGCTTCACACCTGTACAAGTGCCTGCGTCTGGATCCTCCTTTATTTTCCACACGGCTCATCTCACTCGCCGTGACATGACTGGCAGGCCCTAGTCAGCAACAGAACTTCAACCAGCATTATTACAAACACTGGAGATTGTTAAATTCCAGTTCTTTGCATTCTTTACGGCCAAAAAAGACACAGCTCAGAAGTAGTCTTATTACTTTAAGAATGATCTTATTTTACATATCCGGGATATGGAGACCTGTACACAAAACCCAAATCCCCAGGTCTGAAGCAAAAAAGGAAGCCTGGTTGTTCATATACTTGCTCTACGTCACACCCCACTTTAAGGTTCGAACAAACAGCCTAGTTTGTTTCACTTTCTGGTCCTATGCAAAAGTATGTAGTTTCCTGTCAGCCTGCGACCTAGTTTTACACTGAAGTCTGGGCCTCTCATAAAACACACTAATCAGCATTCAGATTATATATTTTATTTTCTAACAAGTTCCACAGGGTTGTGTCCTCAGTCCCACCCTGTGGCTTGAAGTGGAGAGGGTGAGCAGCTTTAGATACCGGTGTCTACATCGCTGAGGACCTCAGCTGGACACTAATCACCACAAGAAGCCTCAGCAGCGGCTGTTATTTTCTGAGGAGGCTGAGAAAATTTGGTATGTTGGCCAAGATCCTCAGCAGGTTCTACAGCTGCATTGTGGAGAGCACACTGACCAGCTGCATCACTGCATGGTACGGCAGCACTGCTGCCATGGACCACAAACGCCTGCAGAGAGTGAAAACAACTGCGGAGAAGATCACCAGGACCCCGCTGCCCTCTCTGGCAGAGCAGCTACCATTGCAGAGTCCAGAGGAGAGCTGTCTCTGTCCTCAAATACCTCACACACCCCCAACATGGACTGTTCACACTTCTGCCCTCGAGACAAAGGTTTTGAAGCGTGAAATCTAGAACATCCAGACTCAACAACTCCTTCTGCTATCAGACTCTTAAACAGCTGACCTATTTTTTTAGAATAATAATAACTTTTGCATATCAGGTCATCTTGCATATTAAGCTCATAGTTCTTTTGCACACACATCCATTTCAAACGTAAATATTTTGACTTAATTTATTTATGCTATTTGTATTTATCTGTTCTATTTCTATTTATTATCCGGCATCTCTGTGTGGACAGCAAAGAAAGAATTTCATTGCACAGGGAAATTATTTTCTTTGCACATATGACAATAAACGCTTTGAATCATGAATCTTGTATTACTCAGGAAGACACGCCCTCTGCTCTTTGGAATCAGATCACATGATTTCACAGAACCAAGGTGTGTCTCACAGAGATTCAGGTACGAGGAGGACGTGAAAGGGTAACCAGATCTGATCTGTGAGACAAACAGGAAGAATCCTTCAGCTAAAGGTAAAACTTACTAAACCTGTTCAACTCTGGATCTTTAAACAGACTGCTGACTGTTTTCCTTTTCACTCACAGAATCATCCAGAATCACTGACTGTTTCAAGGAGATTTTATGGAAATGGGATCATTCATACAACAAATAATGCAGAGCGTGGGATGCCGTAATAACATTTCTCATTTACTCCAAGCTCTATATAAATAATTTCCCCCAGGGATCAATAAAGTATTCTGATTCTGATTCTGATTCTTTCTCAACAAGCTGCTTCATTCGTCGACTTGTGTGAGTGCAGAGAACCCAGAATGAGGGCGGTCATAGACGAGCTTCAGCAGATTTCTGCTAATGTAAAACGACGTCAACGGGAATCATTGAGTTTCATAATACTAGGACTTTTTGTTTTTGGATTTGGAGTTAAAGCAATATCACATGGAGGAGAATTCATTCCAGTTTTGAATATAGCTGTTGGTACCTTATTAATTCTAACTGGAATTATTCTTGCTGGCACTTTCTTAAAAAATCAAATTACTGTAGAATTTGAAAATGCCCCCAAAATGAACAAATTAATGAAAGAGTTTGGGATGATTGTTGCAGATCTGAAGAACTGTCTGGAGGCTGTAAAGAGTGTGTGCGGACATCTTCGTGTAGTTTCAGTTGGATCACAGGCTTTAACTTTCATCCAACTGGAGATCAAAACACTGGAGCTGTTCGCCATCACAGTAAACCTCAGGACATTAACAACTGTACCTTGTAACACACAGATCTCTGATGAGTATAAAAAGGTTGCTGATGAGTTTGTAAAGATGAAATCTGACCTCAAAGCATTTTGCATTCAGCAGAGTGCACAGAACTGAAAGTGATCCATAAACCTTTGTTTCTGGCTCAGGTGGGATCCTTGTGTGTGTGTGGAACATTAGTAAACATGATGAATGCAGGTAGCAATGACAGTGTGGTACCTTGTGGGAGAAAAATCCATAGATTTTCTTGCTATTTCTGAAGATTATATAAAGAAAAATGAAGGTTCTAAAAACTGATATGCTGCTTAATTTCTGAAAACATGTGATCAGGAGCAATAATCAAAGTTTCTGTTTTAAACTGGAGAAAGTTGCCATTTATGAAATATTAGACATGATGGCAGCAACCGTATTTACAAAATAGTTTAAAAAATGTATTACAGCAGATTTAGGGCAAGTGGCTACAACTGTAGCTGCCTCCACCAGTGTGTGAATGTGTGTGTGAATGGGTGGGTGACTGGGTGTGTAAAGCGCTTTGGGGTCCCTAGGGGGGACTAGTAAAAGCACTGTACAAATACAGGCCATTTACCATTTACCACTGGTAGATGAGGAACATCAGGAGAGACGATATTCTTAATTGTATCAAATAACTCTTTCTGATTGTTCTTTTTTAAAGCTATTAAATTTGAACAAATATTCTGTTCTGGCATTTTTTATCATATCGTTAAAAAACTGATTCCTTGAAATGTACCCATGAACCTCAAACTTGGAAGCCTTCCATAAATGTTCTAACTTGCCACAATATCTCCTGAAATTTCAAACAGTTTCATTTATCCAGGGACATAAACTTGAAGAATGAACAACACTTTTCTTCAGAGGTGACACCTTATATATATATATATATATATATATATATATACATATATATATATATATATATATATATATATATATATGTATATATATATATATATATATTTTTTTTTTTTTTTGTAGGTTGTGTATCCTTGAGGTCTTAATGGGGTTATTGAAAATGTGTATATGTGTGTATATACGTATGTATGGATAGATAGAAACATATATGTGTATATATAGAAAAAAAAATTACACATAACATATAATGTAATTGCAAGGAGGTATTTCTGTATTCTATTGATACTAGATAGTGGAAAAGGGGTGGGATTAAATAAGCTTATGCTTCTTCCTGCTCCTTTTTGAACATGAACGTTATTTGGAGTTGTGGTTGCTCGTTTTCCTTTTGTTTGCTTTGTTCATTTGTCTCTTTTAATTCTATTTTTTTTGTACTTTTTCAACATGTTCAAAATAAAGATTCAATCAATCAATCAATCAATGTAAACAGAATTGGTCCTAGCACTGAACCCTGTGGAACTCCATAATTAACCTCAGTGTGTGAAGAGCACTCTCCATTTACATGCACAAACTGGAGTCTATTAGATAGATATGATACAAACCACTGCAGCACAGTACCTGTAATACCTACAGCATGTTCTAATCGCTCTAATAGGATATTATGGTCGACAGTATCGAACGCTGCACTGAGGTCTAGCAGGACAAGCACAGAGATGAGTCCACTGTCAGAGGCCATAAGAAGATCATTTGTAACCTTCACTAAAGCTGTTTCTGTGCTGTGATGAGCTCTGAAACCTGACTGAAACTCTTCAAATAAACCTCTGCAGATGATCTGTTAGCTGTTTGACAACTACTCTTTCAAGGATGTTTGATATAAAGGAAGGTTGGAGATTGGCCTATAATTAGCTAAGACTGCTGGGTCTAGAGATGCTTTTTGAGTAAAGGTTTAACTACAGCCAGCTTGAAGGCCTGTGGTACATAGCCGATTATTACTACACTGTGAAGTCTAGCTAATGTCTCTCATTACTTATCCTATCTGCCAGCTCCATGTTATGACTAGAGTGTAAATGGGTGGCTGTAGCTCAGGTGGCAGAGCAGGTCAGTCACTAGTCAGAAGGTCGGTGGTTCGATCCCAGGCTGCTTCCTGGCTGCATGCCAAATATCCTTGGGCAAGATACTAACCCCGTGTTTGCCTACTGGTGGTGGTCAGAGGGCCCGGTGGCGCCAGTGTCCGGCAGCCTCGCCTCTGACAGTGCGCCCCAGGGCAGCTGTGGCTACAATGTAGCTTGCCATCGCCAGTGTGTGAATGTGTGTGTGAATGGGTGGATGACTGAATGTAGTGTGAAGCGCTTTGGGGTCCTTAGGGACTAGAAAAGCGCTATACAAATGCAGGCCATTTACCATTTACCATTTAAATCACCCCATGAAATGGCTGTGCCATGTTCAATGCAGGGATGTGCAGTTCTGGAAACATCCTAGTTTCAGATGTTTCCATACTTCAACACAGCTGATTCAAAGAATCATTTACAGACTTCTGCACAACTAGGTGTTTGGGGATTATTTGATATGCATTGGCTATGTTGGTATAGGTAACATCTAAAACGTGCAGGATAGGGGTCCATGAGGGCCAGAATTTGACATCCCTGACTTCTAGTCAAGGTCATACATCAGGAAAGTTGTTGTTTGTGACGTAAGTTTTTGCTTTATTGCTTCAGGGCCAACCAGTCGAGATAAAAGAATAGGAAGAATGAAAAGATCTCAAAATATTGAGAATTTCTTCCTTAAGAAGGCTAAAATACAAACAGAAGCAGAGAGCAATGTCAGGGAAAGGTGGACTGAGCAGCAGTCATCATTGTCACCTGTGAGTTCTACAAATGAAGGTAGTGGTTAAAATCTCATTCTAATAAGAGTTAAAAGCGCAGTTATTAGGTTTATATGGTTATTGAATTATGGTTAACGGTTGGTAGAATTTTTTTTTAACATTATCTGCCAATTACATCTGCCACCCTTCTCCACATCTGTGCCCCTACCCCAACAAAAAATTTCTAGACACGCCACTGCTGGGTGTATCCATCTCCTGGGGCGGGCCTACAGTGGAGTGCTGAAGATTTCCCTGTGAGGGAGCTGCTGGTGAAGATCAGGAGTCCTGCTTGATCAATGCGATGAGCTTCAGTCCTCCTGGTGTTTCTTAACCTCCTAGGTCCTGGCATCCACATCTGTGGACATCATATTTTGGGTTGTCTAGACCAAAATACTAAATTCTGCTCTACAAGGGCCTGATATTCTTATACGAGAACATTATACTGCCACTGTTCTATCGAAATCTTAAACGAATATCCTTATATGTGGATCTATTTTTTTAGAAACAAATCTGGGATTTCTTTGTTTTTACATTCATCAGGTCCCAATATGCCCAATTATCAAAGAGAAATTAAAAATGCATGCCATGAAAGAGTTCGGGTCTTAGGAGGTTAAATGATGCCTGGCTCAGTGGGTCAACAGAACTTCTGGCAGAGGACAGCTGTGATGAAAGAAAGGAAAGAAGTTTCTCCAAACCTCTGGACCCAGGAAACCCAGCTTGGTCCTGATGGTCTCCCTCACTAGTTTCTCTCCAGGGTGAATGTAGCTGTTGATATAATATGGACTCTATTATTAAATGAAAAGAACAAATTACTCTACACTACTGAAACCTCATGCTGCTGCTTTTAAAGTTTCCATGTTACCAGGCTGTAGACGGCTCTGAAGATTTAAACCATTTCAGATCTATTAAATGTTAAAATCTCAGAGGACAGCATTACATTTTTTATATTAACAGTAACTCTTGGTCTCTGTGGAGTGAGCAGCTGATCTTATCGCTGTCTAAAAATGTAAAACAAAACCTAAGGAGTGCTGAATCTTAATCTTGAAAGTAGAGATAGTGTCTGTCTCCTGAATCCAAACTGGAAGCTGGTTCCACAGAAGAGGGGCCTGAAAACTGAAGGCTCTGCCTCCCATTCTACTTTTAAATACTCTAGGAACAACAAGTAGGCCTGCAGAGCGAGAGCGAAGTGCTCTAATAGGGTGATATGGTACTACAAGGTCATTAAGATAAGATCTCGACAAAAATATATGAAAACAATTTCATAGATGAAGCTAAGATTTAACAGCAATCATTATTGAATTCAATGTTATTTATACAGCTCAAATCACTACAGCAGTCGCCTCAAGGCACTTTATATTGTACGGTAGACCCTACCCTACATAGTGAGCGAAGAAGAAACAGTGCATAACAGCAATCATTATGTAAGTTTATATCAGAGATGGATTGGCTGAAGGCTTGGTTGATTTCCGATGGAATGACCCAACCATTAAAACTTTAGTGTTTATGTGGGCACATTGTTCAAAGGAGGGAAGTGAAAATGACATTTTAACCCATGATAAGGAGTGGCTGAAACTTTGTTCTGCGTGTCATTGTGTTTTGCATTTGGAGCATTCAGAGAAGTGACAGCAGACACGCCCCTTTTCTGTCAGGAATGAAGAAACATGCTGGGGCAAGGTATAGTTTTGCTATAGCCCCTAGAGCTCCCCTTGTAATGGTGTGTTCACACCGAACACGATAGACGCGAGCGAAAACGCCCCAGACGCCCCTAATTTGACGCGTGCACATTCGCGCCTCGACGCGTGTCTGACGCTAATTCATCGCATGTCAAAATATGCAATTTTGACACGCGTGAACTGGAAATGTGGGAGGGATGTGGGAGGAAGTTTTGCCAGACGGTATCTTTGCAAGATGGCAGCTGTCGAGCTAGCGCTTGAAGAGAGAGTCTCCCTTCTCTATTTACTGTGGAGAGCAGAGCAGCGGTGTTAATGACGTCCTCGCCGTACCTGGGTCCATCAGGTCCTCCAGACCCGTGAGCAGTTTGGTGAGCTTCACCATTTGCTCCAGAAGCTGCGCCTGGACGACCGCGGCTTTCAGCGGTACCACCGTCTGTCCCTCGCTCAGTTTGTCCCGCGTTGGTCCCAGCATCGCCCGCATAGACACCAACTACAGGCGCTCAATCCCACCTGTCCGTCTGCCTGAGGTTAGTAAAAGTGTTTAATACGGTAGTCCTTTATTCATACCTGTGCTAATATATGCTAAACCATCGTTTATACACTGCTAACATGGATGTGCTATGCTAACAGTGAATGCTGTCGGTGTTTGCTGATATCAAACTGTAGCATTAGGACCACTGAGTTAACCTTTGTAGTGATACTCACTCCTTAGACCTGGTTTAATTCTGGGATAGTTGAATATTTGTATATAATCCCTGCAGCTGTCAGACTCTATAGCAGGGGTCACAGCCTTTATTAAAACAGAGTTAGATAAAACTGAACAGTTTGGTTCATCTTTAGTTACATGGTTCTATCTAGCATATTCTGTTTTGATAAGCTGTCTTATCACAGGTTAATATTTCTAAAATATTAACAATGATTTAAGCAAGGAAAGGGCTACATGTCAATATGCAACTCTTTATTTCTATTATTTTCTTACTTCATTCCTACCTGATTGACATGTTTAGAATTATGTTATGAATTATGTTTAGATTATGACTCACTGTAGTGGTAAAAGTTGCTACCAATCAAATTATGATATGTTAAGGTTAAAACAAAACACAACTGTTTTAGATATTATCTAAGATACATTTTGTAATTATCCTTGTAATTACAAAATGTTTTATGTAAATGTTAGGGAAAATATTCTAAAACACTTCTTCAGCAAAGACTCAGAGAAAAGAAACACACAGAACTTGCTAGCAAGGGCAGAACTGGGACTCGCCCTGAGCACTGCCCCGGTCTTTATTTTATACTTCAGTGTGTGTGTGTGTGTGTGTGTGTGTGTGTGTGTGTGTGATTTACATTGCTGTGCTTGAGAGCCTCCATCTACCAGAACCAAATTCCCTGTATGTGTCTGCACACATACTTGGCCAATAAACACGATTCTGATTTTATTTTATATGTTTCATTTATTTTTGCATGTGTGTTGTTGTTGCCTGTGTTTAATTGAATAATTTTTTATAACTGTGAGACAGTTGCTGCTGCCCGTCTTGGCCAGGGCCCTGTTTCAGGAAGCCGGTTTAGTGGAAACTCTGAGTAAGTATACCCTGAGTTAACGAAAACTCTGGGTTTTCAGTTTCACAAAGCGAGTTTAGATTCATCCTGAGTGAGTCACTATGACGACACACTCCGTGAAGCTAACCTGCCCCCTAGCAGGTTTACTTCAACTAACCCTGACTGTCTCCGCCCCTTTGTCGGAAACCTGACTGTAGGAAGTGTCGGACATGGCGTGCTCCTTCCTTGAAGAGCCAGTAGATCGTGAAGCCCAAATTCTCCGCAGAGCTCTCCGCCGGGAGAGAGTGATTAGAGCGCGTTTGGACATTTTATCATTTCCTGATGATTTCCTGTGTGAACGTTACCGTTTCTCAGCACAATCTATAATTTATTTGAATAACATCCTCAGGCCTAATATTGCTCATGTGACACATCGCGGACATCCTCTCAGTTCTGTACATATTATTTGTATTGCACTTCGGTTTTTTGCAAACGGGAGCTTTCTGTATAATATTGGTGACGCTGAGCACGTTTCCAAGGCTACCGTCTGTCGGGCAGTCAGGAATGTTACAGTTGCACTGAAACGTCTCCTGTACTCGTTTGTGGTGTTCCCCGGTCATAGACCCACAAGATTTATCAAAGAGGGATGCCACAAAATTGCAGGTATCAGGATGAACGAAACTTAATTTATGATGTGGTGATACTTGAACTACTACTTAAATTGTACATTTATTTTCAGGGTTCCCAGGCGTGATTGGCTGTATAGATGGCACTCACATTCCAATCATTGCTCCTTCAGTAAATGAAGGAGACTATGTGAACAGGAAGTCTTTCCACAGCATTAAAGTACAGGTACATAGTTCCCTGTAGCATGTCAAACTAACAGATTATTTCATTATAGTAATGGATGCTAATTTGTGTTCTCTGCACTGTGAAGATCATATGTGATGCTGCCAACATTATCACAAATGTGGAAGCCAAGTGGCCAGGCTCTGTCCATGACTCACAAATATTCCGTGAATGTACACTGAGCACAAAATTTGGACATGGTGAGTTGAGAATACTTTAAAATATATAAAGACCAATTGCTTCAGGGACATTTGAACTGAAGTGTATCCTTCTGTCTTAGGAGAGTTCACTGGCTACTTGCTTGGTGATAGGGGGTATCCATGTTTACCCTATTTGCTTACCCCTTACCCTGACCCTGAACCGGGCCCACAGCAGCGATATAATCTGGCTAATTGCAGGACAAGAGCCAGAGTTGAAATGACTATCGGAATGCTTAAGGCCCGGTTCCAGTGCCTGCAAAGACTCAGGGTCACCCCAGAAAGGGCATGTGACATTATTGTGGCATGTGTGATTCTTCACAACATTGCCACAATTAGAGGAGAACACTGTCCTTCTGAACCAAACATCAGCAGTGATCCAAACCATGAACATCCTGACCCTCCCACGGACATACAAGATGGAAGCGCAGTCAGAGACACCATATGTCACAATCATTTCTTTTGACCCATCACCTCAACATGTTGAAAGAAGAATAAACAGATTTTTTGTTCAACTGGCTTTATTGGTCGCCTGTGTTTCCTGTACACAAAGTATTAAAAGATGTACACCTCATAAAGTGTCTCTGTTGCTTCCTCCTCTGTAACAGCTGTCAATGTTTCTTCATTATTTTCCTGTAGTAAAGAAATAAACAACATTGCTGTTCTACTGTAAACTCATATAATCTGTGGAGTATTACTCACAACTGCATGTTGGTCTGGCTCAACAGGAGGCTGCACCAGATGCAGTACACCACCACCATCAACTGATAGAATATGAGGTTTATACAGGTCACTTATAACTTACAAGGGACCAAATGGCAATTAACAAACATACCAATCACCTTACACTTCATTGTCATTATGCTCTCAAAGACAACCAAGACTGAGGCAAGGCAAAATCAGTCGGAAAATAACTTCACTACAAAATAATCCATTATGGTAAAGAGTTTATCAAATGAATGAGTAGCACTGCAAAGGTGACTGTGACGAAAGGATGTATGCACATCATGTATTATTTTGGATTTACCTCTTATGTAGGCACTTGTGTCTTGCGGGGTTATTGACTCAGAGGATGTCCCCGCAGAGATGCCTTCGGCCACAGGGCGCCCACTGTTTTGGCTGAGGGCCAACTGCTCAGCCTCTGTGAGTGGTGGTGGTGGAGGACCCCCACCTGTTTTTCGGGCCTCCGCTTTTTTTCTGTTGGCTATAACGGGCCACATTTGAGCATACAGAGTAAGCAAATATGTACTTGTACTGTGCTCAGATAATTTCAATAAGTGCTTACAGAAAGAAAATTAATGTAGCCTCTAACTGCAATTGATTTACATGGGACAAACAGACCAAGCACTATGGCTCATAATACAATTACACCTTACCTGTTTGGACTATATTTTTATATTTCATTTTTACTTGCTGCCAGGAACGTTTGGGGCCTGTTGGGTTGCACCTGCGCTCACATCACGTCACAAAATAAAATAAAATATAATAAAATAACGTGTTAAATGGGTGGAAATCCCTAGATCAATGTTTAAATTAACACTCACGCATTGACTCTGTCGGCTATGTTTTGCCATACATGCTCACTTTCTTTTGCAGCTGAGGCTGTGTTACTTTTTTCCGTGGAATTTGCATGTTATCGGCATATGCTGCCATCAGAATTTCGGCCTCAAGCGCTGTGAAATACATTGACCGCGCCTTCTTTCCCTCCGTCTCCATGGTGACTCGCTTAATCTGTGCTCCGCTTATCAGGGCTTCATGTATCCTCGTCCGCGCGCTTCACTTGGGGTTAAAGCAACTCCGCGTTGACTGAACTAATTGTTATCAGCCTTTCTGAAACCGAATATTCCGAGTTGGACAGTTCGGGGTTACTCAACCCTGAGTATCGTTTTTCACTCTGAGTTTTCTAAACCGGCTTCCTGAAACAGGGCCCAGATCTCCCTTTCAAGGATTAAACCGAGATGGGAAAAAGCAACGTAAACAAATATCGGTCTATACACTAAAAAACAAAGCCAGTTCTGAGCCGAAGGAGTCGGAAATCCCATCACTATTTCACTCTCCTCACTCTAATTGGCTGCAGTAGAAGTGAATATTTGTACTTTGACCTTTAACCTCTCTGCTCCGTGTTTCCTTTTTCAGACCAGAAAACCATCACAGCTGAGTCTGGACAGGACGTCACTCTGACACGTCGAGCTCCAAACAACAACATCATAGTTGTAAAGTGGAGCAGAGCTGACCTGGGAGATGGCCGATTTGATCCAGATCTCCAGCATCCATCTTTTATGAACCGTGTGGATCTGCAGGACAGACAGATGAAGGATGGAGACGTGTCTTTGATTCTGAAGAATGTGACGATTAATGATGCTGGAACATACGAGTGTCGTGTCTTCATGGCAGAAACACACTTATGGCAGTATATCAACACCACCACCCTGAGAGTTGTTCCTCCAGGTGAGTGTGTGTGTGATCAGAGGTGAAGCTGCTTCCTGGTTGTTGATGCTTGTTTCTAAAGATGTTGTTGATGAGACTTTGTAGAAAGCAGCTGGTCTGAGTGATGTGATCAGTAGATAATGTCTGACAGCAGTTTGAAGAGCAAATGGATTCTGTTCTGTTCTTCACTCATCACCTGCCTGACAGCTGACACCTGTTTCTCACCTGCAGGTTTTTATTCTTAATCAAGGAAATAAAAACAAATACATACAAGAACATAATAATTAACACATGAGTAGGTCAAAAAGATGAGTTATAATGTGAGGGGGAAATCATAAGCAGAGAGTGCTTGCTGGTGCTTTCCTTAGACAGTAAACATCACAGAAAATGCCGCGTGTATCTTGTTCATCATGACTCTGGTTTTACGTGGCCTATGAACACAATTTAAAAACTGGTATATATCACCTTGTTGTTTCGTCTTTAAGTGGTCATCTGACTGACTTACCACGACTACTTTATTCTTCTGCTTCAGTCAAACAGCAGCACTCATGCAACTGTTTTGCCCCCTGAGCTCCAGACAGTGCTCGTGATCACCGTCCGCAGGAGAGCGCAGCTGCTTAAAGCTGCAGCGTCCAGATTACTTACAGCTACTTCCTGCAGCTGATATAAGCTGCAGGAAGCTGAACACAGCTTCAACCGTATGTTTGTTGAAAACTAGTAACGGACCGCGTTTTCTTCTTAGTAACTGTAACGACGTTGTAACGATAGGAATAGTAATTAGTTAGATTACTCGTTACTGAAAAAACTAATGCCTTTAGTAACATTGTTACTTGTAACGCCGTTATTCGCATTGCTGGTCGTAAACCCCGCCTCTGTTCAAAGATGGTCGCTCACAGTGGACATAGATGCTTCTTTCACTCCTCTTTCAAACCATCTGTCCTCTCTGTCCAAAATGTGAACATTGGCATCCTCAAAGAGTGACCTTTGACCTTTAGATGCAGATGAACTGCTGAGTCTTGTCCTGTGGAGGTGGCTCTTCTGTGTTGTGCCATGCGCTTGTGAAGTGGCTGTTTGGTCTCTCCGATGTAGAGGTCTGGGCATTCCTCGCTGCACTGTACAGCAAACACCACCCTAACCCTCTCATCCGAGAAGCAAGTCTTCAAGCAACCTAAAGACATCCAGACGCTTTTCTTTGCAAGCTCCTTAGACTACGATTGGAAGGTGAATCCAGAGCAGTTTTCAACCTGAGATGTATTGCTCCACTCAGGAGGACGAAATATTACAGATAAGCACTGAGCTTATCGTTGTGTTTTTTATAATAATAATTTGCATCAGATGGACTATTTTCTGAGGTTAAATATTTTATGTTTTCCACGATTCACTGTGAATATAATGTGTTTATGAGATTTGCAAGTTTTCATTTTCATTCTTAATTAGACTAATCACCTTCACTTTGTGTCTGTAACACTAAAGAGAGTGCAGCACACTTTAAATTCATTCAATTACCTCAACAGGAAGGATCTGCATCTTCAAGCATGGAAACAAGACAGGTAAAGCTTTTAGTGTTTCTACTTTCAACACAGAATAATTTTACTGAATCATTTGACTTCATCCTTACTCTGAACTGCATGCTACACAGGCAGACACTAGAGACTGTAAAGAAAAAGCAAGAAAAACATATCCATTCATTATAAGCAAGTCTTTCTTCTTACAATTGTGCACTGAAAAAAAGGCCATGTTGGATTGACTTGAGTCAATAGAGGACACTGGTTGCACACAAAGGTTTTTCTTTGGCAGAAACTTAAACAACTGAGTTCAATCAACACAACTTGTTCATATTCAGTAAACCTGCATGTTGTGTTCATGAAACACGATTGAAACATGTTCAGATGGAGTAAGATGAGCTCCTGGAGTGTTTTAATTCTTTCATTTTATTTTATTATAGCCCAATACTACTTGGTCACTTAAATACTTCATGTTGTCTTCATATTACATAATGTTCAACAAAGTCTAGAGTCTGGCTACCATAAAAAGTGAATGGATCTACAACAACTACCATCCTCCTGTCTTTATCCAGGGAAATAACCCTGAAGTGATAGGTTACAAGGCAGGGTACAGCCTGGACAGCTCAAGTCTATCACAAACAACCATTTGCAGGTAATTTAGAATCACCAATTAACCCTAACAACTGCATGGCTTCTAACTGCGGGAAGAAACCAGAATACACAGAGAGAACCCAGTGCAAACCAGCCAGATTGTGGATTTAAACCCAGGATCTTCTTACTGTGAAGCAGCAGCAGTAACCACCAAGCCACCAATCCAGACTTAACAAAAGTAGGAAAGCTATGATTTCAAGGCTTGATGCAGAATTTTTTTGTACGTTTTTGTTCTTGACAGGTTAAACCACAATAAATAGCGATAGCATACACGTGGTGTGTGTGTAGCTGTCTGCCTCTTATAACTCCAGTGATTTTCCTGCAGTTTGACATCTTGTGCCATCCTGTGAATTTCATGAGTTCAGCAACTAACCACTCTCACTAGATTGTATCAGGTCATCTCAACAAGAACAAATTAAGTTGTTGACTTTCGTACAGATTCTTCATGATTTAATTACGTTCATAGAAACATGAAATTATTGTGTTTAAATTACAAGTTAGACTTTTTTAATGTAACAACCACCCAATTTACTTTTTTCGGTATACCAACAAAAGTAGAGGCGGCTGCTCGACTTGCCTGAGATGGATGCCTTCCTGAAACCACTGAGATCCCGTGCAGTGTCGCAGAAAGTTATTGACTTACTTCACTCAAACATGATATGAACAATTTAATCTGCCTCTCTGCATATCATGTAGTTTCTACACTATATAGTTACACTTAACTTTAAAGCACGAGGCACTTATGTTAAATACACGCAAGATGCTTACGTAAATCCGAGAGTTGGCCAATCCCTTTTTCTCAGTGTGCATATTGGAATGATTCAGCACTCCTTAGTTTTTCTTATCTTTTTGTAGACAGAGAAGACACCAGTTGCACTCTTCTTTACAGAAGAAGGCCAGAGTTGCTGTTAATATCAGAAATATCTACAACTGTAAGTTGTTCTTTAAGATTTTAACAGTTTTAGATCCATTAGCACTCTGGAGGATGACAGGAGCCACACATCAAAATAAAGAATTTTGTGCTTAATCTAAAATAAAATGAAATCTAAAATAAATTATGCATTTGCAAATTATTTTTTATGATTTTATTTATTCAAACACTATTTTTAAATCATTTTTTCCAAAATTAATTCTTAATCCCGGACAGCATGGTTAACACTGTTGCCGCACAGCAAGAAGGTCCTGAGTTTAATTCCGCCACCTGCCCGAGGTCTTTCTGTGTGGAGTTGGCATGTTCTCCCCGTGTTTGCGTGGCTTCTCGATGGGTATTTTGACTTTCTTCCACAGTTAGTGGGGTTAAGTTAATTGGAAATTGCCCATAGGTGTGAATGCAGGTGCGAAAGGTTGCTTCAGGGTTGAAAACCTGAAGCAATGCAAATTAACCACAAGGCTCTATGTAAGTAGCTCCCTGATTGGTTGGAGAGAAACATGGATTCTCTGCATGGATTTTTCACTTGATTCGCTCGTTGGTAGATGATTCATTGGTGGGTCCACAACCCCCTTGGAGACACTTAAAATCTGGGACTTTCCACTAAATATTTAAAGAAACATAAAGAAGTGCTTATGCTTATCTTTGCAAGCTCTTTAGATGGCTGTTATAGTGTTCAGACTCCAGTACTACATTAACACGAATTCAATACATGCAGTCAGACTCAAGACCAGACATTAGAAATAAATCTTTCAGGTTTCAGGATGTGAAGAAATGGCACAGTGATCAAGTTACAGCACATTTTGGGAAAATAGTTTCCTGATAAATTTGTGCAGTAAAGAAAAATGTGGCAGTTTTGAATGTGAAAATGAAGTTAAGAGTAAGCTGCACGTTAAGAAGAAATACGAAGAGTAATAGGGCAGAGATGTCAAGGCTGGGCATTATTACAATGTTCAAAGGCAAGTGGGTGTTTTTACATAATGTGCTATAATGTCAGGATGGAGCTGCGTGCTCCGGTGTGTACTGGCTCACTGTTGGTGGCTGCTTAGCAGGACTTGCCCCCCCACCTTCAGAAAATAATTCTGATTGTTACAGTGCCAGACAGGACAGGAAAAGTAAGACAAATTACTTAAAAAAACCCTGAAAAACCAAAGAACGAGAGCTTTAGTCAGGCTGGAATAAATAGCTTAAAGTCATTATTAAAATGGTAAAAGTTATTGTGATTATTGCAGGCAAATGGAAAGAGTAGAGCATATTGTTAGATTGTTATAAACACGGCCATCAGAGAGAAATATTAGTCGGAAATCTTCATAAGAACAAAAAATAATTTAAGGATAATTTATTTCTAGAAGTCTCTTTTTAGTTTTTGCTGCTATCTTTTGATTAAAAACAACAGGAGGTGGTGCTGGTGGTGCTGTAGATTCTGCTCCATACTCCAATCTAAAGGCTGGCAGTAATGCACTTGGAAGTGAGTGGTCTGCTGCCTACCGCCATAGAAGAAAAAGAGCAGCATCAGCAGTAGTTATATGCTACATTGTTGGCATTAGAATGGGTGGAAGACAGTCGAATATCAAAAGTAATAATATGTAGTGAATCATTGTCGGCATTATTATGCATTGGAAAAGGAAATACAAGCAAATTCTGTATGAGCTTCCTTTTGCTCATCATAGATTGTGTGAAAAAGTAAAGATATTGTAACTCTGGCTCATGTAGGTATTCTGGGTAATGGAAGAGCAGATAGTTTTGCTAAGGAAGCTGTTATATGAGTAGGTGTTGATGTGCAGATACCATTGTCTAAATCTGAAGGAAACAGTATGGTTTGGAAAGCAAGTAAGAATTTAAAATGGAAATGGCATGGGCTGATGAAATAAAAGGGAGACATTTATATAGATTGCAAAACACAATAGAAGTTCAGAGGAGTAGAGGATTAAATAGGTGGGAGGAGATAATTATAAGTAGAATATGAGCAGGGCATTGCTTTCTCTATGGCACTATTTTTAAGATGGAGAAACATCCGACTGGGTTGTGTAATTGGTGTAATGCTAGAAAGCATTGAGCGTTTGCTTATTAGTTGCAGGAAATATGTCAGTCAAAGGAGAATGTTGAGGGTAGTAATGGGTAGTACTACAGAAGTTTGAAAAGGTGACTGAGTGCTTAAGTCATGATGAAGGGAAAGGAGGGGTTTATCAGTTTTTGAGAAATACTGGACTCATCCAGTGGCTCTAAGGATTTGGAAGTGATGTAACAATAAACCCAGCAGAGGGCAGTAGTGCGACATCTTTGGATGCAAGCTGTTCCTAAAACGGATGAACAAGAAGGAGAAGGAGCTGCGTTAGTATGAAATACTGGGAGGAGGAGCAAGAAGAGCTGAAAGGCAAAACATTATTAAATGTAAATGTAATCTGATGTGTTCAGGGGCCCGTTCTTCGTACGTCGCTTACTACATCCAAGATCAAATGACACATCCAAGATCAAATCATCGCGCTAACCGTGAGCTCGCTAATCCGGTTCCCCGAACACACCTGCTGTTGACGATTAGTACAGCTGGACGCAGGAATGTGACATCACTGGGTGTCGTAAAAGGGGCTACGCATCGATAGTGGAAACATTGATCGGCAACCCGCTGATTGGTCGGCGAAAATGTCGACGGAGCGCGCTCGGCTCGGTATTTTTCGGCAGCAGAGCAAGAACTCTTGAGTGAGGGATTTCAGGAGTTTCAGAGTTTAATCAGAACGCAAGGGAACACTGCAAAGGCTGCAAAAGCAAGGAGAGAGGGCTGGCAGAAAGTTGCTGACAAATCAAACTCGTAGGTAATTTAATAATAATAATAATAATGGATTGGGTTTATATAGCGCTTTCCAAGGCACCCAAAGCGCTTTACGATACCACTATTCATTCACTCCCACATTCACACACTGGTGGAGGCAGCTACGGTTGTAGCCAGGCTGCCATATCGCGCCATCGGCCCCTCTGGCCAACACCAGTAGGCGGTAGGGTAGATCTATCATATGACACTATATTGTCCAATATCATATGGCATTATATTATATTATAATATGTTATATTATATCCCCTTTCACATTAGAGCCACAACAGGACCCACAAGAACATGGGAACAAGTAAAAGTGGAATACAGGAGTATTCTACAGAATGGTAATATTTATCTCTTAGATTGCTTTGCGTCTCTTGGCAAGGTAATACTGGCCTGTAATACTCTGTTAGTTTGTTCATAACAGCAACCAAGAAAAGGGCAGAGGAAAAAAAGACAGGTGGTGGTCCTGCACCCCCTCGTCAACAAGTTGGTTAAGTAAATAATATCCTCACGGGAAAATCGATATCTCTCTATGAGCACACTGTCGCGCTGAGCTAAAGGATCCTGTCTGTCCCGCAATATACGCTGAATTCTGAGGACTCTCCTTATCAATCTTGCACCTTCCGCAATGGGTTGGTCGCGTATACGGACAGGACATGGCTGCGACAGGCTTCCCAAATCCACCTTGGCTTTTATAGCCGTGGTCTCTCATCTTGATTACACGAAGTAATTTACAATTACTACTCTGAAATATGAATTACATCTGTAATAATCACATACATGTAATAGAATGTTAATAGTACATTTCCCTTTTTTAGGGAATGACCTGTATGTATCTGTGTGACATCAATAAAAGGATCAAGTGCTGCATTATCTTTAGTTACATTGATGTTATTTATTTATGGTGAAACAGTGGTGGAATATCGCTGTTGCTTTCGTATACATGAAGCGGACATACCTGCGTGGCCGCGATCTAATCCTGTTTACATAAAGTAAGCCTGCTCCCCAGCAGGTTTACGCTTACGGCTCTGTTGCTATGACAGCAAGTCCCGGATGAGCTTCGGGGAACCGACTGATCCAGGATCACGCGAAATCGTCAACAATCAAATCCAGCTAACTTACTTAGCGAGGTACGAAGAACGGGCCCCAGGTTTAACCTCAGGTGAAAACAGCAGCAGACTTTTAGGACAAACTAGCTAACCTCCCTAACTCTCAGCAGAAACATGTCTCCTGTAACTGCGTCACTCTGCTCCGCTTGGATGTTTGTCGTGTTCGTCTCTGCAGGTGAGGTTTCAGAATTTAACTGTATTAAAACACAAACGGAGGTCATTTGAGAAAAAATTGGCTGCATGGTAAAAATATTAATATTTGTTCGACTTTTTTAAAAGCAAACATTTTCCTGTGAGACAAACAGCTGGCAGCAGAGTTACTTTCATACTGGTTCAGTTTGTCCGTGTGTGCAGAGACTAATAAAGTCTCTCTATTCTGAATAATACATTCAGTTTGATACCGTGGAGCTGGTTAAAGAACAGCTGCGCATTTTTATTTATTTATTATTTTTCTTACCATTTTTTTCCTCTTTAAGGCATAAAATGAAAACTCGGAGCGATCAGCTGTGATTTTCAGCTTTACTGAAGACTTTATTTAAATGCCATCGACACAAAACAATAACAAGGGTTATGACAAAATAAGAGTCCGATCAGCAGAACTACAGAAGCCGTATCTCTGCTCTAACTGCGTCACTCACTCTGATGTTTGTCATGTTTTTGTGTTTATTAACTGGTACAAACTAAACTGTCCCCGAGATACATCAGCTGGTTTACATGTTACTAACAAACCCTTATTTTCATATTGTTTCAGTGTGTGTGAAGGAGACACGAGGCTGGGTGGACACTTAACATCTGTAATGCAGCTGTGACAGAGACAAAGAAGTGTAATGTGTGTGTCAGTAAGTAAGTAAGTAAAATTTTATTTATATAGCACATTTCTAGATAAAGGATCACAAAGTGCTTTACAAGGTTTAGGCACAGATTAAAAAAACAAAGTACAGTCAAAAGTTAACAAAATGCAATTTTAAAAAGATGTGTTTTTAGCTGTTTTTTAAAAGTAATCAGTGAATCAGCAGATCTTAAGTTCTGAGGAAGAGAATTCCACAGTCTGGCGGCCACAGTAGCAAAAGCTCGATCACCCCTAGTTTTCAGTCTTGTATACTGAATAACAAGTAGGCCCTGACCACAAGACGTCAGAGACCTACTAGGGGCATAGGGCTGTAAGAGTTCAATGATGTATGATGGTGCTTGTTCTTGAAGAGCCTTAAATGTCAGAACCAGAATCTTAAAGTGGACTCTGAATTCGACAGGGAGCCAGTGTAACTGTATAAGCAACGGTGTTATATGTGAGTATTTCGATGTTTTCGTCAGAAGCCTTGCTGCAGCATTTTGGACAGTCTGCAGACGCTCCAGGGAACTTTTGTTTAGACATGTAAACAGTGAATTGCAATAGTCCAGTCGTGATGAAATAAAAGCATGAATAACAATCTCCAGTTCAGTATGAGATGTGTGTGATGTGTTGTAGTGTCAGGAGTCAGTATGCAGCTACAAAGCTTTCTGTTCAGTGTATACAAACAGCTGTAGCTCCATAAAGGCAGCATGCAGAGACTCACAGTGTCTTATAATGAGAGGCTGCTTTCTCTCACACATTATGTTCACTTATTACCAGCACATGTTGTTGTTCTGTGGAAGCTAACATCTTGTAGTTTCTGACACTTTGCATGTTTAGCATGAGGCTAAAATTCCCCCTCAGTGGGTCACTGGTGACCTGGTGGATGTTCAGAGGTTCATCAAATCCAACATGACTAAAAACTCAAATGTCAAAGGAAATAAACAAAATTTTAAAGTCAATCATTCTGATCGTGATTGTACTTTGACCTTTAACCTCTCGGCTCTGTGTTGTTTCCTCTTTCAGATCTGGAAATGATTACAGCTGAGTCTGGACAGGACGTCACTCTGCCATGTCGAGCTCCAAACAAAAAGATCATACTTTTAAGATGGAGCAGAGCTGACTTGGAGCCAAAATATGTCCTTTCATACTGGAATGGTCACTTTGATCCAGATCTCCAGCATCCATCTTTTATGAACCGGGTGGATCTGCAGGACAGACAGATGAAGGATGGAGACGTGTCTTTGATTCTGAAGGATGTAACGATTAATGACGCTGGAACATACGAGTGTGGTGTCTTCATGGCAGAAACAGACTCATGGCAGCTCATCAGCATCATCAGCCTGAGTGTTGTTGTTCCTCCAGGTGAGTGTGTGTGTGATCAGAGGTGAAGCTGCTTCCTGGTTGTTGATGCTTGTTTGTTGTATGGATGAGCTGGTGGAAGTTAGAGGTAGACAGATGTTTCTCCAGCTGTTGTCTCTAACTCGTGTGTAAACGTCTGCTGTAACTGTGTCGGTCTACTTGAAAGGTGAAATCAGATCAGAATCAGAATCTTTATTAATGTAACAGAGGCCACACATTATAGAGGACACACTCTTGACCTACTGATCTCCAAGGGCCTGAGCATTTCAAACATTACTGTGTCTGATGTGGGCCTGTCTGATCATTACTGTGTTTTCTTTGAAAGTAAAATCTCAGCCCACACAAATATATCAACAACAGTGATCACAAAACGGTGTATAACTGAACACAGTAGTGCAATTTTTAACCAGGTCTTCCCATTAACACCTGACCTGTCCAGAGGGTCAGTCAATGAGCTCGTCAATAGCTTCAATGCTAACATGTTAAATGTAATGGACACTATTGCTCCCATTAAGGTGAAGGTTATCTCTGGAAGGAAAAAGTCTCCATGGAGAAACTCCACACTGGTGAAAAATGAAAAAAGAGAGTGTAGGAAAGCTGAGCGCAGATGGAGAGAAACAAACCTCCAGGTTCATTATGACATTTATAAAGAGAAACTTCACAATTATAATTTACAACTGAGGAGTGCAAGAAGGTCCTACTTCTCTGACATCATCACTAAAAACAGCCATAATGCTCGGGTCTTATTTTCTACAGTTGACAGGCTAACAAACCCTCCTGTGTCAGTGGCAGCTGAACTTCATTCGACCATGGCCTGCAATGACTTTGCCAAATTCTTCACTGAAAAAATCCAAAAAATTAGACAAGCAATTGGGTACATCAACAGCAGATCCAGGATATGTACTGTGTCCACCAAAAAACTGTTTAAACACCATGAAACAGTTTCAACCTATTAACAGCAAAGACCTGGAGGACATCTTAGGTCAACTGAACTCCTCCTCCTGCTGTTTAGATGTCCTGCCAACAAGTTTTTTCAAAAAGGTCTCAAAGACTTTAGAGTCAGACCTGTTACAGATCGTCAACTTTTCTTTATTATCAGGTGTGTTTCCAGAATCACTAAAAACTGCTGTAATCAAACCTATACTGAAAAAGGACAATCTTGACAAGACACAAATGAACAACTACAGGCCGATCTCAAATCTCCCGTTTTTAAGTAAGATCATTGAAAAAGCAGTTTCTCAACAGCTCAATTACTTCTTAACACAGAATAACTGCTACGATGCCTTCCAGTCAGGTTTTAGACAGAACCACAGCACTGAAACCGCTCTGACCAAAGTGTTTAATGACATATGTCTGAATACAGACAGTGGAAAAATGTCAGTCCTAGTTTTACTGGATCTCAGTGCAGCATTTGATACAGTTGACCACAACATATTACTCAAACGACTGGAGAACTGGACAGGTCTTTCAGGAACTGTACTAAACTGGTTCAAAACATACGTAGAAAACAGGAAATACTTTGTATCAATAGGTAACTTCACATCTGAGCAGACAAGTATCACATGTGGAGTTCCCCAAGGTTCCATCTTGGGACCCCTTCTGTTTAACATTTACATGCTCCCACTGGCACAGATTATAAACAACAACAAAATAAACTACCACAGCTATGCAGATGACACACAAATATATATCACAATGTCACCAGGAGACCAAGGCCCTGTACAGGCTCTTGGTAAATGCATTGAGGAAATTAATGACTGGTTGTGCCACAATTTTCTCCAGCTAAACAAAAACAAAACTGAGGTAATAGTCTTTGGCGCCAAAGAAAAACGATTACAGGTCACCAGAGAACTTCAATCTATACATCTAAAAACCACAAACCAGGCGAGAAATTTGGGTGTAGTGATGGATGCAGACCTAAACTTAGAAAAACACATTAAGACAATAACAAAGTCAGCTTACTATCACCTCAAGAATATATCAAGGATAAAAGATCTGATGTCTCAACAGGACCTGGAAAAACTAGTCCATGCATTCATCTTTAGTAGGCTTGATTACTGTAACAGCATCTTTACAGGTCTAC